>NC_134568.1:61002301-61602301 GCF_050947875.1 Dermacentor variabilis | reverse complement strand
AAAGGTTTCTGTGTATCAGCGTCGTGACGGTTGCCTTCTCGCTGGAAGCACTGTAAGATTTATACCCCGATAATTTTGCCATCCCCCCGGTCTCCTGCAGGGCGATAACATCTGGCGTCTCCTTACTTGTTACGAACTGCTGCAGGTTTCCCGGCTTGCGACGATACCCGCGGCAGTTCCATTGCCAAATCGCGTATTGGTTACGCGGCGCCATGTTGATTTATCTGTTCTTCCCAGGTGGCCTTGCTATTTTCTACCGTATTCGGTCTGCTACACGGTTTACTTTTAACAGGTCCGACGCCTACCGGCCGAATATCCTTTGGTGTGATTTCTAGTGCCGCTACTCTATTCTCTAATCCATCGAATCGTTGTTTAATCTCTACATACATGTTTGTGATTTGTTGCTGTAACCTATCGGGCATTCCTTTAAACGTTCCCATAACCTTGCTGATTGCAAAGACGCTCTTTTCCTCGACCGTTTCCTGCGCCCTCCTTTTGTGTGGTGGTGCTCCCCCGTTCGCTTGTGTGGGAACGGGTCTTGGAGCTCGACTAGGCGTCTACGTCGTACTGGCGGAGGTTGTGTTGCCATCCTTTCTTTGTTGCTGAAGCTTCGTGTTTTCTGTCCTAAGCTGCTTGATCTCATCTTTAAGCGTTGCATTCTCTCGGGTAATCCGTTCTAACATGTTTCTAATCGGTGCCATTTCCTGTTCTAGGGTGGACCCCTTAACTTTAGGCGATTGAGTAGCAGTGCTAGAGACCGCGCTTGCCCAGCTCACCTGTGCTTTGCCCCCGTATCCCCCTCGATTAGTTCTCGAACGGGACTTCGACCTTGATCATGTCCACGATCTGGCCCTGGACCTGGACCTGGAGCGTCCGCGACCAGATTCCCCGGGCAGTCTCGGGTAGGAACCGGAGCGGTCTCTTCCATAGTTTTTCCTGCTTATTTCTTCTTTGTCGGTTGAAGGCTGCTTTCTCGCTATAGTCTTATGGTTATTGTTGTTGCTCCGTCTGTTTTTTTTTTTTTTGTAGTTGTGGTAGTAGCACTGTTCCTCTTAGGCCTCTTTTTCCCTCCTCCGTCGCTCCCAGCGGCGTCTCCTGACCAAGTAGGTATCTTGTATCTCGCCTTGCACTTCTTGTCTCCCGTGCGGTGGTCTTTGCCGCAGAGTTGGCACTCAGTTTCGCAGTCGTGATCCTGCTGTGGATTCTTGCACCCACACCCCCGACAAATCTTGTCTTCAGGGTTGGAGCCCACGTCAGCTCTGTGCCCTGTTCTTCCACATCCATAGCATATGTCGATGTGCTTTTTATACAAGGAACATTGGATAAGCATCGCTCCATATCTCACATATCTTGGGACTCGAAAACCTTCAAATAAAACGATCACGTTGTCTGTGTTACCCATTCTCTTTGCGTGCAAGATTCCAGGATTGCGCGGCGTGACCAGACTAGTCACTATGACCTCCGGACTCTCTTCCTTGGATATTCCTCTGGTGAGACCCTTGGATGGGCTATCAGGAGCTGCTCTGCAAGCGCTTGCTTCAAATTCTTGTTCTCCAAGGCGGAGCTTATTGATAGCCCCATATTTCCTGGCCCGCTCCTCGGAAGGCGGGCTGAGCACCACTATATTTTGCTTGCTTTTTATGCATATGCTGTCTTTCTCCGCTGTCTCTCAACTGACCCCGGCAGCGTTGCGCAGGCAGCAATAAATGCGATCCAGCTTGTAGTCCGATACGTTAAAGGGACACTAAAGGTTAATATTAAGTCAACGTGGACTTTGAAATACCATCCCAGAAACCTCGAAACGCTTGTTTCATGCGAAGAAGAGACTTACTTTAAGAGAAAATGCGTTCTGAAGCGTCCGTGTACCTCTAGCGCAGTTCAAATCGCCCGCCCTGCGATCGAGGAGTGGTGACGTCATGGTCTCATAGTGACGTTGCGCCGTTGGTGAGTAAAACGGCGCCCGCAGACGGCGCTACGGCTTTTCTGAGCAAAACGCAAACGCGCGGACAGAAACAGAGCTAAGACAGAGCCGACAGCAGCGAGAAAGCGGAACTATGGTGGCTATTGGAAGGGAAAGCGCGCGACGATAAGCTGGTTCTTCATTTTATGACGCCAACTTTGACGCTCGTTGCAATGAACAACCCTGACAACGATACACTGGCTCGCGATGCTGGGCTCGACTTCAGCGATTTAAGCACTGATGAACGTGACCTTGAGGGCTCGCGCTGCCGGCGTCGTTGCATACTACTATGCAGAATGCAGACAAGACCGACGGAGCAGCGCTACGGGAAAGCATTGCTTTGAAAGGCACTCCACACAACTTCAGTAAGTAGGCGTTGAACTCGTAATCCTCTGGACGAAAGTGTAGCGAGCACACTATGCGATTTTTCGGCTCTTTGCCAATGCGCTGTGGCAGAGGTACGGCACTTAACCACTTCGAACGGACAGGTTCACTGGTTGGCACACAGTGATAATTAAGTAACGTTGGATTCGCCGCTGCAACTGCCCTTGGCCAAGTTCCGCGGACTGTTCGCGCATCCCACGACATCACATGGACGTGGCATTCTCGCTGCTTGTTCCAAATGCAAGTTTCGCGAGCCAGCAGAACCAGCGCAGCACGGCGCGATAACGAAACAACTGAAACTCCAAAGCGCGCGCGGCGCCAAATCGAGCGCGCAGAGTCGAGCGAAAACGAAACCTTTCGACCACCCATACCACTGTAGGGTAACGTCAAAATGTTATGTTAGGGTAACGTCAAAATGTAATGTAGACAAGTAGCATTTTCTTCCGTCTTATAACCTAATGAAATGACCTTTTTAATACGAGTAGTTGAATACCAGTGACATAAATTATGAGGAGGAGTGCCTTCGTCATCGGGATAGTACCGGAATGTCGCTGGGGGGTCTCAAATCGTGTCATGCATTTACCTCAATTTCTCGGTTACTAAAGCTCTGTTCGTGATAATATTGACGCCTTAGACGTTCTAGAGCGTTGCTTTATCACTTTAGCTTGACTTCATAGTAACCCTTCAGTTTCCCTTTAAGTCCGCCACGTGGACGCACGATAACCCTTGTTGCGTTTCGCCTGCGACACGTGGTTTTGCCGGCGCGACTGCGGCGGGGCGGCAGACATTTTGGCCCGATCGTCGTCGCCGCAACACTCATCGCCAGGTGTTTCCAGGCGCGACTGCGGCGATGCGACCGCCTAGGGATCATCCTCGCATTCCAGTCATTGTGCCCGAAACAGGCGATGCCAAAGCAGGGATCTCATTCCAGTCATTGTGCCCGAAACAGGCGATGCCAAAGCAGGGATCTCGTTCCAGTCATTGTGCCCGAAACAGGCGATGCCAAAGCAGGGACCATCCTCTCATTACAGTCATTGTGTCCGACCGGCAGCGCCACGACAGGGTGCTACGAGATCGTGCTCGACATGGTGCTACGGCATCGCTACGACAGTGTGCGTCACCATTAGCCCATTGTACATTCACGTGCTCGTCTTTTGAGGGGTTCCTTCTTGCCCTCAACTGCGAGAGTATAAAAACAGCTGCCCCCGGACGCCAAAAGGAGGGCTCCGATTTCTTCTGTTGAGTGAAGTGCTCTCCCGTCTCTCTACTTCGGTCAACCTGACCGCCAACTCTTTGCGATGTTAAAATAAACAAGTTGTTTCGTTGTTACCAGTCGACTCATGCTTTGCCGGGACCTTCGGAGGCTTCCAGTTGTACCCCAGGCCGCCAGGCCAACGCTACCCTTGGGGCTTGCGACCCAGGTACAACCACGGGCGTCAGCGCCGAGTTCCCAACAGATCGTACCAGCAGTCCGATCCCAAACATCTGGTTGGCAGCGGTGAGATCGCCTCCGACTTCAGACAACTGTCTGCCAGCGGTGAGATCACGACAACGGAGGCCAGCAGCGAAGAGATGCAGTTGACTGTATGCTGAGCAGCTCAACGACGATCCGGGAGCAGTGCAACGAGCCCTGTGTGACGACTGGTTGCCTGCAGCGGAACGACTGCGCGGAATTCCTGCCTGCGAGGTTTGGTGAGTGCGGGACTTTCTTCTTCTGAGCTTTGCCAGGCTTTTTGTTAGTGTCAGAAACAGAGCTGGTAATTGTGGTTGTCGTTGCTGCCGGGTTAGTTTGCGGCAAGACAATAGTAAGCAGTAGAGAAAGCAGCATTCAGAGCAGCCATGGATTTGAAGTCGTTGCGCAAACCGAAATTGTTGGAGCTTGCAAGAGAGTTGGGTCTGGATGTCTCAGACAAACTAAGAAAACCAGAACTGATAAAGGCTATTCTTGAGTTAGAGGCTGAGGATGACGAGCTGTCGGAATGCCTTGAGACCATTGAAGAGAGGGAGACTGCAAAAAGACAGGAGCGCGAACTTAAAGAACAGAAAGAAAAAGAAGAGCGTGAACGTAAAGAACAGAAAGAGCGAGAGCAACAAGAGCGTGACCGTCAACACGCTTTGGAAATGAAGCGTCTTGAGGTAGAGATGGAACGCGCTCGTAATGGAAGTCAGGCACACGGTGCAGGAGAACGCGTATTGTTCAAAATGACTGACCTGATGCGGCCGTTTAAGCTTGGAGAGGACATTGGTTTGTTCCTGGTTAACTTTGAGCGAACGTGCGAGAAGCAGGGGTTCTCTCGGGAAACGTGGCCACAGCGCTTGCTCACTTTGTTACCCGGCGAGGCGGCCGACGTAGTCGCTCGCTTGGATAGAGAGGAAGCAGAGGATTTCGACAAAGTAAAATCGAGTCTGCTAAAAAAGTACCGGCTGTCTGCGGAGGCGTTCCGTCGGAAGTTTCGGGAAAATGAGAAAGGCAGAAGTGAGTCATATACAGAGTTTGCGTATAGGCTTATGTCGAACATGCAGGAGTGGCTCAAAGAAGAGAAAGCGTTTGGTGACCACGATAAAGTTCTGCAGTGTTTCGGGCTAGAACAGTTTTATAGTCGGTTACCGGAGAACGTGCGATACTGGGTCTTGGATAGGCCAGACGTTTGTACGGTGGCTAGAGCCGCTGAGCTAGCCGAGGAGTTTGTGACGCGTCGAGCTCGCGGAGCTAAGGACGGTCAAAAGGGTGAATTTGGCTCGAAGTTTGAGAGGCCGAAGTTCACGCCCATGAGATTAGAGGGGGACACGCGTAGTGCGGATGCGAGCGAAAGCAGTCCGACCAAACGTAAAGAGACGGCGGCAGCCAAACGCAGAAAGCGGTTCGAGATGAGGCGAGCGCGCTTGTGTTATACGTGCCAGAAGCCGGGTCACTTTTCGGCGCAGTGTCCGGAAACAACACCAAAAGTTGTGTTTTTTTCAATAGGCAGCACTGACGAGAACATGAAGCTTCTCGAGCCTTACATGCGAGACCTCCTCGTGAACGGGAAAGAGTGCCGAGTGCTTCGCGATTCCGCAGCTACGATGGATGTAGTTCACCCATCTTACGTAGAACCCCATATGTTCACGGGCGAGTGCGCATGGATCAAGCAAGCCGTGGAAGGTCATAGCGTGTGTCTGCCGGTAGCAAAAGTGCTTATTGAAGGACCTTTCGGAGCGCTTGAGACGGAGGCGGCAGTGTCATCTATGCTGCCACCCCAGTACCCGTACCTATTTTCAAACAGGTCCGATCACCTCCTGCGCGAGAAGGGGCTTTTGTTTGGTGAAGCTAGTGTTCAGGCCTTAACCAGATCGAAGGTTCGGGAGCTCGCTGCAAAGGCGGTAGTTGCGGGGCCGACGTTATCAAACAACGAAAAAGGGTCAGAGGCGCAGCAAGCTGATATTCCGAGCACGCCCGAACTGAATAAACTTGAGTCTGTAACGTTAAAGGCGCCAGATACTGGAGAGGAAACGCCCGACGCGGGAAAGTTAGAAGAGCTATCTACTGATTTGCTCATCGCGCCTACGTCAGACGGACTTGATAGGTTGCTAAAAGTCAGCCGGACGGCTTTGATAGCCGAGCAAAAAAAGGATGGCAGCCTGGAAAACGTGCGCTGCAATGTCAAAGAAGGTATCGCCAGGAAAACTGCGCGTTTTGTGGAAAGAGGTGGAGTCCTGTACCGGAAGTATCTAGACCGCCGAGGAGTGGAGTTCGATCAGCTGGTCGTGCCTCAATGCTATCGTCAGGATCTGTTGCGCTTGTCACATGGGGGTTCGTGGTCCGGACACCTAGGAGTTAAGAAAACTAAGGACCGTCTCTTGCAAGAGTACTATTGGCCAGGGTGTTTTCGGGACGCAGACCATTTCGTGAGGACATGTGACACTTGTCAGCGGGTGGGCAAACCAGGGGACAAATCGAGGGCGCCGTTGAAATTGGTACCTATCATTACGGAGCCTTTTAGACGGCTCGTTATTGATACTGTGGGACCTCTGCCGGTAACAGCCACGGGGTACAGACACATTTTGACTGTGATCTGCCCAGCGACAAAGTTCCCTGAAGCAGTGCCGCTTAAAGAACTCAGCTCAGTTGAGATAGTCAATGCACTACTGTCCATATTTGCGCGAGTTGGTTTTCCTGCAGAAATTCAATCAGATCAGGGCACAGTGTTTACTAGCGCTTTGACGACAACTTTTCTCGAAAGGTGTGGGGTAAAGCTGTTACACAGCTCAGTGTACCACCCACAGTCGAATTCCGTTGAGAAGCTCCACTCCGTCATGAAGCGCGTGTTGAGAGCCTTGTGTTTTGAACATCAAACTGACTGGGAGCTGTGTCTGCCTGGGGTGATGTTTGCATTAAGGACCGCGCCGCATGCGGCTACGGGGTTTTCGCCAGCTGAACTGGTGTACGGTCGCTCGCTTCGATCTCCGCTTCGCATGCTTCGAGAATCATGGGAAGGTAGGGGCGACGACCCAGTCGTGGTGGAGTACGTACTTAAGCTCCTCGAACGCTTAAGAAGGGCACAGGAGTTGTCAGGTGAAGCAATGACAAAGGCCCAGCAGAGGGCCAAGGTTTATTATGATCGGACAGCCAGGGCCCGTCGTTTTGAGGTTGGCGATGAGGTCATGATATTGCGCACATCGCTAAACAACAAACTAGACGTGCAGTGGGAGGGCCCAGCACGAATTGTTCAGAAACTGTCGGACGTTAACTACGTGGTAAGTCTGCCAGGAAAGCGGAAAGCACAGCGAGTTTACCACTGTAATCTGCTCAAACCTTATAGACAAAGGGAAGCAGTGGTGTGCATGATGGTAAACGTTCCTGAAGAGCTTCCGGTCGAGCTTCCAGGACTAGGCTCAGTGACGAACAGGGAAGACACCGGTCAAGTCATTAGTGACCTTATCAGTAAAGCGCCGCTGTCGCCCGAGCAGAAAACCGAACTACACCAGCTATTACAAGAGTTTCAAGGTCTGTTCTCTGAGAGGCCTGGTAGGACTTCTGTACTTACTCATGATATAGAACTTGCCTCCACAGAGCCAGTACGATCCAAGGCGTATCGGGTGTCACCCCGCCAGAGCGATATTATGGAGGCTGAGGTAAAGAAAATGCTACAGCTCGGTGTTATTGAGGCAGGTGAGAGTGATTATACCTCCCCTTTGATTTTAGTTGAGGTACCGGGCAAGGAACCTCGTCCTTGCGTCGACTACCGCAGGCTTAATTCCATCACTAAGGATCAAATTTATCCGATCCCTAACATCGAGGAGCGCCTTGAGAAAGTTAGTAGCGCTCAGTTTATTTCCACCCTAGATCTTGTCAGGGGTTATTGGCAGGTTCCACTTACAGAAGAGGCTAGTAGGTAGGCGGCGTTCATTTCACCAATGGGAACATTCCGTCCTAAAGTGTTGAGTTTTGGTTTGAAGAACGCGCCATACTGTTTTTCAAGTCTCATGGATAAAGTGTTGCGGGGACAGCAAGAATTCGCTTTACCGTATCTAGACGACGTAGCGATATTCTCCGCATCCTGGTCTGAGCATATGACACACTTGCGGGCAGTGCTAACCCGCCTGCGCGAAGCGGGCTTGACAGTCAAGGCTCCTAAGTGCCAGTTAGCACAGGCCGAGGTTGTCTACCTCGGTCACGTGATTGGTCAGGGTCGTCGCCGCCCCTCTGAAATAAAAGTGGCCGCTGTGCGAGACTTTCCGCAACCGCGCACGAAGACCGATATTCGGTCGTTCTTAGGTGTCGCCGGCTACTATCAGAGGTACATCCCTAGGTACTCTGATATCGCGGCTCCCCTGACGGATGCTCTAAGAAAGACAGAGCCTCAAACAGTCGTCTGGGACGAGACCAAGGAAAGAGCTTTTAGCGCCCTAAAGAGTGCCCTAACAAGCCAGCCTGTGCTACGATCGCCAGACTATACAAAAGGGTTCATTGTTCAGTGCGATGCTAGTGAGCGAGGCATGGGCGTTGTACTGTGCCAACGGGAAAATGGAGAAGTAGAACACCCCGTCCTGTATGCTAGTCGTAAGCTGACCAGTCGTGAGCAGGCGTATAGCGCCACCGAGAAGGAGTGTGCATGTCTCGTGTGGGCCGTTCAGAAATTGTCATGCTATCTAGCCGGCTCGAGGTTTATCATTGAGACGGATCACTGCCCTCTCCAATGGCTGCAGACCATCTCTCCCAAAAATGGCCGCCTCCTGCGCTGGAGCCTCGCTTTACAACAATATTCCTTTGAGGTGCGTTACAAAAAGGGGAGTCTCAACGGTAACGCCGATGGCTTAAGTCGAAGCCCCTAACGTAGGAATCAGCCTCAAAATTGTTTGTTACTGATGTTTTTCTTCCTGAGGCAGGATTTTTTTTAACATATTGCTTTTGTTTAGTGTTTCAAAGTGATGATATGCTTTCTAGTGCAATTTTTCAATTTGTGGACGCGTTCTGAGTGATGCTAGACTACTGTAAGGAACTAGGCAGTGGTATAAAAAGGGGAAAGAGCCTGGCAGGGCTTAGTGAGGGTTGTGCCGTGCTTGCTGACTGAGCGGTTGAGTTTCAGCGTAGTTCTAACGCTTGCCGGGAACGAGAACAAAAATGTGAACTCTCCCGAAGTCACTTTGCAGTGTCCCGTGCGAACCTGAACGAGAGAACGAGGCCTTCTCTGTGCGCTGCGCTCAAGAAACGTCGAGGGACGCCCGACTTCGGTTATGAGCCTCATCGAGCGACATCCCTCCGGACAGCGGATGCAGTCCCCTGTCCATCGGGATCTCCTTCCCCCGGCGGGGCGGTCTGTTGCGTTTCGCCTGCGACACGTGGTTTTGCCGGCGCGACTGCGGCGGGGCGGCAGACATTTTGGCCCGATCGTCGTCGCCGCAACACTCATCGCCAGGTGTTTCCAGGCGCGACTGCGGCGATGCGACCGCCTAGGGATCATCCTCGCATTCCAGTCATTGTGCCCGAAACAGGCGATGCCAAAGCAGGGATCTCATTCCAGTCATTGTGCCCGAAACAGGCGATGCCAAAGCAGGGATCTCGTTCCAGTCATTGTGCCCGAAACAGGCGATGCCAAAGCAGGGACCATCCTCTCATTACAGTCATTGTGTCCGACCGGCAGCGCCACGACAGGGTGCTACGAGATCGTGCTCGACATGGTGCTACGGCATCGCTACGACAGTGTGCGTCACCATTAGCCCATTGTACATTCACGTGCTCGTCTTTTGAGGGGTTCCTTCTTGCCCTCAACTGCGAGAGTATAAAAACAGCTGCCCCCGGACGCCAAAAGGAGGGCTCCGATTTCTTCTGTTGAGTGAAGTGCTCTCCCGTCTCTCTACTTCGGTCAACCTGACCGCCAACTCTTTGCGATGTTAAAATAAACAAGTTGTTTCGTTGTTACCAGTCGACTCATGCTTTGCCGGGACCTTCGGAGGCTTCCAGTTGTACCCCAGGCCGCCAGGCCAACGCTACCCTTGGGGCTTGCGACCCAGGTACAACCACGGGCGTCAGCGCCGAGTTCCCAACAGATCGTACCAGCAGTCCGATCCAAACACCCTGCAGTCTTCTTTTGGCAGGTTAGGCAGCCTACTTGCTTTGATGATTTGTCGCACCTTGCGTTCGTTCTTCCATTTGTTTCTATTTGTTGCTTCCCCGACGGAGGTTCTTCCCTGCTGCAAGCTAGAGACTAAAGACATTTTATCGCGTTCTGTGTTCGAGGGTCGCCTTTGATAGTTATAGTTATAACAGGGCGTTAGACAACTCTTCCAGCTTGTGTATTTTCACGTTCAAAGATTAATGTATCTTTATTATCATAGCCCTAGCTACTTCCGCCATGAACTGCAAGAGGGTCGGCTACCTATAGACTTTTTACAGCCCCGTATCCATGGACGAAAGAAAAAAACTAGGAGGGAGCGTCACGTGATTCTGCTAGCCTGGGCATGCCAACCTCCTCTGAAGCCGCCCCTCCCGCTCGCCGGGACCTTGTGCGCGGTGCCTTTCTGGTAGGAAGAGGCCCACATTGTTGTCAGGCCATTCGTGTTTGTTTGGTACGTGGTAACGATTAGTGGCTTAGCGCCGCCTGCCGTTGAAGGTACGGAGACGCGTAGGAAGTAAACCGCATGGGTTTCTGCTACCACGGATGTCGTTCTTCGCTTCAAATGGGTTGCCTTGAAACGGGGAGATAGACTGGGGTGCCGGACCCACGGCGACATAATTGTCAAAGCATCATTTGCCCTTACCGTGCACCCCAGTTAGTCGGCGCTCCCACCTCCAAACCCGTCCAGAGTATGCCTGCCCGAGCGTGGTCTATTGTTTTGTCAAATCAGCTGTTGTGCACCTGAAACTCCGGTGCGTATTTTCTTGCTAATTTCTGTTCTGCTGTCTTGCACCTAAATAGGTTGAGACAAGACCTTTTGCAGAATAGTTATTTGTCGCGTGTTTGCTTAGTAAAAGGTTGTTATTCGTCTTTCATTGTGAACGAAATAAATAGCATTACGCTGCACTTAAACGCCGAAATCGTCGCCTTTCCATTAGATTTACATGCACTATTTTGTAAGATTGTGTGGCGCGACGTCCTTACGCTGTTGAGGCGTGCCTATTGAGTTCTCGTCGGTCTGTTGAAAGGTAGAATGCATTGAGGAGAACGACTTCGTTGACTGGGGCCGTCTGCCATATCAGTGGGCCGGCACGGCCTCAAATATGGCCGGGCCCCCGGTTCGCCAGTCCATCGTTGGGCACAAGATGGGACAATTTTTTTTCACACGGAAAAGCAGTCGCTGCGGACCCTGGACGCTCGCTTTAGCGCCTGCACATGTTTGCAGGGGCGAAGAGCATCATATTGTTTCCCAGAAGATGCCCCCGAACGCGACGAATTGCCGTCGGAAGGGCGGATTGGTTGCCACCACACGTTTGCAGGGCGAAAGGTTTCCTCGTTTCCCTGGACCCGGCCCGAAACGTGACCAGTCGTCCTTTTGGGGGTCGTCGCGGGTTGAATGCCGACGCCTTCGCTCGCTACAGCATTGGCGCCTGTCTGCTGCTTGCTTAAGCGGCGAGCCACGTGGTGGTTCGCTGCTTTACCTGACTGACATAACACAGGCTCGACTGATTCACACACTTGAATTCCTTCACTAAACCGCGACGTGCCTTCGCCACGCCGACTATGTGCGCATATTCAAAAACCCACGCAGTAGACGTAACCAAAGCGAGCCGACTAAAGCTACCGCTTGCATATCACGTGAAGGCCTATTTCCCATCATCGCATTCCTCTAAATGTCTTTATGACTAGGCTTCAAAATTGTCACGTGACGCTCCCTCCTAGTATTTTCCTTCCTCCACACACGTACCCATGGGCGCTGCCGTATTTGTTCACATGACAGCACCCGCCATTGAACGCCTTCTGATCGGCGTTTGTTCGCTTGTTTACAATGGGTACTGCGGCCGCAGGCATGGTTCAGACAGCCGCCACTTCGGCTACCACGGTGAGCAGCCAGTGGGCAGACGACAAAAGACTGGCGAAAGCTGCAGATCCAGGCAGTGTAAGTATATATTTCATTTATCCATTCTATTTGCGTTGCAATCTTAATAGCGAGCAAGCTGACCGGCTGAAGCGAAAAATGTAGGAGCCTGATGTTTGCTTATACACTTTATATTCTAGCCTCCGCAGTCGTAGATATCTAGGGCTGTTATGGCAATGCACCTGCTGACCTCATTAACTGTGTATGTGCAACAACTTCGTTCGGGAATACGCTTGTGTGTGCGCGCAGAAAGTGTCTGTTTTCGACCAGCTCAGACCGCGGTAGTTGCTCCCGATGGCGTAATTCTTGTCGCCAGCGTTGATCAGATAACTTGGGAGTGGTTTTCTGATTAGTTACAGCTCAAATCAAAACATATCCGTGTGCGCGTGGACAAAAAGACTCGCGCTGTCGTGACGTCTACCTGTCGTTGTTTGTGGAAATGCGGTTGCATTTAGTTTTATTAAGTGCATTTTCAAAATTTAAGAACAAGGAAATAAAAAAAAATCCCCGACGATTACGACACTCCCTAACGCCAATTTTAAGCCCACCTGTTTAGATGTTTTGAATTCGCGACATATTGTGGTAAAGAATTCGATTCTGAACGACAGGTTTCTCTCTGTGGCGGCGCTGAGCCTCTGCTCGGGCAGCTCGTTTAGCAGCAGCGGCAGGCGAAGCACTTCCACCGGTTGCGACGCTCGTTGTTCAGAAAGCGTAAACACGGGAACGCGTGGCTCACGCGTAGCGCACTCTCTTGAGGCGGCGGCGCAGGCGAAGTAGCGCATGCGCAATGGGTCCGAAGCACACGCCGGCGCTTTGTTTCCATATGGGGTATCGGTGGACGCGCTCACCGCAGGCCTGGTCGCCGCTGCGAAGCACGTCTCCTGCGCCCCTCCGCTTTCCTTCTCATCCTTTCGTCTTAATCTCCTCCTTCGTTTCCTCTTCGCGCTCGCTTCGCTCTTGCCATCTTTCATCCCCCACTGCGCTCCGCGTTCTCTCTTTCATCCTTCGCTGTGCTCGTTCGCTTGGTTACGCCGAGGGATGCCGATGCTCAACGCAGGAACGGGCGCCTAGGAGCCGCGCTCTAATCTGTTGCATGTGGCCGGGCGATTGCTCGCCTGCTGTGTGATTCCTGGCAAGAAAACTCGGTGCCCGCCTATTCCGTGCACGTTTGACTTCGCTGTTGTGGAAAGTGAAGTTGCTCGGGTATGTCAGTCGCGGTTGCGTGGGGCCGACGTAGGGACGACTTCCGTGCTTATCAACAGCGTGATATTTTGTGTCAGTGGGACCGGTAACGCCATGTTTTGCTGCAGGGTTAGCCTGGTAGTCACTGCCGGCACTTAGTTGCCGGTCATTGCTGGCAATTGGCTACAGCGCTGGCGGTAGAGTTTGTTGAGCTCGCCTTGCGGAAAGGTGTTCATGATGAATAGTCGCAAATACGGATACTACTTGTGCAGTTGAGGTGGATGAAGTTCGCACATTCTTATCACACAAGTCTCTATCGCAGTTCTTGCCGTCCAGGACAGAGCAGGTATACCCTCTGGTCTTCGACATTTTACATAAATAATACTAAACTATTCCTGGCCTCTCAGTGGAACGTTGCGATAGCAGCGGACGGCGGCTGACGCCTGCTTGCTCTCGACTCAGAAGCCGCTCAGGGGCTCTGGGCCTGTGGCGGCCCTTAGGGCTCAGTGGACACACTGCTCGTTGTAAAAGGTCTCTATGCTACGATGAAGTAATCCAATTAGTCACTGCGACTCTTCCAAAATTTTCAGCCATCCAGTTTCTCAAACACCTCTGTGGACCTCATATATATCCGTTTCTCTACTTTCCATGCATCATTTCTCATTCTCTATCTCTACTTAACACCTGTCTTTCTCTTCTGTCTTTTCTCCTCCTCCTCCTCCTCTGCCGACCTCACCGTCACGGGGTCTCAGGCGGCTTGCACGCAGCAATTTAGTTATGGATAAATCCACTCACGATTGAAAAACTCCACGCAAATGACAATTGTGCAAAACTGTAGAACCATGCGGAAATTTACCCATAGGTAAAACGCTGCCTGCAAGCAGCGTTAATTGTAAGCATAGGCGTTAATTTAACCCTTTACTGCACAACTTTTTGTTTCCTCATAATATTGTTCATGGAGTTGTAGGGAAGCATAACAAAAGCTGTACTCCTACAGAAACTAACTTTAGTGAAGTTCTGTGGTTTGAATTTGCAGATAAAGGGTAGGTTGCGTATTTGCAACAACGTGCCAATAAAGAAAACGTTGAAGGTGAAAGATAGAATTAGTGCGATTCATACTCAGATGTTTATTTGCACGTGACAATCATTAGTGAACTCATGTTTTAGTGTGGAACAAAAAGAAGCAATTGTACTTGCTTGTGCAGCACAAGTGTTTCCCGCACTTCACGCAGTACGTCATCAGAATTCCCGTGCAGCCAAGAAGCAATGCAGTGTTTTCACGTTATCGTCAAAATTTAGAACAGAAGCACAGATGCAAGGCTGTGCCCATGACGACGCGACACGGCAGCGTGCGGATGCACCACATCTTTTTGAAAAAAAAAAAGGAAGTTTGACCAGAAAACATCTTGCACACATATTGAATCAAAACGAACTCACACTCGTGGTTGTCGTCAATCCCAGAGAGGTTGCTGCCTTCACTATCACAAGGAATTGTTTGACCATAAAAGCGTTTCGGAGCCATTTCATTTTTCAGAAGAAAATAAACAATGCACACGTTGTTGCATTTGCGCAACATAGCAACGTTCCGCCGCCAGGAACAAACTGTTCCGAGATAATAATGTTTTTTTTTTAATCTGCACAGTCAGGAGGATGTGGAGCTTAGCGTAAGCATGTGTGCGTGTGTGCGTGTGTGCGTGCGTGTGCGTGCGTGCGTGCGTATGTGTGCGTGTGGGCGTGTGCGTACGTGTGTGTGTGCGTGCGTGTGCGTGCGTGCGTGCGTATGTGTGCGTGTGGGCGTGTGCGTACGTATGTGTGTGTGTGTGTGTGTGTGTGTGTGTGTGTGTGTGTGTGTGTGTGTGTGTGTGTGTGTGTGTGTGTGTGTGTGTGTGTGTATGCGCGCGTGTGTGCGTGCGTGCGTGCGTGCGTGCGCACGCGAGCGCACACACACAGTAAATCTTCTGTTACCGAGATTTTATTCGGTAATTGCAATTAATTGTTTAAGTTGAGAAGTACTGTCCTGATTATGAAAGCGTCAATGAGGCATTTTAGGCACCCCAAAGTTACATATAACTGCATTGTCTTTAGCGACGTACTAATTGCGTGCCATTTTTTCCCGACAGTGAAAGAAACCCCACAAAATATGAAAAATATCACGTGAGTGCGCCCCCACCCGCATCATAAAGCAGCTCCCTCAAATAAGCTGATTGAAAAGCCACTGCATTGCATGTCGCAAACCCGAAGAGACAGCGCATGACCTTGATTATTGTACCGAAGGAGCACCAACAGCATATTTCGCGGCTTCGACGCTATTCCTTCCTCTCATTTCTACGTCACACTTATTATCCTTCTCTCAAGGCCGACTGAGCACATTGATAACAAAATCCCCTTGATAACGCGGCCGAATCGCCACTCTGACCCCGCACGAAATGCGAAAATCAATGTAATAGGCATAGAACATTTCAAAATCCCGGCTTTGCTCGCAGCGCATCGGAAGATGTGCGCGCGAACCTATATTTCGCGCCAGAAGCTTGCTTCGGACCAAAGCCAAATTAAAGTGACCGTTTTATTTTTCATGAAAGTTTAATACGTGCTGCAAAAGCAAGTCAGTGTCAAAAAATAAAAGCGAAATAAACAGACCGGGAAGTGACAAACGTGCAGAGAAAAAGGAAAAACCGATGCGTTCAATAAAGTAAATATACCACTTCTTAATGAGCCGAATTGACAATCAGGAAGTCTGCACGCACACATACACACACAACACAAGAAAAAAACATCACATTTCAGTTTGCGCTTATTACATATGAATTCGTAAGCTCCGTTGAACACCAGCCTAGAGGACCTGTTCGAATAGGTCTCCCTTTGCAGCTACGCTGTACTGTGTCTGTTTTATCACATCTTCAGTGGCTTTCTTGATGACCGACGCCGGAATTCTACGGCAGACATCCGCTATCCTTGCTTTGAGCTCATCTGACGTCTTCGTCTCGATCCTGTAAGCACGATCTTTCACATAACCCCAAAGAAAGAAATCGAGTGGAGAGAGGTCAGGTGACCTAGCCGGCCAATTTATAAGCCCATGCCTTCCAATCTATTGCGCATGAAAAGTCGCATCCAGCTACTTTCGTGCTTGGCTGCTGCTGTGGGCTGGCGCCCCATCCTACTGATACCACAGAAGTAGAAGACGTGACAGCAAGACTTCGCTGAGAAACTCATCGACCACTCCTTCAAGGATTTCGTTCACGTAACGCTGTCCATTCAGTATGTGATCGAAGGAGGTGGGACTGATTAGCACCGGCGTAAATCCCGCACCTCACGTAGAACGACCACTGGTACATACTGGTGCCCATTGCGCTTTACCCCATGTGGATTGGAGTCCTTTCAAAGGTGTGCGTTATGCAAATTTAACTAGGCGTTTCTGCGAAAATTGCTTCATCTGTGCACATGATAATGCCCGAAAAGTCCGGTGGCGCATCGGCTTTTCTGAGATCCAATTCGAGAAATGTAAACGATTCCGCAGGTCCCAATCTTCTGGCGTTGGTGTTGGCTAATGTGGTACGGATGAAAGGTCGTCGTTTAGAATCCTCCAAACTTATGACTTGGAAAATGGTGCCTGGGCGGCCACGTCCCGCACTCTCGCATGAGGGTTTGTGGGCATAAATGCTAGAACATCCCTGAGTAGGCTAGGACTCAAAGACCGCCGCTGTTTCTTGAAGCTGTTGGTTTGTATCAGGTGTTCATAATTTCTGATGATAGTCGATGCGTTTGGTCTACCGCCACACTTGGATGTCTCACATGTATATTTGTGGCCTTCCTCTTGTCGCTATTTGCAGTTCCCAAGGCAAGGATCATGTTTACCTTGTGTTCATTAGAGAAAGACATGGCCAAACAAAACGCACCTTTAAACATTTGCCCTGAAGTTGTCAATTCGCTTTTGTAGTGATAGGTGTAGTGCCAAAAAAAAACATCCGTGCACTTTATCTACGCTAAGACAACAGCTATGACAGTATCCAACTAACACCAAACGCGACGTGTTACTTCGCCCGGGGCGCGGCAGATAAGGCACTAGCACGATCACGATGTTTTTTTTCTTTATTTCCTTTATTTCGTTCTGACTAACTCAGAGGAAGCGTGTTCGAGGGCACTGCTTTATGATGCGGGTGGGAGCACAGTCGCGTGGTATTCTCCACATTTCGCGGGGTTTATTTATCAGTCGGAAAAAATTAGTTTGCAATTAGTACGTCACTGAAAATACCTCAGTCAGATGCCTCATGGTTGTGCCTTCAAATGCCTCATTGACACTTTGACAATTAGGATATTACGTCTAGAGTTGGATAATTAATTACAATTACTTAATTAAATCTCAGTAACGAAAAAATTAATGGCAGCTACTCCACTGTACTGTAGACAATATGCACTAGGTTTTCTTCGCGTAACTGCTCTTTTTTTTTAATCTTGGTGCATGATAGTTAATTAAGACACCATATATATATATATATATATATATATATATATATATATATATATATATATATATATATATATATATATATATATATATATATAACCTCTGCATGCAACTGAGGATGTATCCATCCTTAGTAAATGTTGTAAATTATTAGAAATGTTTTTTGTGTCATGAGTCGTAGCACTGCATACTGGAAAGAGAAGCAATACTGAGACGCACAACATTCCCGTGCATTTCACACGTCATTGATGACTCTACCGAAGTATTCACTAAAGTCTATAGGTTTTTTTTCATGGTCAAAAAAGCACGTAAAGCAATTTGAAGCGCGGTAAGCATACAGCAAGATATTCATTCTCTAGGCCTAGGCTATCTATACCTTTAATAATTGTGTTTTGTATTGGCTACCTCCATCTCTCAAAAATATAATAAACTTTGTCCAGTGTGTATATTTAAATATATTGTGTGTGTGCATGGTGTTTACAGTGGAAATTTAAAACAATGTTTAAGTGAGAAAACACGGATGAGGCAGCCGCCGCTGGTACTACATACTAATGCGCGTGTTCTCCTTTCGTGAGGATTTGCAGAAATAAAGCGAAAGTGTGAACTAAAATATGTGCACGTTCGTGCCAACAATGATGCAGTAAGCTATTAGGCCCAGTAAAATTTCGACTGAAATGTCCAGGAAAGTCAAAAGAAACCTCAAATGATGTGACTGACAAATGGTGACACAACTTTGGTAATGGCACTTTAGGTGTGTGTGTGGGTGGGGTGGGGAGTTCGGCATCGCCCGGGTGGGTGAGCCTCGCCCCTCCCCCCCCCCCCCCCGTAATAGGCACCTATGATTGTAAGAATGAAGCAGGCCCGGCGGGTCAAAAATGTTTCATTGCTCACATGAAATAATGTCACGGTTGAGGCGCGTGGTACATTGCCACGTGTCCAACAGTTATCCCGTGATTGGTGCATTACAAGGCGATAAAAACAGGCGGACAAAAAGAAGAGAAAAGCTCACTTCAAAAAAAAAAAAAAAGGTTCTTTAGACGTATACATCACAACAAACTTGCATACCTCGGGCAATTGTGAAGAGCTAAAGGGCTCTGGAAACCCATTTAGCCCTATTTGATGGGGGATAAAGAACAGTCGTTACTGCTAGCGACAACTAGGAACAGTTGATTTAGAATTCAGAAGCGCGTGGCTAAGAGCTCTGCATTAAAAACTAAGTTTACTGACAGAGATTGGCATAAACAAGAGAACTGCAATGCAGCAGGTCAGGCTTATCTAGCAAGACGGCGAGAAAATAAGTGAACTTCACGGCCGATTTGCGTTTGCATAGAGCTACAGTTAAAGTGAAGAGAAATAGTGATTATTATCCCGGCGCTCCCAACACTTGCTGTTGATGTGGAGAGGGAAGAAATTGACGTGACTCGCATACTCGCATACGATAATGTACGTTTCTTCATGTTTGTGCGTGTTTCTGCACTATACTCTGTGACTTCCTGGAAAAGTGTGCAGAACTTAATGCGTTCGTGCTGTTTGACTGCATTCAACGTTCTTGAGTGCTATTTGGGTCTTAATTTTGTTTTCCATGCGACGAGGAGCAGCTGCTGCCACAACCTAAATGCGCCAACTTCTCCTTTAATATCATGTCATTAAAAAAAATAAGACATGAAGTTTCAAAGGAGGAGATGGATAGACTACCGGTGGCTTGTTGGTGAAAACACCACATTGAGAGCAAGTGCTTAATAACCAACCGGTAAAAGGAAACACGAGCCACGTTTGTCTCGTTTATTCTTGTGTAACTTCGTTTGTCCGCAAGAAAACAAAATATTTATTCAAAAAGAGTAACACATACCTAAAGTGTACGTAACAAGCGCTGCATGTGCACTCTATGTATTTCTAGTTGTGCCCACAGCGAGAGCTCAATGTAAACATGCACATCAGTGCGCTGGTGTGCGCGCGCAGACAATACAGCTAGCTGCAGGTCTCCCTGGCATGCCGTCCGTCTGCAGGCGCTCTGGGCGATTACGCCGCTCGTGATGAGGCGAACGCGGGCGCACAAAAGGCCGACGCGCTCGCTGCCGCCGGCGGCATGCAGCAGCGACGAACTTCTTCCGCCATGTCAACAGAAGCCCCGCGCGCACTGGCTGGTGCCACCTGGAAGCACCCCTGCCGAGCACTACGCAACCCTCTTCTTCCCAGCTCTCTGCGCTGCGCTCTCGCGGCTCCCCCACCCTCGCCGTTACTCACCCTGCTCCTCCGCTGGGCGCAGCAGCGCACCTGCTGCGACGTTGAGCCGGCGGCCTCAAAGACTGCCCCAAAACAGAGGGAGCGCTGTCGGAGCGCTGGCCGGACGAGGTCAAGGCTATGCGACTCTTCCTGCGTTGCGTGTGTCCGTGCGTCTTTGATGGATGCCTGGGGCCCGTATCTTTTCTTCCGCCCCTCTATACACCCCTCGTTCTCGGTTTTCCTTTAGCTATTGCCCGCTTTTATATGTGCAGCTTTTGTGATAGGTTTGGAAGGGGAGGTCGACACAAGCTTTAGGGAGTCGTAAGCGTCATAGCCCTCTCGAGAGTGGCCGACGACTAGTTTGCCTTCAAACCTGTGTTGAGTGTTTTAGGTCCACAAGTTCACCTGGAGGAGCAGCGAGGCCTATTGTAATCGGAGTAATCGGAGCCGTGCCTAGCTTGTGATTTCAGAAAGAAAAAATGCACAGAATTCAGCTCGAGCGTTTATGCTTATCTTAAATGACACGTTAATGCTATTGCGACAGATAACCATGGGCGCTGTAACGTAAAACTATTCCAAACTTTTCTATTCCAATTCTGCTATCAGCCCTCCGCGATTGGTCAAAAACTTTTTTCGACCACCCTCACTTCACCTGTCTGTCACGCGACGTCACGAAAACCGCGATTGCTTCCCATCTGATATGATGTGTACACACTGATTATGCATGATTTGACAGAAAAAAAGAAAAACAGTTATTTATGATTCGACCCCTTTTCGCCATTAGCCCTCGGCTATTGGTAAAAAGTTTTCGGGCTGCACCCACTTCATCTGCCTGTCACGCGACGTCACAAAACCGCACAAGCTCGCCGCGTCAAAGTGACATGTGCGCGATAAAGATGCATTAATATGCCGAACGAAACTGAATTTTCTTCGGAATAGCCGCAGCCTGCCCCGTTCCGAAAGGAATAAAAGATGGCTGCCGCCGATCGCTGAGACGCTGGCTACTCGCACCTGCCGGAGAGCATGGGTGTATTTGCGTATAATAAACCTTCTTGCGTGGCCGTGTAACGTTTTCGAGCACTTTCGGCACATTTACCACTTCATTCTGCCAACTCTTCTTTGCTGAGGGTCAGTTTTAGCGTCATTCTTAAGCTTCCGTTGCATGCCGCCGCGATTTTCGACCAGCCACCACAAGCTAAGTAAGGGAAAGCCGACCAATCGCAGACGCCGGCACCACCCTCTTCATCCGGTTATCGATTTTCAGTGCACTGGCTCTGCCCACTCTGCCCCAGCGGATAGCTCTCCACTTGAGCGTTATCCTCGCCTCTTGTCAGCCAATTAGATACGACAAGCCGCTCAGTGTAGGCAATGTTATTCGTTTTTCAAGCAAACAAAAGTGACCTCCTATGGACGAGGAGAGTGTTTGATTGGTCTGTACATACAACCCTGTGGGTGACCGCCCGGTGCTTGCGTCGGTGGTTACGCAAATTTGACGTCAGGAGATTGGAATAGAAACATATTGGAATAGTTTAACGTTATAGGGCCCCATGGTACTGTTAATGTTGGCCCTGCTGTAACATTCTGTCAAAGTCCTGATTACGATATCACGGGTAACGTGACTAAATTGTGCCACGTTTATCGCGTGTGTGCGTTCAGCAGCCACTGAAGAGAGGAATAGAAAATGTCAAGGCGACTCTCACCTTTCGGGCGAAAGTGCTGTTTATGTTGTGTTGGTTGTGTGGCGTTGGCTTTGCATGTGGTTAATATTTTACAGCTGAAGATAGCCTTACGAAAGATGTAGTTGCCAAAGTTGCACATTTCATAGCAATATTTGAGGTATTGGAAGCGCGGCCGTGTAGAACTCGTGATGCTACACACCCGAGCTCGCGTCTCATTTGACATGCTTCAGGGGAAAACGGACACCCAGCAGCTGTTCTAGCCGTCATTTTGTTCTAGTCGTCAAAATTATGAGAATCTGGGCGTGTTCGTCGTGACCCAACGTCATGACCCAACTTCTCGTACTATCTCTGCTGATCAAGCTGAAGTTTCTAAAGAAAAAAATTCAGAACCCTTCCACTATGTGAAGGTGTTGGTTTTGTCTAATTGTATATTAAATTATTTAATCTGGTAGTTATGTTAAATTGGCTGTTTTGTTTTTGTTTTGTTTGTTTTGTATTGTTTGGGGGAGGGGGTGCACATAGCTGTTGGTGGTGGTGAACCGGGGCACAACTCTCTTAAACAACGAGTCGCGACACGTCCTGCACACCGGCACTTGCTTGGGGCAGTCCGATGACACACTGCTGGATTGTCGCCGCCGTACAGTCACGCTGCAGTTGGTCACCCACGCCGGAGATGGTGGAAAGGTCTCCGGCTAACCACAGACGATCACATGCGCCGCATGGGTACCCAAACAGATTCCCTACCAACTCCCGTCGAAATCTTGCCGTGGGTCCCGGGAAGCGCTTGTCTGGGTTGTAACCAACTCGCCAATGGGTATTTTCGGCTTCGCAATAATTCGCATCGCGTTTGCGCTTAGCGTCATTGGTCCGATCTTCGTCAGTCATTTTAGCCCGGTGGCGTCGATTCGACTCACGTTTCTGTTGCCGCTGGCGCTCTAGACGGGCACGTTCTTCATCGGTAAGGGGACGGTCACTCGAAGTCGATGGGCCCGCACCCTCGGCCGCAGCACGTTGGGCCACTGCGCGTTCGGCTTCTCGTCGCTTTCGCATTTATTCGCACTGTTGAGCACGCCGTCACTCCTTGAAGGCGCGCTCTTCCTCTTCGAAGCGAGCGACACGGGTCCTACCCATACAGAGTCCAAGGGGAAACTGATAACGTCGCTAGGAAAATGGCTATGAAGTGGCTGTGTCTAGGAAATGGCCAGACACAGCTGTTGGTTGGTAGACTATTACATTTTATCACTGACGTTTCGACACGCATCGTCATAGACTAGCGTTTGGGCAGCAGCGTTCATCGCTCCGGCGCATTGTTTTTGTCAACATCTCGGACACATTTCTTTTTCCAGATCCTAGCCATAGACAGCTTCGCTGTAAAACTGATGTTCTTACCCTTGCGCCTGGAACCTCTCTAGGTCCCCAGTGTGGCAAGGGTAGTTAAAGGGTACGTTACAGATCCCCAAGCCCACAGGGGCATGTGCCATTGAGCTTGGATTCTTTCTTCTCTATCACCAGGATCGGCCCACATGATGGTTTGTCTTTGTCAACATCTCGGGGGAGGGGGGGGGAGACACATTTTTTTTAGGTCCTAGCCATAAACAGCTTCGGTGCAAAATTCAAACGAACTGCTTTCAATTAAGGAAGATTCAAAGCTGAGTTTATGTTTAGTTCCATGATGTGTACCGTCTGCCTGCCGCGCACCTACAGGTGCGCTGCTAAGTCGATGGAATGACGCATTTGCAAAAACAACTTTGCGGACGTCGACGGCATGCTTGTATTTACGAGTAGAATTCATTAACAGTTTCGAAGAGAACTAATAGCGAGTTGCACTTATCCTCCAGCGAGTCATTCTAGTACCGCTCTCATATCGTGAACCCAAAAGTGAAGGCGGGACTGCGTTTGACAAGTACGCACAGTTGTTTACTGCAGTTTCACCACCGAGGCATGACATTACCTCGCCGGCAAGGGAGTTCTCAGAATATTAGGCGTACGCTATTGAAGAAATAGGTGAGCCCCTAGTTTTCTCGAGGATGCACGCCCAATACATGCGCGCTTTCACGCTGGATGTCCTGGTTTTACCTGTATCCAGCGCGGACGTTGAAAGGGCGTCCTCGATGTCCCGTTCCGCAAATTATAAAGAGCACGACGCAGTGATCAATACCAACATTGGTAAACATGTATGCATACTTTACAGTAAATTCTAACTGCGATAAACCATACTGCTATTGTAAAGGGTGACTGTAAATAACAAACACTCCTGCGGCTATACTGACATTTCTTTTACAATCAATGATTCTTGCGGATATGGGAGAAACTAAGAAATGAATAACCGTAAAAGGGTATTTCAAAAGCTAAATATGTTAGTACGCCCGTAAAGAAAAGCTACGAAAAATACCTTCCAAGTTTTCCCAATATAAACTCCCGAAATTTACATCCATGTAAAAATTCAATAAGTCTTTCCATTGAATAAAGGGAAAATGAGACATCCACCCGTTCGTCAATCTCTTGCCTTTGCTTCGTGTTGTCGACAAATTCGACTTCGCTCTGCCATCTGCTAGCCGCCTGGTTAGCTCAGATGGTAGAGCGGCTGCCCCGGAAAGGCGGTGGTCCCGGGTTCGAGTCCCGGACCAGGACGAATTTTTCTTCAACTATGAGGCTTTTCTTTCGAGGAACCCGTATGGGTTTCCTTTGTAGCAATTGCTACGAACGGGTGGATGTCTCATTTTCCCTTTATTCATTACTTCTCTCCACCTTGCGGGTTTCCGCAGAACTACTACGTCAAGTCTTTCCATTGTGGTGTCTTGAAGAGAACTGAGTAGACTATGTTTAGGTTTGTATGGCTGACGCTTGCCCCAGAGCCCTCGCCTGCAGCCTGGACAATATCATCACCGATGCGATGACAGCCACGATGAAAGATGAAAGATACGATGATAGAACAGACTTTGACACTGAATTTGAGCGACTGCGTGTAATTCGGCGGCATGCTGAGCAGCGGTACAGACGTACTAAGTCAATTCACGTCCTGAGAGAAGCACAACTTCAGAAGAAAATTCAGCGTCGCTTTAATAAACTGGAGGCTGAGCAGTGGAAGTTCATGATTATGTTGCGCTTAGTGTTTCAGTGACAAACATAAGGAAAAAGACGCGGGTTACGTTGCGCTACGTACGTCCGCGTGTTGTCCCTTATGCTTGTCAGTGTAACACTAAGCGCAATATAATTATGAACGTCCACCAACTAGCCCCGTTCATTGCTTTAGTAAATGCTGAGCAATGGAAGCGATTCTGCGAATCACTAGATTCTAGGAAGCCACTGTCATATATCTGGACGACAGAGCGCGGCCTGCGGTCATCTTCGCAACAAGGGCACCATTTTACTACTTTGGCCTTCCATCATGACCGAACAGAACTTATTGTGGCGGAAGAATTTTGCGCGATGATCGCTGGCAAGCCTGTCGCTCCGAGCAGTGACGTCATTGTCATCCCTGTAACCTGCGTACCAGAAATGGCAGTATACCTTTTACCATAGAAGAACTTAAAGCTGCCCTAGCTGCCTCTAAACGCTCATCCTCTCGAGGCCCTGACGGCACCACCTTAGCCGCCTTGGGACATCTTGGACAAGAGGCGAGAAGAACTGCATACATGCTTCAACAGCTTGTGGCATAGCGGTAACAATGGAAGACAAGTCCACTGACACCACTGCTAAACTCGGGAAAATCTGCGTTGGACTTGACTGCCTATCGCCCTATTGCGCTGGCAAGCTGCATCGGAAAAGGGATGGACAGGGTGGTTCCCGCACGTCTGAAATGGTACCTCGAAAGCAACAACGCCTACCTGCCTTCATGGCAGGCTTTCGTCGGGGCCCTTCCTCTACCGACAGTGGTTTCATCTCGCAACATTTATTCAAGAAGAGAAAAGTCACAAGTGAATAGCCGTTGCGCTTTTCCGCAACGTAAAGAGTGCCTATGACAATTTTGCCCATGACGTCATCCTCAACTCTGTGGGGATTTGGGGAATTCGACGCGCCATTGCGCGGACGCATTTCACCTATGTTCTGCAATCCTTAAGCCACACCGTCCTCGCTCCGAACCAGTTGTCAGCGGTGGCGCTCCACTCGCGGTAGTTCGCGGTGAGGGCGGAGCTAGTGACGTCACGAAGCGGCCCCTGGTGGCTAAGTCCTCTTCCCATCTGAAAACGGTTCCTCTCGTCCGCCGACACCTTTGTGACTAGGACTGAGCTCACGCACGGTGCCTTTGCCCGTGCGGGGAGCGCGTACCTCGTGTTGATCCTATCCCGACGCTAAGCTGAAGAACGGGTGCCTAGTGCTCGCGCGAGGTCGTACAACGCCGAGCCGCACTCATCGAAGGCCCAAGCCGAAGCAGATTGCCCGAGCTCTGGCGAGTTGGCCCATTGATTATCGCGAGAGCAAGTAGCATAGCCGCCGGGACTTTTCCTAGCGGCGTGTCCCAGCTTGAGCCTCTGCTCTCGCAGCGACGTGCTAAAGGCGCCCCTGACTGTATTTTCGCCCTTGGTGCGGGACCCCTTTGGTTTCCCGCCGCCCCGGGACCGGGCGTTTGTGCAGTGTCGGGTGCCGTCGAACACAATAAACGGTTACCGTCAACTTAGGGAAATACTGTGTTCTTGCGTGCGTCGCTCGGTAGCCCCTTATGGCCTGAGCTCGCGCGCAGCGGCGCTAGAGGCTGACGGCTGACGCGGCCCTGTGGCTCGCTAAGCTCGAACCCGCGGCGGTCGGTACTCCTGTGAGACCCGAAGACCCCACAACTCTCTCGAGGCGATCGGAATTGGTGGCCGAATTCTTCGATGGATAAAGAACTGCATAACCCGCTGATATCGTTATCTGCAAACCGAAAAGAGCCCAACAGCAGAACATTACACGTACTGCGGCGTTCCTCATGGAGGAGGATTCGTTCAACTTTATACTGATTGGTATAGCGGAAGTTTTCCAAAGTCGGTCTGCGTATCAATAAATGCAGATGGCATTTGCCTTTGGACTTCTATAGTTACTCGCATTCAGGTGCGTGCGAGACTGCAGCAGGCAACAACCATGACATCAGCCTGCCTTCAAATACAAGGCCTGCGAAGTGCGGGTTGATTGCATTCACGCGCAAACCCATGATGTCATACCCACTCTACATTAACGGACCGACTTAATTAAGAAAGGGCTGATCGATCTTAAGGTATCATAATCAATAGGAGCTTTTCGTGGAGCCCCCATTGCGCGTACATGAAAAAGAGACTGTTGCCTATTGCGCATGTCTTGAAATTTATGTGTGGAAAATCATGGGGAACATCTTTACGATCCATGCTACATCTCTACAGGACTTTTTATCTAGTATTGTTACGTTACAGGTTGCCAGTGCTGTCAAATATGTGCAAGTCCAATATTCGGTCATTGGAGAGCTCACAGAGCCAGGCACTGCGCACCTCTCTGGGACTAACTCGAAGTGCTTCAATTTTTGCAACCATCGTGCTTGCCAGAGATCATCCTATTACAACATGCATCACTGTTGATTGTCTGAGGGTGCACATTCAACATATTTCCCGCATTCCCGACAGCCATTTGGTCCTTCTGCCCTCACAAATACCTCGAGCAATATTTTCCAAAGTTATCGCCTCTCATCAAGACACCGACATCTATTTCCTTCTTTCTTTCTTTTCACCCCGTTACCCCTTCCCCCAGTGCAGGGTAGCAAACCGGACGCGCGCCTAACCTCCTTGCCTTTTCTTGCCTCTATTTCTCTCTACCTCTCTCTCTACATCCATAGCTATAGGGGAAATCAGTGCCCCTAAGCATGCGAAAAACATTCTACTATGACCTGCCAACAATTTTTATCAAAGCAGTCGTTTGTTCTTATCTGCAATAGCAGCTTGTTTAATCGTGAGGCATTGTTTAAATATTGATGTCTTAATTTATTTGGCCTAAAATGGTTGATTACTAGCGGAGGAAATGAAGGCCAAAGTTTCCCATCTTGAATTTCGCGCAGGGCGCAGCGTTCGTTACGTCAGTGTTATACCATGGATTTCAAGCTTTCTTCGTGTGTTCGGGCCGTTTCTGCTAGGTGGAGGGGTTTTTTTCCTTTAGAATGCAAATTTATTCCTTGTTTATTGACAAAATGTTAATTATTCTAGGTTGACGTTGTTCAAATATATGACGTCACTGGTAGCTAGAGTGGAAGCATTAATATGGTGTCGCCACCCGTTTTTCGTTACCGCGCCTTTTGCGGCTTACCATATCTCCGCACGCGAAGAGGCCGACGTTTTCGGTGTTCCAGAAGTGCCATTTACAAATCTATGTTAAAATTTTTCTTTAGTGTCCAAAGTAGACAGCTGTTCGCAAGTTGCACTTCACTCAAATTAGTCCTAAGCTGTATGAGTGGTTTTCTACAATCACTGGTTTAATGAGGGACACTTGGTGAAGTTTGTCGGGCTGTGATGATGGGAAGGTGCAACACGAGATTCGAACACTAGCCCTGCCGGTCTAAATAGCAATGACGACCATTTGCCGACGTCCTTTTACTTCTTTCGTTATTTGATCGAAGCTAAAGTTAAACGCTTCCGCCCGCGCAAAACTTATCAATTCAAACTTCAGGCAAAAGTTAGCAAAGATCAAGAACAACAACCGATGAAGAGCTTCACTTTGCCAGTCGCACTGTATTCTGCGTCGTTGAGCAATGCACTCCTGGTGCAGAAATTTAGTTGTTCCTCGTGATTCAGCATTATTATCAATAATTCTGGTAATTTAAAGACAATACAGGCCAATAAGAAGGTTTCCACCTTATTAATCCATTTCACACACTCCACCAACCGCCGCGTATGCAAAAAGGGGGAAGTGGGGATAACTGGGTGAATGTCGAAGTGCATTCTCTTTCTTTGTCTTTCTCTCTCTCTTCTTTTTGGCAGAACGTCTCAAAACGCCTCTCTGTCGAAAAATAATATACCATTGATCAGTAGTGACTGCCTGTTTATTTAGTCTACTCTGGGCTTATTTGGGAACCGTAGAACCGTATCCGAATAGTGCAGCAAAACACGGACACAAGAAGAACCGAAGACAAAGAGAAGCGCCAACTATCAACAACGAAGTTTATTTCCGGTATCGGTCGTATTTATACTCCCAGAAAACCACGTGCACAGCGATATAAACCTTGAAGATACGTAGATGACGGCTTGAAAACAATCTAAGATCGGTTCATCAAGAAAACAGCAAGAAAACTAAAATGATACTTTGCAAATGCAGTCAGCTTTCATGGCATGTACAAATAATCTAACTCTCTCGCGCTCAATGGTAATGATGGTTTGCTGATGCATTGGTCAGCGGCCGAGAGGATTTGCTCAGTCATGCTTCCGCAACCGTCACTATATCATTGTCCGCGAGAGAGTCTGATTATGAACACTTTTCACGGCATGAGAGAACTGACGATCACCGAATGCGGGACAGTTACAGAGATGAGTAAATATATGCTGGTGCTTCCTGCAGCTCTCTCTCTCTCTCTCTCTCTCTCTCTCTCTCTCTCTCTCTCTCTCTCTCTCTCTGCGTGCGTGTGTGTGTCACACACGCACACACAAACGAACAGCTCACATTTGTGTACATTGGCGTAGTTTATTTCTATCCATTTTTGTTGTATATGTCAGTTAATTAGATGGTGCAGATAAGTAAACATTAGAAAGCAGGCCCTGAGGTCATCCACATGCTATTCACTTGCAATGACATCTTTTGACTCCATTTGACAATGTAGTCACTGGAGTTTAGCCATGTGCCATAGAAGGACTGCCCCTATTTATCCACATGTGAGAGTGCTACCGAGTGCGCGCAGAACAGCGCCCCATCGAGAAGTACAGACAAACACAAGACACTCCGAGGGTCAGCCAAAGTCGCATAAGAAACCGCGAACATCTTTTTGCTCCGCTGGAGTGACCGTACTGTGACATAAATGGAAGTCAACGTTGTTCACTGAATAGATAATTGTTCACAAGGCTAATCAACATCGTTAACGTGAGTGTTGAGGCACCCTAGCCTGTGCAAAATGGTGTATCGACAAAGGCCTTGCGTCAGACAACAACGAAGCTCAAACCGCACAGAATTGATGCAGTATGGTTTCTTCATCGATTCAATATTGTTCAGAGCAGGCTGTAGATGGTGTAAACATGGAAGAGCTTGATTGACATCCATAATCAAGGGATACGGAATGAAGAGCGCTGCAATAGCATTTTTAAAAAATTATTTCCCTCAGAGCCAAGTTGTAGACCGAAATTTATATTCTGCCACATTGCGCAGCAGCATACCCGAGAAGCGTTCCCGCGGCGGCTCCCTCCACACTAAAGCTTCCCTCTCTTCCAGTCTGCAGAACAGAGAGGGAGCACAAAACACTTCCCCTTGCAGAATGCACTTCTTAAGCAAGCGGCCTTGCTTTAATATTGGCGCCAGATTTCCCCGAGCTCCGCATATATACACTTGCACCGACCAGGATCCTGCGGCGACCAGGGCTTGCTTTTCTCGCCCGACCACCCGGAAAGTCGCAGGCAGTCCAGAAGAAGAGATGCACGTTGAAGTGACCAGAAAGATTTAGCACAAGTGAAACGGCTACGAACAGCGCAAAGCAGCGAGCATTTAGCATTAAAGTAAGCTTCTGTGCGGGAGGCGCATGCGTTTCGGTCTGGCGCCCAATCGGCGGCGCCCATCGACGAGAAACTGAAGCGCGACGAGGACAACAGAGGCGCGCCGGCGGCATAGGAAGCCGGCCAGGAGGCAAAGCAACCGGAACGCACACAAACGGTGGCCGCCGACGACGCGGTTGACATTTTTTCAGGGTCACTGCTCGTGTCGCGACGACCGACCATGGGCGACCGTGCTGGCGCTTGTCAGAGGTGACGCTGGGCGTCAAGGAGCGTCATCGCTTAGACAGCAGTCGAGGCAGTGTCACGTGTGAGCTGCGCCCTTAAGGTGACTTCCGGAGGGTTCGACCACCACGTCACGGTGAAACAGCGGCAAACATGGCAGCCTGCAAGGCGAAACATTTTCGCGTGTACCATGCCCGGCTCTTTTTCCTGCTGTGAGATACGGTGCGATCATTTCTACCCGTTATGTAATTTTTAAGATAGCCTGTTGCAGATGATATGATTATAGTCCTCGAGCTGGATTGTTCAGAGAGGCGGACTTTACTTGCACGAAAAATCAAAACATATATTCAATTAGTCGACAAAAACGCAATAGTTATCTTTAGAATTAATTACTTTACGGCACGTATTGCAATTTACGAATTGTAGTCGGTTAGTTTGCAAGGCGTATCCACTTGGACTGAATTTCCATAATGACGCCAGTTTGTAGATATGCGCCATCAAACTTGCCGTAAAAATGCACTGTTGTTCCACTTAATCTTTTAACAAAAAGTTCTTTTATGCACTGAAGCACGGAAGTAACTGGAACGTCCAAGTGTTTCGTCCCACACTTCGGGAAATAATATCTTGAACCTGGAGTCACCCTGGAAAGTCATTTAAAATGGATGCGTCTTGCAAGCTCACCGCCTATAGTTTGTAACTTGCAAGATGTGGCGTAAAGTCATTAATTAAAAAGTTGATTACTGAAAATGAGTGGGGCGAAGGTGCTCCGCAGCTGGCATTAGTCATTTAATAGATGCACATCGTGTGGGAACTGGAGACGCGAAAAGCGAAAACCATGCAAGGGCCAGGACTGCCACCCGCCTCCAGAAGCGACAAAGACGAAGTGCAAGAAGCTGCATGCGCGAGAAGCACTTGGCATCGGTGCGTACGCGAAGGAAAACGAGGACAACGCATTTTTAAAGAAAGAAAGGAATGGCGCACAGTGCGTCCCTGGACCGCCGGTCAGCTGCCGAATGCCGGCCACTGGAAGGATATATTACAGGAAGCGGAAATATTAATAATGAAAGCGCGCCTTCGGGGCGCTGGCTTGGCGAGCGCGCGCGGTTAACATCGTTAGAGGAAGACAAAAGTGGCGTCGTCGCCTTTCGTTTTGCTTCGCGTCCCCTGCGTCCACCGCCAGGAAATGAGAGGCCAGCGGTGGCGCGCTCCCCGCGAGAGCAGAACCTGTCCGCGGCTTCCCCTCTCCCTCACCTCTCTTGCCGTGAAACGTCAGCGCCAGTGGCAGTCTGCCTGCTTTCGCCTTCTACACTGGTCAAGGCACGCGCTGCCGTCTTCTCGTTTCCCTTTTTTTCAGCCCGAAATGGTCACTGCCTCTTGCGCTGACACTTCCTCGAATTGGTTACACCTGGCAGTGCTTCGTAAGGTGTAAACTCCTTGATAAACTCGTCCGTTATAATTTCCCTCGGTTTGGCCAAGGGCTCGGAGTCTTTTAGACATTTAGTCTTTGAGAGTTCAGCATTTGAGGCTAATTTTGCAGACTTTTGCCGGTGTTTGTCTTGATAGGCTGAACGTCAGCAGTGATGCATCGGGTGTCTCTCGTACGCACACAACACTCACGAACGTGCGCTCAGAGCACTGTCATTTAGTTCTGTAACGACAACGCGGTGGCTCAGCGCCTATTGCACTATGCTGCTCGGTGCTATCTACACGGGTTTGATTACGGACCGTGGGCTAGAACCCCCCTGCCACTCCTGTCCTTAGACTAGAACTTGTGGCGCCTGTGGGTGGCACCCACCTTTTGCCGGGGCTGCGGGAAGGTGGCGGTACGAATGGACGCGATAGCGCTCAGCCATGCTTAACCACATGCTTGCCACCGGCGCTTGCCAATGGTTTTTTGCCAGCTGCTCTGCCACCAAACCGCAGTCCTTCGCGGGCCGCACCGACAGATCGTGACTTTATTTCGAAATTGAGAGCACTTGCCTAAACAGAGGTAAGAGAGAGAGAGAAAGAAACATCTATGAAGACAGCCCTGTCATAATAATTGCGGAGACCTCAATTGAGTGCTGAGTGAGTGAGTCAGTGAGTTGAGTACGAATGATGTCTACGTTCGAGGATGGTTACGAGACACGTAAGTGAGCTCATAGCCACAATAGATACGTTTCCCCTTTCCCCTTCTCAAGTGTAGGGTAGCCAACCGTGCACCTCCTTGGTTAACCTCCCTACCTTTCCCTCTTCGTTCTCTCTCTCTCTCTTGGAGACGCGAAAAGTTAGTTTCTAGCCACAATAGATTTGATCACTTGTGACAGAACAAAGAACGATTGAGCGCGTGGTGTGCAGCTGACAAGATTTATTGAAGAACATTCAAGAATATATTAAGAACATTCCGCTGCTTTGGACTCCTTAAAACCAACTGTTTGAGGCATTGTGGCTGATAATAATTTGGCACCATAGTTATGACGTCATGCTTAGTGCGTAGACATTGAAATAGAAAGATGTGGTCTCCACAAGTGTCCTCGCAAGCACTGACCACAGTAAAACAGATATCACAGATGTGAGATAGCCGGAACGACTGTGCATGTTTTGATTCCTAAAAGTCCCACAATTAATCGTCGAATGTCGGTGATAAGGCTGATGCCACTTCTACATGCATTCTACATGTACATGCATCCCGTCACTGTTCAGAGTGCAGGTCTTTCAGCCACAATCACCGTCATCATCAACAGCAGCCATAAGCCACACATTTGTGTGAAGCTAACCAGCGTGCAGGTTACGTTTTGGTGTTCGCGCTATCTTCACGGCCACGAGCAACTTTTTGCGCGCAAACGTACATGCCGCGTCCGTGAAATCGGCGAGACGAAGTCGGAGACCACCGGGCTGGGAGAGGGAAGTGAGCGCCGGAGAAGTAGGGCGCCTGGCGGTAGAGAGGAGGAGAGCGCGCCGGGAAAGGTACCAAGGAGCACGCGGCTGAGGAGAGGAGGAGAAGGAGGCGGTGCATCGCGGAGGAGGAGGGTAGCCGGAGGCGCGTTGGGTTTACCTTCTCTGGCAGGTTGTTACGGGCTCTGTGTGTGCTATGGATGTACCGGGTTCGTCTGGCGATCTAGGCCGAGAGCCTAGCGAGAAGGACGGAGCAGTAACGCAAGCGGCGGCAAGCCGAGCGCGAGTCGACCGACCCCGAAGTCGTCGGCAAGCGCCGGGCACGAGCTGAACAATACCGGCAGAAGACGTGGATTTGGCGTGCCCAGGAGATTCCCGAAGAACGTGCGCCCAAAGAACATACAAAATAAAAAATAAGCCTTAAAAAACACGGCAACTCTTACAATCTAGGCATTAAAAAAAAACATTTTACGCGTAGTGCACAAAATGGGAATAGCACCCATACGCTTGCGTGTAACCAGCGTCCACGAAGTGAAACGTCGCTATATTTTTTTTTCCTTTGCTGGGTATTTTAATGTAAACAAAGTGTACCTGTCGCGAAGCCTATTTGACGTTGACAGAAAATATACCGGAAGCAAGCGAAACTTAAGCCAGACAAACGATGGGACGTCGAATACGGGGTGCAACGCGTCTGAACTTTGGCTGCTCAGGCTGCTGTCACTTGTCGGAATTTCATGGAATACGGCTGGATACGATCATACGCCTAATCATATTAGGCTTCTCCTGCTTTAAACGAGACCCTCGAAAATCTTCTAATGAGGAACAAAAATTGATTGCTTAGTCAGGCAATGAGAAGAAAGCGCGGAGCAAAAGAAGAAAGAGAAAAGAAAACAAAAGCAACAAGTGCGCAGGCTGGGTGAACACACGACCAGTTCCACATCTGAATGAGTATACACAGCGCGCGCGAGCCCTGTGCCGTCTGAAAGCTCGCGTATACGCAGCAAAACGCACTTCCACGAAGTGCGGACAAAAGGCCGGTCTACCAGCGGCCATCAATGCTCGTACAAACGCTCTGAGGGGGCCGAAGTCGGCCGTCGTATGTGGCACGATTCCAAATGACGGGGTACGAACCTCGGCGAGACTCTTTTATATGCTTCCAGTTCATGGTGTAGGAGTATTTGGCTACCCTCCACCTGTGCTCCTCGCTGCCTCTAGACTACGCATTCACGATTCTCCCTCGCTTGCGTGGACCACCTCTCCGTACGATACGTGTATGACTGAGCGCGCCTCCAAAGAGCCCTGCGCAGTTTTCTTCCTTCCTTCCTTTGTTATGCGTTTTAGTTCTCTGCGCAACCCTCGGTCCCCTTCTACCCTCTGTCACTACTACACGCCAGACAGGTCGCTGGCGTACACCATCGCGGCAAGTCGCCGTAGCCTTCATTATTGCTCGGCTGTGTGATTGCTCTCCTCGGGGGCTTCTCGTTCGCGCCGCCACTTTCCGTCGATCGTTACGTTTGCAGAGGAGGGCAGCACAAACAAAAAACTCGAAACGGACGGGGGTGCGGGAGAGGAGGCTAGGCGAAGACGACTACTACTCTTCGATGGATTGCGCCGGCGGCGAAAGAGGAAGCTGCCTCCGGCTGCGCAGCCACGACAAAAAAAGTGGAAGTGAGGAGGCGAGAGCGTGATGTCGAAGCGGCGTGTTCGCTGCTCCTCCCGCTGATGGAATGGCGACGCTTGAAAGGCAGCACCGCCTGCGCAAGGAGCAGCACAGCCGAAGCGGCGGCGGCTGCACCAGAGGCCCAAGGGTTATTGCCGTTTTCATTCATGACGCGCGGTTCGCACAGGCTGCCCCGCTGAGAAGCAAGTGCGCGTGCGTGGGTTCCCCTCCTGCGGAGCCACGTCGTCACCGTCGCCGCCGTCGTAGTAGCGTACGCGCGGCGTTCATTCATAAAGGTGACGCCGAGGCCTCTCTCCTGGGAGAAAGCCGGGTGGCGCTGTTTGTTTTGCGTCGGTCCGCGTTTTCCCCGACTCCTTGTAACTTGCAGTGGCGTCTTTCGCCCTCTTCATTGGGTTGGCGCGCTCCGACAAGCCGTGCCTTCTGCCACGGAAACACACTCTTGGCGAAGACGGCGGAAACGGCGTTGTGCTGCCGTGTTTTCGTCAATCGCTCACTAACGGGGTCTCCGTTAAACGAACTGCCGTTTTGTTGCCCAAACAAACGCTGAAGCAGCTGCAACAGCGCCCAGGCTAACCTCGATATATCGGCGACAGGTTTTCTTCTGTTTGGAGTAAGAAACGGGAAATACAAATTCGAATATAGTCACACTCAACCCGCGTATGCATTAGTTATAGTCGTACGCTGGCTACGGTGCGCATCATTGAAGCGCCCATGAAACGGGAATAAAAAAAGAACACCCACGACCCATTCTGTGTGTCACCAAAGTCTGCCTCCTCCACTACTATTTCCCCATCCCGCTCGCGTCCCGATGCATTTCCCGAAGCAAGAATATTGATTCGCAGCCGCGCAACGCCTGATCCTTGTGAGAAAATGTTCGACTATACGAAATCCCCAGAACCAGCTCGTTCCCCAGCTAATGATCCCTCGGTGCATACACTACCTCAAAAGGAAACATTTCAAGCGGCCCGCTTCGGTGCACGAACTTATTTGACTCTACAAAAGGAGTTCATCTGCGGGCAAGAATTCGCGTCGGCATTGTACGAGCAAAACTCAACGACTGGGTTGAGAAACTTATATAAGCAAGCATACGTAGGCGCGAATCTTCAGATAGAGTGGAACTTATAGCCTCCAATAATATAATTTCTTGTAATATCTGCCAAAAAAAAAAAGATTAAGCTACCATTCGTACACACATGTACAGGTTGGCACTGTAATTCATACAGTAATCCGCTCTGTGCTGAAACCTCAGGCCGTATTAACAAATATTTTCATTCGTAAGTCCTGTTTGCCATTGGCCGGCTGCCTTCTCAAATAATTAGCAAAGAAGTTTTAATGATTGCAAAGTCGGTATTCTCACACAAGTTAGGAAAAGTATTTCTCAGCGGCTGCTAGTTCAGCGTACTCAACGAGGGACTTCTGCGCCTGAACCTGAAGATCAGAACGTTGTAGTAACTTAGTGACTCTACGCAGTGAGAGCGAACTGTGATAGTGCTCAAAGATTGACTTAATTGTGTGTCCATGAAATATATATATATATATATATATATATATATATATATATATATATATATATATATATGTGGGGGCTGGTCAACTGGAAGGAGGAGGAGGATGAAAAGGAACGAAGGAAAGTTAGGGAGGTCAACCAGACGCACGTCCTGTTTGCTACCCTACACAGGGGAAGGGGTTTAAGGAAGAAACGAAAGGAGAGGAAGGGAAGAAGGTACTATCGGTGTGAGTACATGCGGATGTCCATAACTTTATGCCTATAATTGGTCACTGAGCTCAGTCACTTTCATGAAACGCAGCAGTGCCCGCGTCGCTGAAGAACGTTCTGAAGAACGTCGCGTTCGTTGTCATAGAGATCCCAAAAGCACAACACGTGCTCAATCATCTCTTCACAGTTGCACGAGTGACAGATCGGTGTCTCGGACATTCCAATAAGGAATGAGTAGGCTTTCGTAAAAGCCACCCCTAACCAGAGGCGCCCAGTAAAGTTGCATCACGGTGGGATAAGTTCGATGAAGTCTGTAGCTTCAATGTAGGATCCAACCGGTGGAGACGGCAGTTAGAGAAAACTAATTATCTCAGTGAAGCAATAATTAAAAAGTGTCTTGAATTGCTTAAGGTTGCACTATATTTCCAGAGCTTTCCTTCATTTTTTTTTTTGTCCTCTGTGTAGTCAGCTTTATTTGTGCTAGCAATTACATGCTTCAGCTACATAAACACATGGATATCACGAGCTCATTGGAGTTTGTCAACCCCACAAGGTTTGACGGTAGTTGCGTAAACGAAGGCGGACACTTAGACCCGAGGCCATGAGTGTCCCATTCCTCTACGCTACACGTACGGGTCATTTAAAGTGTGAAAGTGCGGGCAACAAAATATGGTAGCCAATTAAGGATGCAAAGTCTGACCCCGACGAACTGCAGCAGAGAATGTGCGAGTTTTCAAAGCAAGAACAATCATCATTAATTAACGTCGTATATAGACGGGTCCGCATCTGATGATTGGATTTCGAATCGAGATTTCCTTCATGTCCCATATCCATCCAGCTCATGCCGGTGATATCCCTTTCAAAAACATTTTCACACAACTCTGCACAAGTAAACAATCATTTTTTTCTTTATGTTTGTTTGTAAAAGGTGAGATGGAACAGGCAGTAGGGGTATTCTACAGAAAACAATCGGTACGCCAGCACGTGCGATGCGAAGCTTTATGTAATAATCGAGCGTCCACCAAGAATAGAGACACCGCGCCATTGAAAGTACATGTGCCATGTCCTCGCACGGAAAGCGCCAGCATCGAAAATTGATGCTTCGGCCTGTCTCCGGTGCACAGCTAGCGCGGTCTTTTTTTTTCTGTTTTCACATTGCTTTCAACTCCTCTCCTAGTGAACGACTGCATGTTGCTCCCATTCACACCCATCGAGATGATGACCCAACGTGGTCGCTTCGGGCGCCCCACCGTGGCGACACAACTGCGCCTGTACGGGCCGGGTTTACAAACACTTCGCCGACGTGGCAGCACAAGCGAACAATGGCTGTTGACAGTCGCGTTTATTTTTTTATTTATTTATTTACTTACTTTTACCCAACATTGTACATTATGTAGTTTCCTTCGTTCCCAGTCTATCCTCTCTCCCTGTCCCTTTCCTTCTCCCCTCCACCCCGACCCTCAGCGCTCGCCAACATGCAAGAACTTTCGGGGACAAAAAGGTAAGAACCACACGCGTCGCATCAAAACACTAGATTTTTCGTCGCGTCTGTAGTTGGCACCATTGCTATGAACTGGTTAATTCGGCGGTGTGCGCGTAAGATGAGCGTATATAGTTCTTCAGATATCACGCGGTCAGTCTACTTTTCCCAACTTCAGTAAAACATCTTGTCGAGGGTATGCAGCACTGCACTACGTAGCAGAACCTGCGCACGGCGAGATTGCTTAGATATAGTGCCCCGGATGTCTTGACGGATGAGACTCTCAAGAGTTGTGCTTACTGCACTGAACAATGAAGACGCAGTAGCAAGAAATGCACGCATTGGAGTCGCTTAAAGGATGTTGGTTTGGGCTAGTAAGTTTTCCATAATGTTTAATGGTGCAGCGAGAAGCAAGACAGATAGACACAGAAAACACGAGGATGATTTAGGAAAGGAAATACTCAGTGTCTGCTATAGTTGAGCGTACTCAACGAGGACGAATCGCTCGTTCTTTCGGTGTCCCTCTGTCCTGCTTCGCACTGCACTATTTAACATTTTGGAATCGTATACGATGCGACGCTACGTGAACTGTGCACAAAGTTCACAACTGTTCGAGAACGTAACCTTCAAGACATGTTTGAGCGTCTGGTAACCACCGCTATATAGCTCCAGTATCAGTACTGACGCGTTCATGCACTACAAGAACCGCGTCTTTGTGATCGTTCCAGCGCTTAAGAACATTGTCCACAGATCCGGACGTATTCTCAGTAAGTCTGGAGCAGTACCTTCAATGCTTCCCGCGGGCTGCGAAGGCCGTTTTAACAGGACCAGTGTGATCGAACCTTTGACCACGTGACATTTCCTTTGCACGCGCATGCTAATCAGGAGCCTATTTTTTCTTCATATCATCTTTCTGTTACCTCCTCCACCTTCCGTTGGGAAGGGTAATAAGCCAACCAAACGCTTTTCCCGCTAACGTGCCAACGTTCCTTTCTTCACGATTTATCTTTCTCTGCGGTACAGAGGCCCCAAACTGCATATACTGCGATCGTCTTTCGGACTACGGACTTGTGTATGTTGCGCGAGTGCGGGGTACTTTTGGGTGCGTCAATGCTTTCCCCGGGAGTCACACGCCAGCTCGGCAGCCCGCCGAGCGAGCCTAGCTTGGCTTTCGCTTAGTGTTTCCCCTTCTGCGCAGGGTGTCCTCGCACAAGGGTACGGCCAGTCGCGGCAGACTGCCGTTACACTGATCGCTGCAAAAAAACGCTGGCGGGCTGCTTGACTGTGTGCTCTTACATACGGTCGTGATGTTTGCCTGGATTTTACTGGGATGCGCATGACTCCAGTACTAGAGTGCTCGCACCACGGTAGCTGCCATATTCCCAAGGACAATCTGGTGGGACGGCTGACGGCATGTGATGGGACGATAGTCCCCATGCACGCCGTTAGAACCTGACCCGACCAGGTATATAGATGAGTGAGCCTGTCCAAACGCTGGCCGCCGGCGCGTCCCATTGGCGTAGGGCGTTTCGCCGGTGTGTGCTGCCGCATCGCGCGCAGACCCCGTCTGCTGTGAGGGGCTCCGCCGCCGCCGCCGCCGCTGGGACCGAACAATAGCGGGGCGGCCGCCCGGGCCAGCGCTGCCGTTTCGGCAGCGGCCGGATACTCCGGGGGTGGCGAGGGTGGTTCGGGGGGGTGGCGGCGTCGGCGGATGCGCGACACGGTGAGCGTGACGCGCCCGGCGCCGCACCCTCCTGGGAAGCGGGCTGAAGGAAGACGAGCCCGGCGACCGATGACCCGCTTCATTTCAATACAATGCACCGCCGCAGCCGCAACGGTTTCCCGGTGTGGAGCTGCAAAGTGCTGGGGAGGGACGCGCCTTTGATAGGGGGTGGAGGGCTCTGCCTTGTTATATCCGCGCGCGCCGACACGGCTCAGTCGCAGATATCGACGCGGAGGCTCCGTCGCTGCGATTAATAAGCAGGGACTACGAAATTCCTCCGCAAGCCCTGCCGGTATAGCGGCCGATCTCTGTCTTCCTTAACGGCTGAGGAGCGTCCGCTACGGCGGGTTAGCATTTGGCCGAACCGGAAGGTCGAGCTAGCTGGTTCTGCGTAACGGATCAACGCAGCGTGGAAAACAAGCGTCCAGAAAAAAACACAGAGAGATCGCTGCACGGTGGTCATTTCACTTTCTTTGCTCGTTGTTCTCTGCGCTGTGTTCTATCCTTTACGCTGCACCACATCCACTGAAGGAGTAGCATACACTCAATCAACGGAACCTGTGTATGGCGCGGTAAACAGAATGGGTGACTACAAATATTTGTCGAAATTCTTGGGGGCCCCGTCGTGCGAGACCATATCAGTGGCGCCACTTTTAGTACCATCATCTGTGGCGCTCGTCAACCTGGATTGCTGCATTGTTGAAGCAAACGTTCCATGGCATTGCCCGATGATTGGTCATATGACAGTGAATGAGGAAGAATAAGGTCGATGACCACATCACAAGGGCGAGCGTTTTATGATATATTGGCCCTTCGATGATTTGCTGAACCCCACAATATTAATGGTACTTAGCAACGTTGCTCGCTTCAGTAATGAATCCTTACGATTCATTCGTATACAAACTAAGCTAACGTACGCAACTTGGTGCGTCTGTTATGCGATGGTCATCCGCTGTAATGCATGATATTTGCGTTACTTTGTTGAACTTGAACTTTCTTCTCCCGCCAGGAACCTGACGTTGTGTTGTTGATGCTGTTTCTTAATTTTCGAACTCTTTCTCTTTGCCGTTCATTAACTCCTTTATTCGAGATACCATGCCGGAGTAGCTGGTGCCACTTAAGATGTCAGGCTCTTCGATATAGCACTCCTGGAAACTAAACACGGAAGTGAGTCGGAATAAAAACCCACACAGAACTCTTGCATTAGTGCAGTTGCGCTGCTATTATCGAATCTATATGTGGCCTACGCAACATTGGCAGAATCTGAAGACTACGAAATGTGGCGCTGCGAAAACGAAGTCGGGAGGCTGCTTTCTTGACTTGTGATATTACTGTTTCGAAATGCTCTGTCAACCACATTTTCTTTATTCCTTTCAATCGTGAGTTTTTTTTTTAATAATAGCAGTTAAATAGAAAAGACAACAGAACTTGCGATAGCGTACAAGTCACGTCTGTTGCACGATCAATTCTGCCTCATTTTGTTCCTTTCGACTGTGTGTCGAATGTTATACATATGATTCTTAGGTTCTTTCAACTGCACAGAACTGCAAATCTGTACTCTCCTTCTTCGTGCAACTGTTATCATATTACGTCACCGCCATTCGGCTCCACACACTCGCACATGCGAGCCATTTCACGGGCATACTAGGCACAAACTGGGAACGTCAAGACAAAGCAATAAGCGCAGCAGCCTGCACGAGCGAAGGCAGATAGGACAGCGGCTCGGTTGCCAAAGAAGGCCACAAGCTTTCGCTTCCGCCCTCGCACACGGCGCCGTGTCCAGGGCCGAATCTGGGACAAGGCGTTTCTGAAAACCTCCAATTTCATTGCCCCGCACGCGGTCCGCGTTGCGCACAGTGCCGCATGCGCTTTTGCAAGACGCTGGCGGCAAAAAGAGAAAAACGCGCTCTCCCCCTGAAGCGGTGTCGACGCTGCCAGCCAGCGCTGCGCGCAGCGAGCGCGTGTGCTCGCAGCTCGGAGCCGCGCGCGGGAGTCCAATTAGAATTTCCTTCGCGCAGCCGCTTTGCACACCGGGGCCGACCCGTTTCGCGCCGGAACGAAACACGTCCTCCTCGCCCCCACCCCCTGATTTTCGTCCCGCGTCGCGTTGGATTACGTTGAACTAACTATAGGGGCCGGAGGCGCGCATTTGAACCATTTAACCGACCTCGTCTTCCGCTTCGGAGAAACAAAATAAATCATGACAAACAAGGGAATATGCGGAGGGGAAGCGCGATTCGAGCGATTCTTGTCTTCAGCCGTGAGCTTGCACGCGCGACCCCCAAAGGAGCCGTTTGCCCGCGTGACTCGACCTAGTAAAGGAGCGCGGAGTAATACAACCTCCGCTGGCACGGCTTATTGCTGATGGCAGCTGCCACAGGAACAAAACACGCACGGCACGCCAGTAAAATAATGCGCCTTGCACGCAGGTTGTCAGCTATGGCTTAGTGTTGTTTTAACACCGAGCCTGAGTATATACAAGGTACATGCTCTTATATAAAATGGGGCGCTTCAACGTGGGGGGCAACCAACAGAGCTGCCCACGCCGAGGGGTGCAAGAAAAAAAGAGTAGACGCATACACGAACTCTCCGCTTCTCCACGACTGCCCGGCTCCTTGACAAAGAAAAGAAAAAGAAGGCTTCTATCTTGCCTTTCAACAGAACTCCCGCTATCGGACGTGATAAGCGTCTATAATTATGCTTTAATGTACGAATCGACACACCGTCTTCTTGTGATCATTACTGATCGAGACCTGCTATGTATCCAACATGTCAGCTATACATTAAAGAGAGACTGACACAAGTTCTTATATATTAGACTTCTTATATGGAAAATTTGTAGGGCGCGTCAGTGAGATCAATGACGATGCCCAGGAAAGCCCTTCTTTTTTTACGCTGCAGCATATCTCTTATGAACAAGTCATGCAAGACTAACCTGCGTGCGTTACAATGCGTGCAAGTGCGAGAGTTCTGGATGGCCTTCCCCGGTGTACCTACACGACGGCAGCCATCACCATCACACGTGAACACCCTTTACAAACGCGCATCACTGTCCATACTCTGCAGGTTCATATTAGGAATACAGCACAGCTTCCTGCACACCATCTTGCCTCTCTACCAACAGCTATGTCAAAGAGGTCGCTCTCTATCTCTATTCTCTCTCTCTCTCTCTCTCTCGGTCTGCCTTTCTCCCTCCTCCTTATCTTCGCACCTATTCGTCCACCGTCCCTAGTGTAGGGTAACAAACCGTATATTTATTTTGGTCAGCCTCCCTGCCTTTCTCCTTCCTTTTCGTCCGTATATCCGCTTACCACAGTGCAGGGTAGCAAACCGAATGTGCGTCTGGTTAACCTACCTGCCCTTCCTCTCTTCTGTTTCTCACTCTCTCCATCGCGTCTCTCTCTTTCTTGTGGCGCCAGTTCTGCCACCGAACGTCTTTGCCTATGAACTCCACATCTGCTACCACCTACCTGCAGAGTGTACTGCCGCAGTGACGTAGGGGCTTTGGCGTTGCGCTGCTAAGCCCAAGGGCGCGGCGGCCGTATTTCAATGGGGGGAAATGCAAAAGAAATGCTCGTGTACCGTGCATTGGGTGCACGTCAAAGAACCTCAGGTGGTCAATGTTAATTTGTAGTCCCCCACTACGGTGTGCCTCATTATCATATAGTCACATTACTATGGCAAGAACTATTACGTTTAATTTAATGTAAGCACACAGTTTCTTGTTCTCGTTCTTGTTCCCTAGTGAAATGGCACAACCCACTCTGGGGGATCGGCCATGAATCCGACGATCAAAAAACTGTTATCAATTTTTTTTTTTTCCGTCCGACACTTTCACTGAGAATGCGTCTTCGTCGTCGTCGACACCAAGTTCACTTCGTCGTCCTCAGCTTCCACAAAAGCGGCAAAACCACTAAACAGCCAACTGTTATGCACGTGGCAATATTATTGTTTTGGCTCGTAAAACTCCAGAATTTAATTAAATGTTTTACCTACCGAGTGGACCATCTGCTTTCCACCATTCCCTCATGTCGTGTCCTGTTCAGGGACGTTTGAGGTATAATAAATAAACAAATAATAATCTATTGTCTCTATACATTTCTGGTGTACCTTTTCATTCCTGGCATCAAAGAAAGAAACATTGAACCACCACTGCTCAGTTTCACGAGAAGCGTGCAACCCCAGTGGCCAACTACATATATGTAATGTCGTCGACCTGCTTACCTACGTTCATCAGCAAAAAGGACGTAAACGTCTCTGCGCTTCTTTGTACGACTATCTCGCATGAAGTCGTCCTGTCCGCTCTCGAAGAGGTTTAGGCTTCGGGGGTCGGATGTTTCGATGGATACACAGCTATCTGTCTATGCAATGTTTCTTTGTGAAGACCAAAGACGCATCCACACTTTTACCACACCTCCCGGCCTTTGCCCCCCCCCCCCGCCTCTCTCTCTCTCTCTCTCCCACACTCACTCACTCACTCACTCACTCTATCTCGCTCTCTCTCTATAACGGTTGTTCGATTACCCCCGTGGCAGCTCCACAGCTGCCGGATAGTAATTGCTCCAAGATTTGTCGTTAAGTTCAAGATGTATCGTGCTACCTCGTTGACAGCCGCGTAGCTTGCTGCCCTGTGTGTATCGTTTGAAGGTCATCCGCGCCCATTCCGCGAATGCGTGGAGCAGTTTGTGTGACTCCAAAACAGCCCTGCAATGTCTTGCGACTTCGTTACACCGTGGTTGCCATGACCAACTCATTTCGGACATCAGACCCCCCCCCCCCCCCCCATTCCCCAATTTAGAATAATAAAAAAAGCTAATGCTATATTTAATTGAAAACCCAGTCACTGCCTTGTATTCGGCAAGGACAGTGCGGACGAAATCGCCCATTCTGCTCATGATGTTGTCCAAGTGACATATGCTTATGTGAAAGACTGACCGAACGGCTGCAGTAGTTCTCCCATCTTTACTGCTTTAAGCCTACTTTCAAGCTCTCGTTGCATAGGTATAGCATATGGAAGCAAGCCGGGCTAACCTTGCTACCTTCCCTTTTGCTGCTCTCGTTCTCTCCCTCTGGTTAAGCACCTTCAGGAAAGTATTAAATGGGATCGGATCGGTGAAGAGTAATTTGTGCCTACCATGTGAAGTAACAAATACCACTAAGAAAACAAAAGAAATATACTCGGCACATGATAGTGGTCGAATCTCTTTTTCAGCTATATTGTTGATAATTGATGCCAAAGGGGAACACGCGACGCAAAACGATGATGACAGGAACAAAGAGTACGCCTCGTAACTTTTTAAGTTTTGCGCCGCTTGTTATGATAGCGAAGCTTTCGCTTCTTGATATGGTGATATGTACGTACAGTATGCGGCTGCGCTTGCTTTAGATCACTTTGCGGAAGGGCCGGATATGGGACGTATGGCTGCAACGTGTTTTAGTTTCTTCAACTTATATAATTTGATTATTGCCATTTTATTTGTCGTAGCACGTACAGGAAGTCTTTCAGAGCACGCATATATGAGGCTGTACATTTGCGTCCTCAAGCAGTGCTTTTGACCCTCGAGTGCACATGATATCTATATAGCCGGTCGGTCTCGTACGGATGGCCTCCGAGAGTCGGTGTTATATCTGGGTCGTCGTGATGTCCCACGAAAATGCACGAGAAGGACCCCCGGGTGTCCCCGAAGACCGCCTGCGTTGAAACTGTACGCCGAACCAAGAGTGCCCCTACCTGGGGTCCCATTGCCATTGTGCCCAGCCTCACAAACATCGGTGAGCGCGCCCAAGAAGAGCGCCGAAGGCAACGTGAAACCTGCGGCATTGTGAAGTGGGGGACCGCCCGCGAGCTACAGAATGAGCATCTGAATACTTCTAGACCGTACGCCAGCACCAAACTGCGATGGCTGTGTTTACGGGAGAACCCTACGTGCGTGTTGACAGGGGCGGATCTGCGTTCCTTTTCAATCCACAGGACGCCACGTTAGTGGAGGGGCACTCGACATTGCGGTGGGCGCCCACATGGCTGCATGGACGCGTACCCCTTGAATTATAAGTGCCTGGGAAGAAGCCACCGGCGCATTATATGGGGTTATATGGGGCTTCAATATGCTGCAAAGCAGGTCAAGTGTCGCGTACATGTGCATATCGGATCAAGCATACAGCTAAAGCTTGTTCTTTGTGTACGCTTTTATAATGTCCGATATTTACCCCCCTGCCCTATTGTGGATGAGTATTATATCGCGACGATACTGAATGAGTTGCAGTAGCGTAATATTTATATCAGTTCACCTGGGGCGGTCTCAGCGTGGGATGCATACACATACGTAGGCATTTCAGGTAGTCCAGTGAACTAAGTGATAGCGTAGGTCTCAGCCTCTTCACCTCAACAAAACAGTGTATGACTGACGCAGTTTCGGAATCATTGATGCTGTGACCACCAGTTCGTTATTGTTGCTGCACAACGGCACTTTCCCCCTACCTCACTTCCACACTTTGGACTGCATTTTTGCATTAACTGGCACAAGTTCTGCTCTTACTAGTTGGTTAAAGTGTCACTACGAAGCAAACTAAACCATTAAAGAACCACAGGGGATGCAAAGAGAGCTTCGCTATACTATCGCTGACATGTCCAACGTGTGAAAGCCGTATACACTATGCTTCGCATTTGCGTTGCCCTGAAGACCTTTAGTTGTAGACAGATGTCTGCTGAGTATGCGCCTTAGATGGTTATATCGTACCGGGTACTCGAACACCTCGTGTTGCGGCGGTCTTGATAGGTATCCTCATCGATACTATGCACTCAGTGTTCTATAACTCTGCAAAACACTGAAAACAGCACGTGTCGTGCATCAGTAGGAAATGTACACGGCGTGCATGTAGCGCACATTGGACTGGTAACTAACTTACACAGTAGTTTTGCATCGTCACCTCACTTTTTCCACTTCCTTTCCCTGTCTCTTCCTAACCCTTTAACCCAGTCGTGATAATAATATTTGGGGTTTTACGTGCCAAAACCACTTTCTGGTTATGAGGCACGCCGTAGTGGAGGACTCCGGAAATTTTGACCACCTGGGGTTCTTTAACGTGCACCTAAATCTAAGCACACGGGTGTTTTCGCATTTCGCCCCCATCGAAATGCGGCCGCCGTGGCCGGGATTCGATCCCGCGACCTCGTGCTCAGCAGCCCAACACCATAGCCACTGAGCAACCACGGCGGGTAACCCAGTCGTGAAGTAGCAGGCCTGAGACATGGTTGTTATACCGAACTCTTCATTTTTCACATCATTAAACTTTTTTTTCTATCGCTCTCCCTGTCACATGGGCGGGATCGTTCATTACGGGGTAGCTGTGGCGCACAACACCAGTGACCCGTCCAATTAGCATACGGTGTCAGACCACCAGCCTCCTGTAGATATCGCCAACGTTTCCTCATAGATGAGTGCGCAACAGGTTGTTGTATAGCCCTCCTGCCTTTTAGAAATACACGCCACGCGGTGCTACTAACTTCACATAGCTTCGTCCCCACTTGTTGGTCTGTCACTCCGGCGAGCAAGAGATATCGCTCGCGGAATGAAGTTATTTCACTCTTTCCTGCTTGCATCAGTTACTTGACGTGACCAGAAAATTTTTCTCATTCCTGCCGCTCCGCAATAGTGTAGTCTTGCGTGGTTGCTATGTGGCAAAAAAAAAATTATAATATCCTACAGAAAAAAAAAGAATGGAAAACGAAAAACAAAACGCCGCTCATAGAAACGAAAACAATTTGAATAAATCTGTTCAAAAACAGGAGCCATACAAAGAAACGCCGTGGGATTAACTATTTTATTCGCCTAACCATCCAAATGTAGCTAACCAAGTCCTGTCGTGATACTTGAATGCTGACCACGTCACTTCGACGGTTTGAATGTCTTACAGCAAGTATATAGCTTTAACTTTCCGATTAAACAATAAATAAAGAAGGAAAGACGAACAGAGCGTCGGAAGCTATACTGGTATCCTTATTCACGCCTGGTCTTTATTTATATTTTATTTTTTTCAACGTCGGCTTCTGAAGGCCTCGTCGAAACTGACTGCAACTTCCTGCTGTAAGAACAATTAAATTAAATTTAATTATGGGGTCTTACGTGCCAAAACCACTTTCTGATTGTGAGGCACGCCGTAGTGGAGGACTAGGGAAATTGAGACCACCTGGGGTTCTTTAACGTGCACCTAAATCTAGGTACACGTGTGTTTTCGTATTTCGCCCCCATCGAAATGTGGTCGCCGTGGCCGGTGTTCGATCCCGCCCCCTCGTACTGAGTAGCCCAACACCATAGCCACTGAGCAACCACGGCGGGCTGTAAGAACTATACTATATTGACTATCATTTCGTGGTGCTTATGAGCCAATGACACCGCAGTTCCAGTACATGTACTTCCCTTAAACGTGTGATGCGGAAAATCTAACGCAGGAGAGCGGTGGCGTGACGAATGAGTATGGCCGCGGTTAACCCAACGGTCGGGCAGAAAGAGGCGAACAATAAGTCATATGGGGGAGGGGCAGGGGGTGGGGGGAGCAGGATAAAAGAATAATACCAGCGCCGAAAGGGCGTGTAATAAAGGCTAAGAGTCGAAAAATGACAACGAACACGCGTCTTCAAGCAAACAGACAAACAAACACCGTTAAATATAAACGCAAAAAGAGAGCGAGGGTGACAGCAGGCAACGGCGAAGTACAAGGGGATAAAAATAAAGCAAGCAGAAAATGAAAAGAAATGCACCGTATTCGACAGAGCGCGAATGTTCGCCGGTATAGCGGAGGGCAGGGTCCGCGGTGAGGGCCGGAAGTGAAACCGCCCACGCAAGGTGCGTAACGCCGGAAGTCGGCATGGCTGGACAAGAACACCTCCCCTTTCCTTTTTCTCCCCAAACACAATGCTACCTGTCGCATGCTCCGGAGGCCGAAACTGGCGACGGCGGTGAGGGGAGGGGGAGTTGGATGCGGCAACGGCGGCGCACTGTCCCGAACCACTTGCTCCGGCCCGAGGGTGTCCGAAACTTGGGCCCCCGCTGGGTTACCGCGTTTACTGTCTCATAAGGGGCTCTCGCGAGACGTTTCTCGGGGAGCACAGCATAATATTGGCGTCGTTGAAAGCATGTTTCCCTTTCATGATTACGGGGAAATTTAGTAGCGCTAAAACGACAAGGACGCACAAAAGCACTACGACACGGCGCTACTCAGTTTGTGCTTTTAGCCCCTTCCTTTTAATATGAACGCTACTCATATTATTAGTATGAGAGACCAATTAACGCGAATTACTACCTCGCTGTTTTATTTTGCGGACTACGATCAAGCGTGAAAAAATTCTGTGAGGAAATTCCTTTAATATATACTTTATGTTCTCGGGTAAGGGTGGTTAAAGGGTAAAATCATTAGTTGAAGCCATAATAGCAAGTAGGAAGGCTTTTGCAGATGCGAGAGCCCAGTGCTACAAAACGCGTCTAATTGCGAACGCGCCGAAAGCATGATAAAACAAAACAAACTCAGTTGTAATAATAATAATATATGGGGTTTTACGTGCCAAAACCACTTTCTGATTATGAGGCACGCCGTAGTGGGGGACTCCGGAAATTTTGACCACCTGGGGTTCTTTACGTGCACCTAAATCTAAGTACACGGGTGTTTTCGCATTTCGCCCCCATCGAAATGCGGCCGCCGTGGCCGGGATTCGATCCCGCGACCTCGTGCTCAGCAGCCTAACACCATAGCCACTAAGCAACCACGGCGGGTAAACTCAGTTGTCGATATTTCCCTAAGTGGCGCCCTGAAGACGAAGTTTTACTTTGGAACTCCTTAAAGTATAAATACATGGAAACGGCAAAATCGTTTTGTACGGCAGCCGCAGAAACAATTGCAGAGGCTTGTCACAATTCAAATAAAAAGTTCAGGTGTCTACCTACTCTTCGAAGATGTTTTTATTTGTCATAATTCCTTTCTTCTTTTACATAAAATTGCTGCAAATATCAAAATAAAAAAGTGATCGTTCAAGTTGAGAACTCTGTAACGCTGCAATATGGCAAACTAGCTCTGTGCAAACCCGAAAATGTGTGTCGAGCAAGCAGCATTAACAGTGCACTAACAGTGATATCACGGTTCTGTAAGCCGCACCTGTTGGAACATGTGAAGCGGAAAAAAAAAACTACTTGTGTCATATTACAACCCTCTGAAATACATCACTAAATTGAAAGTAGGACATTTGCATAACTAAATTATGTAAAAATATCGCGTAAGCTCTAAATTAATGCACCGCATCTGTCCTCTTCGGACGATCTCACAGACACGGTATATAGGAATGTGTTATCTGTATTTGGCGCAGAGTTCTGTAGTTCTAAACTTCGCGCTTAATTTCTTCTCAGTTTCCAGATTTAATTTCCGGAAGCTTCTAAAACTTCTGCTTCAAACAGTCTGTTTAAATGTCGCTTAAGTGCCACAAATTTCAGTGATTTATTCGTATCGTGGCAGCAATCGCGGTTACGATAGTCAGTCACATCCCACCCTGTGCTCCCAACTGTCCACCCTTCCTTTTGCCTTGGTCTTGAACGCAATAATTGAACTGTTTTACAAAAGTTCTTCAGTTGCGATTTGAGCGAAATCGACTGGCACTTAATCACTTTATCGATATACGGACACGCTGTTGCACAAAAGGAGACTTACACAGGCTAATGTACCTATAAGTTGAGTAAAAAGTCGTCTCATGCATTGTCAGAGGAATAAAAGCCGTGAAATGTGCCATAAAATGGTTTCAAAATAAAACAATTTCTGTAATTCTTCTTTTTTAATTTTATAGTGTCACTTGTACTATAATTCATCATGTACGCTGCGGATGTACTAAAGCAAATGTAAGATAGCAGCTGTACCTTTGCTGCAAGCTATGAGGTGCTCGAAAGTCCATGTCCTGTCAGAAAAACTAATAACAGTGCAGGAAAACCATTCAAATTTCGAAGTACGGAAACTGCGTAATACAGTTTCAGAGGTCAATTCTTCAACACACCTTATAGCAGCCGTATACGTCAACGCCGGATGTTTACGTTGAAGAATTACTGCTTAGTCTTATAACAAGACAGCGCGCCTCCTAGTCGGATCGTGGTTTTCGCACGTAAAACTCTTTATTTATTATTTATTATTGTAAAATTATTGTAAATTATTATTGTAAAATTTATTATTTTTGTAACAAAACAAGGCTTATATTCGCAAAACTTTTTTTCTTAAGAGCCTTCAGCAATTAATTGGTCGATGCCGTGGCGATCGCCTCATCATCACGCCGCATCGTTACTATAAGCGGCTGTCACCGAACGTTGGTCAATAAGAAACGCTCTTAGGCAAGAAGAGATTAGCAAATACGGACACACAATCGGATTCACGTTTACATTGAGAAATTTGGAAGCAAATCGTTCTCAGTGCCCCGCTTTTACACAGTACAGGACTACTTTACTGAACTATCGTGTTATGCGTAAATAAAAACAATAAAGGTATACTTGCATTCTTTGGCCACTAAATGTTTTAGCATGCGTTATCAAAAAGTGTGAGTAATCCAGTTAGTGCGAGGGTAAGTAAATATTCAACGAGTCCGCCTGTAAATTCAGCGTAACTGATGGAGCTGTCAGTGCGAGACAGCCGTTTCGACGTGCGCAAAGGACTGCTTTTCTCCCATTATTGCCCCATTTGCCCATTATTCTGCCTTCGTTTAAGGCCCGCCCTGCCAAACCATGGCCATCTAAGAAGATGGCTCCCAAAACACTGTCCACTAAGTCGCTTATCCCATACACGCCGCAAGCTGCGGTACACATCGACAACCGCTACGCCGAGGCCTAAGCTCGTCAAGCCAACGGTCGGGTGCTACCGCAGGGAGAGGGAGGGGGTTGGGGGGGGGCAGAAGGGGGGAGCCATCTTCCGGTGGCTGCCGAGGGAGCATCTATCAGACCGACCGCATCTCGCTTCCCCTGGCTACGCGCGCGAGAAGATAAATAAACGAAGGAAATAAAGTTTCCCTGTTCTGGCCCTTACAACCCCCCCCAGGTGCGCGAAGGAAGTGGCTCGCGTGATCGGCCCAATCGCGTCCGAAATTAGGCGAGAAAGTCACTGCGCCCGCGCTCGGTGAGACGACGGCTCGAGTCGGGTCGCCCGTGCATGAATGCACGGACTGCACGGTCCGGGGCCCGCGCAGGCATCCGTGCAGATCGACTGTATACGCACGGGCTTGCGCGCGCGCCTTCCAGGTACAATATTACGCGCTCGCGACGGAAGTGCTGCAGAGCAGCAGCCAGTGTACGACTACGTTTCTCATGAAATTCTGCCCGTGGGAGAACAAGGGAGCGGGCTCTTCTTTCTTTTTTTTTAGTTATTTTGCTTCGTTTTGCTTTGCTCGATTTCAATTCTTGGAAATGCACATTTAGCAAACGAAATAGCTGCTGGTAGGCGCGTTCGTCTTAGCTTGCTTAAAAGGGGCTGCGTAGCATGGAATGATGCGCTGAAAGGTGACTATTCGACAGAGCAATGTTTCACTTTTAAGTTTGTTTTCGGTGCTTCCCCAGTATAAGCTGGGCCACGGAAACAATTCAAGGTAACTGCCCTGGGTCAACGTTAGCAGGGACTGTCATGTGATCCTCAAGTTCTCTGCCTCGAACCAAGCAAACCACTGTATAGTTTCAATAGTAGGTGCTTAGGTTCTTGTAGATTGAAGGGAACATTGACACGTTGATGATTTCTTCTGCTGAAAAGCATTGCTAAAACGGGTGAAGCGCGATCAGTAGTTTGCTGTCAGCGTTCAAGTGCACTAACGGACGCGAACAATAGTGAGAGAGAGAGAGAAAGGCAAAGGAAAGACAGGGAGGTTAACTAGAGATTATCTCCGGTTGGCTACCCTGTACTGGGGGAGGGGCAAGGGGATGCGATAAGTGAGAAAGAGAAGGATAAGAATATTTTAAAAAAACTACACACGCGCGCGCACGTACACACAAACTGTTTCTGTGGGAACTGTCACGCTTGCAAAGGCGTTCCTAGTGTTACGCAGTGACACCGTCCAATCCTACGTCACACAGTGTAGTCACAATTTGTCAGAAAGTCCAGTGTCTTTTAAGTACCGCAGCAGCGCCTTCATAGAGGATCGCGCTGATGTTCGCGTATAGGCCAGTTTCCCAGGATCTTGTTTTCTGTCATAGGGCGCTTGTCCAGTTTGCCTAGGGTGGCTGAGAGGACTGCTCTTCGCGGGTTGAAACGAGAGCACTGACAGAGCTCTTCATTTCATTCAGGAGGAATCACCCCATGCATGGTCAGTCTTCTGTTATTCCAAGGCAGCCCTACAGAGTGTACTCTCAGCACTGCGCCATGGATCACATGATCAGCTCGTCGCAGAGGTCAGAAAAGTCCACCATCGCCTAGTTGACGAAGGACACGATATAATATATCAGTGGCTGCCTGGTCACTGTGGCATACATGTCAATGATCGAGCAGACGCAGCTGCCCGATCTGCCCATGACGGCGTCAACTGCGTTGCCATTCCTCTTTCGAGAGTCGACGCAGCGATAAAACTTTCCGCACTTGCGCGTGACCTGACATTAGCCCAATGGAATTCATCCGATTTCACAAGTACACGCCTTCATACCCTGGACCCTAATTTACAGCTCCGTATTCCGCCCAAGCTTCCACGACCTGACTGCACCCTTCTAGTCCGTCTATGGCTTGGAGTAGCATTTTCAAATGCGTACTCTTTTTTTATCGGAATGGACAACAGCCCACTTTGTGACTTCTGCGGGTGCAATGAAACAATCGCGCGAACACTAGTGAGTTCGAACATAACATAATTAGCTTACTTTAGGTGCTTAGTCAAGTGAGCGCATGCCGCGTGGGAAAGCACACAGCCGACCACTCAAAGGTATCGGTACTCAAAGCACGAGTCGTGAGGTACAACCAGTGCCGCCGCACAACTACTTTGTAAAAACTCCATCGACCTCCTTTTTCTTTACCCGCTATATCGGACTCCTATTAGGCCAAAGGTGATGTCCTGTGTTTGATTTTCTAACAAGAGCGCTATAGGCTGGGTTGTCCTAGGAAATTTGAGTCATCATCATCATCATCATCATCATCATCATCATCATCATCATCATCAGCCTGGTTACGCCCACTGCAGGGCAAAGGCCTCTCCCATACTTCTCCAACAACCCCGGTCATGTACTAATTGTGGCCATGCCATGCCTGCAAACTTCTTAATCTCATCCGCCCACCTAACTTTCTGCAGCCCCCTGCTACGCTTCCCTTCCCTTGGGATCCAGTCCGTAACCCTTAATGACCATCGGTTATCTTCCCTCCTCATTACATGTCCTGCCCATGCCCATTTCTTTTTCTTGATTTCAACTAAGATGTCATTAACTCGCGTTTGTTCCCTCACCCAATCTGCTCTTTTTTTATCCCTTAACGTTACACCTATCATTCTTCTTTCCATAGCTCGTTGCGTCGTCCTCAATTTGAGTAGAACCCTTTTCGTAAGCCTCCAGGTCTCTGCCCCGTAGGTGAGTACTGGTAAGACACAGCTATTATATACTTTTCTCTTGAGGGATAATGGCAACCTGCTGTTCATGATCTGAGAATGCCTGCCAAACGCACCCCAGCCCATTCTTATTCTTCTGATTATTTCCGTCTCATGATCCGGACCCGCCGTCACTACCTGCCCTAAGTAGATGTATTCCCTTACGACTTCCAGTGCCTCGCTGCCTATTGTAAATTGCTGTTCTCTTCCGAGACTGTTAAGCATTACTTTAGTTTTCTGCAGATTAATTTTTAGACCCACTCTTCTGCTTTGCCTCTCCAGGTCAGTGAGCATGCATTGCAATTGGTCCCCTGAGTTACTAAGCAAGGCAATATCATCAGCGAATCGCAAGTTACTAAGGTATTCTCCATTAACTTTTATCCCCAATTCTTCCCAATCCAGGTCTCTGAATACCTCCTGTAAACACGCTGTGAATAGCATTGGAGATATCGTATCTCCCTGCCTGACGCCTTTCTTTATTGGGATTTTGTTGCTTGCTTTATGAAGGACTACGGTGGCTGTGGAGCCGCTATAGATATCTTTCAGTATTTTTACATACGGCTCGTCTACACCCTGATTCCGTAATGCCTCTATGACTGCTGAGGTTTCGACAGAATCAAACGCTTTCTCGTAATCAATGAAAGCTATATATAAGGGTTGGTTATATTCCGCACATTTCTCTATGCGCGCGTGCAAAGGAAGACCCCTCACAATGTCCGTTTTCGACAGTTATGGGAACTGTTCGGGTTCCTTTATAGGCTGACCGCACCGGGTCATCGGCAAGGTCGTCACCGACGATGTCACGATGACGTGAGGTCATTGGAAGATGACGTCGTGTCCTGTACAGAGAGCTTGGCGGATAATTTTTTTTTTATCTCGAATTATTTGCTCATGAGTCCTACGACGTAGCGTAGCTACAGGCTCCGAAGGGCTGCCTTGTAGTCGCCTATAACACGAGCAGGTGTTTTATGTTGTGGAACAAAATCGTCGAACAAAATTCCACTCTTATAGCCATGAAGCACGACTATCGTAATAGAGAGAGAGAGAGAGAGAGAGAGAGAGAGAGAGAGAGAGAGAAGTGATAAGGGAAAGGCTGGTAGATGGTTAACCAGACTGAGCTCGCCTGTGCTGCCCTCTACCGGAAAAGGGGAGTAAGGTGCAAAGTTGAAAAGCCGTGCATTCCTTGCGCACTTCCGTAGAATTTGGCAAAAAAACTGAAAGAGACAGAAAAAGTTCTTGGTATATCCCCGTATACGGAGTTAGGTGTTAAGCATTAATGGCTTTGTTATTTGAACGTTGCCAGTGTACACGTTTCGCACCGCGTGGCGGTTCCCGTAGTTGTGCACGTGAAGGTGTCTACGGAGCATCAAGTTACGCCGGAAGCAGCAGTACCTGCAACCGTCGTGCTGGCCGCGGCGCGTGACACGTTATAGCCTAGGCGCGCCTTACGCGATCATGGTAAATCACTACTGCCAAAGTCATTATGCCCTTTTCCAGGCGTAGAAGAGCTTGGACAGACTTGCATCTAGGTGAGTAGGCATTTTCCTAGAGGAACTGACAAACTTCGTGCCTGCCAACGGCGGCACCGTTCCACCTTCTCATCGAAGGTCATGTGCACAAATCGGATTTTAGAAATACAGACATCTATCTACACAAGATGCCACTTTACGAGTCTGCGTCGCAGTCATTCAATACCTGTTACAAACTGATTAAGATACCATGTTTCTTTTGCTTCGTTATTTTCATTAACCACGTGAAAATGAGTAGTAATCGCCAGCATACGGGAAAAAATACTAATATACTTACTTTCATCTTAACAAAAAAAAAAAACTCGAAGCTTCAATACTAGCGGTAAGTACCTCCGCGTCCCATCTACAGCTTGGCGCCGTTGCTATAGCATCCCCATTTTATTTATTCATACTTATATGTTTATTCATATTGCCCACAGCGCCTAAGTGGCATTACAGTACAGGGGTACATACATATAATAACGAAAATGGAAGCAGTATACAAGAAATGTTTGAACATGGCATACAGGTGAGAGGGCAGTATTAGTTTTCAATGCAAAACAAGTGAGCGTACACATTCGAAGCGCCGCAGCGAAGGTGGCATTATTAGTAATATGCACAACAGCTGATGGTAGACGATTCCAGTCACGAATCATTTGGGGGAAAAAATGAATGTCTGGGCGATTCAGTTTGGCTCTTATATTCGCGCACCTTGTGCGCATGCTCCAAACGGCTGGATACATAATAAGGTAGCAGTGTGTACCTATCGCGGTCTATGTCATTTCTTGGATTATAGATGTTGTGGAAAAACGTAAGTCGTATTTTTTTTTCCTCCTTTCTTGGAGCGGCTCCCATCCCTATGTCTGCTTTGCAGCAGACATGCTAAGCTGTCTGCTGTAATTATCTAAAAACATATCGGGCTTCGAGGTTTTGCACTTCCTCAATTTTATCCTTGTCAATGTTTGTTGCCAGATCCCAGACTGTACAACCATATTCTAGGACAGACCTTACATGTTTTATATAACGGATCACGAGCTTATTTCTGAAAGAGCTTGGTGTTCCGTCGCCAGAAACCCAACATTTCGCATGCTTTTCTCGTGATATGGACAACGTGGTAGTGCCAAGACAAGGGCCGTGCAAGATATATTCCTTAATACTTGAATTCTAGAACGCTGGCCAAGCAAGATTCATTGATGTAGTAGGTCAGGCTCTGTACCATCTTTTTTTTTTTCTTGTGAAATGCATGCGAACCGTTTTTTGCGTGTTGAGTTACATGTTCCATTTCTTGCACCCCCCATGTATATATACTATCCAAATTATTTTGAAAATTTTTAGCATAATCTGAACAGGTTATTTCGCGGTACACAACAGAATCGTCAGCGAATAATCTAATTGATGATATAACATTTTTAGACACATCATTTATCAAAATTAAAGATAACAAAGGGCCTAGTACCACCTCCTGAGGTATGCCAGAGGTTGTATCAATAACATCTGATGTCGCTCCATTCACCACTACGTATTGTGATAGCAGTGTAAGGTACTCCTTTACCCAAGACATTACTTGGGTATTAATGTTAAAACAATGCAGTCTGTAAACTAATAAATCATGATACACATCATCAAAAGCTTTTTTGAAGTCAATAAACACAGAATCTACACAATTACCTCGATCCAGCGTGAACACATCGTGAACAAATTCAGTTAATTGCATCACACAATATACACCATGCCTAAAACCACATTGTTTCGGGTCAGTCAGCCAATTAGTGTTAATGTGCTTCATAATGCTAGCGTATAAAATGAATTCCAATGAGCACTTTCATTCCTCTTCGCCGCATGATGAGCGCATGAGATGCGTCAAATTTTGCTGATTTTCCTTTGAATAGGGTTTACATTCTAATGATTTCCCACTTAATTAACAATACATTTCTCTGGATCTGGAATTCTCCCTCTGAAACGACACACAATGCGGCGGAAAAGCACTTAATGCTATCTGAATATACGATACACCACATCCGTCGCCTAAATGGCACAAGAGAACAGTAGAGAGAAGGCTTGAGTGTGGGTGCCCTCTCACGCAGGGCGATGTATTCTAGCTTGCCTTAAAGTATTCTTGCTTGCACTAAAAACAAAGGAACAACAAAACTTTAGTAAACCACAGAGACATGCGCTTGACTTCGTAGCAATTATGGTCTTCACCGTTCTTACAGCTTTCGTCATTATAACTTTCACGCCGCTGTTATCGATCGGCCCCTCAGTGTAACGGATGAAGGGAAGTAAGAGAACCGTTCCGAAATGAGGTGCACGCTCTAAACACCCGCTTATTCTTAAACAAGTAAAAAAAAAATAAAGTAAGCACATCACAAAAGAATCTTGTGGCATCCAATGCTGCACCGGAATATATAGAATTTCCGCCACTCCGCAGTTAGTGTTTTAGGTGCTCGTCTGTCGGTACGCTTGTCGTGTAGACACTGCACGAGCGTCAGCTTGCTCGAACGGCCACCTAAGCGAGCGCCCGAACAAGCGCCGAGTGTTCGTGCGCCGGTCCTTTTGTGTAGGCGACGACCTCTTCCTTCGCACGGCGCTTGCGCGACGCACGCGCGTACACACATACGCGAGCACGCTCGATGGCTCGCATTTGCATCCAGGCAACGCGCTCGTCTTCGCATCGGTGGACGGCGCCGCGAGCGTAGCGCCACCTGCAAGGCGTAGCAGGCCGTTCTGCCCTTTGATCAGAGCAGCTTATTTACGCACGCAGCCGCTCATCCCCGTTCGGTGCGCGCGAGGCGCGCTGTAAACAAACATTCTTGCTCATTGCTACTTCCTCGTTGAAGGGCGCCGAGAAAGCGGCGGCGTGAGTGAGCGCAACGACTGCGCTCCCGAGTCGTTAGTTTCAAGCTAGCTCCGCTCAGTGCGCAAGCGGAGTGCAAAGGCGCGTAACTCATTCCTTCTTCGCGTTTTATCGTGACTTCTTTTTTTTTTCGCACACTCAAACGTTTCTTTCTTTTTGAGAATTACTTCTTGCGCTTCCCTCGCGGACCTTCTAATTGTGCGGCTGACCGGCCTGACGAGGAAATCACCTCGCAGTAGACTTCCCCAAGCGAACCAGGGGCGTTTCGTTCGTGATCGTTCGCCCTCTTTTTCTCTTTTTCATCACAGTATCCATTCCGTGAACTTGCGAAGCATGCAAAATTATGTACAATCAATTCTCCACGCTCCCTTCTGGCTGCTTCAAGTTGCCTCACCGGCGCTCCTTAAGACCTTATGCTGGGCAAAAATGAAACGACTGCACGCTTTCCTAAAGAAACGAGCTTCTCCGATTAAGAGGCTAAAGTTCCTGGGTGTGAGACAGAAAGTATTTAGCGGTATTTGAGCGGATCCGCATGGTCACTCGGCTCGCATTTTACGCCGGATGACAACGGCTATACAATAACCAGCGGCGGGAGAAGTTGCGGGGCTGGGAATACCAGTTGCTTGCATCAGCCTCTCCCTCTCGCCCTCGCACCTTCCTGTATGCCTCCGTCCTCGTATAAACGGTTCGGTTTACACCCGCCCCGTGGCTTAGCAGCTATGGTGTTGCGCTGCTAAGCACGAGGTCGCGGGATCAAATCCCGGCAGCGGCGGCCGCATTTCTATGGAGGCGAAATGCAAATACGCCTGTGTTCTGTGCAGTGGGGGCGCGTTAAAGATTCCCTGGGGGTCAAAATTATTCCGGAGTCCTCCACTACGGCGTGCCTCATAATCAAATCGTGGTTTCGGCACGTTCAAACCCCAGAATTCACATTGAAAGGGTTCGGTATACACTATGCCATCCCACATGAACACGGCATATCTGGGGCCTGTCGCGAAAAGATATACCTATAAAATTTCAGTATATGTGTTGTCGCAGGTCAACAACTATGCCGACTCACAGAGGACACGTTTAAACCACCAGAATCAGACATCGCCACTTTTAACTTTCCCTCTTACGGCTTCTTCTTTTCTTTTTCTTCTACGTTGCGTAGGCTGGCTTCTACCACGCCTATCGGGGACATATCCGAAACTCTTCCTCGTGCTACCCGCTCAGTGAGTTGGAAGGAACAAAGTATGGCACGGAAGAGGAAAACAAAAGGAATGCATCCCTCCCCCCTCTTCCTCCTGCGTTCGCGAATATGTCGGAGACAGACAAACTTCACAAGCGCAACCACGGGAAAACAACAGGATGCGGCACCATCATAAAAAAAATAAGAAAAAATAAAGAAACGCTCGCGGAAGCCCGGGCCCGCAGGGAGAATTTCGCAGTAGTTCAGTCGGCGAGTGCAATGCCAGGCCGCAGCGAGAGACGGACGCGCGGCCGGCTTCGGAGATGCGGCGGACGTCGTTCTAGGTGTCCCGGGGCGTGGCCCGTGCGAGACGAGCGCATGCAGGCGTCGTCGTCGTCGAGATGAGTGACACCGCGGCCCCCCATGATTATAGACGCCTGCGGTCCGGCCGCCGGACCTCCGCGAGGCCCCATGCATGCAGTCGCTGCTCAGCACCGGCGCCATGCGCGGCGGCTGTCGGGGCTCGCGGGAGGAAGAGGGACAAGAGAGAGAGAGCAGACCAGGTGCGGTTTTGCAGGCAGCGCAGCGATAGCTCTCTCGCCCCGTGGGAACCGTTACTGCTATACGAATTCGCTTCCCGCGCCCGTGGTCGCCCTCTTAATTGGCCCTCGCATGCAGCCCCCGCATCCCGCGCAGCGGAGTCTTCGCGTGATCCCGTGGCTCCGCAACACCCGCGTATCCCAACCCGACGTCGGGACGCCACTGCGCCATTGCGGAGGGGATCTCGTGCTCCCACATTAGCGCTTCGCTCGCGGGACGCGCGCTGGCATTGATTTCGCGGAGGCCGCTCGTTTGACTTGATTGGCTGCTCGCTGTACTGCAACGCCATTAGTGAAGTGCGCGTTTCGCGCTCGCACAGCCCGTGCGCCTGACGTCACCGCATGACGCGCGGCAACGCATAGAAACGAACGCAGACACGGTTCGTGCATCTCTTGACTGCCGAACGCGACGTTTAAGCGTAACGGCATCTGGCTCCCAGAGCCACGTAAAATAATAATAACAGCAACAAAAGAACGCGCTGTGATATAAGTGTTGGTAGGTTTAAATATATCAAGTTCTTTCTTTCAGAGCTTGGTTGTAAACACGCTGCAGGCTCTTTGAGTAGCGCGCCCGATATGGGTGGAGTTATCAGCTCGAAAGTTGTGGCCAAGAGTGACTGATGCTGTAAAATGTTAACATGAAAGCGCGTTGTATATCTCCCCAGCGCTCAAGCTAATTGCATTAGTAAGAAAAAGGTATACATGTCCGGTGAATTTCAGATAAACTTCCAGGTGGCAGTCAGAGCTTGTCTGTGGTATTTGTTTCCTTGTATCCTCGTCTTTTTCGCGCTGTTAAACCTCAGCTCAAGCTAACAATCGTTTTATTGATAAGCCGTGAAAAATAAGCACTTCGAAAAGCACACACTGTATAAGGAACTATTGCTGCAAACTATCAAAATGTGCGAAGATCCCTTGCCTGTTATATCAACGGTAAAGCTCGACATTAGGTTTTATTATTTTATGCGCAACCCACTTCAATGGGCCACAAGATTTTCCTTTAAAATATTTTTTTTTTCGCAAGAAGAATGATTGTGTTTCTGTGTCATGTGAAAACAACTCGATGTCATAAAATGTCGCCACGGTATCCCTACTTCTCACACTCGGTGAAATTACAACACGCGCAAATATATTGCCTTCTAATGCATGTCATTGACAATACAGTCGCTGTAGGGTTGTTCTCATATTATTACTAATTTAATTTACTAGCATTCCGAGAACATGACATGCCATCCTTTCTCGGAATATGGGTACATTCCTGCGCGAAGAACACAGAAAACGTTGTAGTACACGAAAGGGTGTGTGGTAAAACTGGTGGACATTTTTCATAGTAACAACATTTGCCAACGGCAAGTTCAGTTCTTGTGCGTTCTCGATGTCTCGCGATATCCATGAATTGTAAGTTCATGGACGAGGAATTTGACAATGGGTAATGTTGTGCGTAAGGTCTTCAAATGTAATTATAATTGCCCCTGTGTTTGCTACGATTGGCCTGCGGGCGTAAATGTAGACGCCTTGTGTTGTTATCTGTTGCAATCACCAATAATCTACGGAAGCGAAGCGATTCTACAGCGTAGATTCTAATATTCAGTTAGTACTAGTGGCTGAAATGCAGAGGCTGAGATTTATGCACAGAATCTATAAGAAAAGAGAGCTTCGAACCACTACGCTTGATTAATGTTGTAAGTATATAGCAGACATAGGCGCCGCCGTTATGCAGAAAACATACAGATGACTTGCACACGTCATGCGATGATATTAGCGCTGCGTCGGAAAGAAGGCAATGATGGTTGTTCCTCGTGAGAAAGGGAAACGAAGATGGCGCATGACATCATCTGCATCTTGGGCAATCCCCCATGGTGGGTATGAGCGAGTGACAGGGCAAACAAACAATATCATCGAACATCCTATAGCTCCAAGAAGCTCAGGACGAAGTGAGAGTATACAGTGTGCAGTACTAAAAGAAATGCATCAAAAGAAATGAAAGAATTAGAGATATAGCCGACCCCGTAAATAAATAAAATGTACAGCAGACAGATTTTTAAAAAAAATATGGGTGAACAAATTAGGAACTGCTCAGTGTACACGGGATGCAAAGAAACGCTGACAAACGCTGACTCCATTTTTTTCTACAGTGGAATAATTACCAAGTTGTATGTAAGAGAAGAAAGTGACATCCTGCAACCCCTCCCCCTCCCTGCCCTACAAAAAAAAACAATGAAAAAACAGATATTTTCCTTCACCCCAAATGATCCCATATGAGCCTACAATGGGTTGTTTGTGTGACCCCCCTCTCCCCCCCCCGTAATTTTCATAAATTGTGTGGCATTATTGGATATAGGAGTAACAGGGGCATGTGGGCTCTTTCGATAGGGTCCCCTTTGCGCTGTTCCCAATTTCTTCAAAATATGAAACCAACTAGCATGAATCAATTCCTTATTAGCGAAAATATGTTGCGCACTCTTTGGCAGTCCATGTAATTGTAAACCCGATAACTAACAATCGAAATTTAAGTGTTGTTTGAGAGATTCAACACAGTAAAAAAACCTCGCTCTTTTCCTTCCTTTTACACCCTCACTGAGCCTTCCTCGTTTCAGTATTTTTGTTCTGTTGTTCATTCTTTAATAATGTTTTCGCCTTCGCGCTTGCATAGCCTATCTGAGAGAGCCTTTCACTTCCCCTCCCACAAAGCCTATCCCGCCTAAAATATAGTCAACTATACACCAGCAAGCCCTTGCTATTGAGAGACAACACCCTAGTGGACAGTCAGTAGACGTATACACGAGTGCACACACACGAATACGGCGAGGACAGTGGGCATGCCTGCACAGTCATGGATGGTCGGCAGTGCATGGCTCCCGTCGGAGGGCCACAGGAGAATACGCGTGGCTGCAATGTCGGGGCTTCGCAGGCAGGAAAGGACCTCTCGCGGAAGTTCTTCCCGCGATATGAGGCATGCGCGCCGGCCATTCAAGAGACTAGTGCCACTTAGCGGTGCGACGTTGGCACATCGTTGTTTCCACAGGCTAGGGTGGTGTCGTTTGGAGCACGTATTTGGGGTGCTCCTAACAGCCTCGAACGCTCCGTGGCGCTGTCTTCGAAAAACGACAAATGACGGGATGCATGCTTACGAAGTTTTTATGGTTTGTTTGGGAAACGAAGAATTACTTCTCATCATCATTTTTGCGTAACATTCTTTTGTGAATCAGTCAGGAAATGAACCAGTCAGTCAGTGAGCCAGTCGGCCGGTCCATCCGTCCGTGGGTGTGCCAAGTGGTGTGTGCCGCTATTCAATGAACGTCTCTGACGCCAAGTTGGTTAACTAGGTATGTGCCACTGGCCATGCGGCTCTCTACAATAACAAAAAATACTTTTTTAAAATTTATCCGAAACTATAGGCGGAGTCAAACCTGAGCCACACGGGTTCATCAAGGACAGCAATCTGACGCTGTAGCAGGCTGCGCCACAAGTGCACTTGGCATAGGTGGCGATTTTCAATGAACGTCTTTCACGCCAACGCTTTAGCGAGCTGCGCCATGAATGCACTGGGTATGTGCCGCTCTTCAATCAACTTCTCGCCAACGTGTCTCACTGAGTATGTGTCGTTGTGTGTACGGCAAGCGAGAGAACGATTTTGAGCGTTCGCGTGCACCGACGCGCCCTGCTTCTCGTCTCGGAGGCCACGCGCGGACTTCTCGGCAGCGCGACTAAATGGCGCAGCGTGTCCAGAAAAAAAAAAGCTCGAAAGAGGAGCCCGGCTGCAGCATGACGCATTTCTCGGCGTTCTCACGCACCGGCGCGACATGCATTTCGTAGGCCGCGCGCAGGCTTCGTGGTGGCGGCGCTAGATGGCACTACGTGTTTTTAGGGAAGCGCGAAAGAAGAGTCACGATGCAGTACAGGTTTCATACATAACTCGTTTCGACCGTGGCAATATGTTGTGTCGCTATATTGATTCTATGCTAAACGCATACCGTTTAGAGTCATCGTGAGATGGGTTTTGACGAATTTATACAGGGTGTCCCAGCTAATTTGACCCAGAGTTTAAAAATATGCGAATGTCATGTGGTTGGACATGACCAAGGTAATTTTGTTTGCCGTTGCAGGGAGATACGCAAATTATTATTATTTTTTTTTCATTCCGCCTAATTAGTTAATTAAATAATTCATCAATTTCTCAAATATTATAATTTGATGAAAAGTCTCAATGAGAAAATTGCGGAGCGACATGAAAAACTTCCGATACGGCTTTCTGTTGCTCGATACGTGCTACATAAAAGCGTTTTCCCGAGCGCGAAAGGAGCCCGCGAATACGCGCAAAGTGCCTCGAGCTGCCAGTCACGCGGCAATTTTGCGCGCATTTGCGGGCTTCGTTCACGCTCGGAAAAACACTTTTACGTAGCACGCATATTTTTAAACTCCGGCTATAAAGTTAGCTGGGACACCTTGTATATAGTTTCAGGGAAAGGAGTACGACATACGTTCTTGTTGCACAATATATTTCTGACGTTCCGGCTGGTTGGTAGCAATTTGGGTCACTGTGTATGTGCCCCAACAGAGAACTTCGGCACTAGGCATCACGGTGCAACTGGGTGTGTGCCACCCAGACTTGTACATGTTACAGAAAACTGGTAACCGACTGCAATTACAATTACTTATTTCAGAATTGAAATTGATTACAGTTATCAATTACTTCCCCATGAATGTAGGTGGACAATTAGTAAAATGTAATTGATTACCTTAACGCTACTTTCCTCTCATCTTTTTATTAACATTGCGCAACTACAACAAATAGAACTAGCTGACCTGGCGCTTTCAAGGCGTCCTCTGCAGCCTTTCACTCATTGTTTATCTTCATTAACAATTGCTTTTAACGTTTTGACAGTGAAGCTGTAAAATGTAACATCGTGGAGGAGCGACTAGCCGCGCCTCGCCTTCCATTTATGTGCATACGGCGTTTGACGCACGGGAATGGATAGTTCGCCATTAAGGGGCCCACATACACAGCTTCGCTGGTCATTTACCTTAAAAGAGTGGAATCGTACTGAATTTTCCAAGCGAAGCTTGTATTGGCTCACAAGTTTCGGTGGCGTTGTCGTGATCACGCAAAAAAAAGCAGTTGCGCCCAGAGTAGAGCAATTGCGGTAAAGGGCGGTTTGATGAGTTGACAGCTGCGCCGGCGCAGGAGCGTGAGTCATTAGGAAGGATTCCAGCTGCATAGGCGCGCGCTCACACCACGCGCACAACCAGTCAGCCGTTTCGCTTCCGCCGGGGCGGAAAAGGGCAGGAAAGGGTTTCGCGCGTGCTGCCACCGGCTTCGTTTCCGTTCAATTCAGTCTCGGAAATCGAATGGGACGGCCACACATTAGAGACTTTTAGCGTGTCCGCTACTCCGGCAAACCGGGGTGGTTTGGGCGGATTACCGGATGGTCGGGGGCGTAAACGTGAGCGGCCGGAGCGTTGCAGCCGCCTGGTGTTGTAGAGCTCAATCAGACAAACACAGAGCTAAAATTGCAGTACCCTTGTTTATTCTGCTTCGATGTTGGTGCAAATTTTCCGGCAGTGGCTTAATCGTGTTCAAAATTACGCCCGCTGTCGAAAACTTACACCACAGCTAAGAAGAATATAGTAATTGGCTCTGTGTTTAGGTGGTTGAGCTTTGCACCACCAGCTGGCGCCACCAATCTGGCCGCTCACGCTTACGCCCCCGACCATCCGGTAATCCGCCCAAACCGCCCCGGTTTGCCGGAATAGCGGACAGGCTAAAAGTCTCTATTGTGCGTTCCCCCGAGTAACAGGCAGCCTTCGACGAGCAGCAGCAAGAACTCGCCCATGAAAAAGCTCGCCGTTGGCACGCCGATCCAGCCGTTAGACCAGCCGGAGCCCAGGCAATCCGACAGCAACGAGAAGAAGATCACGAGCTGAGGGAGCGGGAGGCCGAAGCAAACCGACACCGTTACCTGTGGGTTACTTAACCGCGACTAAGGTCAGGAGCACGCAGGACAAGCTTCGTTTATCCCCATTTTCCGGTAGGGGAAGGGTTGGTCTTTTTTTTATTATTCTTCCCTCGTTTTCTTGCGAAGGCTTCTGCCGCGACTCACTCGATGTGCGCACTGGAGAGAGGTAGTGTTGTAACGTACGAGCACCTTCCGCCCAAGATAGTGGTTAATCACTGCTGCCATGCATGCTCGGGTCTGCATCCCCAATCAAGAGCAGCCTTTCCTTGTTGCTGGGTCTAGGGGAAGGCTCTCCCGATAGCACCAGTAAAAAACAAAGAAATCGTCCGTAGGTGATTCCCCGGCCATCAACGTACGAAGTGGCCGTCACTATCGAGCCATATAAGTGCCGTTTATATGTGTGGGCCCACACATCTGGTGAACATCTTCCCGGCGCTATCTACTCACCTAAGCTACTAATGTACTTCAGCAAACGCTCACATTCATTTAAAAGGTGGTGGAATGTGCAATTTAATAAAAGCGGCACATTATTCAGCCTTAAATATACTGTTTGTGCGTAACAATAGCAAAAATGGGTGTATGTGAGTGACGTATATATCATACAGATGGAAACAAATCTGTTCGGCGGCCAAAAACATTTATCTATATCAGAGAAGTCAAAGAATGCACTAAGCGAAGAAGAATTGAGAAGTAGCTCTTACCGCCTATCAAGGCCACCTAAAAGCGCTACAAAGAGAGAGAGAGAGAGAGATTTATAGTAAAAGAAAACCTGAGAGATCAGACTTCCAAGAGAGGTGCGCAAACCTGCAAGCCTGGTATATTCAGGTGATCGAGGTGTGGCAGCACACTGCAAAATAATTTATGCCCCTAAAAGCAAAAGAATGGTGTAAATTTGTCTTTAACATACACCCTTACAATCGAAAATGGAGTAACTGTGTGAGTTATAGACCGATTTACACCCTTATTCACTGTTAAGGGTGCACATTATTTTGCAGTGCGGGACCCTAATTGTTGGAAGGAAGTACTTTGCCCCTGTGGGACTCGAACGCTTTCACTATGTGTCGTTTGCGTTCGTTGTCTCCGGACATACAGATGCATCTACTGCCCGCGTTGCCACGACTAGAACAGACCATGCTGTACCGTCTGTGGCTAGGCGTTGCATTTACCAACTCTTATGCCTTCCTTATTGGAATGGCAAACAGCCCCACGTGCGACACGTGCAGCTGTGATGAGACGCTCGCACACATTCCATGGTAGAGTGTATAAGCGCGTCTGGACTCTACCATGGGTTCTAACCAACTAGCCCGCCAACGTGTTTTAACCAAGTTCGCACACATTATTTGTGTCTGCCCGCAATGTAGTGCCGAGAGGCAAGTGATGTGCAGACGGATGGAGCAAAATTGGACAATCGTCCACTATCAGCTCTGAAAGCTCTAGGCCAGTGCTACCAAAGACATCCGCGCAGTAGGCCTTATTTGCATTACTAAGATTCCTATGGTCTACGGGCTTTCACGATAGACTTTAAGAACGCTGCCCCCTACCGCTTTATAGTGTACGCGGTTTGTTGGTGCTCGTCCCTCTTTTTCTGTCTCTCTCATCCTCTCTCTCTCTCTCTCTCTTTATCCCCCTACCCCTTTTCCCAGTGAAGGGTAGCGAACCGGAACGACCTCTCTTTAACGTCCCTGCCTTTCTATACAGCCTTTTTCTCTCTCTCGCTATAAGAGCTGAAAGCTTCGTCGCCTGTAGCAGCTTGTTTTATGAAAAATGTAACTGGTTACGTGTAATTGGTTACTGAAGAGTAATTGAATTACAGCGAGTTTTACCGAGCAAACAAATTAATAGCTAAATTACGAAATTGCCAGATACGTGATTTATTAGAATTCATTAATTATATCTAATTTATTTAATAATTACGGTCTCGTGCCACTGGGTATGTGTGTGCCCATTGTTGGCCACTCCCCCAGAATAGATGTGCCACTGTGACACGAGGCACCTTAAATGCATTTAGATCGGTGTCGTACTTCTCTGTGCACGCACCTCATCAGAATTCTTCCCTCGACGAGCATTATGCATTGCCTTCGTCCCTGTGATGCAAACAGCCAACAGCGACAGAGGACGAGGCAGTGCTCGTATCCGCTATTGCTGCCACCTCGCTAACTTAAACAAGCTTCGTGTCATTTGGATTCCAACATTGCGTTGTATCAGCGCATTCCTTTTGAAATGATTCTTTATTGTGCCTTAGATTAAACTGTCCATTCCGTCAAATCTGAGCGAGAACAGAAATGTTAGTTTTATCACAACATCTGCGGCTTTGTACAGCGTGGACGCGGCACTCGTTGTACAGGAAACAATGCATTGCTAGTCTGCAGTGCCCTCGCGGCGATGCGGACGAGGCTGTACATCGATCGCCACATTCTCGAGCGCCCAAGACGCGATTCTGCGAAGACAGCACTGAGGGTCGATTCAAGGCTGTTAAACAGCCGGTCATCGCGTCCCCCTCACGCCCCCCCCCCCAAGAAAAAGAAGAAAAAAGTACTTGGCCGATGGCCAATACTGCGGGAAAAGAGGACAGTACTCTTGGTTTTGAATTTATTTGCTAATTTATGTGCCCAAAAACAGCATACAATAAGCCTTCTCATTTGGTGCGCAAGTGGGAAATGAAGACACAAAAGCAGATCACGAACAAAATGCATGCAAGTCAGAAGAATAATTCAATATTGTATTTAAAAGCAGTGGTACCAGATATGAAAAATGTCAGCACTGTCAATCTTACGGTGTTAAATAAACGTTACAAACTACTTATGGGACTCGGATAGCTAATTGTGCTAACTCTGAGCACATTCTTCCGCCAAAATTCCCTCTCAGGAAAATAAAAACAAAGAGGGAAGCAAAAGCGGATATTCAATGCACACACGAATACACTTCGAATACACATGCTTTGGAAATCATTTCGAAAAGGACAAGATCTAAGGTTAATATTGAACAACCGTGTCAAAGCACACACCTTTTAGAAATGTCTAAATACAACAGGACGAACAAAAGGAGAACAAGGTAAAAGCGGGAGCCAACGTTTCGACAAGTGGACTTGTTTTTTTCAAGGCGACAAATGCTTTCCTCGGCACAGTATGCAGGGTGTCTCAGCTAACTTTAGCCAGAGTTTAAAAACATGCGAATGCCATGTCGCTGGACAAGAACCAAGCTAATGTTGTTTGCCGTCGCTTGGAGATACTCAATTTATTTTTAATTCCGCCTACTTAAGCTAAATTAATTAATCAACTAAAATGTTATATTTAGATGAAAAGTGTAAATGAGGAAATTGTAGAGCGATGTGAAAAACTCCCGATACAGTTTTTTGTTGCTGTATACGTGCTGCATAAAAGCGTTTTTCCGAGCGTGAAAAAAGCCCGTAAATGCGCGCAAAATTGCCGCCCGCTTCGCTGCTTGAGGCACTTTGCGTGTATATCAGATGCGATTTCACATATGTTTTACACCCAGTGGCACCTGATGACGACAATCAGTATGTGTGTTTGACTATAAAATGCAAGAACGTCGCACTCACGCTCATAGGTGCCTACATTTCACCTAATAGTCGATTTGACAACGCACGACTGGGTGCAATTTTAACAGCGACACCTGGACCATGGGTTATTACCGGCGACTTCAATGCGCATCATCCGCTATGGGGAAGCTTAAAGATGGACTGTCGAGGCAGACGTGTACTATCCTTCGCGTCGGACCATGAGCTCTGCTGCCTAAATGATGGCAGTCCCACTTTTCTGCGGGGATTGACATACAGCAGCTGCCTGGACTTGACATTTGTTTCAAGATGCCTCAGTGCCAGTGTGAAATGGTTCACGGACAACGAAACGCATGGTAGTGACCACGTTCCAACATATGTCAAAATCGACGGCATACGCAAGTCACACTCTACTACAGTTCTTCATCACATCGACTGGCCTAAATACACATTGCTCATGGAGAAGAATTGCCAAGAGATCCAGGACTGTCTGCCTGGCAACATCGAGAAGCTAATTAACGCTGCTGCTCAAGAAGCCACAAGATCTTTCAGGCCTATTCCTAAATTTTCTGAATTCGAAGCAGAATTGGAGCGGCTTCGAGCAATCCGCCGTCGCGCGGAAAGAAGGTACAGGCGCACCAAGTCCATCTACGACCTACGGGAGGCGAGACGCATACAGAAGAAGATCCAGCGTCGGATTAACTCCCTGCAGTCTCTAAGATGGAAGACCTTCTGTGATACCCTTGATCCACGTAAACCCCTGTCACATATATGGAGAACAGTGCGTGGTCTTCGAACATCACCGCAACAACGCCACCCCTTCAAATGCCTGGCTCTCTACCAAGGTCGCAGAGAGATCGACGTAGCGGAGGACTTCTGTTTCAAAGTTGCTGGTTTACCGCCATCGTTCGCTATACGTGATCCCCGTGATGTTCCAATCTCGCGGGATTCTCGTATGGACAATCTGTTTTCCATCAAGGAGTTGCAGGCGGCGTTGGCAGCGTGCAGACGTTCCTCATCGCCTGGGCCTGACGGGGTGACATACGCAGCTCTTGGAAACCTCGGTCACACAGCCCGGCATGCACTTCTAGACGTGTACAATAATTCATGGCGTGATGGAGAAGTTCCAGCTGCATGGAAGTCCAGCCGCCTTGTGCCTTTGCTCAAGCCAGGTAAATCACCCCTAGATGTGGCGTCTTATCGTCCCATTGCTCTGGCCAGTTGTCTAGGAAAGGTGATGGAGAGGATGGTGCTGACGCGTCTAGAGTGGTATCTAGAACACTACCGGTTATATCCTGACGCTATGGCAGGCTTTCGACGCGGACGCTCTTCTATAGACAACGTTATAGATCTTGTCTCGTCTGTCCAGCACGAAAAAAGCCTCAGGAGACTGTCCGCGGCGATGTTCCTGGATGTCAAAGGCGCATATGACAACGTAACCCATCAAGCCATCCTGGACGCCTTGGGTGAGGTCGGCCTAGGCGGCCTTGTTTTTCGGTGGATATCCAGCTTCTTGAAGGACAGGTCATTCTTTGTGCAAACAGAGGACGGTGCGTCATCACAACGCAACACGTACCGAGGCGTACCAAAAGGCGGAGTTTTGAGCCCCACTCTATTTAACCTGGTGCTCATCGACCTGGTCCATACCCTTCCGGAATCCGTCCATGTGTCGATCTATGCAGACGATATATGCATTTGGTCATCAGGAGCGACGCGTCCTCAGGTGCGCGCCAGACTTCAAAAAGCGGCCACACTAACATCAGGTTATCTTCGAGCACGAGGTCTGGAGTTGTCCTGCGAGAAGTGCTCTATAGTCGCTTTCACGCGTAAAGCAATGAAACCGTACGTTATCAGAATTAATGGACAGCCAATTGCCTACGAGAAGACGCACCGGTTTCTAGGAGTGATAATAGATCGCGACCTTTCCTGGAGTCCTCAAATATCCTACCTAAAAAGGAAATTAGTCATGATAACCCACGTGCTCAGATTTCTTGCGGGCAAGTCATGGGGTGCGTCTGTGAGTGCGATGCTCCAACTCTATAACGCACTGTTCCTCGGTCTCCTGCGCTATAGCTTACCTGTACTGGGTGGGACCGGCAAGACCAACCTCCGTGCCCTCCAATCTGTACAAGCGCAAGCTCTGCGAATTTGCCTTGGTCTTCCCAGATGTGCGTCCACGGCTGCAACAATAGCCATCGCGCATGACCACCCCATCAACACGTATCTTCAAGTCGACACTTTAAGGATGCATATCAGGCACTTCGCCCGCCTTCCATCGCATCATCTCGCCTCCCTTCCTGCCGCTCGACCTCGTTCAGCGTTTAGCAAGATTATTGCTGCCAACCATGGAATTTTACCGTCAAACTTCACGCCTGCAGCACGACCACCTCAACCGCTGTGGTGCCTCCATCCACTCCAGGCTCTTCTTGCTATTCCCGGTATCAAAAGGAAAACGGAGATGTCCACTTTCGCCCTCAAACAAACCGTGCTTTCAGTGCTACATGAACAGCACAGAGGACGCATCCATGTTTACACAGACGGTTCTGTATCCTCTAATAGTTCAGCTGGAGCAGTGGTGATTCCCGCAGAGTGCGTCACCCTCAAGTTCAAGACATCTCACATTACGTCATCGACGGCTGCAGAACCAGCAGCTATACGTGCTGCTCTGGAGTTTATAGTTCACAAATCATCACATTCATGGTCCATCTTATGTGACTCAAAGGCAGCTCTTCAGTGTCTGATGTCTCCTTTCAACCATGGACCAAATGAGCACCTAGTCGCAGACATCCGACTGCTCCACCATCACGCAATCAACAAGGGACACAACATCATCTACCAGTGGATACCGGGACACTGTGGAATTTCAGGAAATGACAGTGCGGATGACGCTGCCCGGTCGGCTCATGATGGTGCCCAGATTATACCCATACCGCTGTCAAGAACAGACGCAGCCACAAGTCTTCGCTCCCTCGCCCGCGAGCTTACGCAGAATCTGTGGAACACCAGTGATTTCACGAACGCACGTCTCCACAAATTGGATCCACGTCTGCAACTCCGCCTACCACCAGGGTTGCCACGAGCGGAAGCAACACTTCTGTGCCGCCTGTGGCTCGGCGTGGCATTCACGAACTCATATTCATTCCGCATTGGCATGGCCGACAGCCCTACTTGTGACACCTGCGGCTGCGAGGAGACGATTCAACACCTCCTATGTGACTGTCCCCGTTACGCAGTGCGAAGAAAAGTGCTCGTGACCGCTCTCGCAAAACTGGACAATCGCCCCTTTACAGAGGAAAAAGCTCTAGGACATTGGTCCAGACGGGCTTCGGCACTCAAGGCCTTAAGGGCTTTGTTGAAGTTTTTAAGGAACTGCGAATTGTGCGACCGCCTTTGAACGTTGTAGCGCGTAGTTTCGCGTTACTGTGTGAATTTTCTCTTTTTTTTCCATTTTTTTCCCTCTTCTTCTTTCTCCTTTTATTCCCTTTACCCCTTTCCCCAGCACAGGGTAGCCAGCCGGTACTTACACTGGCTAACCTCCCTGTCTTTCCTCTCCTTTGTCTCCTCCTCCTCCTTGCGTGTATTGGTTTATGTGCTTCCATTTTTTTTTTCTGCCCTGAGACGACAAGCAGCCGGCGTCAATATAAAGGCGCCAACCCATGTTTTCAATTCTTTATGAATAATAGTGAAGTAGTTGATTATCCAGGCAACTCTAGATTTGAATTCGAATGCATCTGAGGGCTGGTTGCGTTGCTAGTTGTGGCTTCCCGCTAACTCCATGCAGCAAAAACACGGCGCCGCCACCAAGCAAACGGGGCAGCGAGTACTATAGCGTATTGAACAATGAATGCTTTCTCTCTCGGTGCGAATATGTGCGCCCACTGCACATCCGATAGGTGAGCATCCAAAGTGTATGCACAACCACACGCCGTTACGTATAGCATGCCTTTGCGTTGCCGGTAGCCGACACTTATAGCCAGCGTCAAGACGGCACCACACCTCATCTGTGTAGTTTCACCTTATTGGGAGCACTATTATCTGCATCACCACTCGCTTAACTCGCACGGTAAATCTTGCATTATGGTTTTCTACTTTCCTGATTAACAATGAAGACGCCATGTATTGTAGAGCTCAAGGAAGGGCAGATTTCCATTGATACCGCAACCGGTGTTGCTCATGTTCAACTCTGATAACTCAGTAATATTGTAATATTCTGACGGACGCTTAGAAATCGGCGCTATACACAGTCACGGGATAAAAGAGAGACAGAAATAGAGCCCGCCATGCTAAGGCAGTACACCAATACACATCGTCGAGATGCCTGATGTGACACAAGAGAAACGTGGGCTGTAAGATGAAGAGAACGAGCACATACCTTTCATGACGGTGGGCTCAAGCCCTCACGGTCACCAGCTAAGCAGACTATGAATCTGAGAGCACGGGCTGGTTTCCCTATCCTGCCAGGAAGGCCAACTCCACAGCAATTAATCTATGCACGACAGCGACGCGCGTCAAATAAAACGCATAACCTAGCAGAAAGAACATTTGTAATTTGGGCATAATTCATACTCTTAATGGCCGCCTAACTTTTTTTGCCACGTAAAAGGGTCTCATGACTCTCATCTCAAGCTCTTAGAGTTGCAGCCATGGATTAAAATCGAATAAATTTCAATTTTTACACAAAGAGGACATCTGAGCACATACCACGGAAAGCGCCGAACTGAAAAGCTAAAATTTATAACAGATTCTGTTCAGCAACATCATAAATTATCAGATTAGCATCAAAAAGCATCAAAAAGCATCAAAAATTAAAAGTCAACGGGAAGCCCTCCTTCCTCGAACCAAACAGTACCCACTGGTTACCGTGGTTACCCCCGGAGGCAAACATGTGCAACATCGCCTAGGAGAGAAGGAGCAGCCGCTAATCGCCAATCGGATACCATGTGACGTTGGTGTGAGAAAAATCCCGCCTACAATTTTCGCGAGGCTACTCAAGCGACCCTGCACTGTATCTTTTTGTATTCTCTGCGTTGTTTCCTACTACGTTAACACGGAATAAACAGTGCAAGTTTCGCACTAGAAATCGTCTCGCCCCTGCTTAGTCGCGATGGCCTCCCGTATACGCCTGCGGAGTGCCAACAACGCCGTGCTACCCAGTAGTAACGCGGGTCGAGGTTCAAGTAAGCGGCGTTACAACAGTAGTAAACACTATAGCTAAGCTCAGTTGTGAATGACAATGGAAAATGACGTTCAGATTCCCGTGTGGTCACTTGTCCCCCACCGTATTCAGCTATGCAGCCGTGCACTGTATCATTTAGAGCAGTACTAAATTTGCAAAAGTTTCATTAGTCGCAGCAAATAATTATCGCAAAAAAAAAAACGCTTCGCTCACGGATACGTTTCCGCGCCACTTGCCCCTTGCGACATTTTGTACGCAGGAATCATCAGGCCAAGCACACGAGCTTTCGAAACCTAAAACATCAAGTGTTATAATGAAACCACCAGACTTGCCTGGCAAACGGGATGCGCAGTGTATTATATCGTGTACTCACCATTACACCGCAACAAAGTGCGTTCGTGACACTTCGTTCGTGAAACACTTCGTGACTGCTCAATAACCTACTCAATTCGCTCTTCGAACGTGCTGCTTAATAACAGCACGTTGCTTCTGGGCTCGCAAACGATGGCCGCTGTAATACGAAAGGAAATGCATTCGTTTCTTTTGTTTGCTATCAGGCCCTCTGCCTCTGGTGCACGCGATGCTTTTGAGATCGGCTCGCGAGGGGCCGCTGTGATGAGCACGCGTCGCACAACGCAGCGGGGAAGACCACGCATTTCGCCTTATCCGACTGTGTGTGCGCGTACACTCGCTGTTGCTGCTCGTTTCAACACGCGCGGCAGAAAGGCAACGGTTTTTCTTTGCACTGCAGGTCACGTGTGCCGCGCATCACGCTGCATGCAGGATGCAGATTACAGGTACTCCCCTCCACCCCTCGCAACGGTCGTCAGCGGGCCGAAAGATGCCATCTGCCGCGACCGACCAGAAGCCCCGGCCGTGCATTCGCACTGGCTCCGCGGCTGGCTGCAGAAGCGGCTGCGAAAGGCCTCATCGGTCGGCCCCGCATGCGCAGGTGCTCCGGGGCGGCGAGCTAGTGGCACGCGCGGCGCCCGACTGCAGCGTGCTGATTTTGACCCGATCTGTTCAACGGCACGGGGTGAATATCTCGCTCCCGTGTTAGTGACCCGCACACGGCGTACGATGTGCCGCGGCGACATTTCTTGCTGTTCCGGTCGAAATGAGTCTTCATCGCTCCTTCCTTTCTCCCCTTAAGTGCGTTGCGCCTCCTTCGTTACCGGGCCTATCGCGAACGTTTCCTCGTTTTGACTGCCATGCATCTGGCGACATCCGAGAACAGCCGGCGGCGCTTGTTGTCGACCGAGCAGGTGAAAGTGCCGGCACGATGACCCAATATTAAGTTCAGGCCCATTGTTGCTGAGTGCGATGACGCCTCGCGTGCCGCGCCTGAGGCTTTCCCGACCAAGTATAATATTCAGAACGAGGGTGGATGAAATGATACGGGTCAAACAAGTTCTTTGGGGAGGGCAAGCGATATAATGTGAGGATGTTCAAATACGGAGATGCAGTCACTGTTTGAGCGGGCACCTTGCAATTCACGAAGGATATAACGTGGACGATCTTGCGAGTTCCTGGTGAACTGGTTGCGCATTTCTCTGCCGTCAAATCGCGGAAACATTGCAGAGACCTCGGTGACTTTCTCGCAGAAATCATTCAGTCATGGGGTTCTTACAACGAATACAACAGAGCTATGTCGGGCTTAATGTCACGATTACTCATAGTAACGGAACTTTTCGCTGTTGTATCTTTTCCACGTCATCATGCAGGCACCTTTTGTGAGTTGGATTTGGCGATATTTATTCCATCCAGCATCACGGCTCTTAATGTTCTTCGCTAAACAGACCACTAATGGTCAATAAATTGGGAATATTTTTTTCTTAAATCCGTGGTCTCGGCCTCAACGGCGTTCAGGTAAAAGTCGCTGCAAAACCACTCATTGCATTCTCGTGCAGGCTTCAAAGGCCGTTGTTGCGGAACATGTAATGGGCTATCCGGCGCTGTTTCTTTCTCCCCCTTTTATTTTGATGTTATTTCTTTCCTTCTTTTTCTCTTTCTTTTCCTTTACTTTTTAATCTTATTTTATTTTTCCCGCATTCACTCTTACTTTGGGCTTTTCAGAACGCATAGACTGCGTTTGATGTCTTTAGTTAGTGCAGTAGCTGGCGTTGAAGAACAAAACTTGAGAGGGAACGGCCAGTAGACAATTAACGCGAGATTTATGTGCAAAGCCGAGGCTCTCCGTGCGGCTGAAATAAAGCGGGAACAGGGCAGGGGGAACCCCTGGGCGGAGCCGCGAGAGGTGCAAGACGAATGTCCCACCTGTCTTTCCGGTACCGCGAGGCTGGCTGGCTGCCTGTAGTTGCGTTGCTCTCGCGGTCGCGACACGCGCGCGGGACATGCGAGGCTCTCACTTTTTGACTGACCGCGATGCCTACGTTCGCTTTATTTTCCGGCGCTATCTCGCTTATCGTGTGTGTGTTTTTTTTTTTTTTGAGCGCGTATCGCGTGCTTGCTCTTTTTTTTTTCGCATCTTTCCTTCCTGCTTCTTGCTCTCCCCCCTATAGCTCGTGCACGCGGTGACAGTGCGCGCACGGCAGCCTGGGAGCGAACAGCCGAGGCATGCTGTTCTCCCTTATACCGCAGATGGACGGCTCGCTTTTCGGGCGGAACCAAGCTTCGCTGGTGATGACTACTCTTTTTCAGCTCCGCGTGGACAACACGTAAAGTCACAAGCTGTTCGGTCCCACTATATCTCTTTTTTTTTCTTTTTACCATCTCGTTCTTTCATTCAACTTTGCGTACTATTTCGTTGGTGGTGTTTTTTACAGCAGGGTTGAGTAGACCTTTGTAGCGATGGCAGAGGGGGGGTTGCGGGTGCTGTCCCCAAAACATGTGCGTCTGTTTGCTTTCTCTTTCTCCGTAAAGCAACATCTTCCAAAGAATTAGAAGAATATAAGCCTGCGGTCCGGCAAATCAGTTTGAATAGGAAAACATGCTACATCTGTGCGCTCATACACAACCAACTATGGATAGTGTTCCAAATTACTTGGTAACGAGCCTGCATGTCGGCAGCGTTTGCGTACGGTTCACGCCCTGTACGCTGCAACGGCAGTTCCCGTTTCTTCGTTTTCCCTTATTGGCGTGTTTTAAAGAGACAGCGGTTAAAATCTCTATATTGGTTTTGTTTTGTCCCTCCGTCCTAACCGTCACACCGTCGTTGTCGTTTTGTCGTCGTCAGGCTGCCTCCTGGTCCTTCATCCGCGCCATATGGCGAAGAATAACGAAACTTTGCCCGCTACATGTGGATCGAACGTATTGCCCTGCCGCAATGTGCAGTGGGGAGCCGGACGCGATATGTATGACCACTGCGCCATCGAGAACTTGGCAATCCGGGCAGGGTCATGCGTCCCACCTAGATTCTGAGGTTGGCGGCGTCTCTGCATGCATTTCGCAGTACACAGTTGGCAACACTATAGCGGACTAGGACGACGCTGTGTACATCGCGAAGAAGTTAATTGTTTTTGAGAATATGGCTGTCGCAGTAAGTGAGTTCAGAGTCGTAGGAGAGAGAGAGAGGGGGGGGGGGGGAGACAAGCTTTAATGAGATGCTGGAGATGTTAGCCTGGCATTTCGCCTGACATTCTACTCCAGATGCTGGGTGATGATTATGAATATGCAGTGATAGACACTTAACAGCACACACGGTCACACACACATATACCGGGTGTTTCAGCGAACACTTTCAAAAATTTTTATAGGTTGCCTGTGCCAGAGAGCACAACTCTAGTTCATGAGCTGTTCTATTAGAAAATGCGGGTATTACTTGCACAAAAAAATGAAATGCATAAGCAACTAATTTTCAACACTTATCTAGTGTAGTTTTTAACTAATTACCTTATGACCCGTATTGCAATTCACAAATTCTAGCCGTGGAGTTCGCGCAAGGCGGATCCGCTTGGAACGAATTCTCAAGTTGACACCAGTTTCGAGATATTAATTCTCGAACTTTGCGGAGAAATGCATTGCGGTTCCAGTTGCTTTTGCGCTACAAAGCATAAAACGACTTTTTGTTAAGAAAGTAACTGGAACGCCAATGCATTTCCCGGCAAAGTTCGGGAATTAATATCTCGAAACTGGTGTCATCCTGATAATTGGTTCCAAGTGAATCCGCCTTGCGAACTCCACCGCTAGAATTTGTAAAGTGCAATATGGGCCATAAGGTAATTAGTCAAACACTTAATTAGTGCATTTTTATTCGTTGATTATGCATTTCAATTTTTTGTGCAAGTAATGTCCGCCTCTTCGAGTAGACCAGCTTATGAACTAGAATTGTGCTATCCGCCACAGGCAACCTTTAAACTTTTTTTGAAAGTGTTCGCTCAAAGACCTTGCATATGTATATACACTGTCGATATATTTACAAAGTTTCACTAAGGCTCGTGATTCGCAAGAACGTCAGCAGCGCTTTAGTGGCACGTAATGCACAGATGGTGCTTTGCCATGGGCCGAGAATGTGCCGCAGTTCCAAGCTCGACACCCACTGAAGTTGTAGCGCCGCCTTCAAAGACTGTCTCTCTGGCACATAATGGCGGCAGCCGCACACGCAGAACGTGTTGCAGGTCATCAGGGGTGTTGCATTGCTCCCCAAAGCACATTGGGGAGTCCTTCAGATGCATCTTGCACTTGAAGGAGTTCGTGTAAGCGCCGTTGAGTCTGATGCGGTGCAGGCATGATTGGTCTCGTCTATTGACGGCCTTGCGGCATGTAAAAGCCACACCATTGATCTATTTTGTACAGGGGCCCGCATTGGTGGCCTGCATCTTTCCAGAGGGATTGCTGGAGACGTCAAGCGTGTGCTGATTGATACCAGTGTTGCCGCGCATTTTCTCGAGAAATGTATCTGGACCATTTCTCTCGACGATCGTATCCAGTTTTGGCAGCACGGTAAGCCTGGACGTCGCCTTGTATTCCGCAGTGGGCTGGTAACCATTGCATCACAACGTTGTGATTCAGTCCGCAGGTTTTATTGCATAGGCGTCTGATGTCCATTATGAGCTGTTCCTGCGAGCGTGGCGACTTCAGAGACTGCAGGGCCGCTCTTGAGTCGGCGAAGGTGACCCAAGGATCAGCTGTCTGCTCTATGATGCAACTAAAGGCTGCCCGCAGTGCAGCTAGTTCAGTGGCTGTAGTTGAAGTGCGGTGACTGAGAGTGGCAGAGATCGTAACACTCGCTCAGATTTAAGGCATGAAATGATTTACGGAAGTACTAGTCAATCATTTGAGGCGATTAAAACATCGTTTCTAATTTTATTTGGCTGCTTCATTCCTTTTGGCCCAATCTTTTGTCGAATTTTTCAACAAGCGTTATTGCCAGGTGAAGCCCTATATAATTGGAAGCTAGGTAAAATATTTCTTGTATTTAAATCTGGTAACAAATGTACTGCTAGCGACTACCGTGCTATATCTCTGACGAGCGTCCCTGGCAAACTTCTTGAACACATAAATTCGTCTAACATTGCCCAGCACTAGGAAAATAAGGATATCTTCTTTCCGAACCCACCTGGATTTAGAAAGTGGCTTTCCTATAAAACAGAATTGGTAGAGTTTAGTAATGACCTTCACGCAAGTATGGACGAAAGTTTTCAGGTAGACTTTGTATTTATATATTTTTCGAGAGCCTTCGACAGTGTCGCGCATGGTCATCTAATTGCTAAACTGTCCTATCATAATCTTGACTCCCCTAAGAATTTCATGGCTTCGAAACCTCCTTATCGTTCTGTAAACAGTTCATAGTTGTTGACAACTATACTCTTCTGATCTCACTACGTGGCATCAGGTGTACCTCAAGGGAGCGTTCTAAGCCGACTTTTGTTCCTAAAGTGCACAAACGACCTGTATTACGGTATTTCATTGACATATCGAATGCATGCCGACAATTACGTTGTATATATATATATATATATATATATATATATATATATATATATATATATATATATATATATATATATATATATATAAGAGCAGCAAGTAATCTTGGCCATCTGAAACATATATAATATTCATGGCACTCCTGAATCCACTCGCAAGCTTGCACGTCTTACATTTGTCCGCCCACAACTTCAATATGCCGCCACTATTTGGCCGCCTAACCACATCTAACGAATAACCTCGAAGCAAATCAGATCCGCGCCGCACGATTCATCATCAAGGACTACAGCATACAGTCCAGCGTTACTAATATCAAGAAAGTGATAGAACTTACGCTTTTAGGAGCGCGACCAATTATTGCACCTGTTCTATTTGCTGCAAAAAATACTTCATGGCAAGTATCCGTCTTCCTTGCCCCTTTCCTGTCCTTGCTGCACATCAAGACGTATGCACAGTGACAGTTTCCAACGCCTCCTCGGTAAATCAAACGTGTTTAATTCATCTGCCCTGCCACAAGCTATTGGATATTGGAATGATTTTTTCGAAAAAATTAAAAACATTGTTAATCTTCAGACATTTAGATTTGAAGTTTGCCTATTGTTCATGTATGGCATGCATGGTATCCGCAAACAAATAAGTAGGCCACAGTTCATCGTTTTCTTGCAGCGGCTTGTCATGTATCACACGTACTACTATATTTCAAGCACTTCATGCGCATTTACATAGTTTTGTTTTTTATTCATTGTAATGAAAATGAACGTAATCACCGTGTAATGGTCACGGCTACTCTTTTTCGCATATCAGAAACAACAATATAAGAAAAATATTGGCATTCATGCGTGCTTAAATTCTGCACGAATGCCGCGATATTAGTAATCAATATATGCTTAGACCACCCATGCAGGGAAGTGCCCAAGTACACGGCTACGAAGTAACCACACGTGTCATGTTCTCACCGCTGTTGTACGACTCAGCAAAAAAAAAAAAAAGCTACTTGTTCTGGAGCCAATGGTTTCTAAAGCATGGCTTACGCGTTCGAATTACAAATCATATCTTCTTTACAAAAACTTATGCTGTTGGGACACGCTGACCAACGCTTGAGTTGTGTCATTACACTTTGTGTAACAGTGTCAATGCAGCAGCTAAATTTATTTCTGCAGAACAATCTGGTTTCCTTGAATGCCAACTAATGCGAAATTATCCTATAGCCAATTAGGCTGCATTTGTCGATATGAATGACCAAATACGCGCTGAATGGACGCCCGCCAGAAGCCACTTGCAGAAACGCTCGTGGATTTAGATTTAGGTGTAGGTTAAAGGAACCCCAGGGGGTCAAGATTAATCCGGAGCCTCGTACTACGGCGTGCCTCATAATCAGATCGTGGTTTCGGCACGTAAAACCTCTGAATTTAATTTATTTTGCACAAGTCACGCGAATAAAAAGGCACTTCTTGCCGGGTGAGTCCGCGTTAGCAACAGTTTCAGTCTTCAGGTGGCAATCTGGAATAATCAGGCTACTATAAATCAGAACAGTGTGGATGTCGACACGATTAGCAATCAAATTGGGAGAGCGCACAAGGGAGCACAGCGTCCGCTTTCACTGTGCATTATCTGTATGCTGACAACCAAAGGAAACGGCGTTTCTATCAGTGTGTGCGTGTGTGTGTGTGTGTGTGTGTGTGTGTGTGTGTGTGTGTGTGTGTGTGTGTGTGTGTGTGTGTGTGTGTGTGTGTGTGTGTGTGTGTGTGTGTGTGTGTGTGTGTGTGTGTGTGTGTGCGCGCGCGTGTTTGTGTGTGTGTGTGTGCGCGTTCATTCTTATTTTTTCATCGTCAAGCAATTTCCGGTGTAGTTTTCAAAGAATGCTCGTTTTTTTATAAACTAATGTTGTGTTTGTTTTTAGTGTATGCTTAGAGCTTTTTACGTATTTCGTAAAAACGTAAAATGACGTAAAAACGTAAAAATGACGCCGCAGCTACGAAGGTGCGCGGCGTCGCTGCCGCAGTCCCGGCTCCCGAGGACTTCGCCCAACGACTCGCATCCCCGTGAGATCAAGTAAGCGCAGCCCCTGCCCTCATTATGGAGGTAGTAGAGGTTGAGGGCACGGAAATAGCCCCCGAAGAAGTTACCGTTGAGGCAGGGTGGCTTGTCAGCCACCGTAAGCAACGACAGACTACGCAGGCATCATCCCTACCCATACATGGCTCCCTCCGTGCAACAGCAAGCGCACGCACCAAGAGTACCCAGCAGTCCGCACTACGCCCACGCGCACCACGGCAACCACGACTTCCGAAGAACGATATCAAGATCGTCATACGCCCAAGAGACGGTTTCAACGTGTCCAAACTAGGAGACGCCCAGATACGCGACTCAATACTACAGATCACGGGCATTACAACCAAAGAAGCAGAGGACGACATTTACCGCTCATGCACGGATAATAACGTCATTGTAGTTAGCACGCCAATCATGTCTAACGCCGAAAAATACTGCCGCATCCGCAGCCTCCCCATCGGAGCAGTCCGCTACGCAGCCACAGCATACGTCACACCGCCGGAGGACACAGCCAAAGGAGTCATACATAACATCCCTGCATATGACACAGACGAAGACATTACCAACAGTCTCGTTTACAAGAAGAACCCTACGATCCTGCAGGCCCGACGAATGGGCAGTACTAATTCAGTGCTCATCGTATTCGACGGAAAGCAAGTACCGTACCATGTCTACTACCGCGGAGCAGAATACAAATGCTATCTACATAAGAAGCGCATCGAGGTCTGCGACATCTGCGGGACCGTCGGCCACAGGGCCGATGTATGCCCCACTCCAACCCAGAAGAAATGCAAGAGCTGTGACACAGTAAATCCACCGGATGATCACCCCTGTCACCCTTGCTGCGCGCTCTGCGGCAAAGGCCACCCGACTGGCGATAAGTCCTGCCATCGCCGCTTCCAGACACCACACCTCCTACTCCAACGACGATGGCAACGCCTACGACTGGGACAGCAAGGAGCGGACCAGGAGACGGAGTCATCGACTTCAGCAAATGGAGACTCAGCTCTGCCAACACCGAAGCCGACACCACAACCGCAGGCTCCCGAACGCAGCAACTCACGCGGACGCAGTCGGTCTCGTGGACGCAGCCGCTCCCGAGGTCGCAGTCAGTCACAAGGACGCAGTCACTCCCGGAGCGGACCGGATTCAACACCACCGCAGCAGCAAGGAAACGCAAGCCTTCGAACGACAACAGTTAAAGTGCAAGACACACCCCCCAAGGTAAGCTGGGCCAGCATTGTCTCCCACACAGGTCACACCTCACAACCTATAGCAACCCCAGTGAACACAGTTAGCGACGGTACCATGCACAGCTTCATGCATGAGCTCCGATCCTTACGTGCTGAGATACAAGACCTCAAGACAGAAAACGCTAAGCTCAAATCACAACTTGCAGACACACAACCCAAACACTTACCATCAAATGCAGACATCCTTCCTATCCCTGCAATAGATTGCCCGCACACCACCCAACAACCAACCCCGCACAAGCGCAAAGCTCTCGAACCAATCTCAACAGCGGCACCACCAGCATACACTTCAGAAGGAAATGTCAACTGTGAGGCCCTCACTGAGCTGCAACAGCGGATAGAACGCAACCTGAACGAAGCAATAGACTGTAAGCTTGCCACGTTGCTCGACGCCTCCATTGCAAATGCTCTCGAACGCGCAATGGACAACCTCCTTACTGCGAAACTAGAAACGCTACTACTGCCCAGAATTGAGCAAGCCTTTGCGGCAAGAGAACAACAGCGACAGGAAAACATGGACGACACGCGCAAAGTGTTTCAAGACATGGTCGCGACTCTGGCTCAAAATCACAACACCCGTTTGACAGAATTGGAAAACACCCTACTCCGTCCCAGAGCAGGTCCCCTAAAGAAGCCGTACTCGCGTCCCGACAAAGATGGCTGCGAGTAATCCAGAACGTGCTACCTACTGCATTTGGCAGTGGAACTGCCGGGGCTTCCGGCGAAAACGAGCACACTTAGAGCAATATATTACCTCTCTCGCACCACATACTTCCCCCGATGTTATCGCATTACAAGAGACCGGAGTAGCGGCTAAGCTGTCGGGATACGCGGCATACACCGCAGTTTGCGATGACAACCGCAGGCCCCAAGTAACCACACTAGTTAAGCGAAACATTCCGGTTATACAGCATCACACAGGCATTGATACAGCAGCCCACATTTTCCTGGAGATCATCCCGTCTGCAAGGCGCAAGCAGCAGAGTCTCTTCATCCTCAATGTGTACAGCAGCCCCAAACAACAACATAGGTTTCTACGACTTTTCACCAAAGCAGATCAAGTAGCTAGGGGAGCCCCCCTGCTCATCGTAGGGGACCTAAACGCCCCTGCGGTGGCATGGGGATACCCAATGGACCGCCGAAAGGGAAGACAACTATGGCTTGACGGACAGAATCTAGGTCTTACTCTTGTCACGGATCCAACTTGTCCCACCCGTATGGGAAACAGCGTTAGCAGAGACACTACTCCGGACTTAACATTCGCAAAACGAATTCCACAAGCAGACTGGATCAACACACAAGACAACTTGGGCAGCGATCACTATTTAATCCAAACAAAAGTTCCAGCGGGCCCGCGAAAGCCTAAGGGCCGTCAACTCCGCATAACAAACTGGGACGCTTTCCGGCAGGCCAGAGCCCTGACCTCTTTCTCGGGTACCCTACCCCCTTTCGAAGATTGGGTCGCATCCTTGCTGCAAGACGCGAGCGAAGCCACTAAATTGGTGCCTGAGGAAGCTAATCTGCAGGAGGCAGATAGCAAGTTACTGCATATGTGGGAAGCCCTCGCCAGTCTGCAACGCAGATACAAACACAACAAGCTCAACCGAACGCTCAGGAAACGTATTAGTACTCTCACCCTTCACATCGAAGACTACGCACGACAACTTACTCGTCAAAATTGGCACAGCACATGCGACAGCATGGAGCGGCAACCAAACCTGCCCAAAACGTGGAATATCCTCCGTTACCTCCTCGATCCGGCCAACAGCAAGAACACACAACAGCACAACTTGCAAAAAATTATTCACACCCATCCGGGCACGGACGCACAAGTTCTTCAAGAGCTGATAGACCGATACATAGGACCTCAACCTACTACACCCGCTCCAGCATACACAGGCACCGCTAACGACCACCTGGACGCGCCCATACAAGCAGCAGAAGTGCGGGAAGCCATCCTCGCACTCCGCCCTAACTCGGCCCCGGGACCTGATGGCATTACTAATAAAATGCTTCGCAACCTAGATGAGGATTCTATACTAGCCCTCACAGCTTATTTCAACGCATACTGGGAAACTGGAAACCTCCCCTCACAATGGAAAGAAGCCAAAATTATTATGATTCCCAAACCCGGGAAGCGCCTCCTACTCGAAAACCTCCGCCCTATCTCCCTCACTTCATGTGTCGGAAAGGTCCTCGAACACGTCATCCTCACACGCTTACACAGACATATGAACGACAACGACCTCTTCCCCAATACCATGATTGGCTTCCGCTCGAAACTTTCTCCTCAAGATATCATGATTCAGCTCAAGCACCAAATTATCGATGGCGACAAAAGCTCCAGGCTGGACACCAAAGCCATCTTGGGACTAGACCTAACCAAGGCATTCGATAACGTCACGCATGAGGCCATACTGAACCAACTAGCACAACTTCAGGTTGGTCATCGAGCATATAACTACGTGAAGAATTTTCTTACAGGTCGCACGGCCACCATTACCATCGGAGGGTTGCAGTCGCCAATTATTCACTTCGGCAGCAAAGGCACGCCGCAAGGATCGGTTCTATCCCCTTTTCTGTTCAACGTGGCCTTGCTCGGACTACCGCCTGCATTAGCTAGCATCCCCAACCTCAAGCATAGCCTCTACGCAGACGATATCACCCTGTGGGTCACCGGGGGCAGCGACGGGGACATCCAAAACACGCTGCAGCAAGCCATCAACGAGGTCGTTGCATACGTAGAACCGCGCGGCCTGGCGTGCTCCCCACAGAAATCGGAGCTCCTTCTGTACAAGCCTACTTGGGGAGGTCGACGCCCAGACCCTCACCCGCCCGAGATAGAACTCCACGTGCACCAGCAACGCATACCTACTGTACCTAGCATTCGTATCCTTGGCTTACGCATCCAGCATAACGGAAGAAACACGGAGATACTCAAGCAATTAGATAATCATGTACACCAAACCACTCGCCTCATTGCACGCATCGGAAATCGACATCACGGGATGAAAGAAAGCAACCTTATACGCCTGGTAACCGCCTACGCCCTGAGCAGGATCACCTATGTCGCCCCGTACCTTAGCCTCAATGCAACTGACAAGCTCAAACTCAACACCATGATCAAGAGGGCCTATAAACAAGCCCTACATCTTCCCATCACCACTTCTAACGAGAAACTGGACGCCCTCGGCATCCATAACACCATAGACGAGCTTATTGAAGCGCAGCGTATTAGCCAATACGAACGACTCGCCAATTCCACCACGGGCAGGCACATTCTAGGCACCCTAGGCATAACCTACACCACCCAATTCGGACCAAAAGTACCCATCCCTCCAAACATTCGTGCTCAACTAGTTATCCCACCCGTACCTCGCAATATGCACCCTGAACACAATCCGGAGCGACGTGCAGAACGAGCTAAACGACTACAAAAGCGCTACGACCAAGCCGCTGACGTAACCTACGTCGACGCAGCAGAATACCCCAACCAAAATGCCATGGCGGTCGTCGCAGTAGCGGGTTCGCAGTACCGCCTCGCCGCGGCCGCATCAATATTCACCACGCAACCCGAAGTAGGAGAAGAAACGGCCATCGCTTTGGCTTACGCGGCTACCAATGCACGCTGCATCATAAGCGATTCAAAAACGGCCATTCGTAACTTCACAAGAGGACTGATAGCACCCCAAGCACAGAAGATTCTCTCTGGCACTCCTCCCTCAAGGCAACGCCGCGTGCAGATCATCTGGGCCCCTGGTCACTCGGGTCTGGCTGGAAACGAAGCCGCCCACGATGCCGCCCGAGCTCTCGCACACCGGGCGCATCATCCTTCTCCTGCGTCTTCCGATCCCGACCAGCCCTCTGTTCTGCATCGCGGTCACGCGCGGGACCGAATGGTCACGTTGAGAGAAATTCTCCTTCACTACCGCAGGGAGCGGTTACGCTACCCCCCAGCACACAAAACACTGAATAAGTCTCAATCTACCACTTGGCGACTCCTTCAGACACGCACCTTTCCGAACCCCGTGCTTTACAACCGCATGTACCCCGATGCATACTCTCCACTCTGCAAAGCGTGCGAGGCCCGCGCTGACCTCGATCATATTATCTGGCAATGCCCCAAAGCCTCACCCACCAACACCTCCCACACTAACACACGCATAACTACGGCCGAGCAGTGGGAGACATTGCTGCTCAGCTTGGACCCAGAGGAGCAGCTCTGGGCCGTCCGGATGGCCGAAGACGCCGCCAGAAAGCAAGGACTGGCCGCCGTCTGAGGAAGGGGGGATTGGGGGTTAGTCTCCCGACCCCCGCCACCCCTGAACCCCATCAAGGACATAACAAAGTTTTATCTCTCTCTCTCTCAAGAGGCGGAAGGTGTTCGAAAGGAATACATTCCATAACCCATGTAAAACCGTACAGACACGGTGTTGGCAGGAAAATTAAGCAAATAGAAACAACGAAGTGTCGGGTGTACAACGAAATTCAACACACCCGGTCCCTCGTTGTACAATGCGCTTTCGGGGAATTTCCGCCTTCTCGAAGCAGAATGTGAACCAAAGACAGCCTCTTCTCTCTCTATCTTTCTCGCAGGCACGAGACCCCGTGCACGTACTCTGCCATGCATGCACAGGGTCTCGTGAAGCGAGCCCGTAAATACACTCATCGCATGAGCCGCGACGACGACGCCACACGCACGCACGGCACGCAGTCACGACCGCCGCCAAGGACCGCGTGGCGGTGACGGCGACGCGCCAGCTGCTCGTCAAACGGGGGACGACGTGCTCGATATGCGCTGCTCCCGACGTGCTTCGGAATGGCGACGACGCCGACGACACACGGAGAGCAAATTCGCCCGCGCGCGCTCCACCCCTCTCGGGTGGCGAGCTTCTGCGCGTATATATGCTCTATAGATGCATGGACGGCTGTGCGCGGCATTACTATATGGTGCGGCATAGACGCCGGAGCAGATCAGCAGCCGCCGCCGCCTCCCCGATGCGTCAGCCAGACCGGCGTCCGCGCGGCAGTAATGAACGGTTCGGCAACCAGTCGTTTCGTCAAAACGACCCAGTGCCGTGGCAGGGTCAGCGAAAGCTGCTGCTGAGGGATAAGAGAACAGAGAGGAAGAAAAGGAAAAAGAAACCCTGGGCCTGCAGGAAGTCTTGGTCGCCGTGAGGTGTTATTACAAATATGCACTTTACGTTCATGAGCCAGGCGCGGCCACCGCACGCACACATACACGCAGGCATACGCAATCACTCCCACTGCCCATTCTCACTCTCTCTACATCTTCCGCCTCATACGCGTGTACAAATCAGTGCAGAGTGACGCGCTTGCGTATGTAGTAGCCGCCACGCGGGACGCATGGGAAAGCAAGCGCGGTCGCACCGACCAAGACGCAACGCCGCCGGTATCGCCAGCTCTGCAGTTGTGTGCGTGTTCCTTTTGGAGGCTTTGCGCGGAGATTGCTGCACCGCCCTTCCTTCTTTCGCGGCCGCAACGCATCTGACCGGAAATTAGCCAAGGCGTCGCGTTTCAAATTGCCCGCTACAGTCTTCGCCGGTGACCAGCGAAGCCGAGCTGCCGTGCACGTTTGCGAGCGTATATTAGTATAGTACACCTCTGCTGCGCCCTTGCTTAGTCTTTTTCGCCTATTTTCGCTGCGGTCATGCAAGCGGCAATGCGTACCCGTTTCGCAATCATACAAGAGCGATTGTCGCACGACACAGGCAACACGTCCTATTTGTGTGGCATGCGGACGCTGAGACTTCCGGTGCCATATACGTCAATGAGACGACGACCTAGGTGGTTAAAGACATGGATCTTGCATTTTAAGTTTGATACCTATGCCTTGCTGTAATAGCTAAGCTCTTTGTTTCCTTATTATGGTTTCTGGCTTTTTCAGAAAAGCTGGGCTTCGTTTCTTGGACAAGCAGGCATCCCTAACCTACTTAAAAATATTGTATATAATAAGACTGCGTAATTTCCGAAGTAATAATACCATTCCCTCGTTATGCATTTATCACGCGTCCAATAGCAGCGCATGAGACAGGACAAGCGAGTCGCTGCGACGCACAGCAGCAACACGAACATCAGCCTTCGCCAGTGGGCAGATGTTCCATCCGCTCTCATTCATCATTCAGCCGCTCTCATCGGAAAGAGCAAGCATCTGATTGTGATTGCATGCCCACGCTGTCTGGCAACTATACCGATGTGCGTGTACTAATGCCATGTTCTCGTTCCCAATGCTCTAAACGTAGCCCGTAGTTTACACAACCACCTCTCCACTTTTCTACCTCTGCTTTTTGTCTTTCTGATTGATTTTTTTTTCCCAGGGACGTTAAGCATCGTTTGCAAACAGCGCACTGCTGTCGGAGTAAGTCCGCAGCCGATGTTGTCCCCCGCTTCGAAGATCCATTGAGAAAAGTTCTTCGGCCATCACTGCTATAGTTCATTCAGGGCCCTGAGTAGGAAGACGTTTGGCTACGCAGCCGTGACGACGTTGCAGCTCACGATGTGTACGCCTGTGTATAGAGCAACGCGTGCGCGCGAACGTTCAACCGAGTAATGGGAGAAGAGGGGGGGCAGAGGCCACGGTGCGCGGCGTGTTTGCGTACATCGGTAGCTGCACGATTGACGGCGGCGGAGCAGAGTGGGGAGTTTGGGCGTCCCGTGAACCTTGACTCGAAGGTCAACTCCGGAATGCGCTACGCTTTCATTGACAGCTGGCGGAGACTCAGTACAGTGCACGCGCTTCTCTACGAAACGTGCCTTCTCGTAGCTGTCTGACTGGCCAGCGATGGTGCACGTGAAATGCCGTGATTCATTCAGGACATCGTCGCGTAATGAAGAAAGGAGGCGGTGCTAGACTGGAGTCCCGTGGGAACTGAGCGCATCGCTAGAACTATTTCTGTTCGGCTGTCCGAGTGGTGAGGCCCCGGATGAAACAGAGTCGCCGAAGTTGTCAACCAAGCAGCCAACCTTGCACATATAAACCGCAGTGTACACAGCAGCGTACCTTCTTATACACACAAACATATGCCGATGAAAGTCGGTGGCAGCACGGTCACCGTGGTATATAGCTCAGCGGTACATCATTGCACGAGTAATGCGAAACGTTTGGGTCCGGCTCCTACCTGCGACAATGTGTCTTTTCGCTGACTTTTATTTCCCTTTGCCTTATTGTTTCTGTTCTTCAGTTAAAACAAGAACAGTTAATTTATCCTGCGATATTATAGGCTTCGTTTTCTCTCGTTTATATATATGGGTAAGCAGCCAATTAGCAGCACTTGAGCACAGTAAATTGCAGCAGTCCTAAAGCTTCCTTTTAGTTTTAAAAACTTCTTCGTGGACACTACTTCTCGCCAAGTCTGCCTTCTGTTTTCTTTTGTTTTTTCCTCCCTTATCTCTTATTGTTGCTGGGCCATTAATGAAATGCTTCCGTCACGGGTCCGCGAGCTTTCACTGTATCCGCGGCTACTGGCGCGCGTCGCCGTGCTGACAAGAGGAATTGCTCTCGGTTCATCGAGCGGGCGCCAATTGGCTCCTCGATCCATGCTGAGCACAGTTCGGCTGCAAGTTAACAAGACAGGAAGAGGTAGCTCACGATCATAACGCGAACGTTGAAAAATGACGAATAGGTGCGGGAGCACATTAACGGTGGCGCTCTTGCAGGCAGTGACACCGTGTTTAAAATAGTTATCGACCCTTAGGTGCTCTTTCGCTCTTTCCTTGTACATACAGCCTCTGCAGATTTCCGCTACATTTGCGCACGGCTTTGACACCAGCTGCCCCTTTGCCTTCAGCTGGCAAGGGGCCGCGGAGCACGTTTGTCTTCGGCAAATACGGAAGAAGCACCACAGGAGCAACGTTTTCTTTTCCTTCAACGGCCTTCAATCGCGCAGCGTTGCTTCCTGTATACAATCGGATGCCACTTATGCAAAAAGAGATGGTTCCCCTTTATTTTATATGGTTATCAAAAACAAGAAAGGTGGGCAGAACTAATACGATGAACTCATCTAAGTTCACGTTTAAAGTAAGGCTGCAATGATAAATATTACACGAGTCACTGTTCTAGACAGCCAGCAAGACTTTTCACATACAAAGGGGCAACGTGAGGGAGGGGAGGGAGGGAATACGGGGGAGGGGGGGTGCTAAAATAGGCTTTCCTAAGGTGTTCCGAAAACTTCCCACCATCAAATTTTCAATTAATTTGTTAGAATGGAGTGCAAGACAATGTCATCATAGAGGTCTATACACAATTCATTCAGTGTATACTTGCGTGTGATTAAGAAGTATGGTTATATTTAAGCTGTTTCCAGCAAACTGTTCGTGCATACAATTTTTTTCCGAAGTCTCCAGTAGCTTTGCTTAAGCTATTCGAAAGAAAATCGTCCATCCATGGTTCAATACCGAATGTTTTTATTGAAGAATGTTTCTTCTCTTCATTCGTGCGACGTTTTTTACGTTGAAAGGCACTGTAATTTCCCCCTTATAGCGGCATATAAAGTGCTTTAAAGCGCATTCCTACGCTGAATAAGATGCCAGAAGCCTGTACAAGTGCTATACAGCCAGCATAGCTTTTAGAAATTATTGACGTTTGTGCATTTGAGCAAATTAGCTTGAGGTAACTTAGGATAAAATTTGTACATCGGAAACACAGCTCTAGCAAGTATACAATTAACGAAAATGATTTCTCCAGTTGCATCTACCCCTAAGGAACGCAGTTGCCAGGAAAAGGGCAGAAACGGTAGCCGATTTTCGGCATTAAGAGCAAGTTCATCCTCAAACTGCTTATACCATTTTTTGCACTGCCGCACTTTGAAGGATCTTTAGCTTCTCCAGACATCTACTTCTTGAACGCTTCTTACACTCTTCTTGAAAACCTATACAGAACAAATACCTTTCGAATGCGTGCTTGCCACACCTTGCGCTTCCAGAAGGGTCTATTATAGCTCACAAGGAAGCCTCACGTCTTGTTGCGTTCCTAAGGGAGTCTGGTTTTGCTGAATATGTGGTGACTATATACGCTATGACATTGCAAGAAAAATTCAGGCGGGGCAATTGCTGGCCTCGATTGCGGGGCTAAACTCGCCTGTTGCGATACAATTCACAACCATGCACTGCCTTCAGCTTTATAACGCGTTAACTTGCTTACATGCAAAACAAAGGCTACGCGGAGTAAAGCGCAAGAGTTACGCAGAAGTGCAAGCAAAGTTCAAAAACGAAATGCACCTTCTTAATTCGCATGACATTTCGACCGATTTTGTGGTTCATTCACAATTATGACCCCAAAGACGACTGCGAAAAGGTGATCTGCCATAACTTCAGCAATACATCCGAAAGCTTGAGTTTCTATTCTGTATCCATTGCTTACTCTTCGTTTCTTTTTCTTATTACCTTTTTTTCTCCTACAAGTTTTATGCTTTTAACCGTACATTGCAATCGGTATGTTTGTTATAAAATGCCTTTATGCTTCATTGTTTTCAAATAATAGTAGCAATAACAACACATTCTCAACATGCTTAGGTTATAACTAAGTTCGATATCGTTCAAACGTAAATGTCTTAATTCTGGCAAGTCTTTTGGAAACGCAGTTTTGCATGTGACTTTCGAAGTTCACATTAACGACAAAACACGAAAAGTAATTAAGGGAAAATGAGACATCCACCCAATCGTTGCAAGTGCTACAAAGGAAACCCATACGGGTTCCTCGAAAGAAAAAGCCTCGCAGTTGAAGGAAAATTCGTCCTGGTTCGGGGCTCGAACCCAGTGCCACCGCCTTTCTGGGGCAGCCGCTCTACCATCAGAGCTAACCAGGCGGCTAGCAGATGGCCGGGCGAAGTCGAATTTGCAACTCGAAGAAAAGGCAAGAGCTTGACGTAATAGTTCTGTGGAAGCCCGCAAGGTGGAGGGAAGTAATTAATTAAGGGAAAATTACACATCCACCCAATCGTAGTAACTGCTACAAAGAAAACCCACATGGGTTCTTTGAAAGAAAGGCCTCGCAGTTGAAGGAAAATTCTCCCTAGTCCTGGGCTCGAACCAGGGGCCACCGCCTTTTCGGGGCAGCCGCTCTACCATCTGAGCTAACCAGGCGGCTAGCAGCAGGCAGGGCCAAGACGAATTTGTCAACAACTCGAAGCAAAGGAAAGAGTTTGGCGTAATAGTTCTACAGAAACCCGCAAGGTGGATAGAAGTAATTAATTAAGGGAAAATGAGACATCCACCCAATCGTAGCAATTGCTACAAATTTTCCCTTAATTAATTACTTCTCTCCACCTTGCGGGTTTCCGCAGAACTACTACGTCGAACTACGAAAATATTTTTAATATTAAAAATAAAAGAAATTTTTCTAAAAATCTGATTGCGTTTACTATATCAAATAGATATATTGCATCCTAACGTAAGCTAAGGCTCAACCTGGGACAGCAGTTTTATAACTATTCTTTCCATTTTATTTATTCTATCTGTTATTCATCATTAGCTTCCACGAGGCCACGCCCCGCCTATCACCGAGATCGCACACTCGAGGGGACAGATGATAAGATATGACAGGAATCGGAAGAAAAGAATCCTTACAAAAATGCGGCCTCTGGCCACTTTTGCGATTTTTCAGAAGAGGTCCAGGGGCCTATAATTGGCAGCGCCTTTCGTTGTTGTTTGCCACTGGCCGGCCGTCTTCGCTAATAATATCCGCAATATCACGATTTGCCTGCACCCGCTCCTACAAACATTTATTACGCAAGAAACAAGAACATTTTTTTTATAAATGCGCACCAATATATCGCGGAACTCATCATGCCAAACTGACATCAACAGCAGCACCACTCATGCGCGAAATTCAAAAAAAAATTTCGCGCCCGCTTTTTTTTTTTTTTCCTTCTTCCGCCAAGGGGATTCAGATACAGCTGTCCCAGAGTAATATACCAGCCATATCAAACTGATTTAGTGTTTCCTTTTAGCGGGGGTCCCGTGAGCCCGCCGTTTGACGTTCAGTGAAATTATAACAATCAGTATTTCAGGACTAAGTGCGTAACCCGCGCGGTGATGTTCATGCGTGAGCTGCTTAACTTTGACTCGCTTCTACTAACTTCTTGATGCGGTGGCCCATATATGCACATACCTTTGGCGCTTACCACTGTGCGAATATATGCAGCGGTGGCGTAGAGGTAGAGCATCCGCCTCGTGTGCAAGAGGTCCGTGGTTCGAATCCCGGTGCCGCGCAAATTTCCTGGATGCCTGCAGTGCGGCCTGATCCCGGTGACCAGAACTGGTAACGCACTCCCTCACCAGAGCAGGATTGGCCGGCCTGGTGCAGTACTTTGCCACAACCTCCTATATGAATACAGCAATCAAACCCCGGCCCCTCAGTCCCCAGCAGCTGCGAAGCAACTGACCACGGCGGCGGTCAGACCTGTAACGCAGCAGAGGATGCTAAGAATCCCGGAATCCGGACAGGCCGCCATTGGAATCTGAACGTAGCAACGTTTAACGTTAGAACGTTATCTAGTGAGCCGAGTCTAGCAGTGCTATTGGAGGAATCAGAGGGCAGTAAATGGGATATAATAGGGCTCAGTGATGTTAGGAGGAAAAAGGAAGCATATACAGTGCTAAAAAGAGGGCACGTCCTATGCTACCGGTGCTTAGGGGAACGACGAGAACTAGGAGTCAGATTCCTGATTGATAAGGATATAGCTGGTAACATAGAGGAATTCTACAGAATTAACGAGAGGGTGGCAAGTCTTGTTGTTCAACTGAATAAGAGGTACAAATTGAAGGTACACATGCATGCCTTAAGAGACAAAGCCGGCAATATCGTTACTAATATGGATGAGATAGTTCAAGTGGCTGAGGATTTCTATAGAGATTTATACAGTACCAGCGGCACCCACGCCGATAATGGAAGACAGAATAGTCTAGAGTAATTTGAAATTCCACAAGTAACGCCGGAAGAAGTAAAGAAAGCCTTGGGAGCTATGCAAATGGGAAAGCCAGCTGGGGAGGATCAGGTAACAGCAGATTTGTTGAAGGATGGTGGGCAGATTGTTCTTGAAAAACTGGCCATCTTGTATACGCAATGCCTCATGACCTCGAGCGTACCGGAATCTACGAAGAATGCTAACATAATCCTAATCCAAAAGAAAGGGGACGCCAAAGACTTGAAAAATTATAGACCGATCAGTTTACTGTCCGTTGCCTACAAAGTATTTACTAAGGTAATCGCAAATAGAATCAGAAACACCTTAGACTTCTGTCAACCAAAGGAACAGACAGGATTCCGTGAAGGCTACTCAACAATAGACCATATTCGCGCTATATCAATCAGGTGATAGAGAAATGTGCGGAATATAACCAACCCTTATATATAGCTTTCATTGATTACGAGAAAGCATTTGATTCACTCGAAACCTCCGCAGTCATGGAGGCATTGGGGAATCAGGGTGTAGACGAGCCGTATGCAAAAATACTGCAAGATATCTATAGCGGCTCCACAGCCACCGTAGTCCTCCATAAAGAAAGCAACGAAATCCCAATAAGGAAAGGCGTCAGACTGGGAGATACGAGCTCTCCAATGCTATTCAAAGCGTGTTTACAGGAGGTATTCAGAGACCTGGATTGGGAAGAATTTGGGATAGGAGTTAATGGAGAATAGCTTAATAACTTGCGATTCGCTGATGATATTGCCTTGCTTAGTAACTCAGGGGACCGATTGCAATGCATGCTCACTGACCTGGAGAAACAAAGCAGAATGGTGAGTCCAAAAATTAATCTGCAGAAAACTAAAGTAATGTTTAACAGTCTCGGAAGAGAACAGCAGTTTACGATAGGTAGCGAGGCACTGGAAGTAGTAAGGGTACACATCTACTTAGGGCAGGTGTGACCGCGGATCCGGATCATGAGACTGAAATAATCAGAAGAATAAGAATGGGCTGGGGTGCGTTTGGCAGGCATTCTCACATCATGAACAGCAGGTTGCCATTATCCCTCAAGAGAAAAGTATATAACAGCTGTGTCTTACCTGTACTCACGTACGGGGCAGAAACCTGGTGGCTTACGAAAAGGGTTCTACTTAAGTTGAGGACGACGCAACGAGCTATGGAAAGAAGAATGATAGGTGTAACATTAGGGGTTAGAAAAGAGCAGATTGGGTGAGGGAACAAACGCGAGTTAATTAGGTCTTAGTTGAAATCAAGAAAAAGAAATGGGCGTGGGCAGGACATGTAATGAGGAGGGAAGATAACCGATGGTCATTAAGGACTACGGACTGGATTCCAAGGGAAGGGAAGCGTAGCAGGGGGTGGCAGAAAGTTAGGTGGGCAGATGAGCTTAAGAAGTTTGCAGGGACAACATGGTCACAATTAGTACATGACCGGGGTAGTTGGAGAAGTATGGGAGAGGCCTTTGCCCTGCAGTGGGCGTAACCAGGCTGATGATGATGATGATGACTGTGCGAAAAGAAGCACTCAAAGCTGCTCGGTAAGTGTACATTTCTGCAAGAAATCGCGCCAATCTTATTTCTAACAGCGAGGCTGGCACCAGTCGTCACGAGAGCAATTTTGAAGCATACTACTGAGGGCTCCTGTCTATATAGAGCAGTTCTGAGCGCCCATCTCCAAATACCCGCTATTGTTTCGATCATCGGCCGGTTAATTGAGTGGAAAATATTGCTGTGTAGCCCCCTTGGAAACTTGCTTTTTTTATTCTGAGGTTCTTCGCTAAGCACAAGCACAAGAACTAAATCATTCCTGAGACATACCAGCCTTTGTTCCTGTATTGTAGGGCAAGTTTTGACTTGAAGCCTTCGGAGGGTCTATTCGTCATGGACCCGTGGATAAGCATCTTGCAACCTGATATCGCTCTTTTTGTTCGCTTTATTTTCTCTTCTCCTTCTACTGTCTTCTGAGGCTGATCCTCTTGCATTTCAAGTCATGCTGAACAGTATCTCTCGATTCATAACTCAGACTGAATGTCCTTTGACCATCAAAGACGCCGCGCTGTATAGCTTGCAGCGGAATGTCATGAAATCGGTTATAACAGTAATGGCACGAAACATATGTTTAAATATAGCTTCGTTTCTTTAAGCACACACATATAATATCTCCTTGCATGGTTTCCACCATATGTGACAAATACGATAATATACCACTCTTGTAAATTGAATGATCCAACAAGCTGCGACCTCGATTACGTCCGAGTCCGTTTGCACTTGATATACAACGGAATTCGAAGGCCGTTGCCTTTTCTCGCATGCAAATACGCGCGCATGTCTGACACACAGGCTACGCTTACTGTGCACACTTGCTGCCGACAGCCATCACGACGCCGGCCCTGGTCGCAGAGCTCACGCGTCAGGCCGGAGCTCTGCGCCGCAGCAAAAGAGAACATAAAACAGGGTGGGGGCGGGCGAGGGGTGAAAAGAGAGACGTGCCGTGGCCAGCAGGGGTGCTTGCCCAAGCGTCCGTGACAAATCCGTGGTCGCGCTCGCAGGGTGCGCGCAAAGGCGCTCCGGATCGATGGACTTCCTCGGCGCGGGACTGGGCCCCGCGCCATTGGGGCCGCGATCACGCACGCGTGGTTACGCTAGGCCGCCCCCGCGGGACTCGTCTCCGGGGTGCGCGATAAGAGGCGCTGTATACACACCGCGCCCGATATACAGCGCGTCCGTGGAACAGGCGCGCGCTTCTATACATACGTCCATGGACTTGCGCCCGTGCGCAGTCCTGTGCGTACTGGCTTGCTGACCTCTAGGTCGCACGTTCGATTCTCAGCTTCGCCAGCGGCGCTTAGAAGAGAGCCAGATACACAGCAGCCATGGGTGCAATGCAGATATAACATTTTCATAGCAAGGGATACTACGCGCGTCAGTTGTCTCTATTTTAAAACCCGCAGTGTTTCACCATTAATACAGTCTCGTATTCAGGCGCCCATAGGTGATCATACTGGACCCTACACTCGCACTCTTTCGGTTTCCACTAGCGAATACCTTTTTGTTTGCTCGGAAGATTTGCCGGAAAGCGTCTGCAATAAAAATAGTAAGAAAAGGGGCAATGAGGTAAACGCATGCAGCCACGTGTGAATCAGGTAGTGCAACAATAATTTTGCACATTTGTTGTCTGTTATCCAAAGGGTACAGTTTCCTGGAACATTACATTTTATTTTGGCCTTCATGAGCCTCTAGTATATACCATATGTACACCCTTTAAATGCCCTATATATACGACTATTATATGCCTTGACCCAGAGTGATAATGGGTGAGCCACATGGTCGGTCAAGTTGTTGAACTGACTGAGCATGTCTCTGAATTCACTGTACTGTCGCGCTGAGGTGTGAATTCTCCTTCATAGCCTATATATGCATTTGTTGGCAAATTTGTCATCGCAACTTTCTTCAGCTCCTTCGCTGCACCAAGGGAGTCAGTTTAGACGTTAACCTCCTTAGTGTTTGTTAATGCACTGACATGCTCGATGACATCAAGTGTGACTCGTATTGTTCCCGTAATGACACCGCCATTTCAGCGGTACAGGTGCGTGTATACTTAATAATTTTGCGATGACTCGGGCTTACGAAGGAGGCCGGTTCTCCTCGTGGAAGACCCCCTGCACATGGCACGTGGCGCACGCGCCGAATGTTTCACAGACCTCCATAGTTGCATTTGGAAGGAGAGAAGCACGTGTGTTGATCGTGGTCTAGTGGTTAGAGCATCCGGGTGCTGTGCTCCCCGACAGAGGTTCGATTCCGCCATCGGTAACACGTTATATTATTTTTATTAAAGTCAGGCCAGATAGGAACCTACCTTTACCGCACTGTTTAAAGAATCAGGCGAAGAATGCTTCGCATTAAAACGGCTTGTGCAAGAACATTGGCACGGTAGATTATGACTAGCCCTGATCGGACCAGACCTAACACTACAAATGCTAAGCACTCGTGTTTAGATTATTTACATTGGTATAACAAATAGACTCTAGAATTGCAGAATGTTGTCCTACGTTCCATTTCCACTTCATTCGCGAGAGTTGCGATCGCCATAATTTCCCTACCTATAACTCAGCGGATTGGTGAGAGTTGGCCAGGACCATCCCAACTCCTGGAGTGGCTGTGCTGATTCATTCCACTCCTCCAAATCTGAAATAAACGAAAACGCTTTCTCAATAACTGTTTACTATGCTTGCGCTGGCGTGCGTACAGTAACTAACAACATCATTTTGTCTTAAAACGTTGCAAATAATGTTGCGTATACTTTTGAACTTGAAATTGAATTATGGGGTTTTACGTGCCAAAACCACTTTCTGATTATGAGGCACGCCGTAGTGGAGGACTCCGGAAATTTCGACCACCTGGGGATCTTTAACGTGAGCCTAAATCTAAGTACACGGGTGTTTTCGCATTTCGCCCCCATCGAAATGCGGCCGCCATGGCCGGGATACGATCCCGCGATCTCGTGCTCAGCAGCCCATGCACCATAGCCACTGAGCAACCACGGCGGGTTTGCGTATACTTTTCTTTCTTTTTTGCATACCTACTATTGTTTCGTGTAGCTGGAGCCCAATGCTATATACAATTTATTTACAAGGAAGCTAACGGAAGGCCAAAATGGCGACCCTATATCAAGCGGGGCCACGTCGTCTTCTTTCTCCTCAGTGCAGCCACACTGTGGCAGCTGTTCCGTAGCATCACCCCCGGCAGTAGAAACACCGTCCCGGTGCTTCTACGACATGAACAAGGCGACGCAGACGCTCGCACCCGAATTCCAGGTTGACAAGATCGACAGCCGACTAGCCCACCTCTGGGAAGCCAAGACGTCACTAAACGCAAGATGGAAGCAGCAAAGGCACAACCGAAAGCTTCGTAAGAAGATCGCACATATCAATCGCCAGCTGGAAGACCATTGCCGGACCTTAAGCCGCCAACAGTGGTATGACATCTGCAACGCAGTCGATGGGCAGCTCCACAATGGCAGCACGTGGCGTCTCCTTCATCACCTCTTGGGGGAAACGCAGAGCAAGTCTGCTGAGCAAGCAAACCTGCAACGCCTTTTGCACAAGGAACAGGCTACCACGAGTGATCACCAGCTCGTGACACGCCTGCTAGCCAAGTACTTCCCTCGACGGCCCGATGTTCAACACGGGGATTACACTGGAGAGACAAATGTGACACTCGATGAAGAATTTCACGAGTCAGAGATCCGCGCAGCTCTCCACGACCTTAATGGCAAATCAGCACCTGGTCCCGACAAGGTTACGAACAAGGCTCTAAGAAACCTCGATGATGCCTCGATAACCGCTCTTATGGCATACATCAACAAATGCTGGCGAGCAGGTTGCATCCCAGAGGCGTGGAAACGCTCTAAAGCAGTCCTGATACCGAAGCCAGGCAAGCCGTCCAGCCTCGATCACTTGCGGCCCATTTCCCTCACATCCTGCGTTGGCAAGGTGATGGAGCACGCGTTCCTCTCCCGCATCAACCACCACCTCGAGGACACTGGAGCCTACCCACCCACTATGGTGGGCTTCCGGTCACACCTCTCCACTCAAGACGTCATGCTCCAGCTCTACCACGAGATTATCAATGACCCAACTAGTGGCAACCGGGCCATCCTCGGCCTGGACTTGGAAAAGGCATTTGACAATGTAGCACATACAGCAATCCTGAGCCGCATAAACAAGCTCAACTTGGGTGCGCGAAGCTACAACTACGTCAGAGACTTCCTGTCGCGCCGCACAGTCACCCTCGCGGTCGGCAGCATGACATCCGACGAACATACACTAGGAAGCACCGGCACTCCTCAAGGATCGGTCATATCCCCGCTCCTTTTCAACCTCGTGATGCTGGGTCTCCCGGCCTACCTCGACGAGATCGATGGCCTCCATCACGCCTTGTACGCAGATGACATCACCCTGTGGGTCAACAAGGGCAGTGACGGTGAGATAGAATGCACCTTACAAGCAGCGGTCTCTGCAGTCGAAACGTACCTCTAAGACACAGGTCTCCGACTATCTCCACTGAAATCGGAGCTGCTCGTCTACCGCTCGCCCCGCCGGCCCAAGCCTACAGCCGAATGGCGCCAATGTGACGACATAATCCTCTATACGCAAGACGGCTCCTGCATTCCCCGAGTCCCGAAGATACGCATCCTAGGCATGCATATAACAGCCAACGGGTCAAACATAGAAGCTATTCGCAAAATCGAAGGCAAGGTTACAGCGGCTCCCCGCCTGATCAAACGCATTACAAACAAGCACACGGGCATGAAGGAGGACAGAGTCATGCGCCTCATACACTCTTTCGCAATCAGTCACATCACTTATGTGGCTGCCTTCCACAACTGGAATGTCACTGAAAGGGAGAAAATCAACACCCTTATACGCAAGACTTACAAGATCGCCCTTGGCCTACCGGAGTCCACAAGCACTGCTCGTCTGCTACAGCTGGGGGTATACAACACGCTTGAGGAAATCGTGGATGCGCAAAGAACCTCTCAACTCGAACGCATGTCTCTGACAGCCACGGGCCGGTACATCCTGCGGAAACTCGGCTTCAACTACCACGTCCAACACGATCAGAAACAGGTCATTCCACCTGACCTCAGCGACACGCTGATTGTCGCCCCTATACCTCGAAACATGCACCCCGAATTTAATCGGGGCCGACGCCAGGCCCGTGCCAAGGCACTGCTGCGCTCCTTGGGTGGAAAGAGGACTACGCGCTTTGTAGACGCCGCAGAATACACGCGAGAACGCCGGTTCACGGCGGTAGTCGTAGACGTTAGCTCCAGGCTTACGCACGCGTGTAGTGTCGCAACGGAATGCCCCGAAACAGCAGAAGAGCTAGCGATTGCGCTTGCGCTTACCGACCCCCTCTGCGAGGTAGTGTTTAGCGATTCACAATCCGCAGTTCGCAACTACGCGCGGGGGCGCATTTCCTCCGAAGCTCTCCAGATTCTAAGGAAAGCTGGTCGACAGCACTTCGATAACACCGCCATCATATGGTTTCCAGCGCACGTCGCCACCCCCACCGATGAGGGCCTCATTAACTTGAACGAGGTAGCACACCGCTCTGCGCGAGAACTGACCCGCCGCGCAGAATCGGGGACCGCCTCTTCGAGTTCGGAACTGCTGGCTCAAAGCACGCGAGAACGCCTGGTCAGGTACAATGACATCACCAAGCACTACCAGCTAGGCAGGCGGTTGCTGCCCCCACCTCACCCCATGCTGAAACGTCGCCAGGCAGTCATCTGGCGACAATTGCAAACACAAACATTCCCCAGTCCGGTGCGATTGCAGCACATTTTCCCCGCGCAATACCCGAATGCTCTTTGCAAATTATGTCAGGACACTAGAGCGACGCTGTCATACATGTTGTGGGAGTGTCGGGTTACATCAGCTACAATGGCAGTAGCTCCGGAGGCTCTTGCGTCGAAGTGGGCCGCCGCTCTGCGCAGCTCCAACCTCAAGACACAAGAGTGGGCTGTCCAGCAAGCCCGAGAGGCGGCGACGAGGCAAGGCCTCGAAGTCCCCTCATGGGAGACCTGAGCCCGGGTCATCAAATTTGCCGGATTCAGAATAAAGTTGTTTCCATCCATCCATCCGCGGTGAAAGGTGTCTGGTATGGCTTTAGTCTCGCCACGTGAACGATGTCACTTGCAGCCGACGATGACGCTGACAGGTCGGCGGGGATGACTTAATACGTGACATCGGTCACTTGTCGCACCACACGGTATGGGCCAGTGTAGCGCGACAGCAGCTTTTCGGAAAGGCCCACACGTCGAATGGGTGACCAGATTATTGTTCGGTCACCTTGTGACAAACATAAAAGTGTAATGCATTGATATTTTGCAGGACAATCTTCTTTTTTTGTGTGTTTTTTTTTTACATTTAGTGGCATATCAACAGGTGGCCATTTCTTCCACCTTTCTGACTGCCTATTGTTGCGTCTTCTGCGTACTCTCAGCGTGCGAAAAAACATGGTGCTTGTTCGGAAGCACCGCGGACTCAAGCAGGGCGCAACCGTTTGCGACGTCGTTTACGGCCTTCATCACTGTGTGGTAGGTCCAAGTGTGATCGCGCTAAATAAAGTAGTTTTTGACAACTAAAATTTCCTGTCTTTAAATGCACTTACACCTTGCAACACCGAAACGTTTCCAAGTCTTCATAAGAATAGAATGTGCAGAATACCGCATTTTTAATGATTGCTGCGGCTGGGATATTCAGCCTATAGGTAGATACTGCCAGAGATGGTATTGAGTAAAAATTGCGAAATGTAATAAATTGGGACAGTCTAGTCTAGCCTTAAATCAACAATCAGCTGCATATAGCGTCACCCGAGGCGTCTGCCAGTACACATGGGCTCTGGATAGGCAATAGTGCGCAAGAAACGGCTGCTCACGTAATAAATTTGTTAACCAAATCTGATACCACAAATATATTTCTTCAGCAAAATATTTTGCACATGCGGGTTATTTGAGGCTTCGATTCACGTTTAACTGCAGTGCGATTCGCAACAACAACTGTGTGTACGTTTCGTTCGCAAGATACGGCTGTCCAAGTAGAGGTGTTTCCTGCTTTGGAACGTCATGTTATGATGACTATGATGACATTCTTTCTGATAAAAGAACCTTTACGCGGCCTTAATCTCTAAGGTATCACTACGAATGCATGTGCCTTACTGCCAAATTATTAGCCCCCATGAAAATTCTCCTACTGCATTTTTACTCTCCATACGCAGCCCCTTAATTCTGTGCACCTGCCGCGATTAGCTTTTAAGCAATGTAGCGACACAACGTATTGCTGAGACAATTTAAGCTGTAATCTGTAGTGGTCATCTTGAGATTTCCATTACTTCGGATTCTTTACCAGTTGCACACATCAGGGGTCTGTTCTTTTATATCTCTGCAGCTGATAAGGGAGTCTTAGGTGGCAAAAGTCCTGACTGCAAGGGAGTATATAGCCGTGATTGACGTCAAAGCGGGGCAACGTGCAGAGAGGGAGAGAGAGCGAGAGAAATGCAGCTGTTGTGTTATGTATTGGGTGCCCTTGTGCCCACCTTCGGAATCCACATGTGCACAGAAAGTCGCTAAACGCGGCTTCCAAACTGCAGTCAGTTTTTTGACGCTGGAACTGTATATAATTAGGGTTCAGCGTGATACTATAAATGAAATACGGCGCCACTGCATAGGCTTTTTTTTTTTTTCAGGCCTAAAAACTTCACTTTTCGTTGTCACCTAGAGGATGCGAGTGTTCTAACTTTTATCAGTAAATTGTTGCCATGTGAAGTGGCTCACAGGCCAAGTGTCTAAAAGCGCTGGCCGGCACGATTGCAGCTGGTAAGACCGTTACGTCGAATGTCCGGATGTGCGTCGATGGTCCACATTGGGGGAGCATCGATCTGTTGTGCTGAGGGACCTGTGTTCCTAACTAAGTACAGGACTTTTTTACAGCGAAGTTGTTAACCTCTCGATGGTCGGCATTTTTCATGTCCATGTCCGTGGGCATAAATGTGGGCCGATCCCGGAGGTAGTGCAATACCGGGCCGATCCGCGGCGGTGGTGAAGCAGGCTTCAAGCACTCATCAAAGTGAAGCAATAAGTGTATGCATTTAGTTAGTTAGTTAGTTAGTTAGTTAGTTAGTTAGTTAGTTAGTTAGTTAGTTAGTTAGTTAGTTAGTTAGTTAGTTAGTTAGTTAGTTATACTGTGAACACATGCCAAGACAGGAGTCGCGGTTACATTGCTGTCGTGTGCAAACTAAACATACTACACGTTTAAATAATTCAATAAAAAGCAATCAGGACAGGAAGGCACAACGTATAAACAAATACGAAGACAATAAATCGCGTGAGTTACAATGAACAAGTAATATCACTGTATAGGTCAGCGAAAATAATTTAGGAATTTTCAAAAAGACAAATGATGCACTAGCTAGACAACTGCAAACGACAAACAGCCAACAATAAAAAGTATTCTCAACCGTCTACAAATAATTGGTAACAGCCTTTTCAAAAGGACATTCTACTATCTCTTGTGGCAAGCTGTTCCAATCGTCTATGCTTCGAACCAAGAACGAATGTTTGAATGATTCTGTTCTAGTATTAGGTGGTTTAATATGTTTTAAATGCTTTGTTCTGGGGTTAATAGGATTATGCAATGTCATGTATTTTTCTAAGTTTACGTTATATTCTCCGCTCAATAGGTGAAAAAAAAAACCATGTCAGCCTGTTAAGCTGCATTATCTGCTTGACAGTCATGAGGCCAGCGCTACTTCCTTTTTTTTTTTTTTAATGCGACGGTAAATGCCTCGGGGCATACAGGGGTATGGGATGGGGGTGAATAAGGATGATTAAATGAATGAAAAAATTCGCTGACCTAATGAAGTCCCAGAGGGATCGATAATGCGGTCCCTGCGTCCAAGCAGTGTAATCGCTCGGATTATGCGGCGAAAGTCCCGTTGCTGCGAGGTGCCGGAGCCTTGTCGGTTTCAGTGCAGGGCAAACCCACAGCAGGTGGTGGATGTCGGCTTCAGCATTTCGCGAATTGCAGAGTGGACACTCAGGACGGGGATATAACGGGCGAAAGTGCGGCCACTTCCTAGTCACGGCAGGAGTGAGGGCAACCCCGACCCGGATCCTCCGAAGCGCAACCTCCTCTCTACTTCTACTTCTAAGTTCAGTACACGGACGACTGGGTTCTATAGCGTGTGTTAAAGATAAACCTCAAGGCTTTGTTTTGCACGCGCTCACATTTTAGTGTATTTTGTTGAGTGTACGGCTCCCAAACATGACTTGCGTAAGTCAGTACAGGAAGTACAGTCATTTTGTAAGCCACTGTTTTTATCTCTGGGGCCGGTGTCGTTGAGTTTCGTCGTAATGACCAATGTTTACGCATGGCCTTACTACAAATGTTGTCAACATGTGCCGACCAGTTCAAATCATGTGCGAGATGAATCCCTAGATGTTTAAATTCCTTAACCTCAGCTAATTCTGCTCTGTTGATGCTGTAGGAGAAAATTACCGGACGTTTTTTTTTTTTTTTTTTTTTACGCGTCATACGCATACAAACAGTTTTTGATGCGTTCGGCTCCATTTGCCACTCCTCAAACCAGAGACTCACTTTTTGTAAATGGTTACGAAGTTCCGGTTGGTCATTCAGGGTGCATATTTTAGCATACACAATGGTGTCATCTGAATAATGTTTGATGGATATTTCTTTGGAATCATATTCTATGGAATCACGCATACAACATACAGAACAGCATTCGTCTCAATGAAGAATAAGCACAAAACAAGCATCCGAACCACATAATTTATGATAAGGCGCTCCTAATAACAATGCGAAGCACCTAGGGCTCCCCGCATAAGTTCTCCGGTAAAGATTACTGTTACGCAAGCTGCCGCGGCAACGGCAGCTTGCGATGTGTTGAGTGACGTCACTAGTCTTTCGTATACAAAATAACCAGCGTAGCAACTGATTTCAATGTTGCAGCACCGCTGCGTGGGTAAGCAACGCCTATAGTTAGGACTGCCCAGGAGCAGCGTGAATACGAGGAGCGGCAAATGGAAAAAGAAACTGCAATACAACCAGCGGCTCCGTGCTGTCAAAATTACCATTACTTCCATTACTACCATTACTACAAATTACCGTTAATACGATTACTCTAAAGCAATAAAGCATACCCCCCTCAGCAGTTGTAGTGGTGCTTTTAAACAGCTTAGCTGGACATCCACTTTCGCAGGGTCGGGATGGCCAGCAATTTTTCTTCTATAAGAGAGTCATGTGAGATATCAGCATAGCAAAGTTGTGTTAGTATGCCAAGAATGCTGATCGCAATAAAAGCAGTGACAAACAAGCAGCAACCACGAAATTGGGGTGTATACCCAGTTTCCTCGCATGCGGCAAACGCAGTCACGTGAAGTACGTTTATTTCTACTCAACAGCCACGGCAGCGCCGGTCTCTCCATGGGCCGCGACCTCAATGGGCCAAGGGGCATTTCGGAAACATCCGAAATGTGCACAAGTCGTACCTCTAACGAAAACCACACTTCAGAGAAATTCGCTATGCGCATGTACTGAAACGCAATTTCATGTTGCTGTATACCTAATAGTACATTTGCGTCAGGTAAACTTGCTCTCTTCCGCGAATATCGCAAAACATGGAAGTTCGTTGAAGTGAAACGTAAGCTGCTGTGATGTTGTAATACTTCGCGCAACTTAAACTTCGCTGACATGTGACGTTCAATCAAATGGTGGTTCAGTGTATGCGTACTTTGCGTCAGGGGTGGGAAAAAGCGAGAATATCTGACTCTGCAAATGTACGTGTAAAATGCTCTTAAATGGATTTTCACCTAGGCGGACCTCCTTTCTTTTCCTTCTTCCTGTCTGCTATTCCGTAGCTCGGAAACTCAGATGAACGAAGCAGGTTGCAATGGGCTTCCTGGTCACTGCATCGTTGCAAAAATTAAAAATTAATTAAATTACGAGATTTTACGTGCCAAAACCACTTTCTGGTTGTGAGGCACGCCGTAGTGGAGGACTCCGGAAATTTTGACCACCTGGGGTTCTTTGACGTGCTCCTATATCAAAGTACACGGGTGTTTTCGCGTTTCGCCTCCATCGAAATTCGGCCGCCGTGGCCCGGATTCGATCCCGCGACCTCGTGCCCAGCAGCCCAACACCATAGCCACTGAGCAATCGCGACGGGTTGCATTGTCGCAAGGTGCTCAGGTAAGCTCATATGTTTCCTAACTAAATTTCGCGAAACACGTAACAAGGGGTCCCCCCAACCCCTCCACTTCATTCACTGATCCTCATTTCCTTGCCAACTATATGCCAGCAAACTGAATGAATAAAAATTTGTCTGCACTGGATGTACCGAGCGCCACGTTCATGCGGGCACAGGGTGGCCCACTGGTACACGCTGTGCCCACACAGAACGCGCTCTCGGGAGTACGATGGTACAGAGTACCCACCTGGTTCGATTAAGAAAGCGCCCCATTTCAGTCTGCCATTCGAGCATCTCCTAGATCCTGGTTTAAAAGGATTACTACTTCATCATTTTTCAAGTTTCCAGGCCGCTCTAATCTTGTGTACGCAAGATCAGAGCTGCTTTTGGGACCGCGTAGCGAGATAATGTGAAGCATTTCAGCGGTGCATGAGGGGCCCATGAAAAGCGAAGACGTGACTCGATCCACGCCAGATATGAATGAATTCTAGGGTTTTACGTGCCAAAACTATTATTTGATTATGAAGCACGCCGTAGCAGTGTACTCCGGATTAATTTTGACTCCCAGGAGATCTTTAACGTGCCCCCAATGCACGGGACACGATCCACTCCCGATATTCGAAGCGCTGTGTATATAGTTCTAGAATATCATATAGCTATACCGCTCAGCCTCAGGCCAGCTTCTGTTTCAAACGTCTAACACAAGTAATTTTGGCTATGGTTATTTGTACTTGACGGATAGCTGTGGATGACTTGTCACAGATACATCCTCAAATGCGATTACAGATACAAATGGACCCACATGCAAATGGTCGAAAGTAGACGGATATCACTACTCCTCGAAAGAAAAGCAGATGGAACAAAGGGGCAAACTTACAGTATTTTAGTAAGTGTGCAAGTAATAAGCAAGCGGATTCAAGTTCTGAGACTATACGGCAACTGATATTACATTTCCATTCATACAGAGCAATAAAGCAAAACGAAGCGCAATAGTAATAGAGGGCTCACGCGTTATATAGAGTGGTCACATTACAAAATAGCACGCTTTCTATATCAGTTACATAAGCAGCACATGCGACCACTCGCGAGCCACGACTTTAGATCCACATGGTGAACGCAAGGTCTAAAGATAATAATAAGCACCGAAACGGAACAGCTCAAATTTGACCGCGTCATAACACAAAGAAATACTGCCGACAGGAGTGCCACTAACATACGTGGACGTCCAGGGTCAAATGATGTACGAAAAGAAAAACAAAACAAAACATTGAAGATCTAGCACAAATAGCTCGCACATCTACGCGACACAGCAGTCCGTTTGGTCCATACAGGCCTGTGAACGAGATGTCAATTCGTGCTCAGTGGCACTGAAGTTCCGCGTTACCGGAAACTAAGCTCTCGTGAACCGAGCGTTAACGGGTCCTCAGTTGTATGTGACGCTTTTTCTGCAGCTTCTTCTTCGACACCTCGTCTGTGCCCCTTTAAACACGGCCATTACAACAGCACCGGTGGCCGTCCCTCTCCAGCGCAGCAGCGGCCGGCGCACTGTCCGCAGCGGCCGGGCGTCGCGCGGGCGGTCCGCCGCACGCGCTCGCTTCGGGCGGTGTTGTGAGAGAGGGGAACCCCGTGGGACCGCCTTTCGGCTCGCAGGGGAGCCGCGCGGCTCCCCCATCCCGGTATGGGACGGACCATTCAGGAACGGCACCGGAGGTGACGTCGGCTGCCTCGCCGGCAAATCCGAGAAGCGCTGGCCCCGGGCCGGCCGCCACGACGTCCCCCCCCTCCCTCCTCGGCCAGCGCCAGGGCTTTGCCAAGCGGGGGAAAAAACTTGAAGGCTCCAGAAGAAGACGGCAGGAAAGAGCGGCGGCCGGCCGGACTCAGCTGCGGTCCTTGCAGGGGCACCGAGAGCAAGCGGGCTTCGCCCCTCGGCAGCAGCGGCAGAGAGCCCCCACCCCTGGGCGCGGCGAAGCGTGGCGGGGACCCTCCCAGGGTTCCTCCTCCCTCGGAACCCTTGCCTCGGAGCGCACCACCAGGAGCAGCCAGGTGTCACAGAAGGCCCCGGCGACCCTTTCGGGATGGCAGCGCTCCGGCCCGTACCTCGCGCGGGACCCCCACGAGGGGCCTGAGCCAAGTTCATCGCACGTGGGATTGACGCCGGTGAACCGAAGGGATTCGCGACCCGTGCCCAGCGCCACAATTCTGTGATTGCTACCGCCGCAGTGTGAATCGTGATCGTTTTTCTTTTCTGCGTCGAGAGCAGCAGCTGCGGTGCCTCGTAGCCTGCCAGGACTGTGTGTCGGCTGGTGAACCTCATGGAGAGGCTCATGATGAGGTGAGTGCCTTGGCTATGCCGCTACGGTGATGTTACCTCGGTCGAGCATCCGCAATGACAGCCTCGATGCAGTGTTGCACTGCGACCAATGCGAGCGCTCGTCGAGGAAATAGTAAAGATGTAGTAACACATAGTTACTGCATTTTTACTTATTTTGACTGAACCTCCCTGGAATGAAAGTGGCATTGAGAGTAGTGTTTTAACAGAATGTGTCATTGTACTGTTTGGTTACTATCCACAATTCGTGCACTGCTTTTCCCATTCATAGAACGTTAGCGAGTGTTAGATGGTAGTTTAGCGTATTCTGCCCGTTAACACTGATAGAGAGAGGCTTTGGCAGATGACACATAACAGAGATGTGCACCAAGCTCAATCTTCCATTTAGGAAATAGGTGGTTGCTGTGCTTGGTTCATACTTAGTTTGTGTGAGAACTGCCATTAGCTCTCACATATACTATATGCCTGTCGCAGTTGTTATCTGAAAAAATTCCTTAAATGATCTAGTACAGTCACAGGCACCAATTTGAAGCTATGCGCTCGCCTCCACCCTAAATGAGAGTGTATATATGTGGCGTGCACACGCCACCACTGCTAGCATGTAGGTTGGTTGGCAGTATAGTTACCGTAAACTTGCTTCACTCATGAAGTTTTAAAGATAAAGTTGGATATCGGAAGTGTACATTTGCCTATAATTTCGCTTAGCTCGCCGACTGAAGGAACTGCAGACAAGGAACTGATTTGCAACTTCATAACAGTTGTTGTGGTATAGTGTAATTCATCTACTCATTACGTAACAGCTTCCTTACTCAAGCATGGTGAATTACCTTGTGCCATTAGTAGCAATTTGAGATCATTGTAGTTGCTGTCAGCAGTTTGACCCGTCAGCACGTCTCGAATATTGGAACAGGTAGACCATGCATTTAACGATAGTTTTGATAATCCACGCAAATCTTGTAAACTCGGACACGATCGATTACTACTGTGTGCACACTTATGTCTACGTGCAAGTTTAAAGAAAACTGTAGAGAAATATCGAAAGAAAATGTGTACCATAACAAAAAAAAGCTATACCTTCACGCCTGCTTTCACTTCAGTTGTTATGTTCTGCACGGTCAAAATCGCTGTCACGTGCGTTTTTGCTGAATACACGAAACATCAATCGCTCTTCTATCGCGGGACCGCTTCTCCCTCGTCAGGACGTTTCCCTGCACGAAACAAGGTCAGCCATACTCAACTGAAAGCCTTTTTCTAAAAAAAAAAAAATAAAATAAACTAGATGCACAAGGCACAGTCAAGCTAAAGTATACGCGGGAATCAGTGTCAGCTGGCGGTTAGGCGCACTGCGTGGTTTCCCGGTGACAAGTGACCCAATCCGCCGAGATACACTGCGCTGACGGGCCGAGTTTGGCGTAACCCAGAGCGCGTGACGACAACCGCGTACGCGAACCCAGCATGCATTACAGAACGCGACGCGCATGCAGCGCGCAGCAGCAGCAATGCGGGCCCCCTCCTTCCGTTTGCGCAAAACTGCCGCCGAGTGTCACATTTTGACGCTGAAACGGGTATGAGCTCGGCCGCGCTGAGTCGCGGGACGCGCAGTGAGCGCAGGGCAAGGACATGCGAAGCGAATCCGAGGTGGCCAACGCCTGCGTGGTCGACCCTCCTCTTTATGTGCCGCATGCCGTGAGCTTCCTCTTTACGACGTGACATCTCCGCGAAGTATATACGAGCGCGGAATACGTAAACCGAGAGGGTTGCCTCTCCGCAGACCTGACCTCAGTCTGCTAAGCAGGCAAGCCTGGATTTACGCTCTGGTGGCAGATTCCACTTCGCATACAACAGCGCTCGAAACGAGCGTGTAGTCCGATTACGGACGGAGCGACCTACTATAAACGGACCCCACTGCTGCAAGGGCCGTTTATAGATCCCCTCGCTGTGGAAGCTCGCATGGGAAACTTTGTTTTAGCCCGTTTCCCTGCAGCTGGTCCAGGAGGCTGCCCTGTAAGGCCTACTTGAGCTTTATTTTAATGTACAGCGAAATTGCTCTGCCCCGTAGAAATCCCCCTGACAGGCGAGACAAGTGCAGTGCCCTTCTTTTTTTCTTCCCCTGTTTTTTTTTTTCGATTGATTTATGTGTAGGGGCACAAGTGATCACCGCGCAGGAAGTTGTTTTTTTAAGCCTCTAACTTACCTAACAGGCTCTGCTTTCTAAACACCCTGCGACTATTCATCATTGTGACACGTTCAGTTTCACCCTTGTCGCATAAAATGTGCCTCAATAACAGCTTCTTAAAAGCTACAGGGTTATGTCGCGGAGTGTAAGTGGCTGGAAATGCATGGTTCTTTTCTCCCCGCAATTATGAAACAAGCACGACCAACCGCTCTTGTCCTTTCTGATATTACCACTTTATAGGCATGCATGAATATTGATAGACCTGTTTGCACAAGTATTCTGGTGTTCTTTCACTTAATGGTACTGTTATGTTATCGTTCCTTTTTCTCTCTCTCTCTCTCTTGGGTGCAGTAGCGAATTAACGTAATGAGACTTGATGGATTCCCTATAACTGCACGATTTGATCTGCGTATGCTGAGGCACAGGCAGCATGGGTGGTTATCTCCAAGGCAGATGCCAGTACTTGGACAGTAGTTTTGATTGATTATTCGTCCTAAGAGCCAGGGCCCGTATTCACAGAAGTGTTCTTACGCTATAGAATTGTTCGTAAGAGCAGATGCCAGCAAAGCATGATGTTGCAGCGAGAAAGAGAGAGAAATAGAAGAGATGAAAGGCAGGGAGGTTAACCAGACGCACGTCCAGCTTTCTACCCTGTACTGGGGGAAGGGGTATAGGGACGAAAAGAGAGATTGGGCATATCGTTACCAAAGGCGGCTTATGACTGACAAACAACGCTTGTCAACAGAAGCCTTTTTATAAATTCCGTACCATTTCCTTTACGTCCGTATTTTTGCGAAGAGTGCCTTACCAAATTAGGATGAGATTGACGTATAGCATAGCCGAACTTTATCATAACGCTTCCCATGCAGTAGTCGTGTGGCTTCATGCGCCCAGAGGAGATCATCGCTCTATGGGTGCGTGGGACATACGGTGACATGCCGAGTTCCAGAGGCCTATCGCCCGACCTCTTTTTCTAAATAAAAAAACATTCTCACATAATACAGAAGAGGACAACTCTCTTACCGCTTTCACGTGTCCTGAAGACTATACGCCGCGCCGTAGCTTATATCAGTACAGATTAGGCACAGTTTGCACCAGTCATATTGGCGATGTTTCATTTTGAACTTGTGCGTGTTGTTTACCAAAGCATGCATGTCTTACAGCGTCATATCGGAAGCTGATTCCGCTGGCAAACGTTTAGGAAGCAAGTTGGTTATGGGTCAGTCATGACAAGTCATTGCCACTCGGCTCATGAACTTCTCCTTTTACGCGAGAAACCGTCCCCCATTTTTTTTTCTCTCCTGGGAAATTACGGGATGATGAGAAGCGAGGGGGGGGGAGGGGTAGTTTATCAATTGCGGTATTATTGCACGAGAACCATGGACCACCGCAGGCGAAAGGATGCACCAATTTTGACGTCAACTCCGATGACGGAAGAACCAAACATGCGCGATTTCGTCACCTGGCTGCGTTTTGTTATTAGTACTTTCTTTCCCTAGTGGATGCAATAACGCTTGCTTAGCAATCAGCGTACAGCGTGCACGCATACATGCTCGTGCCTGCTTGAGGTTTCTTGGCTTTGTTTATCCGGACAACACCGAGTATGCGCACTAATGCACAAACGTCGAACGTCCGTGTACAGCTAAACATGCATCCGCCTAAACTGTGCCCGGCAGAGGTCGCACAATGCGCCTGTCTAACCGGCATGCCCAGCACGCGCTACCGATCGGCCGGCGCCTTCCGCAACGCGGCTCCCGAACGCCAGGCGCACGCGCTTAGCACCTCTTGGGACGCGAGACCCAAGCGACCAATTATCGCATTATAAACCGGAGCCCGGAAAAGAAAGAAAGAGAAACACGCCCTGTTGTGCGGTGCGCGAGGGTTCCGCGCGCGAAACACGCAAACGAGAGCAATCGCACAACAAAGGAGGTGCACGCACACACGCCTGCGGTACCGGAACCCCCTCGTCGCCTCTTTAACAAGTGCGGACAAATGAAAGGCTTCCGATAATGGGCGCGAGCGATCCTGCCGGAGCGCCGAATTCCCAAAGGTGCCGAAGATACAACAAGGCGGCGAATCATAATAAGAACAGCAGCGGTTTTATCGGGCGTCAGAATCAGCAAACTATCTAACCCTCTCGGTACGCGATCACGAAGGCTGGCGCATCTTTCCTTGCAGGGCGCGCAGGAGCAGCGGGGAGACGCGCGGGGCGAGGGTGAAGCGAGAGACCAAGCTCTTCGGGCTGGTCGTGCGCGGGGCGCGCGATGTAATGTGATAAGCCACGCCTTTTCAGAGGATGCCTGTCGGCGCGCAGCGAGGCTAAACTGGTAGCCAAAAGCGTGACCATTACATGTCAGATGATAGTCGGCCAAAAGGCGCTTGTCCGTGCTCGGATAGAGTGTGTAATCGCGCGTCGTGAGTTCCCCCGCCTCTCCGGCGCAGGCAGCCTCCGCTCGCGGTCGGCTCCCGCGCGGCGGCATCGCGAAGGAATCGTCTGCCCACGGACTGCTGCTCTCCCCGCCGCACGAGCCAGGCCCCGCGGGGAGGGGTGAGCCGAAAAGGACCAAGAAGAAGAAAAAACATTCATTCACTCTCGGTATTGTTGAGACAGAGGAACGGTCCTCTTCACCCTTGCTTTGCTTATTATTTATTACGTAAAGACATGCGACGTTGAAAGGCGAGATTCAGAACTCTATACATACATGCATCTGAGGATGATTGTAGTGTAAGAAACTGTATACTATTATAGAGGGGCACGCGCGGCAGGAGAGTCCGTGGGCGAGCGAAACGGTGGCAGTGTGAAAGCGTGGTGTGTAAATTTCGGCTAAGACAAGCGCGCTCGATGAAGATACATCCAGTCGATGGCCTCCTTCTCTCCCCCACCCCTCCTTCTTCTTTTTTTTTCTTTCTTTTCTTTTTCCTTTTTTTTTACAGTGCCGGCGTTTACGATGCCTGAAATGGAACAGTGCCAGGGCAAATAGGGCATTTCACGCGAGGTCCAGGGAGCAGTCTTTGCTGTAAAGTATCCAAGTCGTAAAGTCAGCCTTATCAAATCAATTCATCGGCGTCACCCTGGTATTCGAAGCTGAGATAAGCAGACATTGTACGCCCTTGAGCGATTAATTCACCAATTTTTATACCTTTTCAAGAGCTAACTCTCCACAGAGATGAATAGAACCATCTTTCCCGCGAACATATATACACTTGAGGCACACTTTTCACTCTGTGTGTTGTGTACAAGTGCGTGCATTAAGCTCATGTAAACGGTGGGCTTCGGGTACTCTAATACGAAGCGTTGTCAGTCATAAACAATCGTTAATTCCATTTTATTAAGTCAGAACCTCCGAGTCATGCCAGAACACCATCAAGACCACATTGGCAGTGAAGCTTGCTATACAGTTATACTGTAAGCCAAATAATCGTCACGTTCTTGCGCTTATGCACAATTAAAAGATTTCATCAGCACTCAATTAAATTAATTAAATTATGGGGTTTTACGTGCCAAAACCACGATCTGAGAGCCACGCCGTAGTGAGGGACTCCGGAAATTTAGACCACCTGGGGTTCTTTAACATGCACCTAAATATAAGTACATGGGTGTTTTCGCATTTCGCCCCCCATCGAAATGCGGCCGCCATGGCCGGGATTCGATCCGACGACCTCGTTCTGAGCAACTCAACCCCATATTCATCAGCACTTGGTTTGCTTATAGGACAATGGGCAAAGTTGGTGCGCGCGGCAAGTTATGCTCCACTGGGTTAAATTGAGGTTAGGTCTGAGAGAAAACTTTCATTCCTTAGACTCACTTTAGGTTTTGGGTATTACAAAATAAAAAAAGGTGAAAATTGAAGCTTTATAACAACAAGAACAAATTGTCAGTTTTGAATGCAAGGACTCCTTGATTTCGCGAAGGAAAATCCATTTTCATATTCATAGATACTGTTGACATAAACAACTTATGCACATCTTATTTAGAGTCGATATTGCTGAAACTTCTGACAATTGCTTCTTATAGATGCGTTCGCAATATCTCCACCTGATTCATGTGCGAAAGTGGCTTGGCATACCACCCTTATGTCCGCAAGAGAGGATATAGGCCACAAATGAACGTTTGTAGCGTTGGCTATCAATCATCGTTGACAACACACTATATATAAAGAAAAAAAAAACAACTAAAAATGACCGTCGCGACCAAGGACTTCTTCGCACGTTACAGAGCATGTATACCGGCAGTATTTTCCTTTTAGGCGTCGTTCTCGCCGTACGTCACCGTCCGCCGGCAAGCAGAGAGCAAAACAATATGTACAGCTTGGAAGGAAGTTCGGCGCGCAAACCATAAACCACAGGTAGCTTGGACGTGTCATTTATCAAACTCGGAGATGCGGGGGTTGGGGGAGGGGGGGGGGGTGAATCCAGGGAGCCCGTCCATTCCTGCAGAAGCAACGCAACGTAGCATGGGAAACGAAGGCAGCGACACCTATCGCCTTGTTTCAGCCAGGTTTGGTGCCGTCATTCAGCGCGGGGAATATGTGACGATTGAATTGTTTGCCACGAAAATGCATCACGCACCCGCGCCGCTGAGCGACGTGTTTCCAGAAACAACGCCTGTATTATATACAACAAGGCCCGAGTGGATGCTTGCAGAAAGCGAAGATCAACGCGGCGCCGGTTCGGCTCCCTCTGCCTTTGTTGTAAACGCGCATTTGCCCTTTCTTATACCTGAAATTTCTCGCGCCGAACGAGTAGGCGGCAAGCAGACTATATAGGCGTGCAAAACACTTGCACGCAGGCTTCCGCCGCTTCGGGTCGTATTGGGTTCTCATATGCTCTATAAAGCGCGCGAGAAACGATTGCCTCTCCATTACAATAAGAATTCACAGCGATTGTGTACGGCAAGTCCAGTAGGCGCGGAAATCAGGCCGTCAACAGGGGTAACGCGTTCCGAGAGTGACTTTCACATATAGCAACTGTAAATTGGCGGAGAAGTCTGGCAACTTTCCCGACACCCGCCACCATTCACACGGACCGGCGAGCAGCTAACGAACTACATTCTGAATAGATTATAAGTATGAGCCCGGTAAGACACATTACAGTGTTGCTGCTCGTCCGCCTGTCAAACAGCAGAATGCGCACGCAAGCACTATACCGAAAACAGAATAGTACTTCATGTAGAAACATTAGGAAGTGTACGCGTAGAATGAACCGGTACAATGTCCTCTAATTTGTTTCTGGCTCCCGAACATTATCGATGCGTATACATAGCGCTACAACAGTCGCTACAAACCTGTATACATTTATTGCCTTAACTGTCTCGTTCGTGAGTGGAAGTTAGCTGACGGGTTCAGCTTACTTCCCAACAGTATAAAATCACCCGCAGGCTCCCAGTGCTATATACAAGCAACGAAGTTACTGCGCTCACCGATCATGTGCCTTCTTGATAAAGAATGCAAACAACCATGGTGTGGTGTATTCATACGCTAGCCCAATCGTCACATGCTATCGCAGGCACAATGTCTCCCTTCCTCCGCGCGTTGCGAACTATACCGCCTCGGCACCGCGCGGTATATATGGATCATGCACGTGTGTCTTGCGGTCTGACAACAAAATCTGTGGCGCACTTCTCTTTTTTCGTGAGCCGTCTGTTGCATGCGAAGGGTGCGGATTTAAATAAAATAAGTCGTTCTACATTGGAACACTTGTTTTGCGTATATATAAACTGTTACACTGAGCAAGTTTCTTCTGCAGATGCGCTGTCATAAATAACAACGTCAGTAAACGCCACAATTAAGAGCAAGAAACAAGCGCAGCTGCATGTGAACTGGAGCAGGCGTAACTACAGCTTCGACAGCCTGCTTAGCGCATGCATCTTCGTCTCGTAGGTGGCAATAAGTCCGTAGGAACGCCAGCAGAAAACCGTCGCTCAGGGTTAATCCCGCCTTTCGCGCCCCTCGAACTTGTTAAAGCAAGCACCCTTTTAAGCCCGTGCTGAGGTGGGACTGTGCGCGCGGTCCACCCGTACACCGCGCGCCGAATCGAAGGACGTGGCCGCGAGAGACCCGCGAAGCCGAGAGTCCTCGGCACGCGGCAGCCTTTTCGCGGAGCCTCTGGGGTCCCTCCGGAGACGGCGGCCCAAGATAACAGGGTGAGATATGCAAACGAGGCGTCAGTCCGCGACGCGCATGATTGGGTGTCGAAACGAGGACACCCAAGCAGCTTCCTCGTCGCTGCACGCACGCACGAGCCTGCCCGCGTCTCGCCGCCGCTGCGTGCCGCCGCGCGGCGTCGTCGCCCCGCCGCCCCGGTGCATGCATGCACACACGTTCGGCGCGCCAGTTTCCTCGAACAGGCGGTATGCCGGCGCGGGCTGCGCGGCTTTCGTTTCCAATATGGAGGGCGAGCTTCCTCGCCCTGCGTCTCCAGGCAGAGGGACTCATCGCAGTGGCTTACCGGCTATATGGCGTTCTGCCGCTCAGCGCGAGGTCGTGGGTTCGATACTCTCGGGCTGCTGCAGCAGCATTCCGATGGCAGTAGTATATAAATGCAAAGATGCCCATCTACTGCGAATTTGGTGAAGGTTAAACGATCTCAGCTGGTCCAAATTAATCTGAATCACCTGCTACGTCGTCCCTCCTTAGAAGAGGTGCAACTTTGGCACGTAAAACCCCAGCAATCAATCATCAATCCACAGTCGCATGACATTGGCATCTAGGGCCCTGGCGACACCTGCAGCCCTCGAACCACCTGTCTTGTGTCTGTAGTTAACAGCCAGCCGGTGAGGAAGGCGTAGACAATGTCGCAGACGTCACGCTTTTCTCACGCAGCAGTGACGGTGAAGAATCTGTTAGTGAATGCCAGCACTGTAAATCTCGAATCTAACTCGTTGTTGAGAGAACTGGTGCCTAGGAAAACAAGCAACACTCAAAGAACAACGACAGCGGCGAGATCAATCGTCGCTCTTATTTAACGGGTCGAGCCTCGTCCACTATTTATACGTATGTATAACGGTACATTCCAGAATAATCTCTAGCGCTCGCCTACATCCAAGTATGTGAAGCAGCATTCGCGTCGCGCCGCACTCTGATTAGATAAGACTCTTTCGTTACAAAATCCGCGGCCACATCTGAGAATTTCCGGATACAGGAATTTTCGGCGCGTCTTTCGCCGAGTAACAAATCGAAAGCAGTGGCAATCGGGTCAAATACCATCACCATGAAAAAGAAAAGCAATGTGCACTAGTGCTACCATAAACTATAAACTGAACTTAACGTTCTAGTGTGACGGTGTAGAAAGAGTCTGCATTTGAATGTACGCTACTTATAGAACGACTAAGAGAAGTAATCGCCTGTATTTGTCGAAATATTTCCAGGAGATGCTATACATATCTCAGAATCTATCTGGGAAACAATGTTTCGGTCATGTAAGACTTGCACTGTGAGGTGCGACATTTATTTATACTTTGCCAGCGCCAACAGCACTAGTAATAATAAGCGTTGTGCGGCTAAACGCATGTATGTAACGTATCACGCGCACTGCCACCGCTGTGACGCCTTTCCGGTGCACAACGCTGGCCGGATATGAGCCTATACGCATCTCCCGAAGTTATGACGTGTATCCATGAGTATGCGTCATGCAGTGCGGCATTCGGCGGTCGCCGCCGATGAGGCAATTACTCGAGCGTCATCATCGCTGTATTGGAAAGCATCTACACATAAGCAGACGCCGCCGCCATGGCAGTGCTCGTGGCTATAGTATACGTGCACGCTCCCGGGCACGCAACACAACCCCGAGCTGCGCAAAATTCGGCATAATCGAGCGGCGCCAGCGTTGTCGGGAAAGGAGGAGAAGAAATAGAAGGAAAGACATGCAGGTTATCCAGTTATCAGACCGGCTGGCTACCCTGTTCTGGGGAAAAGGGGTAAGGGGAATAAAAGATAATGGAAACGAGATATTACAAAAATCAAAAAAGGAGAAAGAAAGGGTGAAAAGAAAGGAAAATACGTCACTGCTTAAATTATGTCTCTAAGACCAGTCCTCCGCGCAACAACGGAACAACGCTTTCAAAGCCTTCTGTGCTGAGGACGGTCTCGGCCATTGTCCCAGGACCTCTTCCTCGGTCGGGAAAGAGCCACCAGTTAGGACACTATGCTGCGACAAGGTGGTGAGCCGAGCTATAGTTGGTCAAAGTTCGTGTTGAGCAGACCTTGAAGCCCACCGCGGAGGGAACATAGGCAAAATATCACAGGAAAAGAAACAGGACAGCACTAGGACACTATACAGCTGCTACGAATCTGGAACGTCACCGGAAAACGCCTGAAGCCTCTTCAGCGAACATTATGCTTCTCCGTCGCCTAATGCGTACATAGTTGTTGTAGATGGTTTTCTTTCTTTTTATCTTTCTTGTTTTCTTCCGATATCCATCTCGTTTTCTCTGAATCCTTCCTCCCATCCACATACCACCTTTCTGGCCGCTGCTCAGGTGTAAAGCCTCAAGACTATATACAGTTACAACGCTGCCAGCAGAATGTTCTTTTTTTTTTCTTTTTACTTTGTGCTTACTTTTTGTTGCAGAAAATATAACAACCACTTAGTATCACGGCGGAAGTTTGACGACATTAAATACGATTATGCTGACTAGCGCACCAAGTATCTGCATAGATACGACGATATAAGCATTTTCATTTTTTTTAACATGAATTATCTGTTATACATGTAACAACCACTATATATGGGTGAACTAACACACACACACACAGCACAAGCACAAGTTGCTGTCTTGCCGAATAGCTCGAACTTAGAAAAAAAGAAGTCAATTACGCCTATATGAGCCCGATCGGTGGGTTCAAAACTCGGTCCCCCGACCACAGCCCCATGCTCTGACGATTAGGGCCCGGCCGCACGTATACGGCTACCGTACCAACCCAAACTAGCTGTTTGACATGATTGCAGCAAGAGTCACGTTTCGATGACGGGCGCGCGAGGGCGCATGCGCGCGCCAGTTTTCTTTGCACCACAGCCGCTGAAATGGAATGGACAAATATATAGCATTTGGCTATATAACCACTGCCCTAAAGCAATGTTTCGCATAAATTCCCAAATGTGCCGTCGGCGTCACCCTTGTGTAGAGCGCGGGGACGGCGGGCTCCGGGGCGCTCCTGCACTGTACAATAATTTACACCCTTAAAAGTGAAAAAAGGTGTAACTGTGTCTATAACTCACACTATTAGGGCGTGATTTATATAACCTACACCATAAGGGTGTGAGGTATAGACGCATTTACACCCTTTCTTGCAGTTTTAAGGGTGTAAATTATTTTACAGCGTGAGGCAGCCAGCGACGTCCAATGCTAACTGCTGGGCGCGTTTGGGCCCAGCAACTACATACCGTGAGATGCTGCTGCAGCTATAGCTCCTGAGCGCACCGGCAGCCGCTGTCCCCGCGCTCTACACAAGGGTGACGCCGATTGAACATCGGATCTGCATTTTTCTTTCTTTTTTTTTCCCCTTTCCACGCGCACTCGATTTGTTTAGTTTATTGTCGAAATTCGCTAGCGCCTTCTTTTCAACTGGTTCTTTGGTTCGAGATATTTAAGCCTTTAACGGTGCAGGAACAGTTCGTGAAAAACTTGGGTGTCGCTCAACCGTCCTGACGACAGTGGTCGTGCGAGAAACGGCTTGTATATCCGATCCCGGAAGGCAATGCATTCGCCAGTTTCTGATGTGCATGCGTTGGAAAATAAGAAGCGTTAACCTGGCGTCCACGTATTTTCGTATTTGTTGCCTTAGAGAGAGAAAGCAACTGCAGAAAGCTGGATTTTGACCTATGAATGGCCTCGCTCTTTTTACAAAAATATCGCTGAAAATTCTTAAGTTTCACAAAATTGAAGCATCGAGTTTAGAAATCTGTAATTCAGCCCCAAAAACATACATCGCTGTTCTGAAAACTGCATCCGTCAGAACATAGACGAGGAGAAGATCGATATATGCGTTTACCGTTGATATGAAATTGTTGCGGTGTTCGCGAGTGTTTCACAAAAGTCCAACTCATAAATTAGTGGTACATTGCAGATACGGCACATTACGCACCAATCTTGCCCGCTTTAGATGTATTAATAGAGGCAGTTTACAGAATTGTGAGATCTTTATTTATTACTGAGTTACCGAGTTGGAAACTTCGCATTTGAGTTATTGTTCGTTTTTGTTTTCTTTCTTTCTCATCAATTTGGAATATTTAACATATTTTGTAAAAGATTGACGGCCTAAAAGGAAGTGTCTTGCTACAGTCACTAGATTTTTAACTTTTTCTTTTGAATTCAACAAACCTCATAAAATTCGGTGCAAGTGAATGATGAGAAAAAGGATTTCCCCGTTCCCATGTACTTAAGATAGGAGCTTCTGAGCTATAAACTTTCCTATTAACTGCAGACATTAAGGTTTTGGCAGGTCTGTAAGGTTTACCATAGAGTTTCACACACACATAAAATAAATAAAACATAAATCTCTACTGCAGCCGTTAGCCCACCATGAGAACAGCGGGAAATACAGGTTTCGTATTGGAGCTTCATTGTAAGATAATTTACACCCTTAAAAGTGAAAGAAGGGTGTAACTGTGTCTATAACTCACAGTCTTAAAGCGTCAGTTATATAAATCACCCCCTAAGGGTGTGAGTTATAGACACATTTACACCCTTTTTCACATTTAAGGTCGTAAATTATTTTACACTGTTGTTGATTCGTGTGCCAATCCGAAGCTTCTAGAGTACTGGCGGGAAATATTACACAAATGATCACGCAGGATTGCCTTAAATAGATTTCGCCGTTAAAAGGATATTCAAGAAGCTGGAGCTGTATAGAATCTTTGTGCGGTAAGCCTCCAGCAAAGCTGAACCGACCGCTCGCTCTTTCTATACTATCCCTCGATGGTCGATGCGTCACTGTACCCAGTACCACATTTTCTTCTAGGTGATATTTAATAACACTACGACGCATACATTCGTAATTTCGATGCAAGCAAGATCCGCGCGACTCTCGTATACAGTGGCGTTGTGGCTTATTGCGGTTGAAAACAACCCTGCGGCGCGTCGCCCTAGCGCTGCGGTTGCCGACTATATACGTCCTTGAATACTTACACGTCTAGCCGCAATACATTCTACGTCAGAACAAAGCCGAAATTATTTCTTGGATTTGTTAACACCATAAATAGCTGCATACACTTCGAACACCGAGGAAGCTCAGCAGACATCGCTCTCTGACGCCGACTGTATATGCAGAGGGCATTGCAGAACAACGAAAACAAAAGGTAGAATGAGTGCATAGTTTGGGCTAGAGTTTGTGTAATAGATTTACTGCGACCCACAGCGCTGAAGCAACCCGGAAAAAAAAGAGAGAAGAAGGGCGGGGGGGGGGGGGCGCAGCGCACCGTCTTTGTCGATATTTCTTGTCCGCGTCGTTTAAGCGATGTATGCATGGTCGCAATAAGGGGTACTAGTCGTCCTTCACAGCATCGGTCGACCAGAACTTTCCTGTTATACTTACGTGAGAGCATGACTTTTTAGGTGGCGATACCCTCTCGTAGTCAGTGGTCGACCATGTTTTAAACTGAACCTCTGTAAAGTTTATTTAGGGAATTTCGGCGTTATCAGAGCTTTTGAAATTTTTCACATGTGGGCTTTTTCTATACTGTCTCAGTGTTTCAGAAATAGTCAGAGAGAGAGAGAGAGAGCAAGAACAGGAAAGGGCAGGGAAGTCAACCAGACGAGCACCGGGTTTTGCTGCACTACTCTGGGGGTGAGGGAAAGCGGAATTGGAAGAGGAAGAGAGCGAGCACTGAGTGCGTGTGGGAGGGTGCACATGGACACCGTTTATAAAACGGTCTGTTAAGCCGGTGGACCTCAAATAGTCTACTCGTGTTCTAGTGTACTAGAAGGGTGTGGCCACGGTCCGAGTATCTTTGACTCGGAGAACGGTCTTGAATTCAATCGGTTTAAAGTTGTCTTCAAAGAGAGACGTTGTACGTCGTAGCGAGGGCAGGTACACAATAGGTGCTCGATGGTTTCCTCGCACCTACAAGAGTCGCACATCGCGCTCTCGGCCATTCCCATACGATAGGAGTATATAGGCGTTCGTGAACGCCGCCTCTAGCCACATGCGGCACAGCAAGGTTGTTTCGCCGCGGTAAAGGCTAAATGGCAGTTGTAGCAGTAGCATCTAGTTCATGTAATCTAATTTATGTAGCTAGATTATGTAGGTCTAGTTTGTGCAATTGACAATTGAAGCGTCTGAGTGCTCTAGGATCGATGACAGCTTTCACTTCAGGTAGGAACGGTTGCTTGGATGACGACGTCGTACCAAGGCAGGAAGAGCTCGAATTGTGCTTTCTACAGAAGTAAAATGTATAAGCTGTAGCCGTATTAGAATTTGCGATATCTAAAGTTTATCTCAATATTTTTGTTTACTCCTAACAGCGAATTTTTGTAGGCCTATTTTTGTAGGCCCATAAGTTGATGTTGTTTATCTCTGAATGCTCCATAAATTCATTCTGTCAGGACTGAAAGGACAATAAATCCAACTGTCCGTTCTCCCACATGCCCTCTCTTGTAAACACCTCCACGGCAACGCCCCAACGACTATGGAGGGCCTTGATCTCGCTTTTAAAAAACGAAAAAGTGAAAGATAAAGCTTATCTTATTGCCTTCAATAAGAAAGTAATCAACAAAATTAGCGTAGAGGCTTGGACGAGTTTGTCGTGGTTCATAACGGCGGTGCTTGGGTAGCGCACGAAAGTAGGAAATGAAGGACAGAAACCAGTTAAGAGCGCTCTTTGTTCGCCTCTGTCCTTCCTTTCCTACTTTCGTGCGCTGCCCAAACACCGCCGCTATGATCAACAAAAGCTTTCAGATTGTTGAAAGACAAGTAGTGAAGCGCATTCATGGGTCATCATCATCATCCAAATCATGTTTATGTCCCTCATGACTCTTGCATTCACAGGTGCTAAACATGTAAGAAGGCAAAGGCCAACATTTGGGGTTATAGGACGGTATAGGAGGGACAAGCAAATAAAGTTTACAATGGTTGGTTGAGTTACGTTTGCACGGCAAGGTCGTTGTCGGGATGAATGAATCCATGACGGTATTTTGATCATTTTTGATCATTTTCTTTCTACATAGAGTGAAGCTCCTCACAGTAAACGCGCGCGCACAGAGAGCGCAGTGTTCATTGTTCGGCTCCTGCTGGGTGTTATCCAGTCGAACACTCCCTCCATGTTTCACGTATATACCACTGCTGACGATGAAGAACGTGCTTTGAGCGTTGTGTTAGCTTGTTAATTGTTTGGGAGTGTTGCGATATTTCTAAGTTTATACAGTAGATCATAATCATTCGAAAATCATTTCTCTTCAACTCCACGGCGTACGGAAAGCAAACGTAGCGTGTGCCAAATGCCCAGAGCCAGCGCTTACCATATATGCCGCGAAGTGCCGAGTATCAACAAAGTGCTTTGTATATATTATACAGTGCAAGAACCTTGCATAGATGAGATGTTTCCTTCTCCGAAAATTTCAGTTTCCAGGACCTCAATCCTATTCTACTGATCTTTGAGTCATGACCATGTGTAGCCTGTTGGTACATAAACTGCATCCTTACTTCTAATTCACCATCAGATGCTACAACCATCGATTATTTATAATCTGGGAGCACGAGAACATTCAGAGAAACACGCGGATCAATTAAAAAACGCAAGCATGAGACAAGTAAGAAAAATTAACACAGAAAAAAATCTAGCCAAAGTAGCCTAACCGTAATCTTCGATACACTGCAACGGTGGTCAAAGCGTAATTTTCACTAAGACGCTTTTTCCGTGCATCTTTCTCCGTGGGCAATAACTTATCTCCGGGTTTAACGTCCCAGGTCAGCCTCTGAAGAGATCCCTGCATGCGTCCATGACCAGTCCCTTTGATCTGCTTCTTTTCCCGCACTCCCAACCAGGCTATACGCTGAAGGCGCACTTCGCACCATTCGTGATGATAGCGCGTTTTGTCTACGTGCCCAGACGCTTTCCGCGCCTCGCCGCGAGCAGATGGACGCGCGTGACCGTGCCACAGCCACGGGGCCATCGACTGTATCGGCGATGCCCTCCCCTGCATAGACACACACGCACGCACACTAGTCGGCCGAAACGCGGTGCGGAGTAGCTCGCGTCTCGTCCCCGGCGAAAAGCCCATTAATTTACACGCGCACGTTCGTAACAGTAGCGAGCCGATAATTTAATCCGCAATAATTGCCCAGAAAAACACCGCGCGCCACGCAAACCGCGTTGGGCCGCGTATGCGCGCCGTCCCTCCGCGCAAGGGGTCCGAAGAATCGCGGGCCGACGGACGCGTATAGCGGCGCGCGGAGTCCGGCGCGCGGCTCTAACAAGATTAACGGGCCGTATCGGCAGGGCCGGCTACCCGATAACGATGCGCCATCATTTATGGCGCGCCGATTCGTGTTCCAGCCACGTGACTCGGCGAAAGGCGTCGGGAGGGAGAGCAGCAGGCGCGAAAGAGGAGCCAGCAGCAACGCCGCAAGTGCCGCGTCTTTGGGCCGTACGTCTTGCGCGAACAAACGCATACGCGCGCACGCCGACTGCAACGGTCCTCTCGTACACGGCGCGCAACAGCCGGTCGCTCTGCCAGATGATGACAGCAGTGGCGGCGGCGGGAGTCGTTGAGGAAGAGCCCCCTCTTCATCCCTCCGCATCGCAGGTGCTTCTCACTTCCCCGGCTGCGTTTCTTTTCATTATTATTTTTTTATTCCCAATCTGTTTTGTACATGCCCCGCGTTGGGCCCCCTTGGCTGCTTCGCGAATGCACACACACACGCATGCATCGTTGAGCTGACCTGCCTCGAGCGAAAACGCTCTATCGGTCCACGGCTCTCCCCGGCACAGGGCGGGCGTTAAGACAACGGTCACCCCTCATCGAATGCGCATGGAGAGGGCGGTGGGAAGAGCGAGAAGAGAGACACGCGATCCGTGCCATCGCACAGCAACCGCGGTGGCAACCTGCATGCGTGCGCACCGGAATACAACGCCATCGCGTGCATTAATGGCAGCTGCAGTCACTTCTCCGTTTACTCCGGGGGAGGGGTGGGGGGGGGGGGGGTCCTATTGCATTTAGTCCCGTTCGAGTTTCAGAGAGAGGACCGGGTCGTCAGAGGTCAGCTGTTTGTGGGTGAAGGACAACGTAATTGCCGAGCGCTAAAGGTTAATGTCCTACGCTACCCGTTTTCGTGCATAGCGGTGCTTTCGACTTGGAGGTATGGGGAAAAAGGACATCCTCACACGGGGACACTTCGGCGCACTATACGCCTCAGTTGCAGGTATAGTACACGCTCAACTAAACCGCGCCGCTTTCTTTATGTTTGTATCGTTTGTTCATTTGCCTGTTTTTCCCTGGTATCTGCTCGAAGATCCCGGCTTGGCCCATTTATTGTTAGTAATAAAAAAAAGCTTATTTAGGCAGGGTATTACGGAGGTTATCCAAGCGTTGAGCAGCATAGTTTCGCTTTTTCATATCCGTAACTTTGCTTTAACGCGCATTCCACAATCGTCCCGCATATACATACGGACGTTGAAGAAGGCGAAATATTAACAAAAAATGCTTTGTAAAACAAAACAATCACGAAGGTTGAGTCAGCGGTAAAGCACTGGCCCTAAAGCTAAAGCAGTTCACCATAGACGCATGTCGAAGCCCCTTTCCAATACGGCCAGGATACGGTAGTAGCACAACAGCGTTGCAGTGAGAGGACTGTGTGCATCGTATGTAAGGCGAAGTGCATATCGACTTACCGCGATAGATTTGATGAACAGAGTGCTGCTTGGTATACTGTGCCATGCACTTGCGAGGCGACTGAAATGAGACTTCACACACACACACACACACACACACACACACACACACACACACACACACACACACACACACATATATATATATATATATATATATATATATATATATATATATATATATATATATATATATATATATATATATATATATAGTGTATTTTGACACAGCGGCTCTAAACATACCCATGAGGTAGCGCTGAATTCAAAACATGTTTGTCTCTTTGTCTGCATGATGAAGAAAAATATCTAGGTAAAGCTCGCAGGAAGATCTTTCTTTCTATCTTCTTTTTTTTTCTTTTTTCAGGGCAAAGGCCTACTTGCGCAGAAGGCATGGTTTCTTTTTGCTTCGGTTGCGGCGTTATTACTCCGGGTAATCTCAACTCGTTTCCAGGAGCGAGAACTGTCCCGAGCAGTTCTGCAGACACCGCCCTCTTAATTCAACCTACTTCGTATATACTTACACTGGATTCCCGCCGCACACTGTGCAACCCATGGCCTCGGGCGTAATGCGCCGCGTAAAAAAGAGCCAGTCTTGGGCAAAGAAATGCGGAGATGCTGCGGTGGTGGTGAATGATCTGATCACATGTGACATGCTCAGCGAAACGAACACAGAGATGACGATATGCCGCGCACCGTAGTCATTTTCGGTCGCGTACACTCACAGTGAGGCGAACTGAATCGGAACTTCTGTTCACTATTTGAGACTTCCATTCACTTATAACTACACCTGAGACAGCTCGATGCTGGTATCGTAGCACGCACAGTAGAGTGTGCTATACACTGTATGCCAGGCCTCGTGGCAGCCGTGCGCAACAGGCGCATGTCGGCCGCACTGATTCATCATCTAAGCAGGCGGGAACCGCACGCCGGGCAAGAGGGGAAAAAATGCGGCTCGGGGAAAGATCTCTGCGAAAACAGCTCCACGCGCTACGCGGTGCGGTTGCAGCACCCGAGCAACAATAACACGTCTTCAGGGTGGTCCGGCAGAGAGTCGCAAAGGAGACGGCGCAATTATTGGCGTCTCGGGGATTTCACTTCCGACCAGACCACGCTCGCGCGATGGGGGGAAGAAAACGAATAAGAGTAAGGGAGAATAGGAGAGCTAAAAAAAAAGAAAAAACAGTCGGCAAGAAAGAAAGAAAACTGGTTTATTGGGGCCGCTCCTCTGAACACTCGTCGATCGCCGCGGCGGACTAGCTGCAACAACAGCACAGCAGCGCTGTGTCGGCTCTGGCGGCGGCCGGAGGAGTATATCAGCGACCAGCTCGTGCCACGTGCGGCGTTGTGGTCTGATCGGCGGCCCATATCGCCCCCTTGTATCAGCGCGCGGGGAGGGAGCCGTTAATGAGCTCCCGTGGGCCCCGCCACCCGCGAGAGAATCCCCCCCCCCCCCCGCGGCGCTCGTTGAAGCGTCAGTGCGCTTCTTGGCGGGAAGCTCGTGCATGCACGCTATATACATAACAGCGGTCAGGAAGATGTTTATGCCGCCTTCCCGAACTTGTATAGACGCAGGATACATAATCAGTCCGGCCGGGAACACGGACGCACGCAAGTCATGTCGGCTAGCCCAGCTACCGTTCTTTAATAGATCGAGGTGGCCACCGGTATTGCACCGTATCGGACATCGTTCATAGATCGCGGGCTCAATGAGTGCCGCCGCCCCCCTGAACAGCGCTGCTGGGCGTAAGCTTTCTTCTTTCTTTCTTTTTTTTTTCTTTTTTAGCTGAAGGCGAGCACTTGTAAAAAATGGTACACTGAGCTTTCGGCACTTACAAATGCGGCCACCTATTTTATGCTCTCTTGTCGGGGCTTCTTGCGCGAGTCGCCTACAGGGGCGATTTATTTACCTGAAATGTATGTGCACAGGATTGGGGTGCTCCGACGCAATCGTGTGCGTCACGGCGAGCAAGGTTCACCGGGATGTCCCTTCCGCCGTGGTCTCTTGGCTGAAATTATAAGTTGCCCGGTTGCCCGGAAATGATTGTGAAAGGACCATTGCAACTTACAGCCAGTCTTTACAGATCCTTACACACCGTCCGAACTCTTGGTGCGACGTGTATCTACAGGAGCGCCGTGCAGCACGCAAATCTAACGTTCTTCCCTACGCGCTTTTTTTTTTACGCGACTCCGTTAGAAAATAAATAATTTGCAGCTAAAGGTGCCCGCTGCCCTTTTACGTCAAGGACCTGTCCCGTACGCCAATTTCAATTTCCTCCAAGCGCAAGAAGAGATCGCGGGAAGCGTGTAGACGAAAATGTCGTTTCCTTGTCGAGCGCAGATCCGTTTTTGTCCGAATCGATCCATTCGTCCCACTGGCACCCTTGACTGCATGCTGTCGGCACCGTGGTACACACTTGCACACCACTGTGCGTTCCTTCGAAGCCGCGCGCGCTGTGACAAAGGTCTGCGCACGCTCTTGAATATTCATGCACGACATCTCACGAAGCGCTTGCTTGCACGAGAGGCGGCGTTGACGTGCATGTGCACGCGCGGCAACGACTTGTGTAAGGAACTCCCCACCTACAGCCCGTTGCGCCTTCATTTCCGCGGAGACAATGCCTTCAAATTGCCACGCACGCGCCCGCGCACGCGCACACACGCGGCGGCCCTCGCTTGTTTGTCCCCGGGTCCCCCCCCCCCCTCCCCACTCCTTTGCTGGTTCTCTTCTCTAGCGCGTGCGCACGTCTCCGCAAAGAACACGGAGCGGACAGCCACGCAACGGTGTGTCATTGTTGAACAAAGAAGAAAGCGCGAGCTCGCTTATTATGAGAAATGACGGCCGAAGAAAAAGTCGCCGCGGAGTCAAAAACCCGCCGAACGCCACGAAGAGCACCGCAACTCGGAGGAGCGTATATAGAACATACGTATGCGTGGCTCTCGGCGATATAACATTTTCTGCTTGGTTCTTCTGTTTTATTGTTATTATTTTTTTACATTGGTTGTCCGCTCCCGTGATGTTCTACAGGCGCCATATATATATATATATATATATATATATATATGCGCCCTACGCGGGTGGTTTATTTGTTTGTCGTTTTTCCAGCACTGCTATATACTTACTGTTCGTTCCTCAGCTATGGTACCACGCACAACAGGGTCATAAACAGGGGCCCTATAATGTAAAACTATTCCAATATGTTTCTATTCCAAACTCCTGACGTCAAATTTGCGTAACCGCCGACGCAAGCACCGGGCGGTCACCCGCGGGGTTGTCTGTACAGACCAATCAAACGCTCTCCTCGCTCATAGGAGGTCACTTTTGTTTGCTTGAAAAACGAATAACGTTGCCTAAACTGAGCGGCTTGTCGTATCTAATTGGCTGACAAGAGGCGAGGAGAACGCTCAAGTTGAGAGGGATTCACTGGGGCAGAGCCAGTGCACTGAAAATCGATAACCGGATGAAGAGGGTGGTGCCGGCTTGCGCGATTGGTCGGCTTTCCCTTGCTTAGCTTGTGGCGGCTGGTCGAAAATCACGGCGGCATGCAATGGAAGCTTAAGAATGACGCTAAAGCTGACCCTCAGCAAAGAAGAGTTGGCAGAATGGCGTGGTAAACGTGCCGAAAGGGCTCGAAAACCTTACACGGCCACGCAAGGTTTATACATCCATGCTTTCCGGCAGGTGCGAGTCGCTAGATCGGCGGCAGCCATCTTTTATTCCTTTCGGAACGGGGCAGCCTACGGCTATTCCGAAGAAATTTCCCTTTCTTTCGCCATATTAATGCATCTTTATCGCATACACGTCACTTTGACGCGGTGAGTTTGTGCGGTTTTGTGACGTCGCGTGACAGGCAGGTGAAGTGGGTGCAGCCCGAAAACTTTTTACCCATAGCCGACGGCTAATGGCGAAAAGGGGTCGAATCAGAAATAACTGCTTTTCTTTTTTCTGTCAAATCATGCATAATCAGTGTATACACATCATATCAGATGGGGAGGTATCGCGGTTTTCGTGACGTCGCGTGACAGACAGATGAAGTGGGCGTGGTAGAAAAAAGTTTTTGATCAATCGTGCAGGGCTGATAGCAGAATTGGAATAGAAAAGTTTGGAATAGCTTTACGTTATAGCGCCCCTGGCTGCTCAATTTGCGCAAAACATCGTTCGGGTGACTCCCACCAACGCAGTTGCACTTATATCGCCGAGCTATTGCCACATTACAACATTCTGTAGAAATACCGAAGGTCCAAGCACTATATCAACAAACTTCATCGTTTCTTCCGGCTCTTAACTCATTTACTGCGACAGCACGCTGTCAAGGCCAACACGTGACGTCATTATGATGTGACGTCACATCCCGAATGGCAACTTCCTTGGGATACAATATATTGCCTGCTGTGGCCTCTCAAATACGTGCACGGACGCCGCCCCTTTCAGAGTCTTACGATGGCATGCGAAAAACGCCGCACAAGTCGTCACGCTGCCAAAGCGTTGTGATAAAGCGCGTTCGCGTGCAATATGCATTCTTGAAGAAGTGGACGGTTCTCCGTTACGGTCATGCATACGGCTTTTCCACAAAACATGTTTATGAGGAATGTGACTTTGAATTAGAATGGTCGAGTATACCTATCTCGGTGAGGGGCTTATATCCTTGCCATCCTTGAAATGCATACACTTTTGAACAACTCCCTGAAAATGTGAACTAAAGCGTGCGCTTTATGGTGGCCCATGAGTGTGTGATATAGTGAAATGGTATAGCGCGAGTCGTAATTGAGTCATTGCTTGATATCGTCAATTATTATGAGTGTCATTAGTTTATCAGGTGATGCTTCTCGTTGCTGTAATATTGCGTACTATAATAAATGCCACGAAAAAAAAAGAAAAACAAAACAGAATGCTACGAAACAGCGCAGTGATTTTCGCGTACGTCGCCCTCTCAGACACACATTCCCGCGAGCGCATGAGTTCGATCCCCTTTGGCGATTTGAGGTCGGGTTTCTTTTTTTTATTTCGATTTTATTTTTTCGCCGTATGGCGAAGACGAAGCTGTGGATGAAGAGGCAGGCTGACAAACAACGACAGGATAACAACAATGCGTGACAGGAGGGACGGACGGACATTGCACAACCAATTTACTGCTTTCGCAGGAAAAGAAACTCTGTATTCTTCTACCTTTCCCAAATCCGTGCTATCATATTCGCGTATATGCAGGCGCAGCTTCTTGGGGCCTAAATCATCAAGTGAGACGACTGGTCCGCGCGCGTCGATCCTGCGTTATTTTTATTTTATCTCTGCACTTTCGATCCCCAACCAACATTTACAAACATTCCAATGACGAGATCCGCGCGGAGCATATTCCCTGCAAGCGCCACATTGAAGCGTCAGCCTCCGCCAAGGCGTGGTTTTTATTTACGCATAGCGCAGGGAGCAACGAACTGAGCAGTGCGTTCTCCCTGCAAGCGTCGTTCGTTAGCCGCCACCTTTTTCCCGTCCCGATGCGAGGCCACACATGCGGGTGAGGAATATACTCGGGGGCGTGCCCACCCGAGGCGCACGCATATACTTTTCTCGAACTTAGTCCGAGCAGTGTCGAATGAACTAAATCAAAATGCAAGAAAAAAATGCATAATATCACTTCGTTGTATTTATACCCTGCAACCGTCTTTTCATTTCCTTTTATTCGTTCTGCCGAAACAGACGGCGCGAGGAGACGCGTGGTACCATGCTCCATTTTTTTTTTTTTCTCCGAGCCCGAAAAGAACGGTAATTCAGCAGCAAAAGCGCAAGCGCCTTGTGTAGAAATGAGGCGCCCGTAAGATTGTTAGCAATTTCAGCCCGTCGCCCTCTTAATATCAAGATGACTCCGAAATGGTGGGCTGGGCGCACCCGCGTTTTCCTTGACGAGCCCCGCGTGCCGGACGCCCCGGCGAGGTGACCCGCAGCGGCCGCGCCTCGCGTACGCATGCCGCGTCCGAGCCGCTGCTCACATATGGGAGCCGGGTATACGCGGCCCACATCCACGCGTTGGCCGCTGCGTATGGACGCGCAAAAAGCTTACACGCGCAGGGCGCTTCGTTGCCACGGGCGATCGGTCAGCCTTGGCGACCACCGAAGGTGCTATTAACGCGCGATGCAGTATTGCGGCGCGCGCATAAACTGTCGCGTCGCGGTAGCCTACATAAGCGTAGTTCTCTCAGCCAGGAATCAATCGAACGCCGGAAAGCAGTTTCCGCGTGGCCCAATTCGCTTCGGCGCCGCGGCGGCCGAAACAAGAGCGTAACGTTAACTTTCGAACAATGAGCCTCGCCTTAGATAATACAGAGAGCTTTGCCTTCAAAAAGCAAAGAAAGAAATCGCGCCGCAGTTTTAATTATGGGCGGAAGCAATTGGCGAACTGTTCGACTACGTGTTCGTCTTTTCGTTTAAGTAAACAGCGCCGTCGGGTCACGTCTTCAAACCTCGTATGGAGCAACGGAGCCCGCGACCTCCCACGTTGCTGTTACGTGAAGAATCAACCACTGTGCGATGCTTTTAGCTTACACTATGACTGCGACATTCATACGGTGATGACTGTATGCATGCATGATCGTAAACGCCATGGCCGATCGTCCGACTCCTGTCGGTGCGAGGAAACCGTCGAGCACCTATTGTGTATCTGTCCAAGCTACGACGTTCGACGCCTCTCTCTCAGGACAACTTTAAACCGGCTGGACTCGAGGCTGTTCTCTGCAGTCAAAGGTGTTCAGACCATGGTCACATTCGTCACAGGCCCAAAACGCTATTCGTGCACTAGTACAGCATTTGAAGTGCCCTTGTTTTAAGAGACCGCTTATGGTGCCCCTGTGCATCATCCCACGTTCACTCACTGCTCACTATCTTCCTCTTTCTATTCCCCCTTTCCCTTTCCGCCAGTGTAGGGTAGCAAACCGGGCACTCGTTTGGTCGGCCTCCCTGCCTTTCCTCTACTTGCTTTCCCTCTATATATAGCATGCATATTCCAGCACAAGTAATTTTAATGCGGCAACATGGTGCCATGGCAGACGCACATGGCGATTTCACGTATGTATAGGTGATGTCTTATATGCACGACTTATACGCGACAAGCAAATCCAAAAATCGCTCTGTCCCTTGGGTCCTAGCATATTGGCAGCCAGTGCCTGACCGCTATAGACCAACCGCAATTTAATACCACAACTTGTGGTCCGTCGTATATCGTGGGCTGCATATTGGCGGTATTATATAGCATGAATTATAAGGGCTGTATACACGCGGCGTGGTCTTATGCCTGTATAACTTACGAGGTTGTGGATTAGGGAGAGTTCAATATTCATATTTAGACTTGCGTGCAACAGCGTGCTTAAAATATTGCCGAAGCGTCTCGTTTATGCTGGTTTCTCGCCCATTTTGATGTAACTGCTCCAAAGGAAGTTCGCACCGGTGCCAGCGGTCATGGAATCGGCGCTGTTTTCGCTCCGCGCCAGCAAGGTTTCGACCGTGTTACTATGTGTTACTGCGTACGCTAGCCGTCTTCTGTCCCAAGCAGAACGCAATTACTCCATTACTGAACGCGAGTGCCTTGCCCTCGTTTGGGCAGGGGGTAAATTTCGCCCGTGCTTGCATACGGCCGGCCATTCTCAGTTATCACCGGTCATCATGCCTTATGCTGGCTTTCATCCCTAAAGGATCCTATCCAACGTCTCCATCAGTGGCACTAATACAAAGTTGGGCATAAGAGCGGCCAATTGCATGAAGCCGCTGATTGCTTGTCGCGCCATCCAGTAGACCCACCAGAGCCTTCCTACAGCTACGCGTCTACCTGCGTGCTGTCGCTTACTGCGTTTCAGGTGCTGGGTAACAATATATGTGTGTCCGTATCATGACGCACGAGTTCTCGTCGCTTCTGCCCCGTTTTAAGTCTGCTGTTGGATGTGTAAGTATAATTCCAGGACCGGTTTCCAGAACAGTTTGTGCGCGAGAGTGCTTCGAAAGAACGGGCACCGGTCAGTGGCCATAACGAGACATTATGGCATTAGCTTATTAGCATTAGCTTCACGAAATGCCATTAACCGATGACATTCTTTTGATGCCAAAGAAGCAGACAGGAGTGAAGCAGTTAAATATTTAAAAGGAAAAGAAAGACTGACGTTTTCGAGTTGGTTCCACCGGCGACACTCTGTAAAAGTAAACAGCGAATGATCGTTTGCAGGACATTCATGAGGGAAAGCAACATGCGTGGGCGTGCTTGAATGCGAATGGATAAAGTATATACTATAGCTCTGGCGGTGAGGAGAAATGCACATTTCTTTGTTTCCTTCGTGTGCGCGCGCGTGCGTGTGTGTTCACAGCGTTTCATAAAAAAAATTATATTGCTGTTGTTCTTTGCTAAGATATTCAAAGCGGGTATCAAGCATTAACGAACAGTTAATTCCATCATGTAACCCTTGCTTGACAACAAAAGTTCGCACCTTTTTGCTACGAAATGAGCAGCCTTAATTCAATTAAAGAGAGTACACATGCACGCTATGGTACCCACGACATCTATATATATATATACTCTAGAAACGCCGCGTGTCTGTGTTGAATCGCCGATGTGTCGTATACAGTGTTCCCCACTGCATGTCCGAAAGTAAAAGACTCGAAAATTACGGCAGACAGCGCAACAGCTTGTCAACAGCTTGAGTGCAGTTAGTTGCGTAAGTACGCACGTCTATAGATACCGCGTACTTTCAATATATCCGTCGACACCCCACTAACAGCGAGAACCGGCAATACTTTGCAGCGCGCACGCACAATAGCGTTGACAAGTTGCACAACGCGAAGAGCCCTTACGCCACGCCATCTCTGTGCCTTTACACAACGGTAGTCGTCAGCGGAAGTACAATCGGACACGAAACAGTCGAGTCCGTGTAATCCGGGTGACGTCCATACGCGGATACGCACACGCGCACCAATTCGTCCGCTGCGCGCCCGCAAAGCAGGTGGCGCTGATCCGCACTGCCCACTTGTTTGTTTCCTTTTTCCACACAGTGAGGGGTGGGGGGGGGGGGTCTCTTTGTGTTCCGTAATAGCCTCGCGTGCGGTTCTGTCCGTGTTGCTGCTGCTGCTGCTGCTGCCACCGGCGCGGCCTCAGCGGTGGCAGCGACGGCGCGCTCCGCGCCGGGGCCGTTCGTCTCGCGGCGGCGGCGGCGGCGGCTGCAGCAGCTACCTGCCAGAGAACCGGAAACGGGGACACTTGCTGCTGCTTTGCTGTCGCGGACTTCCTTCGCGGGCCCCACTCACCGCGCGCCGTCCCACAGCGGGCTCACGCTGGCGTCGCGTGTTTGGCAGCTGCGCGCGACAAGGGTGACGCGACCGTGTGTAGTAGAGATAGTTGCACGAGCACTGCAAGCTCTCTGTACGTATAAAGGGCTGGGGTGGGAGTGACGCGGCGTGTGTTGCAGCGCTCAAATTCGGGGAGTGGCAGAGTGACGACTGCGTACAGGCACGCCTATAGCTCCTCCGGACGATATATAATGGCGACATGGGACCGCAGAATTGACGATGCAAGAGCAACCATTTGCTGGCCCCGCAGTGGGTGCTGTGGTAGTGAATTTTGTCTTGCTTCTTTCTCTGCCTTGCTCTGTGAGACGTCAGCTTTCGTTATTGTACATAATCTACGCCGTCGACCAACACCCCCTTCTACTTTCATGGGTTGCGAGCAATTGTGCAGCAAATTTGGCAACTATACCTGCTTGGCTTGGCACTGAGATCCTCTACTTTTGTACATCGGGCTAAGCAAAATGAATACGATTATTTAGTACAAGGGTACAGTGGTGAGGCAGCTCACCCCACATTATTTAGGATGACGCATACGGCCATGGCTCACGTTCGGCCATCTTGTCTGCTACACCCTTAGAATCTGTTCCTGTGAACTAGCATATAGCCAGCTTTGAAACCCTTTCCCTCTGGAGTAGAGCGTCCTCTAGCGAAATTGTAGGAATTATTTTTCCAGTAATCTCGGCACAACATTTATGGTAATGCAGATCGACGGCAGCAACGGCGACGTTTCATCATCATCAGTAGCAGCAGTAGCCTATTTTATGCCCACTGCAGGACGAAGGCCTCTCCCTGCGATCTCCAATTACCCCTGTCCTGCGCCAACCGATTCCAACTAGCACCCGCGAATTTCCTAATTTCGTCGCACCACCTATAGTCTTCTGCCGTCCACTACTGCGCTTCCCTTCTCTTGGTGCCCGTTCTGTCACCCTAATGGTCCAACGGTTATCTAATCTGCGCATTACATGACCTGCCCAGCGCCATATATAAACGGCGACGTTTATATATGTGTACCTTAAGTCTTTCTTGTACTGGAGGCAACGAAGGTATATTGTTTCTTGCCCACCATAAATAGTTATCCTCCGATAGCATCAGAACTTGGGTTTTCCAGTTGAACGTTGAACCTGTAAGAGGTGCTTCACTGCTGCGCGCACGAGTTCAGCAGTGTTGCTGAAGAAACTGATAGGAAACAAACAAATAAACATTGTCTGTTCCTTTGGACAAAGCAGAAGGTCTCCAATCATTTAGGCCCTGCTGTGACAAGTGCAAGAAAGCCGAGCGCAAGGCTGACCGATTTATACATCTTCTCATTAGACAGGGCAATATGACTGCGCAAAGATCGTTCGAGGGCGGCCACTTGCTACTGCACGAATCCTTACTCTGCTGCGACCATTTGGAGCCGCCTATAAGTACCCATACTTAACTGCTGCTGACACCGTGCTGAGCTCAAGTGGGTACAAATTAGATTACGCTACACCTTCGAATCATTAAATAACGCAGTAACCTCCGTTATTAAAAAAAAAGAGGAACGGTCAGTATACCCGTTAAGTGAAAGCAATTTTTTCAAGCAGCTTCATTGAAAGCTCATAGATAAACATGAGCACCTTACAAACCTGCAATAAGGCCCGCGTAACGAGTAGAGCGCTTTGGATGTATAGAGTTCGTGAAGGAGAGTGACCTCCCCCCCGTTTCCCAGGGCGTGGGGATAGACGCTAGCAGGACGGGAGCGCGCTGCCCGAAGGGAAGCATACGAATGAGGAGAGCGTGAGACGAAGGGAAGCTCGGGCCCAATGGGGACGCCGCTCAGAAGAGGTCCCGCGGGAGTGCTCTGGCCGCTCGAATGAAAACGCCATGAATCGGGCCCCGACATCGTGGGGGACAGGTCACCCCGTGAATGCGGCGTCAAGAGCGCGCCCCGGCATAACTTGGCGCCGCCTGGCTGCGCCAGCGGCCCAGGCGCGCCACTGCGACGGCTCACTGGGAAGCCGAAACGCTCCCGCCTGTTTCCCGCTTCAATCCCGCGGGCGTAATCGATGAGAGAGCACTCTAGCGCCCTGTACCTACCTCCCTCTAAACGCGCTCACGAGCGCACACGAACTGCGTGGGTGCAAGAGCTCTCTCGATTTCACTTCCTCACTCTATTATGCCGCGCGGATCGTCCCTCGGCGACAGACGAGCCACTGATTGGAGGGAACGTTGCCAGCTACGCCGACGCAAACCACCCCTGGCTGGTATAGGGTTTTTCTCTTTTATTCCTGGCGCCTGTTGTCCCCCCCCCCTTTTTATGTATGCTTTGTTTCGTAATATTTTGCTCCCACATTATTGCGTTGCTCGGCTTATGATCGGATTAGACGAGGACGCAAACAGCGAATATGTTCCGGAAAAAAAGAAAGAAAGAAACCGAGAACATTGTGTGACGTAAAGAAGTATCCGTCGATACGCGTACAGAGCAACAGCGAAGCCTTCTTCTATTTCCTCACTTCTTCAGAGGGTAGGTGAATGGTGTGGATGAAGAAAAGGAAACCGACCTTTTGTTTTTCTTACTGTTCCGCTGGTGGTGTTGACGGGTAGGTTGTATTGACGTAAAATAGTGAAACTAACGCGCAATAGGTATTGCTGCGCACCCAGTTTTGTCAGTAGCTCTTCCGTCGCAGGCAGCAGAGTGTGGTTGTCTCCTTCTTCTTTTCTGTCTTTTTTTTTTTTTTTTTTTGCCAGTGCGAAAATACAGAAGGTACCTCCGTGCACAGGGACTACGACAAGCGCCCTCATCGCGCGAGTACGCACGTGCGTGATTGCTCAGCTTCACGATACAAATGTCTGATACGCAGACGGTCTCATCCCTACCTTTATTTCATACTGCTTTGCATACTTTAACACAAATACATGCCCCTCTGTTGTCTATACAGTAGTGAGAGAACTTGAGCGGCGAACAATTCAAAATAGCTAAACAATATGATCAAAAACGCGAAACACACGATAAATATTGAGGAAACTGGGGGGCAATACCGGTAGTACTGCAAACGCAAGAACAAGAAATGAAGGAGCAAAACAAGTACCAAAAAGGAAATGCGGATAAAAAGAAGGAGACAGGGGGGAGGGGGGCATGCAATCGGTGAGATACGCGCTGAAAATAAATGTACAAACTGAGGGAGTCGCCTTCGTGATTTCGTGATGTGGCGCCTTAAAATTCCGTCTCTAGGTGAGGACGTGAGGAAAAAAGGGGCCAACAAAACAAATAAAAGAGCAGCCAACAAAACCGTAAGACCACGCCTGGCAGCGGTGCTGACACGTCTCGCGCGTTCTCGACACGCGGGCAAGGGCGGCTGGAGGAACACGGCGAAAATGCGAACCTAAAGAAAAGGCCACAAATGAAAGAAAAAGAACAGGAAAAAAAAAGAACACGATAAAGGTAGCGAAAGAAGAGGAACATGCGAAACACCGAAGCGCAAGCGCGAAGGCACACGCGCTCGCGTCTGATTTGGCTTTCAAATCATCGCGCCGAGTGAGGACGGAAGAGAATCCATCTTGGTCTCCAAGCCGGAGAGCTCTCCGTCGCCAGCGCCGAAGGAATGCTGCGCTTGCGGTGGTGGCTCGCCGAGACGCAAGGCGAGACCCCGCTCCACTCCTCCCCTGTCCCCCCCGCGTGGTGTGTCGCCGTGCATCGCAGACGCACAGCGCGTCAGGTGCGTCGCCTCGAAGGAAGAAGAGTTAAAAGTCGCGCACTCCTAAACACTCCCCAGTGCAGCGCGTGCACGCGTATACACCCTGCGACGCTGGCTTCGCGCCCACTCTTCGGCAAAACAGCGCTTCGCGAGCCGGCGCTCCGAAGGGGGCGACCTTTTATATTCGCGCCTCGCCCCTCGCGGAGCTTCTTCTCCGCTTTTACGGCGTATGCCCGCGCTGCAGCAGCAACACCCGCAGCGTCGTCGTCCCTCTTCGATATCGTCGCCCTTAGCAGCGCGAGAGCCGCGCCACGCACTCCGGTCTTCCGAGAAATAGCTATACACGTACACAACAGCGTTACCGCCTTGGGCTCGTGTGCGGGGCTTGTATGTTTTTTGGTGAATTAATTGGCGTCGCCGGCTCGGCGACGTCGTCGTGCCTCGAGGAAGATAAGGGTATTGCACTGCACCGATCCGCGACGCCTGCGGCGTCGCTGTGCTCGATCGCTGAAGCGGTCCCGGAGCAAGCAGCTTGCTAGCCGCGTGCGTCGATTTTTTTGGCTGTACCTACATGCTGCGGCCGAGGCGCGTACGGCCATCGCTTCTCCAAAGGGGAGGGGAACGGTAGATAGAGATGAGGGGGACACAGTTACTGCGGCTGCCGCGGGGCACGGGGATAAACGCGCCCTGCCCCTTCCGGCACTCAGCAGGGCGGCTCGCTTGCACGACCCGTAATTGTCAATAAGTCGGCGATAGCCTGTAATCATTTAGCGACGCAAGCCGCGAACAAGATAGTAATGAGAAGAACACGAAGAAAAGCCCGGCCATCGCGTGGAGAGCAAAGTGAGCGCTATACGAGGCGCGCGTCTGCGGAAGCCACGCAGGGAGGAAGCGCAGGACCCCATCTCAATGCTCACTGCGGCGATATTCCGTGCCTTATGATAAACGAAGCACGACCGGCCTGCAACGTCAGCGCTTGCGGGCGCAGCGCACACGTCATTATTTACGGGCGCGCGTACCGAGTGGTAACGCCTTATATCATTCAATTAATCGCGACATATAGGCAAGATAATTGTTTCACGTAGAACCTGCGGGAAAGTAGCATTAGATGCTCACTTTAAAAGGGGGCCGCGGACTACGCGCAAGCGTTATATTTACGAGATGCCACGGGCGCGCCATGGAGACGCCAAATTTCAACGATAAAGCTGCGGGCCACGCAGGCTGGGTAGGAGAATCGCAGGGATAGGAGTACATGGGCGTGGTGGCTAAACTATAGCAGCTTATCAATATTGAAGCTCATATCTGCACTGATTACGTGTAACACTGCCGAGAATGAGGACACGTTCACCGCGAAATATTACGTATGTCGGACAATTTGTCGGGTGCTGTGAAGTGGCCCATAGAAAAGAACATAAAAACCTTGAACAAATATAGCACCGAGAGATTAGAAACGGGCGTAAGATTATTGGACACCACAAATGTTATTCGTGCAAACTTTCGCACAGCGGCTCCGTCATATTCGCCTAAAACCTCGGCGGAAGCTTCGGCTAGCTGACCCCGTATTCACAAACATCTTCCGCTTAGAACCGTTCGCAAAGGCAGATGCCAGCAAACCATGATGTGGGTAACACTGTATACCGAACATGGCTGGCCAATGACAGACAGCACTTACTAGCGAGAAGCTTTGTCAATTTCGCGACGGGCCTGTTCTCTTCAAGCCCGGACAAATTTTTGATTTGTTTTGGTTGCTTGCCCTTTATTTCTTCTTTGCCAAATATGTATACAGTTCGCGTCAAAGTCATTACTTGTCGCGAAACGGGGTACTGGTGTCCCTAACACTTACCGCTCCGGAGCGTGATGACGTGCTACTGGAGGCCCGCGCTATAGGAACCAATGACAGATCTAGCCATTCGTCGTGCGACACCAAAAATTGTGGACAAAGCCTGTCCCAGTTTAACGCCAAGCAAAATGAGCAAGCACTTTGCCGCGGTCCACAGAAAGGCGTACGACTCTCTCCGTGAATTTATAGCCTGATACAGGGACAAAGGTAGGGAGGACACAGCGTAAAGGCAGCTGTATAGGCATGTTTCTTCGTCCTTCCTAGAGCAAGGATAAACTAAACTTGTCGCCATAATACGCGATCATTCATCAAACGCTCTGCTTCTTCGCGCCAGACTTCATTACTAACGACGCTTCTGCAGCTTTCGATGGCATGCTGTAACTCTTAGCTGATGTACACTCGCGGCCGCCTCGATAGGGTACAGAAACGGCCAACCGAACGCACGGAGTTTAGTTTGCTAAATTCTGTTCAGGATAATGCATAATTTTCTTTAAAGGCATATTGTACCGGCGCGCGTTCGATGTATTATTTGCCCTAGGGAAAGAAAATTTATACTTCAAGATAAGGAAGTTGTGGTGTCCATTACGACTCTCAGCTACAGACGAAAAAAAGTAACGAGAGAGAAAATAAAGAGAAAAGAAAAGATGGATTCGGGGAAGGATGGAAGGGGGCGCTTCCAATTATTTGCTACCGGTCTTCCAACAGGCGCAGAGGCACTTGCACTTGGCCCAAACTCGTCAAAGGGGGTTTAGCAAAAGTGAAATGAGCAAGAAGATTGAGACGAAGAGGTTAACGCTAGGTACTCGTATCCATTCGTTATCGATATGCGTGCTTTAAGTCGGCAAAAATCTTGCGCAAAATAAAAGAGACGGAGAACAACGCACTTCGCTGTTCAAGGTCCAAGATCCGAATGGCTTAACAAATGAGGCGTCTTTTTTCTCGAATAAAGCAGACGGTAAATAAAGAAAGAAAAGTAAAACGAACACAGGGGGTGACAAGTTAATGGTAAAGCTTTAATCATGCCGCTGTAGGCTGCAGTGGTGAATTGATGACAAGTAGTTTGTTCCGACTTGTATGCGTAAGCACGGCAGCGGAGCATGTGACCCGACAATTGGATGAAATTGTTTAGCGAGCATCCCTCTTTATGGCAGAATGCGCGTCTGTCGTTGGGCTAGGTTTCTGTTTGTAGTATTAGTTGTTGCCTGATAGAAAGGGTCCGTTATTACTTCATTCATGGTTTATAATCATCAGCTGTTTCTATTTCTTTTTCACAACGCAAAGATCAGACAATGCCTCGAGAACATACAGCCTCCTTCAGCCTTCGTATTTGTCACCTTCGTTTACAGCGTACTTCTAAAACCCCCGTCATTACTGTTTTGAACAACAGCCGCAATAAATATCGCGTTGAGGAAAGGAGCATGTTTTGTCTCCTTATGTATAGTTACCGATGTGTAGACATGTGTCGCGATAACAACGACCGTTTTCATCTTTGTAAACATGACTTTATTTGACGCAGAGAAAAATAAGTTAATCGGGGCGAGCTAATCTTGTTTAAGGAAGCTAGCTATTGAAAAAAGTGGGCACTGTAGAACAAAAGTGAAAAGCGCTTGAGTAACAAATAGGCTGTCGGTCTCTGGACCAAATATAGTGTCCATCGCCGTTTTCTAAGCAAACATATGAACAGCGATTCAGATTGACAACGCTGTTCGTATATACCAGGCTGTACACGTTATCTTGCCTAAAGCAGGCGACGACCAAGTTCAGGAGGGTAGCTAATGCCTCAGGCCAAATAACGCAGAAGTTTCGAGATATGGTCAGTAAACAGATTCAAACCATCATAAGCTTTCCTTTTTTCGTTTACACAGCGGCACTAAACGATAAATTAAGCGTTTTTCGGAACCGAAGCGAGGAAGGCCCACGCAAACGTCAAGTTTCTCAATTGCGTCTCTGTGTGTGTATATATAGGCTGTCTCGCTCATTTGCCGCCACATTAACTGCGTGTGCTTGTGTTTTTAAATTAATTTAACCTTTCCTTCCACATGCATGAAGTTCTACAAGCATCGAAGAGCGCGTACTCTATAGGTTATCCAGTTTCGGGTTATATACTTCACATGAACATAAGCGTTTCATCATGTTGTATTCGTGTTGAAGTTTACTGAATACCGGAACAACCGGATACAGAAACAACATGCAGCAGCGAGGAAATCGACGCCTGGCGGCGACTTTTTCAACGACAGAGTGTTTGAAACATTTTCGTGCTTTACGTTCTTCTCATCGAAAAGAAAGTGCCAGCACGGTGATGTTCCAGTGCACACCCTTATTATGGGGTGTTATGAGTGTACATGGATGATAAATAGGTGCAGTGGCGAGTGAAAGATGAAAAACGCCATTTTAGCCCATATAAAGGTCCTAAAATGTTTGCTGTGTGCAACATTCATGATTATGCTGTGGCCGGCACCTTTACGTTCACCATCCAGCTGAGTCGCGATAGCCTGTCATTGAAACATTGCCAGATGGTGAGAAGCGCTGCCGTTGTCACCTGCGTCTGCGGTAATCCGGTATTCCATAAGTGGCGATGCATGAGTATCGACAAGTGTACACACTCTAATATTATACAAGGGTCTCCACGATTTTGGAGCCGACAAATGTGTACACAGCGGTGTCCTCCGTATAAACGCCAAGTCGCCGGTGTTGCGCACCTCTTTTTCCCCTGTCCATCCGGCACAGAGCAAATCATAACGCGTGAGCAGACAGACGCCAGAGAGAGAGAGAGAGAGAGGACAAGGAACGGCACCGTCGTTACTTGCGCGGGGCAATAAAATGAATAACTACCGGCGCAACGGGAAAGGCGGGGGATGAGTTCGCTACCTCGACGTCCTCCTGTCCGCTGGTTGACCCCCAATTAAACCGACAGCAACCTTTTTCGCACCGTCTGCTGAGCAGCCCGCGCGCGAAGCCCGGGAAAAACAAACACACCACCGCCGAGAGAAGAAGAGGGGTAGGGGGGGGGGGGGGGGGAGGTGCATCGGCGGCGCTCCTCGTGCGCGGCGGTTTGGCAGCAGCAGCACCGCAGCTGAATCACGGTGGCGGGGCCACTCCAATTGGAAAATCGCCGCCGCCGCCGTCGCCGCACAATGAACTCCCCGGTGACCGCCAAGGCTGGACGTCGTCGCCGGCCTGGGCCGACAGCAAGCAAGAGCTCGTGCGCGTATTCCTACCTCTCACTCTACACCCCCCCTCCCCCATGCATCCGCGACGATGCTTTGTTCGTCCAGATCAAAGGACAGGAAAAGCTGCGGCAACGACGAGGGTCAAGGGGAGGCGGGCTTTCTCCCCATCGGCCGCCGCCCCCCCCCTCTTCCCCTCTTCTTCCGGCGAAGCCGCCGTCCCTTTAGTTTCAAAGTCATGTCAGGCACCGGCCACCCTTTGTGCCACCGGCGTGGCGTGCCCCTTTGTTTCGAGCAGCGCGCGATGAATTCGTTGATGCGCTCTCCCTTCTTTACGCAAGAATCCGCTGTGCCACTCGTAACTCGGAGCGGATGCCGCATGTTCTTGGTGATGATATTGGAGAAACCGGATGAAGACTTGTAGCTGCGCGTTCCTATACGTTTCTTTTTCGTTTCCTTTTCTTCACTTTTTTTATTACTATCTAGCCATATTGGCGATGCATGCGAGCAGATATGCGCGCGTTCACAGCCCAGTGTCTGTGAGTGTCCCAAGCCTGCTCAAGGAATGGCGGCATGGCTCCTAAGCCAGTGACGAAAAACCTCTTCACGCAATCTCTGCAATTTCGCCGCTCTTATGGCGCTACTCGAGCTGACCTGAAAAATGAGTGATTGAAGTGCATCGTTCTGCTTAATTAAACAGTTCTACTGATCCTACCGGAGAATATCGTGCAGAAGGCTATGGTTGGACGATGACTAGAATAATTCACAAACTAACATGGTTTGCTTTAACGTGTATAACTGTATAATGTATGTGTGTGGTGAATATATACTGTGAGGGTCGAATATCCGGCGCCTATGTAACGACGTCATTACCCTTTTATAGGGCGCACTGTGCTGCGGTGCTTCAGGTCGCTAGTTTTCTTGTACGCGAAACTTTCGCTAAATATAAATCACTAGTTGGGTTATTCTTTTATTATTATTACTATTTCTTTAGTCAAAGCACGCACACTTGAGCGCCTTCCCCAAATAAGATGGAGTAAGAGCAACGGGAATGAATCCATAGCGTTCCCTTCTGATTTAGTGCCGGCGGGGTTCGAAGCACTGAAGCTTCACGATGCCGGTATAATTGGCCAAGTTCATCGCTGCGATCAAACTTGTTTCGCTTGCCACTACGCTCGCGGTGGGGACGACGAGCGGGGAAAGGTTTGCGCTGCCACCTCCCGCGCTGCGCGATGACGGGGGTGTAAGCACGCAGGCGCGCGGGGCGGGCGCCACCCCCCACCCCGTTGTGTAACGAGCGGCCACTCCGCGCCGACAAAGCGCGCACCGGCGGCGGCCCTCATCGCTGCCTGCTTTTCGCGCGGCAACGCCTCGACGTTCTTCTCCGCCGCTGCGTCCGGTAGCAACGTCGACGGCGCACGCGCTCTCTGCGGCGAACAGTGGGCGGCTGGGTGGTGGTTACGGGCCGCGTTTTATCGGCGCATTCGTTTTGGGCCGCGAAGGCCGCGCCGCGCTGGTTCGCGAGGGGTGATGAGGCGCGGTCTCGGTTGCACAAGATGGTCAAGGCCAGCTGGCGCGTGTGACATACGGATCGCGTTCGTCGTGGCACCCGGTCCGCGTGGGGCCGAGGACAGCTGCCCGCGAGCGGTGGACGAGGCACGGCCCTTGATCAAAAAGTGACATTGAAAGAGAGAACGAGGAGGAGGTGGATGCCAAAGGAGAGAGCGGGTCTTATCCCTTTGTCGGCACTCGGCTGTCGCGGCGATAAAGAGCAATGCTGACAGCGGGCACAAGAAAAACCCGCACACGGCGGAGTTCTACGTTGTTTCGCATTACAGGAAGGGTGTGCCGCACGGCGCTTTGTCCTGCTTTCGAAAATGGCGGAGAATTTCGTTCGTAGAACAATCTTCCAAGCCCCACGTAGATGCGTTTAAATACAGGCACTGGATTTTCCTATCAACGGGCAAAACGTATGTGCAACCAGCGCTGGCCAGCACGTATACGAAGGTTTGAGCGTGCAACTAAAATGTGCTGGCGCCATCCGGTATAGAGGCCACGAAAATGACACATAATATTGAACGATAACAGACGCACGCCTGTAGCAACATTTGCTTTAGCTCAATGCGTGGAGCCAAGTTCTGTACATGCCATGCGTGATGCGAGGAGCGCATGTGCTGATATATGTTATAGCACGCCCAATCACGTTAGAAAGTGAGCACATGTGCTTCGACATGATCGGCGAATTTGCTGACGCGTAATCACATCATGGGCCACGAAAAACTGCTTTCTCCGCCCGGTATATATATATATAGGGGCTTAAGAAGGCAACATGTTATCAGTATATAGTAATGCTGTTCAGAGCGTATAAAAGAAACTCTAAGTATACATATAGCACTTCTATATGGTGTTACACTAAAGAAGTACCGACTCTTGATTGTTAAATCATTGAGTGCACCTGAATGCCCGGTGCGCATATGTTCATTTATATGGAGCAGCTACTCACTATCTATTTAACACCAGTACAACGTTTCTTAAGTGGGAAGTGCCATGCATGCTGCAGCCTAAGTTAATTTTCGTGGTTGCAACGGATATATATCTTATTTACGAAAGAACAGTTTCATTCAAATTTCCACAGAGATTAGCATTTCCCACATAATAGACACACAAGGTGTCACACCTTATACGCTGCTTACTCGCTTTCCCTACCTTCACATGGACTGTCCGCGGGAACTATCACTTCCCTCATGGCCTGCTGGGGGTCGCAATGAACATTGGTAGAACCGCAACGTAACTAAGGCAAACCCAAAATCCAGCTACAGAGTCAATGCTGCCTTGAAGGCGTATAGAGTAGCCGGCTAATCAAAGCTTTGTTAACCTCCCTTGTCTTTCTTTCCTAACTGCATTCATTCTCTTCCCCTGTTTCTCTGGAGGATTACAACAAACGCGGCACCGTTACCGCGCTGGCTCGTATTACCTCTTTCTTTTTATTCTTCTCCTCTTTGGCCAATCAGGGCCATCCACACCCGTGTGAGCCAACGCACGCACACAACCAGCAGAGATTTGTCGGGGCCGTTCGGTGCCACGTGGCCTCATGGTAATCACGTTGCTGCGCGCGAGGGACTCCGCCGGCAAACGAGGAAGTGCGCCGTGCATGCCAGTTTTCCACCCCGATCCATACGGGACAACTGGCAGAAAGAGCAGCATACGAAAAGAACGCAAAGTGGGAAACATGGAGAACGAAAAAGAAACGAGAAGCGCGCAGGAATAGGGCGGGTATTAAATGCGAAATAAAAATAAAAAGAGAAATTTATGAGGGAGGCAAGCCGCGCCTCACGGAATTGCGGCAACCTGAGCCGCAAAAAAAAAAAAAAAGAAAGAAAACGTCACGAAGGATAATGCACATCACGTCTGATGTTACCACCGTCTCTGCACGCATCGCGACCAACAAATGCGCGTCAGTCGAGGCGACGTCAGCGTCGCCCTCCACGGCGCGTGCTAGGCTCACCTGCTGATGGCGATGTCGCCGAGTCGCCTGAGTAACACGCGCGGTTTGTCGTATACCTACGGAGGCACGTAGCATGCTTCCGAGGCACGGATAACCTCTCTCGAGTAAATCGGGTACGGGCGCTGGTGAAGTTTTGATGTACTCCGTGGCCCGCGTGCGACAGGTTTCAGCGAAGTTGCACAACAGCGTCCTCAGTTCACACCGAGCTAGCTAGGTGCTCGCGCGACACGGCGCTGCGGAACACACCTCGCCACATTCGTTTAACATGCGAGACCAGACTACGGAATGAGCCAAGGAAAAGTAAAAACCTAGCCGTACGGAAGTTCTAGAATCTGCTCACGGACGCCTTTTGGTCTGTTCCAAAATTTCGTGCAGTACGTTTTAAAACAACATTTGTTACGCAAACTTTCACATACATCAATGTTGTCACATTAAAACCACTCCCCATTATACACAATACACTGGTTCCGTCTCTTCTTGCAGTGCTGGTTTCCTTTTGAATCGTTGTCACGTCCCCGAAATGCCGCCCCTGAAGCACCAGTTTGCGTTCAGTTTGCATTTCGCTTTCAATGTACAACCTATGATCAGTGTTCAAAAAATGCTACAGCTATGGAAATGTTGAATTTTTTTGTCGCTTATAGGCGTGCACCCCATAGCATATGTGTACGCTTAGTATTCCATGAAGAAAAAGCGTCAGGTCTTGTACCGTTGTGAATCAGGCGCAATGGCACTCAATCTTTGGGCATGTGACTCCGTAGAAAATAAAAAAAAGAAGCTGGTTCAAGGCACATGTTGGAATCTATGTGAAGCGAACATTAACTAAAGCGGTAATTAAACGCTTTATAACTAACGATGATGTGTGCAATTTTGTTTATTTTTATCCCATGCAACGTGTAATCTCATGGAATGCTCCACCACTAAGATCATATCTTTATTTTCACGCAATTTTTGTGTTTCTGCACTGCATCGCTCACGAGTTATGCCGAAATGAAAACTCCAATCTATGGTGTGCTATACGTGTAGACGGTGTTTCACTTAACTTGAGCCAAACTTTAAAAAATGTGCAAGCGCTACGTAGCTGAACAGAACGAAGGTAATGGTGTTTTCCGTCGTTTGGAGATACTAAGATTATGTTTTGCAATCCAGCTAAATACATAATTAGTCTTAATTAGTAATTGAACTTCTCAATTATTATTATAAGACGAAAAGTCTCCGAAAATTCAACACGAGAAACTCCCGATACAACTTTCTGTCGCTCAATACGTGCTTCGTAAAAGTATTTTTTATCAGCTTGAAAGAAGCCCGCGAATACACGCAATATTGCCGCACGACTGGCCGCTCAAGGAAATTTGCGTGTATTTGCGGGCTGCTTTCACGCTCGGAAAAAAACACTTTTATGAAGCACGTATTGACCAACAGAAAGCTGTATCGGGAGTTTCTCATGTTGCTCTACAGTTTCCTAATTGATACTTTTTATCTAATTATAATAATTGAGAAGTCGAATTATTAATTTAAAATAATGACATAATTAGGCGGAATGCAAAAAATAATCTGAGTATCTCCAAGCGACGCCAAATAACATTAAATTGACTCGGTCCAGCTACGTAGCATTTCCATATTTTTAAAGTTTGGCTCAAGTTACGTGAAACACCCTGTATAATCGGGTGATAGTAGAGAGAGAGAGCAAGGACAGAAAAGACAGGGAGGTCAACCAGACGAGCACTCGGTTTGCTACCCTACACTGGGGGTGGGGGAAAGGGGAATAGATAGAGGAAAAACGGGAGAGATTAAGCACTGAGTATGTGTGGGAGAAATAAACTCAGAGAAAACTATAGACCGATTTCACTAACGTTGATATGTTAGAAAATATTCGAACACATTTTTTATAGCAACATATTTGCATTCCTTGACTAAGATGCTTTCTTTACACCTCCCCAGCACGGATTCCGAAAAGGTTATTCCTGCAACACACAACTAACAGAATTTTAGCATTTCATATCCCAAGTCATTGCCAACAATAGTGAGGTAGACGCGGCTTTTATTGATTTTCAAAAAGCTTTCGACACTGTGTCCCATAAGCTCTTAGAACCAAAGCTTGCTGCGTTAAATGTAAATGGAAATGAATGTGATTGGATGTGAAACTACCTAAATGAAAGAACCCACTCTGTCGTCCTAAACAGCGTCAAATCTTCACCAATAACTGTGTTTTCGGGTGTTCCTCAGGGAAGCGTACTGGGGTCCTTGTTATTTTTAATCTACATAAATGACATTGTCTAAAATATTACATTATCCATAAAACTATATTCTGACGGTTATGTGATATACAAGGAAGTCACTACTGAAAATGAAATAAATGCTTTTCAAATGGATTTAGATAAAGCAGCGAAGTGGCGTAAAAATTGGAACATGAAGTTAAATATTCGAAAGTGGGGTAACATAAGTTTTTCCAGAAAATTATCCAAATTACAGCACCGACATAAATAACATCAATGGCACGCTTATCGGCATACAGTCGGAATACGAGTACCTAGGAGTCTATAAATACTCGCCGAATAACTCACTTGGCATAAGCAGATTGACACTGTCATAGCAAAAACTAGTAGGATGCTACATTTTATTCGAAGAAATTTCAAACAGGCGACGCGTGAAGTTAAGGAAGGAGGAGGGAAAGAGATAAGTAGAAGGCAGGGAGGTTAACCAGAATGCCGTCCGGTTGGCTACCCTACACCGGGGGAATGGGAAAGGGGGAAAACAAAGATAACAGGGAGAGAGAGGGGGGAAGGAAAGAAGGAAATTGCGGTGAGTTCGCTGACGTGTGTGGTCTTACAGAAATTGCATTAATAGTCACAGACGGTCGCACAATCCCGTCGTCCTTAAGAAGCACAAAAGCGCCTTCACCGCTTTAGGTGCCGACGGGCGATGGGGGCGGTGTTCCAGCAGCACCTACACAGGAAGCGGCCGATTGTCCAGTTTTTGGAAAGCTTTGGCAAGTTCTTGTCTCTCTGGGGTGTATCGTGGACAGTGGCACAGCAGGTGGTCGATGTTTTCTTCGGTGCCACAGACCTCGCATGCTGCACTGTCAGTCACTCCAATTAATGTAGAGAGTGCCTTTGTGAAGGCAACTCCTAACCAAAGGCGACAGAGAAGCGCGAAGTTAAGGAAACTTAATACTTCTCGCATGCGAGGACAATACTTGATTATGCCTGTGTAGTATGGGATCATTATCAAGATTACCTCATTAATAGACTAGAACAACTACAGAACCAAGTAGTAAGGTTTGTTTATAGTAATTACAGCCCGTACTCTAGCATTTCAGACATGAAGGCCACTTTAAGATGGGATCTGCTACATGTGCGCAGGCAGAAACTAAGGCTCAAACTATTGCACCGAATATACAACAGGCATACAGTTATCAATCGCTACAACTATCTTCTGGAACCAGTATACATATCCACTCGCTGTGATAACAACTACAACAAAAATATCAACCTATAACTGCAGAACAAACACTTTTTACTACTCTTTTTCCCCAAATCAATAACACAATGGAACAGTCAATGTGTCAAATAACGAACTCTTCTATTCTATTCCGTGATATCGCCCCTGTAAAACGCTTGTACGGGCTCTATCTCCTGAAAATCTGTTTGTTTTCATCTTGTTCGTCTTTCTCGACATGCTATTGCAGTGCTTTGTTTGTAAGCATATTTGTGCAAAAAGCTTCTTTTTTTTTTTACCGGTTACGTTTTGTTCCCCCTACGTAATGCCTTTATGGTGAAGTAAGTATTCTGTAAATAAGAAAAAATCGAGGACGCTTAAGTTTCAGCTTTAAGAGTGGAACGCGATAGCATTCAAAGATCCTTGACTGCTTCTCACGGTTCCCGACAACTGCAGCTTATGTAACTGCAATGTTTACCAGGAAACGCTGGCGGCGAACGCTATGCACGAAGGCGAGCTTTCTGGTAGAAACGCGGCCTCTTGTGTGGGCCGCAAGGCGGCGGAGGCGAGAGCGAGCTATCTGACGTTGCTGTAAGAAACCGGCCGCGCCGCTTTATGGCCTTTGAAATTGCGCGCGGCGGCGCGCGCAAATCTCGGAGGCCATGACCGCTCCATGAATGATGGAAACACTGGAAAAGGGCTTTCTGTGTTGAGTTCCCGCGTAACGGAAATATGTTTTCTCGTATATTCAAATTACAATCCGACGCTATGATGTCTGTAGGTTGTGTGTAAGTCGTACTTTACGATTTTTCTGACGTTTTTTTTTTTTTTTTTTACCTTGAGAAATCCAATTAGTTCAGTAACTTCCTTGCGCCACATGGAGGGCCTGCCTGGTTGGGTATGCGTGGTTCGAACTGATTTTTGCAGAAACGACGGTCGACGCTGGGCACCGACGCCTGACTTTCTACGACACGGTGCCCTTAATGCTATCGCGTTAATAAAGTATACGCAGCGATGTCACAATCACGAAGGCGATGTATGATGCTTGTCCAGGAAGGAATGGTGATGACAGGCGTATGGATAGGAAAGTATGACACGTATCAAACAACATTGAGGGATTCTCTACCTCATGTGTTACAGTGGGGCATGCCCATTCTGGAGGATTGGCCAACAACGGGCATACCGTCAGTGGCACGTACCGAATGGCTAAATCAAAGAATCTGTGAAATATAATTCACCATTATATCAACCGATCGGTGTGCTTCAGATATATTTGTCAGCCGACACTATATGTTTCAGTTTTATGTAGGAATTGTAGTTGGACATGTCCATTCTGGAGGATTAGCCAAGAACAGGCGCACATGCAGTGGCTAAATCGAAGGAAATAAAGTAAATCAATGAATCCGTAAAATATAGTTCACCATTCCAATAACAGATTGGTGTGTTTTAGACATGCCTGTGAGCCAACATTATATGTTCAAATTTTTTGTGGAAAGTTATTATTTTTTTGTTACGCAGAACACAGCTACCGATACTTGGTCCACATACAAGGGTTATATAAGCCACTTAGCGGGTACTTTCATATAAGCATTGCATATAGATCCACAAATATATCCGCCAAGAGAGCGTCCAACCCAACAGGAAGTCCTGCCAAGCCTGGGAAAGTATAGGCAAAGAAACCTTCAATTTAAAAACTACGCCAGAAATTAGCACCGCTAACTCTTTAAGTAAGCGATTGACTGTAAGTACGGGATAGCGTACTCAGACTGTGATGACTGTGAAGTCTCGACAGCTGCGCGCGCGTGCGACACAGGAGGCTATGCAAAATCTCATTTATCAAAGTGACGTTGCTATATGTCGTTTCTGTATTGCGATTTCGCGCACGCTGTGACGCCCGATCGCATACGCTCAACACACCTCTAGTTTTTTGTTAGATGCTTCCAAAGTGGGTGAAGTCTGCCTGTAATGTATACAGAAGATGCCCGTTAGCTTAACCCTCGGGGAACCGCCAGATCTGGTTGAATAATCCGAAATGTCGAATCAACAAACGGCAGCAAATGAGTGAACTCATTGTTCGCTATGAGCGTCGCCAACGTCCTTTCCTTCACGTCATATTCCTCACCGATCTCTTTCCAACTGAGGACAACTTTCTTAATATCCTGAAGAATCTCTCTCTTGACCCCGATGAAAAACGCCGTGTAATTGCTACGCGATGCAATCCTGAACGGAATGAGCAATGTGTTGAATATGGGGAAGTGACACAGCACAAAACACGCGAGAAGGATGGCTTCATGGGCAGAAGGAGCGTCGGCCACGAAACGGTAAAAATAGAACGACTTCACGCCTATATGGAAGTATACCGCCGTCTGCGAAAATTGTTGGTGTTTTCAAGCACTTCGTAACCGCTGCACGCATGAGGCGCTGACAGTGGGGAGTCGAATAAACCGAGGAGGCATGCTTTTGCGTTCGAAGTAAACGAGGTTTCCTCGTTTAAAAAAAAATGCGTTAAAATTCAGCGAAAGTTTGAATTAACGAGAATTGACTGTATTAAGAAATGCGTAACCTGCAGGGGGATCAAACCCCCTGTCTTTCACAAGGCATCCCAATGCTCTAACCGTGAGGCCACGATCACACATATGCTTCTCACATGCCAAAGTTGCTCTTTTAAACGCCCGGTGTGTGCGTCACGTGTCAGTTTCTCACATTTTTCCTTTGAGACGGTAAGTTAGATTTTGCTGCCTGCGGGATCGGCTCACATTTTTCGACAGACGTATACCTACACAATGTCTGAAGCCTGCGTATAAGGCTGTCGTACAAACCACGTTTAGTTACTTTCAAAAATACCCGCAAGTGTAACGGAAAAAACCCGATCCCATTGCTACGCACTTTTTTTTTTCTTTTTTGAGAAGCACTTTCGGAGAACCATTTCTGTTATTTGTCACAAAAATTCAAAACAGGAGTGTCTTTTCTTTTTTCCTTCCTATTGAATATATATTTATATTATGCTGACATTTTTCGAGGACGCATTCTTTCCACAAGAAAAGGAGCGTAGCAGCTGTCAATGAGTAAGCGTACGAAATTGGACTTCTTTTTCAAACTCTTCGCGATCGGTTTCAATGCGAAAGCCCTGTCGGCGCACGTCACCCGCACAGCGAGTCGACTCGCCTTTCTTAGACCTTCTTCGACCAGTGCTAAGTGGCTCCCCGCTTCCGGAACTGTCAGCGCATTCCGAGCGAGAGACATATTACCGAGAGCGCGAAGCGCGCCTGTTTAGGATTTGAATGGGGCGCGCATGAATCGAACAGGATCTTACGGAGGGACTCTTGAGGGTCCCATTTCCACTACTGGATTGATTCAACTTTTCACCGCCGGCGTGAACCACTCCCCGAGCGCGTCTGGTCGGCTGCCGCTGCACGCGCCATCCGAACAAGAACCTCCGGTCTTCTCTTGCCCTACGACGCACTGACAGCGCCGCGAGGTACTATATACGTTCAGCCATCATTATCAGCGCCCGCACGAGCCACCTTTACCCTCGCGAGTAGCCGCGACGGATAGGGAAAGAAAATTTTCAGAGAGAAAGAACAAGGAACCTAAGACAGGCGCCACCTTCGCCACTCTTATCCTGGCCCCCTCCTCCATAAGTATATATATTTTTTATTCGCCTTCGGAAGCCTGCGCGCCGTCTCCCACAAGCCAGCCCGAGGAGCTCCATGCCTATTCAAAGTTGATGTTTCACCGGTGCCGCAGGAAACACCTCGCCTGCAGACACACGCTGATTCTAGGTAACTTTGTAAGAGAGAGAAGCGGGGAAAAAAAACGAAAGCAAACAGAAGCCAGGCGCGCCGGCGGCGGCAGGTAGTCGCCGTTGCTAGCCCGCTGGAGTAAAAGTTTCAATTTCACTCGGACGCACGCATTTCGAACCGGAGACTGGCGAACCGGCTTCTGGAGAACCGTGGAATGCGCACCGGCCACGTTGGCTGCGCCCAGCGACTAAGCAGATCACGAACGCCATTTTTGAGTCTTTGAAGTGGTGCGGCGCTTCTCACTGTCACGATGCCGGAGATCTGTTACGAGGCGCGGAGTTGGGCGGTCGGAAGAAAACAGCGGCGGCGGGTGGGGGGGGGGGGGAGGCGAGGAAGGCACGGTGGTCGAAATTTCTCCCTCCTCGGCTTCTTCGCCCGTTCAATGGAAAGGATCGAAGCGTAGACCGGCAGCGCAGCGCACGTTCTGAATTGGAGTGCAATGCGCGACCCTTGCACGAATTCTGGCGAAAATTTTCGCCGCCGCCGCCGTGAGGGCCGCTTCTCGGAGGCGCCCCGCCGAACGATGTTTTGAACGCTTTTCTCTATTCACGCGGGCCAAGCGTTTCCGCGTGTGTGCCAGTGTTGGCACTATCCTACAGGAAACGCAATTTTCACTTATTTCAGCGTCTCTGGCGAGCGAATCAGCCGCAAAAAGCACAAGCGCCACCAGCACAGTTTGGAGAGATGTTTGCGTCTTTCAGAGGAGCAGGTCGAAAGGGGCTCTCTGCCCTTGAAAGGAAACCATCTCCCCCCGATTGACGATTTGGCCATTCTTTCCCCGGTCACGAGAGGTTCCCTTTGGTGCAAGTACTCGCCTGTTGCTTTATGTGCAGTGCAGAGCCCACTAGTTGCGGGTATTCTCGACTTGAAGGTACCATAATTTTGGAAGCCCTGTTTGATGATATTAGAAAAAAATAATACGAGAACATTTCCGGCTGAGAGACGTTATTTGCCGCCTTTGTGAATGACGGTGCCTATATATGACCCAGGAATACGAGCCCTCATAACCATGCCTGACCAGATATGCTTATGCAAGTTTGTTCTATCATGCATGCTTTTGAAGTGCCTCATTGGCGAAACACAAATGCAATAAAAGTGTAATCAACACGCATTGAGTGCTCTTTTTCCCCTGTGATGCTACAGACATGGCCGGGTAACGTTGTGTGATGTATGTATAATATTGGGCCAGCCTTTGTAGGCTGGCCCTTTTAGCAACAACGTAAGGGTGGTATAGCGTCAGTAAGCATTTGGGATACAGAGTGAACGATTAATAATGGTCATCTTTTTTGGGTCCCACCAAACCTATGACTGTACATTCATTAATTTATTCATTCATAGCGACATGTACGCTTCGTAAGTATAATTTGTTGTGCGTGACACGGGTGTTTGGGAGCTGCAGAAGAATAGTATAAGGCATGCCTTCTTGGGCTATAAACAGCAATGTCACGTACTTTGAAGTTGATCTTGACAACGAGCGGGAAGCAAGTGGAGAGCGAAGCTAACTTAGGATATAACTAAGGCAGCCCTCTTCATGGGATCGATGTCTACTGCCACTACCCCAGCAAAGGATAACAGCAAAGAAAGTTGAAACAAAGCTAAGGGTCGCGCAACAAAAGATGAAACGAAAATTGAAGGGCGTAATGTTAACAAGGAGCAATATGGTATTACTGACTAGAAGGAAAACACGAATGTATACTTTCTTCTACCTTAGACTAAGAGGAAACAGTGACGTTGTGCAGGTCACGTAATCAGTATAGCAGATGATTTATTCGGGAAACAGCATGAGCGCCAATGGAAGGGAAACGCAGTTTGAGTGAGCGAGAGAGATTGTTTATTGAGCAGGAAGAAAAAAATAACGACGAGGTCGACAGGAATGGCGTGCCTCTTGCCTACTATACCCCTCTATGTGGTCGAGAGAAATGGGAGAGACAGGGAGAGCAAAATGACAGTGACGATGTAATAGTGGAATGAGCTATACACACAGCATCCCTGTACACTCATGTGGACAGCAGATGGTTAGATAGAGCGATGAGATCAGAAAATGTGCAGTCATATAGGATGTGGTCGGCTGACGTGGGTAACCCAGAACCCCCCCGCCGCGTGCTCTTTCTTCCTGCAGGGGAGTGAAATAGGTCGATGATGATGGCAAGTGGACACTGAAAGGGCGTGCCGTTTGTCGCGCAGGTCCTCTCCGAGCAACTACAACGACGTGAAGCTGAAGCTGCTGCAGGAGGGCGGCCTGGAGTTCCGCGATGCGGACATGCTCTATCCCGGCGATCCGACGGCGCAAGTGGTGTCGTACGCGACGGGGCCATTGCAGCCGCTGCCGCCGCACGAAGACGTCTACGGCTCTACGCAGCTGGGCGCCATCATGGACTTGCAGCAGCAGCCGCAGCCGCAGCACGTGCAGGCCGCCCAGGTCCAGGACCACGAGCCCAAGAAAAAGAGTGAGTGTCCCGCCTATACGGCGAGCATATGCGCCTGCACGCGCACGAAAATCGGGGCCGATGGCGCACAGTTCGATCGCATTTAAAATCCTTTCTTGATGGATCGCCACCGACGCCTCAGTTATTGCCCATAGGCGGCAGTAATCACACTGGCCCACCTGCGAGCGCTGATTTATCGCGGGACAACATGTCTTCGAGACATTGAAGAGAGCCAAACACTAAGTTAACCACAATACCTTGATATGGGCGAGTTCGTTCATCTTGACAGTGTTCATGTAACAGTGCTAAGGACAAGTGCAAAAAGAACACAAGCCACACAGCGCCCGTCTATGTCGTTTGTGTTCTTTTCGTCTTTATAGCGCTCTTATGCGAACACTGTGAAATGCTGAGTTAAGCTATAGTCTGGTAGATTACAGTTTCATGAATGCAAGTAAGTTAGCCTTACCAGGACCGCTAGCTTGGGAGCCAGATCGTGGCAGCGTCTGACTGAGGCTACTTAAAAAAGAAGAAAAGTATCAGAAGGTTTTCCAAAATAAACAACTCAAACTGGGGCTGCGTTTTGTAACCACAACTTCGAGGTTATCTTTGGTTTGTTGCTTTGGTTTATAACCGCGCAGTTGTGCTTCTCATCTTTCTAAATACGTTTGGCCCATTGAAAAATCCAGTTACCATACACACACACACACACACACACACACACACACACACACATATATATATATATATATATGTATATATATAATCATAAATCCCTCTCCTGATTCCTTCTTATCCGTTGTGCCGAGTGACCGCTCCCGGAGACGCCATGCTACATAGCCAATGAATATAAGTAAAAGGAATAAAAAGAATGTAATCTCTACGAAACAGTTTACGGCAAATTTTATGCATCTGCACCGTCCAAAAAAGGGCCTTATTACCCGAAGATATATATATATATATATATATATCAGCAACGCTAGTGGCGTCTCTGGCGCCGCGGATCTGGCACGAAAATTCAGAAACTAAGGGCTGCTTACTTTATTTGTTTGTTTCTTTCTCTGCTGTATTTTTCTGTTTAAAGCCAACGAGCGATGCTTTAACGCCGAAAAGAAATTGCAGACGGAGATTCGAAGGGCTAATCTACCAGCCTCCTTTGATCGAGTGCTCCTCTTTAGCATCCCCGCGGGTGAGTTTGACTTGAGCTATACTTCGCTCAAGATGGAGAGCCCGAACATTCACACACACACGGACAAGAAATGAAAAAAGAGAGATACATTCAGCTGTGTTGTCGCCTTTTCACTTACAAGGTATAATTAGGGCCCTTCAGTTCCCAGTATAATGAATAAAATCTCGTATGCGGACACTATACCATACGCACGAATGAACGTTTTGTATACATGGACTGCAATGAAATGTGTGCGGGGAAAATGCAAATTAGAACGACCAAAGCGATAAATGTGCGCACGTGATGTGAACGGTGGATTTGAACGTCGTTGCGCGATGCATGAGCGTTCGTCTTAGGAGAGAAAAAAAAAAAAGCGGCACCTTTATGTGGCTTCCGTCAACGAAACAATTCCACCTTCTTTCGTTGTCGTGATCGAATTGTCCATCGTTACCGTTTCATCTATCCTAGACTGTACTGCTTCGGGACAAGCATTAATGTGGATGTTCAAAGGCCCTATCCGGCCATGCACGTTATAGGCCACATCAAAGTTATACGCGATATGCAGAATTGGCACCTTTTGTCCTAAATTCTCATCTATGAAACATGAATGACAGCTCTTAGAAAAACAGGAATGAATTTCGATGCCCAGCAATTGGACGTCTGTGCGTCTCGCATGGCGCAAGAAGCTTTACCTTGCAAATACGAGTGGCTAGCGTAGTTACAGTTGCTTAAAAAATAAAACCATGAACGAGCTGTCTGCGACTTCCCACTGCTGGATAAGTGCACGTTTTTCTTCCTTTTTACTTTGTTTGTTTGTTTTTTAGGAAAAACAATGAAAATATCCAGATTTGTTTGGAACTGTTGACACTAGGACAGAAGCACACGCTCAGAGAAACGTATACAACATGCACTGACAGAAACGTTGCTTTTTTTTTTTTAGCATCTTCTACCCCGAATAACCTCGCTTCGAAAGTAATTGCGGCTATTATTAATCAGGCAAGCCGCGTTTCGGCAATAAACGTGAATGTAATAGGCTTATTCTGTTCACGGCATTAAATTTTCAAGCACTAACTTACCGAAGAACGTTTAGTCGAAGTGCGTGTTCAGTAAGTGAAACTCTGCCAACAACTAATGTGTACATATCAAGTCACAATGAAGAATTGCCACGTTTAACGTTGAAATAATATCGCACAAAGAGGCGGCCTCTCACCTCGATACTACAGCCGAAAAGTTGCATATGGGACGCCATAATGGTTTGACTGAACCGCGAGTTAAATGTAGTCCGGGCCTGATTGAATCCGGAAGCGGTGTCCTTTATTCCCTCATCCAGGGCCCGTTCTCTCGGGTATCACGAAGATTTCAACCGCGCATTTTAAACTTTACCGCGAGATATGTTTTTTTTTTTTTTTTGGCCCAGCGCCCTACATCACTTCCAACACCTAATTTTTTTTTCTTGATGATTCCTATATACACCGAAATGTGGCCTCGACCCCAGTTTCCTACAAAAATTACCAGGGAATTCTGGCGTGGGCTGGAGCAGCGAGTATGACATTTCAGCAGGCATGGGAATAGTGGTTAGTACATTGATTTTCCTGTAGAGCTGCCCTTCTGGCTTCAAATGGCGTTGTACAAAAATTGATAATTTCCAACAAGATGCTGAGTTATAAACTGCCCCAATTAACAATGTTTACGCACGTGTGCAGAGTCTGATCGCCTTGCTGTGTTTAAAGCGGGCGCGAGTGCCCGGAAATTTATAAAAGATAAAGCGCAATACAGAACGTAACAATAACTTTTCGAAGTCCCAAATACTACGATCAGACAAATCCGAACATTACTATGCATCATTCCCACGGTGGCTAGCTGAGCGATCGCAGCGCCAGAGTTCCTCCTAGTAATTTTCGTGGGGAAACTCTACGACTTCCTCGACGCCCTCCTCGGGAGGCGTGCTCCGAGACGCCGAAATCAAGTGTCCCGAACCCGTTTGGCACAACTATGCCGCGAGGTGCCTACGTCATCGTATACGCGTGTACCCACACCGCGCGGATATGCGTTCGGCAGTGAAGGAGCGCCGCCGTCGCAAGGCGACGTTCGGCGCGGCCTCCGTCAACCAACGGAGAGCTCCGGCCGCGGGGATTCACGCACGGTTGGACAGCAGCGCATCTTTGTAGTACACGCGGGCGCGGCCGCCGCCGCCAAGCATGCCACATTGCGCAGTGGGCTAGAACCGACCGTTTTCACGCTCGCTAACCGTAACGCCGTGTGTTTCTGCCTCACTTTCCTTTTTTGTTTGTTTCCCCCCCCCCCCCCCCCGTTTTTTTTTCCTTGCAAGACTCAACATCATTTCGTCTCTAAGCGGATCCTTTTCACGTCGTCGCGCTGTACTTTTGTTGCTTTGTTAGCTTATCATTGCCTTCTTCTTCACGGAAAAGAAGACCCAGCTCGATTTGCGTATGCAGAGAGGGTCCTCGTGATGTGGTCTCAACAAGGCCTTTCTCAGACTTATAGCATTGGGAACACTGCACTGCGGCATAAGAGCGAGTCTCTGTCCCTCTTCCTGTACTCGCAGTGCGTTTTGTCCCAATTGAAAACAGCTCGTACTTATTATTGTTGTCTTTTTTCTCTAATTCTGTACATTTCACCGTATGCTGCTTTCTTACTACATTAATCGGCGTGCAGCTGGCGTGATGCATGGGTCACGTTAGAAACGTATTCTTTCCCTCGTCCAAGTTTGAAGGTTGCACTCGGCTGCAAGCAGCATCGCTTAATATGTGGCCCGATATAGTAACCGGTGGACTAAGGTTGATCGGCTCTTCCTTCGGGCAGTGCGGTAGAAATCGTGCTGGCAGCACAACAAATCTGCCCCTAACTAAAAGCAAAACGCAAGGCGAATCGTTCAACTCTCAGACTACCGGAGTGCTCATGTCGAGAGCCCCAGCGCGACTATAGGGAAGCCCATGCACGGCTCTTGGAGTTAGCATACGAGACCACGTTATACTGCTTCACGGAAAGGGCGATCGGTTCATCGGGCGCAGGTATTGTTCGCTGCCTCCGGGGTGGAGGGCCGGCTGTCCATGGATCTCCCTGACCTGAATACCGTGCCACTTGAACGCTTTTCGTTGATACTTCCGGATAGTCGTCTACATCGATTGGCGTCGCTGCGTTAGCACAAAGAAACGAATGCCGACTTTCATGCGTGGGACAAAAAAGAAGTAGAGGTAGACAGGAGACTCAGAGGGAGCATAAAAAAAAGGAAAGGTAAAAGTAAAAAAAACATAAGCTCTAATAAGCGGAGGCCGTTACCCATGAGCCTTGCTATACCTGCCTCGTCGTTCTCTCTTTTCATTTCTCTCTCGCTCTCTCTATCTTTCACGCACTTCTTAAGCGACTCACTGCCCATATTTTAGTATTTTGCTGAGATCTCACTTTTACGGTCTCTGTCCTCCAGAGAGCAGCTCGTGGAGAACAGGCGCTCCGCGCGTTTGCAGGGACAACGTCAGATTTCGAGTTGCAGCGTCTCTGCTGCAAAGGAAAGTTATAGGCTGCTTCCAATGGCACAAAAGAAAAAGGAGGGAGGGGGGGGGGTGCAGAGAGAAAATGTTTCTAAGAAAACTTGGCGGTGATGCCCTCTACCCAGAGTGTCTGAAGAGTGTCTCAAGAATGCCTAGTCTATAGATATACCCACTACAGCAACAACTCGCGTACTCAGTAGAATTTTGAGGTGCATAAGTTACCAAGGTTGTCCGTTGGACTAGTTGGTTCTGCTGAGGTATTTTACAGCGTTTTCGAGGGGGACAAGAAAGTGGACATGCACAGCTATGTGTGTGCCCATTTTCCTGTCTCCATCTAATACGCTGGAAAATACCTCAATAATCTATAAATTAGCAAGAACGTAAAAAAAATATCACCGATCTCGTTAAGTAGCAGGAATAACGGAACATATTTAGAAGCGCATCTTACCAGAAACGACAGACGAAAGGACACGTTTCAAGAAATTCGCTTCTCGAAGCCAGGTTAGTCACGCATAGTGTTCCAGCAGACTATACCTGTTAAATAACGAACAAAAAATGCGCTAACACATTGCTGTACTGTCTGCATCACACAGGGCTGCGTGTGTTTATTTCATACTCCATTTGTTCATTTTTTACTACATATTTCTTGCAACAAATCCCCCCCGGGAAGAAAAGAAAACAGCTTAAAGGTTGTGAACAGAGCTGCTTTGGATTGTAAAACAGTGCCTGCATAAACAAAGCAAAACAAAAAATTATTTCACGAACGTACGGTGTGTCTCATGGGCACCTATACGAGAACCTTTGAGCCTACAGTTTGCTTGATGCAGGGCGAAGTGAGCGTAAGGAGTCTCTGAAAGTAAGTCCCGACAGTGTTCAAAAGAAACAGACAATGTCGTACATTCAAAGACGGACTATCTATAGGTGAAATGGACCGGGCTCAAACAAAAGAGGAAAATGAAATACCCCAGAACAACAGCTCATGCTTGAGTGAAGCTGTTATAAGCTCGAGCTTTTTCTTATTTGGAGAACATAAGAATGACTATGTACACTTTTATAATCTTCTTTTTTTTCTTTCACTACGAAGCTCCGTGCACAGAAACGAAGAAATTTAATGCAGCAATCCAGTGAAAAAAAAAAACAAAGGGCAGTGACTCAAGCCTTTGGAGCGCGTAAGAGCTTCGCGTTTGCTCCCTGTCAGCATTGCCTCACAGAAATGCGAAAAATGCTCGCGCTAGATTCTGTCACCTTCATGAACTTTACAGCGTTCGCGCGCTTGACAATTTTACTACGGCTGGCAACTATATATATATATATATAGAAGGCGCATAAACGGCGCCAGTGAGGAGCGTTTCTGCATATACGAGGCCTGCGCGATTCAAATCTGTGATCAAACTGCTTCCCCGCGCCTGCTCTTGGCCCCCGTGGCCTCACGGCAGCACTTCGTTCGTCTGGTGGTAGCGTGTGCGAAACTTCATACGCTGAGAGAGACAGCTGTCTCTCAAACAGTGGACCCACCACTAGCCGAGCACCCCCCCTCTCCACTCTCTCTCCGAGGGGGAGCGGGAGGTGCAGTCTTTGAGCACAGAACTCTCCCAAGATCGCGTACGCGGCCGGTCGACTCGGCTTTCGCCGATCAGGGAGGGAAGGGCACGAGCCAGCAGTATACCGCCGTGTGGCCCGACGCCGGGCCGTTTCTCGCAGCGGCGGCGGCCGTTAAATGCCGGGTCCCACCGGGATGACAGGCGCAAAAATCGTAGCGGCGATTTCGTTTCGCGAAAGAGAGAGAGGCGGGTGGACCCTCTGTGCTGCGGCCCGTAGTGCCCCGAAGCCCAAGCTGCCGGAGGGTCAGCGACATCGGCCCACGGTGGCGTCCACCATGCAGCAGGGCCTCCATTAGAGTGTGGCGTTCCTCGCCGCCGCTATAACAACAGGTGTTCCGGCTGGCCCTGAGCGGGGCGGCGGAAGCCCGGGGATAAAGGCCGATTGAAAGGAAGGGCGCTCGCTTGATTCCCTGCGCGAACCTTTTACTCCTCGAGGCCTGCAATTGGGCAGCGCGTCACACTCCTGACAGTGCGTGAGAAAGTTTATTTTGATAGGGGAATGGCCGTGCGGCATGCGCCGCCCGGCAGCCAGCAGCGGCCGCGCATCTTCCCCACGTGTTGCGTGAATGCGGCTGCCGCGCGGCAGCAGAGGACACGGCGTTTTAATAAGCCCTTCTCGCCGCAGGCGCTCGCCGTCGGTTTTCGGAAAGAAGCCCGGCTCGGCCCTTCCGGGGGGGTGCGCGGCGTGGGCAGGAGGAAGGCAGCGGTGCGTCGCCGTGCGGCGGCTATACGTGCGGGTCTCCTCCGGCAGGAGCGCGCAAAATACTAGGGTGCGCCACACGCTGGCACCCGGCCCTCCTCCTGCCGCGTGCTGCGCGTGCAGGCCCGCGCCGCTGGTCGGCACGCGGCTCGGCAAGAAGCGCACCGTCACGCCGGCTGACGTCTCTTCGGGAGACCCAAAAAGAGCCGCACACACACACGGCAGCCGCCGGCGAGTGCAGGAAGAGCGCGGCGGCAGCCGGGGGCGGAGCGTGAGCCACACGTGTGCTTAAGGGGCGAGAACAGTTTTGGTGCATACACGCAAGCGGCGTGCAACAACGATGCGGGCGTCGCGATCGTGATCTTGAGCGCACCACGACTGAGCAGTGTTCGGGTGCGTCGCGAATACAATGCGGAAATGCGATTCGTCAGGGTCTTTTCGGTTGCGGAGAACACCGCCATTATACTAGGTAGGGCACGGGATCCTGTAGATCGAAGGCGCTAACCGGAAACTAAATGGCCAGTTTAACCCTGGCGGCGAAGGTTGTTCTTAGATTTGTGTGGCACGTTACGGCAAACTTCGGAGCTATCAGCGGGTAATAACCACCTTACGTCGATTTGCCGGGTGCTATAGGCTGTGCTCGCATTCGACCTTGCCACTCCTCTAACGCCGTCGACTACTCCCGCCCTTCCTCTCTACTTCTTTCCTCCTCGGCGGGGTTAACCGAGGACTGTGGCAACTTAGATTGCACCCCCAATTACTGCCGTTCTTACTTTACCCGGCTTTGCCGCACGCGTGCTTCTTGGACACCGATATATATATATATATATATATATATATATATATATATATATATATATATATATATATATATATATATATATATATATATGTGTGTGTGTGTGTGTGTGTGTGTGTGTGTGTGTGTGTGTGTTATTTTATTTTTTATTATTTTTGTCCCCGTCGCTTGAGGCACAGGAAAAATGTGAAACGTCCCACTCCGACCCAGCACCGGCCGTGGTAGCTCAGCGCCATGCTGCTGAGCGCGAGGTTGCGAGTGCATATCCCGACCACGCCGGGCGCGTTCCATGGTGGGCGCGTAACGCATGTACGAACGTTCGTGTACCGTATACTTGGTTCACGCTAAAGAACCCCAGGTGGTCCAAATTAATGCGGAGTCCCTCCCCCTACGGCGTGCCTCATAATAAGATCGTGCTTTGGACTTGTTAAAACTCATTATTCTCCTTATAGGAAAATGACTTACTCTGTCTCTATTTTGTGCATGCACAATTTGTTATGCTGAACAAACTGACTTGATCTCGTTTCCTTCCTTTTGGCATTAGCCGATGAGCCAATGGCAACGCTGCAGTGTTCAATGTCCCTTATTGGACATATGCCGGTTATAGAATCTGTTTTCGGTACATCTGAGTATAATTATGCAAACCGCACAGAGATTGCGGAATAATCCATTATTCGTGTACGGCAGCGCTTGCATTTTTTTTTTTTTCCTGTCTGGATAAGCGAAGCAGAAAGGTTCGTGTCACATTCCTGGTGCTGAACGTGAACGCGCAAACACAGACTTTCTTTCTCACTCAATAAAACCCCACAAAATTATACAAAAATTAAGAGTTGCGATAAAATTGTATAGACTGGGAAAATAAATACCGAGAAATTGACAGGTCAGAAAAGCTAGAAAGCGAAAACTGGAGGCAAAGATAACCCGAAATATATAAAGAATTGCTCACGATGTCGCACAGAATATCCAGACATTTGATTTTAGAAGATATTTACAATAAATTTAAACATTTCTGTAACTTCAACAATGCGGTTCACTTCTTTTTCCTCTTCATCGACTATCTTCTAACGTTTGGCTTCGTCTTAAATTCGATTCATCATATGCGTGAAGTTACTGCCTTTTCTATTGCGTTCGGGTATAACCAGTTCACAAACCTTGACTTGAACTCGTGTGTGCACTATGTCTCGCACATTTCCGAATAACTTTCCAACGCTACAAAACAAAACGAAGAGGGCTGTTTTTTGTGCCTCTCTCGTAAGGAGACATCGAACTGCCAGCATGATCACAATAATAAAACCGGCGGGAGAAACAAGGCGTCAAGTTACATTGTTCTCCAACTTGTTGTTACAGTCAGCATATTTTTGTGCGTTCTTGGAGAAATTTCTGCGGCTTTCGAGACGAGATATCGCAGCAGTCTCGCAAAGGCCTCTCGCAAGGCTTCTATGAGCCTGATACCCGTACAATCAACTCAGTGAAATTTCATGCCCGGTTCCTTGGAACTGCTCTTTAAACCATTACCTGGTTTAAGCAGGCCTCAAAAATAATTGAAACTAAGAAAGTGTCAATGGCAGAGAAATTGTTCTCTTCTTTTTATTCTATATGCGGACAAAATACTAGAATATATGTGCATGCACCTTATGTAACATATATTTATAAATCAACTTAATCGCTTCCTCTACAGGGCAGGTGTATGGTAGCGTTTGAAGTTTTCTCCCCTGGCACTGCGTGGCCGTAAGCGCTTTGTTTCCAAGTGGTATACATCTAACTGCCAACTACTACATTCCAACTGCCCACTCAATACCGGAACTTCAATATTATAGTGACCACACGCACGACATTTGTGTAGTCCGTCGAAGTCCCAGTCGCCTTCTTCAGTTACGCTCACATATGAAGGCTCCCAACAATTTTTTTTTATCCTCTGTTACCCTTGAGCAATAGGTACTCTGCAGTGATTTGTTGTTCCGAACGACTGTGCTAGAACCCACCTCAAAGAGGCTGACAGTAATCGCAACACCGACAGGCGTGGTCTCCTCAAAACGTTCCAGTTACCCATGTCGGCGACACCGAGGGCTACCAGCACACTGTATACGCTCTGCGTCCGCGGATGCCTGCCCCTTGAGCGCCAATGACGAACACGACCCAAATTTAGTATCTCCGCCGTAGAGGAATGCACGTGCCAGTGGAGAGGCGACTTCTGGTCGGCAAACAGCACAAATCAAACGGGTCCGCTCACTGCCTCGAACACTTCTGAAGTCGGTGGTCTTGACGGCCCTATATTTTGGCCGCGCGGTTAGTCACGAAGAAGATTCTCGGCGCGAGCTGCCTCGAGAACCCTCGCCGCCGCCCGCTCGCGCATTTCGCACACGCGCGGAGGAATCGGTCCATCAGCACACGGCGTCACCTGTCGCAGCCACAACTGCGCGAACCGCGAGGTGGGCGGGGAACAAACACGGAGCGCGCGGTCCGCACGGGGCCGCCCAGGTCCTTCAACCTGGCAGAGCCAAGGGCTCCGGCCAAACGACGACAGCCCTTATCTCGGGCGCCGAAAATTGGCGAGGGTGTCCGGAAAAGAAGGCGCACACAGCTGCTGCTGCTGCTGCTGCTGCTGCCCTGGACAACAGCAGCAGTGGCCGCCGCGCGCAATGCCCGCTCGAGCTGGGCGGCGAGAAGGGGAGGCAGGCAGAGCTTCTATAGGGTCGTAATGGGCGCCGAGGAAGACAGAACGGCCGAGAACAGAGCCCGCGGCGCAGGAAGCGAATCACGGGGAACGGCGAGAGGGAAAAAAAAAAAAAAGATCAGCGGAGGCTCGGCAGAGACGAATTTTCCCCGCCGATTGTTCTTTTTCGGGGCGTTCGTCGGCCAGTGGTGTGCGTGTGTACTGTATACATATACTACAACACTCCCAGCGTGCGGAGCTTCCGTTCTTCAACAAGCGCTGGGAGATGTCCTCTACCTCCCCCCCCCTCCCTCCGTCCCATGCAGCCTTCTGGGGGGATGGTATTAAAGTGAATCAAAATGGAAGCCAGGTAGCTGCGCGCGCAGCGCACGGAGGAAACAGGGAGGGGTGCAGGCTTACTCCATTAAAGGCCATTACGTGAATGAGCCCATACGCCGTCCTAGAGCGTGTATGTGGACGCGTATACGGCGCTCAACATGACGGTTTTTTTTGTTTTTTGTTTTTTACGCGTTCACTACAGAAAAACGGCGCCCTGCTTAAAAACAGCCGAAAACGACGCAACGTGAAGTCAGTGAACGAGCGACTTAAAGGAGACGAAAACAGCGGAGGGGGTGGGCGCCACAAAATGCGAAAAGAAAAGTTGTGTACGCACCATTCAAAAGCAGACAAGATTGTTCACAATGGTTCATTCCGCTAGCGGAGTGCAAGGAAAGAGGCGTAAGCTACTAAGTGCGCACGCCTCTCTTTTTCGGACTTCCAGGTTCAAGCAGTCACCCGATGATGCCACTTGCTTTGCACTTTTAATTGTCCCCTTTGACACTCAGTTACCGTCAGTATTTCCAGGATGGTAAAACTGGCGTCTTCTACACTCCGGTGTTGTTGGTGCACCATGAATGCTATTGCGCAACCTGCATCGTTTGCAGTTCGCCGTCTCTTCATACGACAATTAAGTATTGTGGAAAAAGGAGGCGAAGAAATTTGTCATTTTCAATATCACCAAGTAAGTTAATAGATCAATCAATATATTAATTAATCATTCAATGAATGAATGCATGGATCAATCAATCAATCAATCAATTCGTTTTTTTCGCTCTCAGCTTCACCTATTAGTCCCTGCGCTCCACTCTTGCAGCTCATCCCCTCGTTGATTCGCAAGTAAACTTTCTTGAACGTACTATAAAAGACCGCGTAAATGTTGAAATTATTGACTGGTTGATGACGTTTAACGACCACTAGCAACAAAGAGGCTAAATGAGAGGCGCCATCGGGGTAGAATTCGTATTAATTTTGACAACCTGTGTTCCTTTAACTTGCTTTCATTATACGTATAGTTATGCATAAAATATACGTCTTGCCTCCCGCCCCCATCGGAATGCGGTCGCCTCAGTGGGAAATCCGACTCGAGACCTCGTGCTCAGAAGCAAAACAGCCACATCTACTGAGCCAGCGCGACTGGTTAACGGTCGCCAAAAGACAGCACTAAAGGCGTACATCATACTTACGCGCGTTGATCCCAGATACGTTCGCGACTAACTCGGAAGCTGAGGTGCATATGCGAGCCTGCTTTATACGACGAGCTTCTGGACGACCGCTGGCCAATCTCTCCGTTTACTGCGAGCGCGTGTGCGGGATTAAAGCCTCGCGCCTCGACATGCCCGCCCAGCGGGCATCTCTTCCTCGTCTCGCCTTGGACGGCATGTGTTCGTGGGTGCGCGCGCTGAATCGCATTACAAGAGAACCGCGCGCTAGTGCACGGCCGATGCCATCAAATAAAACAAACAGGCTCTCGAGCAAACAAACGAAGATGCAGCCACAGGAACCTGGCAGCTTGCGCCGCTGTCAGCAGTACCGGGGCGTCCTCATTATACCCTCAAAGTGCGTAAGACTCGGCGGCTGTTAACCCTTCTCGGGAGAGTCGGTTGTGCGGCGCGTAAGTTACGTGCGCCGGGGGCCGTTTCCGCCCTCGTCCGCTGCTGCTGCCGCCGCCGCCGACACCGCGCCATCGTGAGCCTCGCTTTGACGGATGGCCGCCCGGTGACAAATTTACGTCCCCCGGGAGCGGACAGCGACGCTACTCCGGCGTCACTCGCTGTTGGTTCCCGCCCGCGCAGGCCTCTCCCGTCGACGAGACATCGTGGGATCGCCTGACGTGCGAGCATCGTCTCCGGAAAGCCTTAGCAACCTGCTGCCGCAGAAACCTTCGCGTTCGCATGCATCCTCGGAGACGAAAAAAGTTGAAGCGAAAAGACAAGCCCCGAAAACCGGGAAGATGCGAAACCGACCGAGGAAAAAGAACAATAAAGAAAGCGCCGAGGTGAAAAAGAAGGCGCGGGGAAGGCGGCAGAAATAAGAGTTGCGGGCACGTGCGTTATTTCTCGTTTGTTTTCCGAGGGTGCTTGTTCGTTTCCATCAGCGCGCTGCCACACACTCCGGAAGAGGAGCTGTCGCCAATCGAGGCACCTGTACAGAGCTTCCGCTTATTGTGCGCGCTTTGTGCGGGCGCTCAATGCGGCTTCTCGTGGAAAGCCCAGCTATGGGCGCGTATACGTGACGGGGCTTTTGTACGCATGCCGCCGAACGTGCCTGTCCTGTGATCGGCGTCGGCAAAACAACAGTGAAGCGACCTCAGCCTTGGCCGAATGCTTCGCGCCCTGCGGACGGCCCCGTGCGGCTGGCGGTATAGCGCCGCGAGCGACAGGTAGCACTCGGAAGAGCGCACGGAATGCACACCACGCAACTGCCGCAGTATTCGAACGTTCCTTGCACTCGTCTTGCAAGGACTTTCGCATGATCCAGCGAACTGCTGTCGCCAGTGCTAGCCGCCGCCGTGCGACGAGCCACCGTGCACTCTAGAAAGTTAACGAACCTGCTGCCGTACTCATTTTCTCCCTTGACGGAATGCGGTGAGAAGCACAGCTCTTGCATGCTATGCTTCATAAGATATCGATGAGTTCTTGTCGAGACACAGCCTGAGCTATCCGAGAAGTAGCACTCGCCCAGATCCGCGAACAATGTGTACCGTCCTTTTAAGCATCGCCGCTACACTTTCCCCATTTGCAACCCCTATTTGGATCGCGACACTGGAGCGATCGGATGGGAACTCGGCGCTGACGCCCGTGGTTGTACCTGGGTCGCAAGCCCCAAGGGTAGCGTTGGCCTGGCGGCCTGGGGTACAACTCGAAGCATCCGAAGGTCCCGGCAAAGCATGAGTCGACTGGTAACAACGAAACAACTTGTTTATTTTAACATCGCAAAGAGTTGGCGGTCAGGTTTGACCGAAGTAGAGAGACGGGAGAGCACTTCACTCAACGGAAGAAATCGGAGCCCTCCTCTGGCGTCCGGGGGCAGCTGTTTTTATACTCTCGCAGTTGAGGGCAAGAAGGAACCCCTCAAAAGACGAGCACGTGAATGTACAATGGGCTAATGGTGACGCACACTGTCGTAGCGATGCCGTAGCACCATGTCGTGGCGCTGCGCACGATCTCGTAGCACCTGGTCGTGGCGCTGCGCAGCACACTGTCGTGGCGCTGCGCAGCATACTGTCGTGGCGCTGCGCAGCACACTGTCGTGGCGCTGCCGGTCGGACACAATGACTGTAACGAGAAGATGGTCCCTGCTTTGGCATCGCCTGTTTCGGGCACAATGACTGGAAGGAGATCCCTAGGCGGTCGCATCGCCGCAGACGCGCCTGGAAACACCTGGCGATGAGTGTTGCGGTGACGACGATCGGGCCAAAATGTCTGCCGCCCCGCCGCCGTCGCGCCGGCAAAACCACGTGTCGCAGGCGAAACGCAACAGACCGCCCCGCCGGGGGAAGGAGATCCCGATGGACAGGGGACTGCATCCGCTGTCCGGAGGGATGTCGCTCGATGATGCTCATAACCGAAGTCGGGCGTCCCTTGACGTTTCTTGAGCGCAGCGCACAGAGAAGGCCTCGTTCTCTCGTTCAGGTTCGCACGGGACACTGCAAAGTGACTTCGGGAGAGTTCACATTTTTGTTCTCGTTCCCGGCAAGCGTTAGAACTACGCTGAAAACTCAACCGCTCAGTCAGCAAGCACGGCACAACCCTCACTAAGCCCTGCCAGGCTCTTTCCCCCTTTTATACCACTGCCTAGTTCCTTACAGTAGTCTAGCATCACTCAGAACGCGTCCACAAATTGAAAAATTGCACTAGAAAGCATATCATCACTTTGAAACACTAAACAAAAGCAATATGTTAAAAAAAATCCTGCCTCAGGAAGAAAAACATCAGTAACAAACAATTTTGAGGCTGATTCCTACGTTAGGGGCTTCGACTTAAGCCATCGGCGTTACCGTTGAGACTCCCCTTTTTGTAACGCACCTCAAAGGAATATTGTTGTAAAGCGAGGCTCCAGCGCAGGAGGCGGCCATTTTTGGGAGAGATGGTCTGCAGCCATTGGAGAGGGCAGTGATCTGTCTCAATGATAAACCTCGAGCCGGCTAGATAGCATGACAATTTCTGAACGGCCCACACGAGACATGCACACTCTTTCTCGGTGGCGCTATACGCCTGCTCACGACTGGTCAGCTTACGACTAGCATACAGGACGGGGTGTTCTACTTCTCCATTTTCCCGTTGGCACAGTACAACGCCCATGCCTCGCTCACTAGCATCGCACTGAACAATGAACCCTTTTGTATAGTCTGGCGATCGTAGCACAGGCTGGCTTGTTAGGGCACTCTTTAGGGCGCTAAAAGCTCTTTCCTTTGTCTCGTCCCAGACGACTGTTTGAGGCTCTGTCTTTCTTAGAGCATCCGTCAGGGGAGCCGCGATATCAGAGTACCTAGGGATGTACCTCTGATAGTAGCCGGCGACACCTAAGAACGACCGAATATCGGTCTTCGTGCGCGGTTGCGGAAAGTCTCGCACAGCGGCCACTTTTATTTCAGAGGGGCGGCGACGACCCTGACCAATCACGTGACCGAGGTAGACAACCTCGGCCTGTGCTAACTGGCACTTAGGAGCCTTTACTGTCAAGCCTGCTTCGCGCAGGCGGGTTAGCACTGCCCGCAAGTGTGTCATATGCTCAGACCAGGATGCGGAGAATATCGCTACGTCGTCTAGATACGGTAAAGCGAATTCTTGCTGTCCCCGCAACACTTTATCCATGAGACTTGAAAAACAGTATGGCGCGTTCTTCAAACCAAAACTCAACACTTTAGGACGGAATGTTCCCATTGGTGAAATGAACGCCGCATACCTACTAGCCTCTTCTGTAAGTGGAACCTGCCAATAACCCCTGACAAGATCTAGGGTGGAAATAAACTGAGCGCTACTAACTTTCTCAAGGCGCTCCTCGATGTTAGGGATCGGATAAATTTGATCCTTAGTGATGGAATTAAGCCTGCGGTAGTCGACGCAAGGACGAGGTTCCTTGCCCGGTACCTCAACTAAAATCAAAGGGGAGGTATAATCACTCTCACCTGCCTCAATAACACCGAGCTGTAGCATTTTCTTTACCTCAGCCTCCATAATATCGCTCTGGCGGGGTGACACCCGATACGCCTTGGATCGTACTGGCTCTGTGGAGGTAAGTTCTATATCATGAGTAAGTACAGAAGTCCTACCAGGCCTCTCAGAGAACAGACCTTGAAACTCTTGTAATAGCTGGTGTAGTTCGGTTTTCTGCTCAGGCGACAGCGGTGCTTTACTGATAAGGTCACTAATGACTTGACCGGTGTCTTCCCTGTTCGTCACTGAGCCTAGTCCCGGAAGCTCGACCGGAAGCTCTTCAGGAACGTTTACCATCATGCACACCACTGCTTCCCTTTGTCTATAAGGTTTGAGCAGATTACAGTGGTAAACTTGCTGTGCTTTCCGCTTTCCTGGCAGACTTACCACGTAGTTAACGTCCGACAGTTTCTGAACAATTCGCGCTGGGCCCTCCCACTGCACGTCTAGTTTGTTGTTTAGCGATGTGCGCAATATCATGACCTCATCGCCAACCTCAAAACGACGGGCCCTGGCTGTCCGATCATAATAAACCTTGGCCCTCTGCTGGGCCTTTGTCATTGCTTCACCTGACAACTCCTGTGCCCTTCTTAAGCGTTCGAGGAGCTTAAGCACGTACTCCACCACGACTGGGTCGTCGCCCCTACCTTCCCATGATTCTCGAAGCATGCGAAGCGGAGATCGAAGCGAGCGACCGTACACCAGTTCAGCTGGCGAAAACCCCGTAGCCGCATGCGGCGCGGTCCTTAAAGCAAACATCACCCCAGGCAGACACAGCTCCCAGTCAGTTTGATGTTCAAAACACAAGGCTCTCAACACGCGCTTCATGACGGAGTGGAGCTTCTCAACGGAATTCGACTGTGGGTGGTACACTGAGCTGTGTAGCAGCTTTACCCCACACCTTTCGAGAAAAGTTGTCGTCAAAGCGCTAGTAAACACTGTGCCCTGATCTGATTGAATTTCTGCAGGAAAACCAACTCGCGCAAATATGGACAGTAGTGCATTAACTATCTCAACTGAGCTGAGTTCTTTAAGCGGCACTGCTTCAGGGAACTTTGTCGCTGGGCAGATCACAGTCAAAATGTGTCTGTACCCCGTGGCTGTTACCGGCAGAGGTCCCACTGTATGAATAACGAGCCGTCTAAAAGGCTCCGTAATGATAGGTACCAATTTCAACGGCGCCCTCGATTTGTCCCCTGGTTTGCCCACCCGCTGACAAGTGTCACATGTCCTCACGAAATGGTCCGCGTCCCGAAAACACCCTGGCCAATAGTACTCTTGCAAGAGACGGTCCTTAGTTTTCTTAACTCCTAGGTGTCCGGACCACGAACCCCCATGTGACAAGCGCAACAGATCCTGACGATAGCATTGAGGCACGACCAGCTGATCGAACTCCACTCCTCGGCGGTCTAGATACTTCCGGTACAGGACTCCACCTCTTTCCACAAAACGCGCAGTTTTCCTGGCGATACCTTCTTTGACATTGCAGCGCACGTTTTCCAGGCTGCCATCCTTTTTTTGCTCGGCTATCAAAGCCGTCCGGCTGACTTTTAGCAACCTATCAAGTCCGTCTGACGTAGGCGCGATGAGCAAATCAGTAGATAGCTCTTCTAACTTTCCCGCGTCGGGATTTTCCTCTCCAGTATCTGGCGCCTTCAACGCTACAGACTCAATTCTATTCTGTTCGGGCGTGCTCTGAATATCAGCTTGCTGCGCCTCTGACCCTTTTTCGTTGTTTGATAACGTCGGCCCCGCAACTACCGCCTTTGCAGCGAGCTCCCGAACCTTCGATCTGGTTAAGGCCTGAACACTAGCTTCACCAAACAAAAGCCCCTTCTCGCGCAGGAGGTGATCGGACCTGTTTGAAAATAGGTACGGGTACTGGGGTGGCAGCATAGATGACACTGCCGCCTCCGTCTCAAGCGCTCCGAAAGGTCCTTCAATAAGCACTTTTGCTACCGGCAGACACACGCTATGAGCTTCCACGGCTTGCTTGATCCACGCGCACTCGCCCGTGAACATATGGGGTTCTACGTAAGACGGGTGAACTACATCCATCGTAGCTGCGGAATCGCGAAGCACTCGGCACTCTTTCCCGTTTACGAGGAGGTCTCGCATGTAAGGCTCAAGAAGCTTCATGTTCTCGTCAGTGCTGCCTATTGAAAAAAACACAACTTTTGGTGTTGTTTCCGGACACTGCGCCGAAAAGTGACCCGGCTTCTGGCACGTATAACAAACGCCCGCTCGCCTCATCTCGAACCGCTTTCTGCGTTCGGCTTCGGCTGCCGTCTCTTTACGTTTGGTCGGATTGCTTTCACTCGCATCCTCACTACGCGTGTCCCCCTTAAATCTCATGGGCGTGAACCTTGGCCTCTCAGACTTGGAGCCAAATTCACCCTTTTGACCGTCCTTAGCTCCGCGAGCTCGACGCGTCACAAACTCCTCGGCTAGCTCAGCGGCTCTAGCCACCGTACTCACGTCTGGCCTATCCAAGACCCAGTATCGCACGTTCTCCGGTAACCGACTATAAAACTGTTCTAGCCCGAAACACTGCAGAACTTTATCGTGGTCACCAAACGCTTTCTCTTCTTTGAGCCACTCCTGCATGTTCGACATAAGCCTATACGCAAACTCTGTATATGACTCACTTTTGCCTTTCTCATTTTCCCGAAACTTCCGACGGAACGCTTCCGCAGACAGCCGGTACTTTTTTAGCAGACTCGATTTTACTTTGTCGAAATCCTCTGCTTCCTCTCTATCCAAGCGAGCGACTACGTCGGCCGCCTCGCCGGGTAACAAAGTGAGCAAGCGCTGTGGCCACGTTTCCCGAGAGAACCCCTGCTTCTCGCACGTTCGCTCAAAGTTAACCAGGAACAAACCAATGTCCTCTCCAAGCTTAAACGGCCGCATCAGGTCAGTCATTTTGAACAATACTCGTTCTCCTGCACCGTGTGCCTGACTTCCATTACGAGCGCGTTCCATCTCTACCTCGAGACGCTTCATTTCCAAAGCGTGTTCGCGCTCTTCTTTTTCTTTCTGCTCTTTAAGTTCGCGCTCCTGTCTTTTTGACCTCTCCTCAATAGTCTCAAGGCATTCCGACAGCTCGTCATCCTCAGCCTCTAACTCAAGAATAGCCTTTAGCAGTTCAGGTTTTCTTAGTTTGTCTGAGACATCCAGACCCAACTCTCTTGCAAGCTCCAACAATTTCGGTTTGCGCAACGACTTCAAATCCATGGCTGCTCTGAATGCTGCTTTTTCTACTGCTTACTATTGTCTTGCCGCAAACTAACCCGGCAGCAACGACAACCACAATTACCAGCTCTGTTTCTAACACTAACAAAAGCCTGGCAAAGCTCAGAAGAAGAAAGTCCCGCACTCACCAAACCTCGCAGGCAGGAATTCCGCGCAGTCGTTCCGCTGCAGGCAACCAGTCGTCACACAGGGCTCGTTGCACTGCTCCCGGATCGTCGTTGAGCTGCTCAGCATACTGTCAACTGCATTGCTTTGCTGCTGGCCTCCGTTGTCGCTGTCTCACCGCTGGCAGACAGATGTTTGAAGTCGTAGGCGATCTCACCGCTGGCAACCAGATGTTTGGATCGGACTGCTGGTACGATCTGTTGGGAACTCGGCGCTGACGCCCGTGGTTGTACCTGGGTCGCAAGCCCCAAGGGTAGCGTTGGCCTGGCGGCCTGGGGTACAACTCGAAGCATCCGAAGGTCCCGGCAAAGCATGAGTCGACTGGTAACAACGAAACAACTTGTTTATTTTAACATCGCAAAGAGTTGGCGGTCAGGTTTGACCGAAGTAGAGAGACGGGAGAGCACTTCACTCAACGGAAGAAATCGGAGCCCTCCTCTGGCGTCCGGGGGCAGCTGTTTTTATACTCTCGCAGTTGAGGGCAAGAAGGAACCCCTCAAAAGACGAGCACGTGAATGTACAATGGGCTAATGGTGACGCACACTGTCGTAGCGATGCCGTAGCACCATGTCGTGGCGCTGCGCACGATCTCGTAGCACCTGGTCGTGGCGCTGCGCAGCACACTGTCGTGGCGCTGCGCAGCATACTGTCGTGGCGCTGCGCAGCACACTGTCGTGGCGCTGCCGGTCGGACACAATGACTGTAACGAGAAGATGGTCCCTGCTTTGGCATCGCCTGTTTCGGGCACAATGACTGGAAGGAGATCCCTAGGCGGTCGCATCGCCGCAGACGCGCCTGGAAACACCTGGCGATGAGTGTTGCGGTGACGACGATCGGGCCAAAATGTCTGCCGCCCCGCCGCCGTCGCGCCGGCAAAACCACGTGTCGCAGGCGAAACGCAACACCCCCTACCGGCAGTCAAATGAACGCACAAGAACATTTCGTGATGGCAGGCTACGTTGATATGCCGTTAAAAGATAAGCATCGCGAAGTAATGTCTTTAAATATACCACCACTTTTCTTTTTTCACTTTTCAGACTCGTTGCTCATTTCCAATTAGGCTATGTATAGACTCGAGTTCACAAAATTCTATCTCACGTGTCTCCCTCGCACCGCCAGCGCAATCTGCGCGACAGGGCACTAATTATTGGACCTCTAACGTCAACAGCGGGATGTGACACATCGGCTAAACATAACCTCAGAGGTCGGGAAAACACAAAGTGATTAAAAAGCTCCCGGCAGCATTTAGTGGAAGGCACTTGGAACGTCGAGAGTCAAGGACAAAACCGTATACAGCTTAAAGCTAGTTTCATCAAAGGGAAACCGATAAAGATAAGGGGTAGGAATTGTAAGTGACAATGTATACGCACCACCCAAACTACGCGAGCGCGCCAAATGAATGCATCTTTCAGCCCGTGTACGTGTGCTCGCAATGAGCAGTCCGGAAAGACGCCATTCAGGAACGCACGCACGTCATTTCGGGGCGCTGACCACGAGCGGATGTGAGCGTCGCCTGCCTGGCACGGACCGGCGGACATTCTGCGCCGCAGCAATTCCCACGCAGAAAACAGCTGAGCACAACAAAGGCCGGAGAGGAGGGCCGCCGCCTCTGCCTTGATTACTAATTGTAGACCCGCGTGGGTTGACGCCAAAAAACGAGTTCATTCCTCGTCCCGCGCCTCTTTCTCTGCTTTTCCTGCTTTCCTCCGCGCTTCTCCTTCCATCGCCTGCGCTTCCTGCGTGTAGTACGTCGTCGCTATGCCAACAGGAAGCGCCGAGGAGAAGAAAACTCCGCAAAGTGCGGCAGGGGGACGAGCTAGATGGGGAGAGAGGGGGGGGGCAAGCCGGCACTGCCTTGGGCCCACTTGAGATCCCAAAATGCGCCTCTTCCGACGGAAGCAGCGCGATAATCAACCATGAAAGCGGCGTAAAAGAGATGAACGCGGCAGCGGACTGGACTGCACAGGGCGATTTTGTAATTTCCTTTCCGTGCGATTCTTCTTCAGCGTGCCGAGCTGCAGACGCCGCAAACGACTCCGCGTCCCAAGGCGGAGCCGTCACTTCCCAGTTCGCAGCCCTCGATATCATATTTGGAGAACGCGCTATCGTGGGTACAACTGGCACATCTGGTATAGTCGAGCACGTTTGAACAGGCAAGCGCAGAGTCAAGGTTCGTCACAAAGGGCAGCTCCAGTTTTTCCGTTTTCTGCTATGTTCTTGTTTTGTTTTTTTGTAACAAAATGAAAAAGAATTCCTGAAGTTGTAGCAATCATTAAAGAAACTGAGTTGCCGGGGGCAGCAGGAAAGAAAACAGGTATACGCTCGTCTATGTCTTCTTTACTATTGGCATTGTACAGTGACCAAACGATTCAAAGTGTTACTCCAAGAAACTAAGTGCTCTTTCCGTATCGATGATGACGCCGAGAGCAGTGCGACCTTGGGCGCGGCGAGAGCGCGACCGCGTTACGGTAGGCAGAGTTGTGGACGTCTCTGCACGACGGCTCGAACAAAAAGGAAAAGCGCGGACGGCGGCCCCGGTTTTCTCTCGGTTTCACAGTTCGTTTATTATTATTTTTTTTTCAAACTCTGAGCTCTGATACCGTCGCATGGAAGAAAGCCTTCGTCTGCGAATCAGTTTGCAAGTTATCACATCCTATGTCAATCTCATGTTGCACAAAGTCACCACGTGACGCAGCCTAAGACGCAACCAAATTGATAGTCGCGGCGATGACCTCGTGTGGCGCATAGGGGCCTAGCTTTGTGGTGGTGATACACGGAAGGCCTCTCGCAGAGGAAAAGGGAGGAGCAGCACACCAGAGGAGCAGCACGCGAGAGAGAGAGAGAGAGAGAGAGCGCACCTCTAGAGGAGCCATCGTGGCGGGCACCGTGCGGCGCGACAGGTGCAGGCGGCGGCGCGCCATGTGTTCTTTTCCGGCGGTTCCACCGGGCCCGCGGTCAACGGCTGCGAGTCGCCGCCGAGGAGCACTCAGCTGCCGCTGCTCCGGACACCGGATGTGGCCTCTGTGCCACTGGCCGCCTTTTGAATGCAGATGATATCAGCGGGAGTCTTTCCTCTCGCACATGCAGCGTGCACTGCGTGTGTGCGCCCGGGCGCACTTTCTCCCGGCCACGCAGGTCAGCGTGTCTTCTTCAATGAAGGGGGGCGTGGTCCGCTAGGAGAGCGGACGAGTTTCGACGAAGAAGTGGTTCGCAAGTTTTGTTTCTTATTTTTTTGTTTTCATTCGGAATTACGGAGAATGAGAACTCGAGAGCGCGTGTGCGTGATTGAACGGCGCGCCGCGTATGGGCACGATGACGAAGAGGCACTATTTGCCAGCCCGGAGATAGAAAACTGCCCGCGTGTTTGACGGCTCCGCGAGCATAGCGAAGACTGGATGCGGGAGGAAGTTGCTTTGATTTGGTGACACACAGTAATCTCTGAGAGAACGCAAATGTTCGATGGCGAAGGGGTACGCAATGAAAACGAAGGGAGTGGGGGGGGGGGGGGGAGGGGTTGCAACTTGTGACAGTGAGTCAGTAGTACGGGCAGTGACTCCATCCTCTTCGTTACAGTAAGCGAAATGCAAGTAAGCAGAAACACTTCTTGAGACTATGCGGTTGTGATGCCATGTAGAATGTTGCGGACAACACTAACAAAAGTTTCACTTTCTCTAAAACACGCGCCCTCCTTTTATTATATAGATGTGCCATCTCTAGCCGTACCCGCAGCTGTAGCCTAGTGGCTATGACCTTGCGCTGCCGAGCTCGAGGTCACGGGTTCAATCCTGACCGCGGCGGCCGCATTTAGATGGGAGCGCAAAAGCAAAAAAAAAAAAAAAAAAAGCGCTCGTGTACTTAGATTTAGGCGCATGTTAAAGAACTGCAGGTGTCCAAAATTAAACCGAATGCTCCACTACGGCCTGACTCATAATCATAGCGTGGTTTTGGCACGTAAAACTTTAGAATATTTTTTTTAGGTTCTAGCAGCAATGGCACAAAGTTTCTTTAAACTGGAGCAATGGGTAAGGCGCGAATCAAATTTTGGAGTGGCTCTAGACACTGACACTTGTTGTGCTGTGTTGTTGGAGCGAGTCAGACGCAGGACCATTTCCGAGTCGAGAGCAGGAGTCGAACTGCGCTTATTCACGCTGTACAGATTCAGACTCGTTGCATAGACGAGCTGTCGGTTAACTTGAAGGACGCCACATTGATGGCAGGAAAGGGGGAAGCGTATAAAAACACTGACGAATGTCACAGACAAAGCTTTCTTGTTATTGCGTCTGTGCGTGCGCAAACAAAAAAAAAAAGGGAGGGAGGCGGAGGGTTAGTGGCGCGCATCTGATTAACATATTAGATGTTAGCTCAGGATATAGCAGAAGAAGCTTCACGGTCCTCACGTTGACAAATGTTCCCTGCTAATCTTAAAGATGCCGGTGACTTGTCACGACGATTTCTTTTTCATACAGTTTAGAGTCGTATGACATCTGCAGCCTCAGCCATGACCACTGCGCAGGGCGACACTTTAATAGAGACTCGAATACAGGGGCCTATTAACACGAAAGCAAAATTGTCATTATTTTTTTTTACCGCAACAACACGCATGATATCACAACCCTCACTGTGCGACATTAGAATATTTAAAGTAATAGAAGGGCTGAATTTTAGTCGAGCAGCTATCTCGTGAAGCAGAAGACAGCTAGCGGCGCTGGGCAAAGCATAAAAATATTTTCACTTAAAATTGTATTGAATGTAGGGTTTAATGTTCCAAAGCCATCATATTCCTACGAGATACGCAATAGAGGAGGAGGTGGGGAAAGGGCCTGAATTTTCCCCGCCTGGAATTATATAGCGCGCAGCGCCAGCTCGATGAACGTTCGAGATTTGCATTATTCCCCGTCTGAATGAGGCACCAGCTGCTGGAATATAACAAAAAATGAATATGTACACGTATTCACACAGCAGTTCGTACGCTATAGAGTTGTTCGTTAGAAAGGGCGCCAGCCAATTGTGATAGCGAAAATATCATCACCTTAGGCGACCAGTCAATGACATACAGCCTGTACGAGCGAAAATCTTTGTTAATATTTAAAATGCTGATATTGCATAGCAAATGCGAGGTAGGGGGCTATGTCTGAATTTTATAACTCCATATTTGTTTATAAAGGGGAACGCAATGAAAGTGACAAAAATAAAAGTACATAACGCCAGTTGGGGGCCATACCCACAACGTGTAATTTGCACATGTAACTGTAGACTCGCCTAGGGAGTGTTTGCCACGACCGCTCACGGCCACGTCGGCGGATGTGGAAAATCCATTAAACCGCAGGCGTTCTTTGTAACGTGGTAGAAGTAGGCAACTGTCCAGCAGACATTTGTGCGCTATCTAAGGCTTCATGATCTAGAGATACTAAACATCCCGTTGCTCAACCGTCCTAAAGACTACGTTTTATCCCGACTACACCACTTACGATCTTTTTTTTTCTTTGCCGGTTGTTCTGCACGCCACGCGAAGAACTGCTGGAAAATTGCCTAAAAACAGCGTTTTGCCGATTCTTTTTTATTGGAGCTATGGGCCATAACGCTGAATATTGCGCAGTGGCAAAATTAACCGTTCGTTTGTGGCGAGGCCACGTATTTAATCCTGCTTGCAAAAAAGAGAGAGGGCCAATGTCATGGTGGAAACATGAAACGACAAGCTGCAGATGGTAAAAGAAAGGAGAGAGAGAGAGAAAAAGGGGGCACACACGTAAAAGGCGGTTACACGCTGTGGCTATTTTGCTGAATCATGAACCCAACTCTCGTCCACCAGAGCGAAGTTGCGTGTCCACGCAAAGAAAAACAAAACAAAACAAAACGAAATGGAGAAGAAATAAAACTACGTTTCTGATCGGCTCCGCTGTTTGTACGCGCTTTCTGAGTCAGCGATGCAGGGAGAATGAGACGCAGTTCAAACCTGTGCATCATATGTCATGGCCACGGCTCCAATCACATGGTAGTGGCACCTGATAAAGGCAACCATCGATTTACGGGCCGACTTCAAGCTGCCGTTTTCCTGTCGACACGACGGCGAGCATACAGCAATTCAGCCAAAACTCGAACGACAGTGTGTGCACGCCCCAGCTACAACGTATACACTTCGACGCGACCCTGCTATTGAACAGCTCTGAATTTTGAGCGGCACCCGCGCAACGACCACTTCAGGCATTGTACACGCACTCCATATGGAAGGGCGCGCGGGGCTGTCAGTGGGTTGACGAGATATCGACTTGTGGAGCGGAAGCTCGGGCCGACACGTAGACTAAACAAAGAAAGCGGCAACATTTCGCGCTGATTATATATATATATATATATATATATATATATATATATTGCGCAGAACGGAGCTTTATGTCCATTTATGTCCATTGCCCACGAGTGCTGCGTTATCAAATCTGGTACGCGCATGCCACTTCACTATAGTGTCTCAGTCAGCCGTCATAATGGCCACATAAGTCAACGAGGCCGTCCTGAGTCCAGATATCAAGGCGATAAAGCCGTGTGTAATGTGACAGTTCCGCGCACTTCCCTTGCGAAAGAGGCCACTGGGTCATCCCAATGGTGACCTCATTCTGTTGCAAAGCTTAGGTCGCGGGCGAAAGCTCACATGCAGGTGTTAAACGGCAACTCCGGCGTTTTTTTAACCATATTAGGATACTGCCATATTCAAATGGCATTGACAGTCCTGTCACCGATAGGGTGGTTCAATTTGGTTACAAATTCATCAATAATTTTAAATAACCAGTAAACGAGATACCGAAACCGAAACTGGTAGCTGCTTCGTGTGACGTCACGATGGGCCGATGATGTCAGATCCTACGCTACCATAATGTAAACACGCAGTACACGTTGCGCTAACGCCAAAGAAGCAAAGCTGATAATCTCTCCTGACGACACAGGGTGCTTTTACAGATTTGCCGAACTATAGACAGCGGTGATTTCAGCGACGATTTCAGCGACAGTGGCGGTGTAGTCTCTGGCGTCACAAAAACAGGGTGGCCAGTAAGAGGTCATGAGTCGGGAATGCAACCAATCTGTAAAATTCATTTTAAGGAAAGCTAATTGACTTGCAACCGTATTGTTTGGCACATATAATCAGAGTGCAGAAGAGAACGTATATTCAAAATTTTATTAAGAAACTGCAGTGGACATCGAAAGCTCGCCGGAGTTGCCCTTTAAGAAAACAACCTGTACTCAACAGAAGAAAAGAGAGAGAGAGGAAAACAAAAGCAAGAATTCCGAAAATCGCCGTCAATATCCAGCCAAAGTATACGCACGCGCCTTGAGCCAAGGAGTGCCCCGCGCAATGTCCAAGACAACATGCAGCTAACGGGGGTGGAGGTTGGCAGGCCGCGGTTGGAATCGGCAAGAAAGGCGCTTTCGAACGCGACGTGGAGCGAGGCGCGAACGAGAAATACCGGTAATATCCGAGGACCGGTCAGCGAACGAGCAATCACCGCGGCAGCAGTAGCCGGCGGCCCCAGTTCTATACCAAGTGAGCGGGGGCTCCAGCCCGCGATATACTCGGCTCCCTAAAGAGCGCAGTGTGTCTTTGCTTGTTTTTTTTTTCTTTAACATCACTGTATTCAACGCCATTTCGCTTTAGTTATCTTATTTTCATTTCTCTCACCGCGGCAATAGCAGCGGCGTACAACAGCACAACAGTATAGCGCAAGGCTGTGTGAGAAGGCCGCCCATATCGCAAGGACGTGTTGTCTTTTTCGTATGCTTTGTGTCGACGTATCTTTGTATGTTCATTTACGCCATTTCGATTCTCCGGTGCACTCTTTTGTATGGCATCGATACATACTTGTGAGTTGTTTCGAACTCGTACAGCTCACGGCAAATAGCCGACAGCGTAATCAGCATGACTATATATCGGGTGAAAAGCAGGTCAACGCCAGTTCCGTCGTATTTCCAAGCTAATCACACACAAAAAATTGAGAGAGAAAAAAAAAGTACGAACAGGAACCACACATCACTGTCCTCTTTCCTGATTAACTAAAATACGTGTATTAAACATGCTTCATCTTTCCTGCTTCTTTTTATTTATTAATTCAACGCCATTTCGCTTTAGTTATCTTATTTTCATTTATTATTATTATTATTTATTATTTTTTTTATTTTCAAGTCCAGCAGTATTGTCTTGGTTCAACTACCCTTTACCTTTTATATCCACAGCAGATAAACACATAAACCTGCGTAAATGACTGCGACAACTTTGCGACGACCATTACATGCCGCTCTTCGTTTTTCGTTTTACGGCGCTGCTATCGGCTGTACAAAGTGATAGCTTGCCGCTGCACGGTCTAGGTCGCAGCTATTTGTCCGTATACTTACAACTGCTTTCCGGGGTCCTTAAAAGCACATGTTTGCTTACGCCATCCGCAGCGCTTTGTTCTTCTCTGCGTGAGAATTCCCAAATTCTCGAAGGTGCGCGAAAGAGTTTCGCTCACTGTTCTTTGCCTATAGCCTTTAATGAGGCGAAGCATCCCGAGTTTGAAAGAAAAAATGTCGGCGCACTAATAATTTTGTTACAACTTTTCTCTACTGCTGGGAAATAAAAAAAACGTACCTTCACGTTTACAACAATTCGCAGCAAACGCACTGAACTCCAAGTGCAATATTTAGACAGCCAACGGGTGCACAACGGTTGGAATGTCATATTGTCATGACACTCTAAAACACTTTGTGATGACTTGAGCGGATGTTGTGTAGGTTGAACGCATTTCCACGGGCGTCGGTGCGTGCGTCCATCTGTGATTAGGCCCAGTTGCAAATATAGAGCACGCCTCTCCGCCGGCCAACCCCTCTCCCACTTACGCCTTCCAGTCTGTATGCCTCGGCGGAGTTCTTTCTGTGCTTTCAAGCGCTTGTAAAGCGCGCAGTCATTGGCAGCACATGCAGCGAAAGCTTGTAGTTGCGATTACGCGCAAATTGCCCGTCAGCGCAGGAGTTATCCAACACTGTGCGCTCTAATTACGACGTTAATTTTACCTTGTTGACCATTACCACTCGGTTCAAATTACCAGACGTAAGTTGTTTTCTTGCTTCGCATCCGCCTAGTAAGACGCAATTTGGAAAATCACCTTCGCGTTGTGACGCAAACTTCAGTAATGTCTGACAAGGACGACCAGCTAAATTGGCACGGAGTTTACAGAGCTTTAGCGAAGCGGGGAGTTCGGTATCGGGGCAGTGTCCGGGTGTGGAGCAAGATTCGACATGCATGCACAGCGGTCTCTACAAAACTTGCATATATGGCAGGATTAAATCTCTAAAGCAGCCTAAAGAGGAAGAAAAGAAAACTGATGGGGTGGGGTGTTGGCGATGAAGAAGGAGAGTACGGGGTGGTGGGACGATGGAAAATCGTGATGCTGTCGCGAAGAGCGTCTAATGACACTATCTGGCGCAGCTAGCCGTCACTAGCATTTAGAACGCGCAAGATCTACGGAAGCCCACAGAACGACAGGACATGTTCATCGCTTTGATCTGATTTTTCTTCTGGCGATATCACTGTAAAATAATTTGCAGCCTTAAATGTGAATAAGGGTTTAAGTCAATCACCCTTAAATCATTTGACCAAAATGATCTGAGGGTGTGATTTATAGACTGATTTACATCCTTATTCACTTTTAATGGTGCAAATTATTTCACAGTGTAGGATGAACAATCCAGGCGCTCTTAGACAGAAGGCGCTTCGGAAACTTGAGTTTCCACTAGCGTTTTACCACCACCTCGATCACATCAAGACGGTGGGAAGTAGGTAAGAAACGGATGTCCCTTAGAAATCACACGGCTGCAACCTCTCAATCTTCATCACGTGTCATTGAAGAAGGCAGAAGATGCGCTGTCGTCCGCTTGCATGGTCGTGCGAACGCATTCTGTTACAATAAAGCCGCCGAGGACCCAACGCGGCTGCTCTATAGGCGGCACGCGTATAGACTATCCGGTACGTACATTAAATGCGAACGGCTAAAAAAGGTCTGGAAGCACGCGCACAAGCTAACGAAACACAGAAACGCAAATTAGCCGCCCGAGTAGAACGCACCGAGTGCACGGGGCCTTTGTTTCAGCACCCTTATTCTCCCAAGGAGCCGCGATCGCCGCTCGTCTGCCACTTTAATTTCATCTTATCCGGGCTTCGCACAGAAGCCCTCCCCCACCATCCCTCTATCCTTTTGTGATGTCACTGACTTCCGGTCTCCGCCGTTGCGTTGATAGCTACTGCCGGGACGTTTCGCAAATTAAAGTGCTCCTGTAGCGGTGCTCGTTGAAAACACGTGAAGCTAGAAGAGTAGAGGAAAAGAAAGCTGCACCAGGCCGGTGAAAAAGCTGATTCTGGAGTAAGGCTGCGGGAAGACAGATAATAAGAGCCAGCAAAAAATAATAATAAATAGATAAATAAATAAGGCAGTCGCCGCGCTCGGACCGGGTTTCTCAAACGAACCACACATTCAGGCGGACGGCTCGAAAGCAGGGGGTAAACGCCCCCACAGAGAGAGGCCGGGGGAAACACACGGGCCTCCGCACCGCGGTAAACGCAAGGTGCAAAAGAAATACGGAATTAAGCGCAGGGGCGAAATGAGAGAGAGAAAGGGTAGGTGGGTGGGTGGATGTACGGGGCCTGTGAGGCTTTTCGGCGTGAGTTTGTTGCTGCCAGCGAAATCCTTTTGTTCTTTCTCGTTACCGTTCTCACGGCGCAGTCCTCTATATACTTCCCCTCCTCCCACCTCACCTTCTTTATTATTATCATTTTATGTGTGCGTATTTCTATTCTACGTATTCGCCGCCCCTTCCTCCTCCCTCGATAAACAGCGGAACACTCCACTTTATTTTATTCCTGGCTTGAAGGATTTTTTTATTTTTCTTCCTGTCTTCGCGGCGCCGTTCGCCGTCCCATTGTCTGTCTCCTTTTCTGGCAGCGCGGCGGCCGACGCTTGCTACAGCGCTGCAGCCAGACACTGCCACCAGCTCGGCGCTTGCGCCTCCTTGGTGGCGTTTGTTTATGTTGTGTTGCTTTCTACATCCTTTCCAATCGCCTCTTTTATCTTTAGTATCTGTTTTGCTTCTTTGCGAGCGCTCCTACTTCTATGCTCCCTTTTCCTTAATGAGCAGTCTCGTTGTTAGTATAACTCTAGTAGCCGCCAACACTTGAGCGTTAGTGCTTTCTTCGACTTCCTCCGGAAAGACCTGCCTCGCTCACACAGCGAATCGAGCAGCTTCTCGCATTTACGTTCCCCGCGTATGCTTCCTCTCTCCGAGTGATTTCGTAATTCGCAGTAGTGTGACTCCGGACTACCCGCTTGACATAGCCACTCTCAGTGTTTCTTTCATTTTTTTTTTCCAAAGCCACCGCTGACTCTTAAAACGACGCCATTCACTTTATACTAAAACACTATTTTTAAATGACCGCAGAAAGCCTCCCGGAGTATACTTTTTAAAGATAAATAACAATAACAGAGAGAGAGAGAGTAACGAATCAACCACTGCTGCCGCTGCCGTCGTGACGAGAAGTAACACGTGCTGTACGCTCGTAACTCTCCCGTCGGACGTTGTATATACACATACACTTTCTTATTTTTCTTCTTCTTCCGACTCTTAAACAGACTCCCCCGCCGGCACTGCTCAACGGCCACCAGCCGTCCGTCGCTATAGTTGCGCCGCCATTCTTCCCGACTGCGCGGCGTACAAAATTGCAGCTCCTTTCGAGACAAAGGCTGCGTAATAGCGGCTGCAGCAGTAGCAGCAGACCCTGCCACTTACGAGCGAGGGCCTGCTTGCTGCCAGCGCAGAGAGACAGAAGCGAGCGAAAAGATTAAAAAAAAAATAATGAACGGGCGAGTCATAATAGTAAGGCGAGCGTATAGTAAAGTACGAGACCACCCCTTTTTCTTGCTCTCGCGATGATATGTATGTGTGTGTCCGTGTGCGAGCGAACCCCTATACGCGGATGAAACAACTCAACTCTTTCCCCGCCTGTGCAGTCCCCTCGGGGCGAATGCGCGCTCTCTTGCTCATTAATGGTTTTATTACGGCGGTCCCGATTTCTCTCCGTCTTTGCTGAGCGCCGTCACTCTGATTAAGTCTCGCCCCCTCCCCCCCCCCCCACCCCGTTTGTTGCCCGTGCCGAGCGCGCGCGCGGGCGCTATATGCCACCGCCGCGTGGACGCAATTTCAGCGCTCACTGGCACCGAGACCATTATACCGCAGTTTCTTGGTGCAAAAGCCAGTCCCCTTTTCCTTTTCGCGCGTCTGTTTAGCTTTATTTTCGTTGGTTACCGGCGCTAGCACCGCTCGACGCCTCGGTCTCATTTAGTCGTGCGGCGCGGCGCACCGCTGTAAACATTGCCCCCGTACACAGAAGCGAAGTTGGCAGGAAAGTGCTGGTAATGGCGGTAACGACGCACGCCTGTATGAGCGAAAGTCAACGCGAAGAAGTGTACAACTCGAGGCATGTTTTTCTGGTCTCTTAACTGTATCTCGCACGAACAGAAGAGCTCGTTACGAAACCCCGGTGCCTCTCGAACCAGTAGGTCATAACCACGCGGGGTTTTTTTCGCAGGCAGTAAACTGTATACAACGTTTCGAGGTGCAAAAACATCCGTACTATTACGCGACGTCCACTGATCATCTCACTGCGTTTTTCTCACCGCACAGTGACTCACTTTCTCAGCTGATCCGCAGGCAAACATACGCGCCCTCTGACAAAAGTACCAAGCTCGCGCCGTCACGGACGACGGACGTGTACGGGCCGCACAGTGCATAAGCGTCAAGAATGGAGACAATACCGTCCGCGGAGTTGGTATACTATGCACAACAGCGCCGTCTTCGAAAGCGGGCGTGTTGGGGTCAGTTTCCTTTCGGCTACTCTTCTTCTCCTTCATGCGCATTTCTTTATTTATTTTTGTCTTTCCGTTTTTCTCAATTTTCTCGGCGTCGTTATGGGAGCGCTTCGAAGATCGAAGGGGACGACTGGCCAGACGAGCTCGCACGGCGGCGCGCCACTTCCGCCAGAGCGCCAGATGGTTACCGAGCACGCGTACGCGCGCGCGCGCGCGCGCGTCGGTTTCTATATGTTCTCGCTATGCGCGCGAGATTCCCCTCGTCCCTCCGCAAGGAACCACACGAAGAAGACAGAGAAGCGGGAAAAGCAGAAACAAAAGAAGGAGAATATAAGCCGGGACTCTCCGCAACCGCCGTCTTCCCGCACGTAGCATACGAGCCTATATGACCGAGCGGTGCGCGCCCTATAGCTGCCCCTGCTCCGGACGAAAGCCTCGAAGCGCAGGTAGGGGGGCCCCTGCGGCACAAGCGCTCGTGCCTCGATAGCTGGGAGCCTTTCCCGCCCATCCGGCAACAGCCGGTCGCAAACGGGCGCTCAGGGTTGTGGTTATCGCGCATCCTTCGCGTAGCAAATAAGCAATAAGAGGCTGGCAGCGCCGTGGGGGAATGGGTGAGGAGGTTTGACTCGCAGTAGCCGCTGTGTACCGGCCGAGTTTCGGACGAACAGTTGCTTCGAGTGTAAAAATACACAAAGACTTGCGTGGGGGGGGGGGGGGGAGGGGGTTGCGTGAGTCCTTTACGACCCCGTATATACGAACTTCACCGCTGAGAGATGCCTGAAACCATACTTGCGTGGCCTCAATAACTAAGCAACGTCTCTTTGGCGGGAAACTTGCTATATAGTTGTCGTAAAACGCTGTAATGTTCAGTTCAACTTCTATGTACACCACCTCTCCCCCTCCAAAAAAAAAAAAAAACTCAATCTTTCTCATACATTTTTCTTTTAGTTCTGCTGTAAAGAAAAGAGAACACAAAGTGTTTCATTGTCAGCTTGTACTATTCTTAAGCATCTCTACTGTTCCTATGTCCCTTCTTTGGCACTCGATATCCAATGCACTCGTGGAACCTCCGCAAGTTGTGGCAATAATATACTTAATCCTTTATCAGTTGATAAAAAAAAAACACAAAGGAAAGGAAAAAATGGCGAGTACACAGTGAAAAGAGCGCAACCTTCTCTGAGGCAGCAACTATATACCTCACAGACTATACTGCATTTTTCTCTTATTTTTTTCTCAACGATGACGAAAGCACTCACAGACTTTTCACTTGTATCACATTACAGAGTTCAATGCGACACAACGTTTTTCTTGCTTTCGCCGACCCTTACTGACTTTACTTCTCCTCCTCCTCCTCCTCCTCCTCCTCCTCCTCCTCCTCCTTCTTCTTCTTCTTCTTCTTCTTCTTCTTATTATTATTATTATTATTATTATTATTATTATTATTATTATTATTATTATTATTATTATTATTATTATTTGTTCCTATTTTGACACTATAAGTAAGAATTATAGTTTAAGACTGCAGTCAGTTGGACCAGTTGGTGTTGCACATTCATTATTTGAAGCTCAGCACAATGATCAATAAGTAACAATACCATACGATGCTTAGTGGTGCTGTGAAGCGGCATAAGTAGCTGTACGCTAGATCATAATGAAATGGTTGATGAAAATGTTTCGAAATCCCTTTTATCCCCGTCTCTTGAGAGTATTCGGACGGAACTGTCGCAAACCTTACAATTAAGGGTGCTTCGCGCTGTCAGTTCCTATCCAGAACCTTCGCTAGGTGCCCTCGTGTGCACGCCCATGTACAGGGTGATCATATTTTGGTTTTAGGAAATTTTTAAGAATAGCCTACTGCGGATAACATAATTCTAGTCCTAGAGCTGGATTATTCAAAGAGGCAGACATTACTTCAACGAGAAATCAAAACACGCATTCAAATGATTAACAGAAATCCATTAATTATCTTCTTAACTATTTACGGCACACATTGCAATCTACAAATTTGTAGCCGGTGATCTTGAAAGACGTATCCACTTGGAATAAATATTCACAATAACGCCAATTTTGAGATATGCGCCATCAAACTCACCGTAAAAATGCACTGTTGTTCCACTTACTCTTTTCAGAAAACACTCTTGTATGCATTGAAGCACAATAGCAACTGGAACGCCCATGTATTTCGTCCCACACTTTGGGAAATAAGATCTCGAAACTGGCGTCATCCTAGAAAGTCATTTCAAGTGGATGCGTCCTGCAAGCTCACCGCCTATATTTCGCAAATGACAATATGTGCCGTAATGTAATTAGTTAAAATATTAATTAGTACACTTTTTGCTAATCAGTTGAACATGTGTTTCGATTTCTCGTGCTAGTAATGCGCGATTCTTTGAGTAATCCAGCTCGATAACAAGGATTATGCTATCTGCCACAGGCGACATTTAAAAATTCCATAAAACTTAAAAATGATCATCCTGTATATACGGGCAAAGATCGGAACAAGCACACATCACAACGGCACTGAGTTAATACTCGAGAATTCGGTCTGTGTTTGGAAAATTTGTAATATCAGATTCAACATATACACGTGACAGTTCTTGCGGCTCATCAGTAGTACGAATGAATGAAACATAAAAAAAAGGACTTGAGAAAACCAAACTCTTCCTAGACTTGTCGGCTGAATGGCGCTTTTCGTATCCTATAGCAGAAGCCAACAAGAGACGGCCGGATAATTAGTGGCGTAAAGGTAGAAAAACACGCACGCACCCTAAATGAAGGGAACTTGATATATTTTATATGTATTTTAGCCTTGTGTACTATAATATCTAGAGCCCTGACGGCTAGTTATCACGGTTATTCTGGCATGCATGGCCAGGGCGCAGTAAGAGATATATAAATAACGGGCTAGGTAGGCTCCCCGTTAGAATACCCTTCCATTCAGCGATTCCTCCGACCAGGCTCCTTACATCGAGGATATCTGAAAGAGGTAGGTATTCAGAGGGCCACGAAAGGTTTGTCATAAAGAGACTAATAGTGTAGCAAATTTTTGCACTTAAGTATATACAGAAGCATGTTGCTCCCAGCTTCTCCAGCGAACTAGACATTGCGGTTTCGCGCACTGCTTCCGGTACGTAAATTCTATCTGTTAATCAAGTCAAACAGTTCATTTGTAATGTGCCGCTCTTTCGGTCACTTATTAAACAGACGGCAAATTGCGCGAAGCGGGCGCACCAATTTGCTTACCCGCACGAACAAGAAGAGCACTGCATAGGTAACGTGCCAGCGCTAAAACACGCCGTCGGTTGCGGCGCGCAAGGTCTCACCTTGCTCGCAGGCATGCCTCTCCGGCCGCCCAACAAATGACTCTCGTGTTTGCAGCCGTATATACGCATTACATCAGCGCCGCGGCCGAAACGGCACGAACCTAATGAAGGCAGCGCAGCAGCCCGGGGTGAGCGAAAGATTGAGAACAATCAACGGGCGAGCCGCCCGCTCGGTGCACGCTTTTTTTTTTTCCCTCAAGACACGTGCTTCTTCCATCGGGCTGGCGTGCGCATCACCGCTGCACGCCGGGGCCGTCGCTTCCGGTCACGAGGAAGGCCGGGCTGCCCCTTCCTGGGCCCAGCCCCGGGGAGGCAGCTCTTTCATCCCTGGCCGACAGCAGCCGCAGCAGCACCCGCGCCGGCCATATCAGCGGCGCAAAACGCGCAGGGCCACGGTCCACTGCGCAAACGAGGCATCATCGTAGCAAGCGGGGCGAGCGTCGGGCGCGGCGTCTCCTCCGCTGGCGTAGAGTACACTTGACGCGTGCGCGCCGGAAGCAACATCAGCAAGCATCGCCACCACCGGCGACGAGAGCGACAAATTGTAGAAACTGGCGAAAAATGAAAAAAAAGAAAGAAAAGAAGAGGCGCCCCGACGGCCGGCGCTGCGTCTCCATCGCGCTGTCCGCGTCGCGCCTTGGCTTCCATATCTGCAAACTGAGACGGCCAGCCGGAGACACCGAGCAGAATGGAAAAAGAGGTAGCTGACGAGAGAGAAAAAAGAAACCGAAAGAAATACGGGAGGGAAGAAACGACAAAGTTGCCAACGCGATGTCTTCTAGCGAAGAACGGTCGAGGCGGGAGGCACGAAGTCTGCGCTGCTTGCACCGTCTGTGCCGTGGACTCGAGCGCTGCCGAAGCTTTCGTCGTGCAGCAGAGAGTCGGGCTGGCGCGCCTGTCAATACGTGCGCGCGAGCTATTGAAGGAGGTCGTTGACAACCATTAGAACATTCCCGGGTGCTGACGACAGGGCCGGCAGACAAGCCAGGCACCTTCGGTCGCTCTGGGAGAAATAAAGAAAATGGAAGCAGCGGCAGTTTTCGGACTCGGAGGCTACGAACGGCGCAGCTTGGGTCGTGGTGCCTGCCCGAGACTGCGCCTCAGCAGACTCACTTTTTCGGATAACAGGAAAACCTGTTCCTACGACGCGATTTCATACAGCTTGTAGCTGCTTGAAGCGGCGCTCTTGCAAAATGACATGCCAAACACTCTTCGCAACGACCCAAAGGGGTCCACTCTTCTAACGGCAACGAGGACGGGCCTCTATATAATCAAACAACTACTACTGAAGAGGTTTGTTCAAACCGTATATGAAGTGGTTAAGGCGAGGTTATGCACAGACGATTTTTTATTGACTGGTACTAACGCTTGCAAAAATAAGTGTACCGGGCGACGCCGCTAGTACATTACTGACGCCGATTTACTAATTATTTGTGGTGCAGACTTGTGCGCTTTATGCTTAGATATGTAAGAGTAATTTAGACTGCCAGGCTAGCCCGACCTGTAGCAAACACCTCAAACAGCCAACCAAACAACCAACCATCATTTAGTTTCGCCACCAATGGGCGTCGTCGCTTCATAAATCGTTGCCTGCGGGAGGTTAATGAAGTAGTCAAATTTGCATTTGACTGTTTCGGCACTACTTCAACAGTTATTTAGCACGTAGAGTTTTGTTACTCAAAGCCCTTTCGCATTCTGAAAGTCAGGCATCTCGGATGCGCTTCGATACCGGCCGCAATGGACACTATGAGGGAAGCGAGTGCCGCAACGCACACGCGAACATCAGTGCTTGTAATCGTTAGTTGAATACTATCGCAACACGGCATATATAGAAAAGGACACACAAAGTTCCAACCGCCGAACAACTTAAGAAAACACGCGAGGCCGCTGAGAAATGGGAAGAAAAAACAAGTACTCGAGAGGAGGATAAGGAGAGGGATGAAGTATCTAAGGACGCTGTGAAAACACAGGCTACGCCATTCTTGTTTCGTCCGGAGCGTGCTATTTGCAGATAGCCTCGAGAGATAGCAGGGGTGCAGCCCGTGACGCCGCACTAAAATACGGACAGCCGAAGAGTTGGTCTTAATCCCGCCGCATCTACTGCGGCATCCACGACAGGTATACTTTTTGGGCCCCCTCCCCCCACTCCTCCGCCTCCCGGAGGCATGCGAACAAAACAGGGAAACAATGCGAGCTCCGCGGGGCCGCGTCTTCCCTCCGATTTTCCACACCGTCGCATTTTCCACGCCGACACCGGTCCGCCTGTTTATGCGGCCGCATGCTGTCGGAAAGGTAAGGCCCCCAAGAAGAGACGCCGGCGATCGGAGCAGCTGATGACCCGAGGAAACGTTCGAGCAAGTTCTCGCGAGAAAACCAAAGACGGAGAGCAGCGGGAGCAAAAAAAAAAAAAAAAAGAAAGAAAGAAAGACGAGGTCTCACTTGCTTAGATCTCGGGAATTACTGGCGACGCAACTGCGGTCTCCGGATGTATACGGTCCGGGTTTAGGTGCCTTACTTATAGTGGCGCGTTCTATGCCGAGAAGTGGAAAACAGTAGTCGTGATTACAGTAATTTCGCGGGCATTCGCTGATGTGTGATATACGATATGAGTTAGAGGAGTAACAAGTATGCTTATTGGCTCAAGAACATATCATATATACTGACATTGTGATGCTGCCGCACGTATGTACAGCAAAAAGAACGTCGAACACTTTTTCGGGGGAAAAACGGGCAGTGGTATAGGAGGGTTGTTCCGCCGGCTGTTCGTGCAGCGATGCATTGCAGACGGAGGATATGTGGTTGCTCAGCACTCGCACTTCTAGCTGCCAGCTCATGCAACGGCCACTGCACCACCTCCAAGCGTCAGCGAGCGACACTGTCGGCGGCATCAGGTTTCAGCTTGCGAAAATTGTCCGCGTGTGGCAGAGGCATACAATAGTTTTCCTTTTTTAATGCGCAGGGGGTGGGGGTCAGAAAGATAAGATAGAATGAATGAATGAATGAATGAATGAATGAATGAATGAATGAATGAATGAATGAATGAATGAATGAATGAATGCTGGATGTTGATGGTATAGTCGACTTCTGTGGCGCAGCGGCCAAGCCAGAACAAGGCGCAAATACTTTTAAAGGGGCCTCGCTTAAGTAGTGCACTGAAATATTGTTAGCGGGTTCTTTAATTAGCGCTAAAGTGCTTTTAACTCACATCAGCCTCTCACTGGTCACGCTGTTGCCGAGTGCCCACAGGTAGTTTGGGTTTCCAAAAGCAACATACTATATAGGCATACTACTGCTTCACTTGTGGTACCAAAGTGCTCTTTGCAATCCTCCGACCAAGGTCTCGTAATTTGCACTTCTGGGTGACATTTATCCCCTACGTCATAGCCTATAGCGCTCCCGCATTCAGGGCTCTGATGACAAAGTAAGACAATCTCGCGCCATTCAAGTGACAAATATAAGCCTCTCTCTCTCTCTCTCTCTCTCTCTCTCTCTCTGGAGCGCTACAAGGACCTCGGCGGTACCGGTTTCAACGCTCGTGCTAGCGTTCCCGGCAGGTCTACGAATACGTTCAGGCCAAGCTGAAAGGCCCGGCAGCAGATGTCTGCACGCACTGGCAGCAGCAGCAGCGGCGCGGCCGGGGGATCCGTTGGGCTGCGCCGAGCAGCAGGAGCGAGACGTTATCGTGCGCTGGACAGCTGTTCCTCCCGATGGCCAGACACATCCCGCGAGCCGGGGCTGGCTTGGAGGGCGGCTATCGAACCCGCTTGTACACGAGCCGCCACCGATCTTCCTGGTATATACATACCGCGATTGTCCCTCACCCTCTCTTTTCGCCCATCGGAACAATGCGTGAGCCTGAACGGACACCGTCGGATTTGACGGGAACACGTTATCTAAACGCTACACCTATCTTTTGCGGCTCCATCGCCAAATAATATATAGCCTGATATTGTCTTACGTTCTCCGGTATAGGCACTGTCTCCTTAAAGGCGTTTTCTGGTTTCGGTTAACCGGGGTTCAGTTTTACACACTCGTGCGGGGATTCTTTTTTTTTTTTTCTGTGCATATTGATGACTCATAAAATGGCTTGCGATCAGTAACATATACCGACGCAAACATTACGCAAATGACTTTATCAGACCGCTGGCGCGCATCACGCACAACGCATGACGATGTGCGAGTTCAACAAACTCGCCTGGCGAGGTGCAACGCTTTGAAGAGCTCACGGTGTAACGTGATTGAGGGAAAAAAAAGAAACGAGGTGTGAGGCGTTGTCTGGAGGGGGGAATGGGTGTGTGCATGGAACGAGGATGGCGAACACAAAGTTCCCAGGTAGTAGGAAGGTCAAGCTCACCGCGACATCCGAACCGAGAGCGCACGACGACGACAGTGGGGTGCCTCTGGGCGTCACGTATCTTCCGGCGCTTCGCTCTATCCTTGCCGTTGCGCCACGTGATGCCCAAACGTCGATGAGAACGGAGGATTCACGCGAGGATGAAGGATGTTCGATGCCTGCCGCTGCAGCGCGCTCGTGCTGCAAACGGGGCGGACGCTCTCCTTTTTCTCTCGGCTCGTCCAGAGCCCGCGCTGCCCTTCGATCCAGCCGTTGACGCGGACCCGTCGCCTCGTGACTGGGAGCGCGATCCATCACGCCGAGAATTTCGTTCCTTTAAGCGGCCGCGTGCGGCTGCAAAAGCGCGCGTCCGCGGCGTCGTGCGTCTGCGGCCGCGTCGAGCATCGCATCGCCCAGGGCGTGGTCGCCGCGTGTGTGTGTATGTGTACAGGCGGCGCGCAAGAAGAAGAAGACATCGGACCCGAACAGAGTTATCGAAGCCCCGCGCAGAACGACGTGCGACGTGTAACGAGCACGTTTTGCGCGAAGCGTGATTAATGGGAGGGTCTCCGGATGGCGATGAACTCCGCATAAATCGGCCGAACTCGGTCGTTGATTCAATTACGAACTCGGCTGTAATAGGGGCGCTGATGAGCCGGGCGGCTGGAAGGAGCGCTCCCGGAGACTGGACACCGGCCGGGGCACGGACGCGGCTGCTCCCTGGGAAGAGCTCGTTTCGCGATGAGTAAAAGCGTCCCCTTTCCTCCGAAAGGCGGCGCCCCGACTTTAATGAACAAAGCGGAAGAAAGAAAGCGCGTGTCTCGCGGAGAGGTGAGATGAAGACCACAACATCATAATTTCTTAGACTTCTGCGGCCCCGCAGGAGGAGTTCGTTAGTCATCAGGCGCTGATAATCATCGGCAGCGGGCGAGAGAGCGGTAAAAGATCCACGAGAGCGGAGCGCGTGCAGATAGCCGATCGAACTGCGTAATGATTTTTCAAAGGCCTGGTTAACAAAGAAACAAACTTGCGCGACGGCCGCTCTAAAGTCATGACGCGCTCGAGAACCCGCATTTCAAGTTTCTTGGCCGCGCCTGATAAACTGCTGCTCTCGATGAAAGCTGTGAACCTTTCCGGGGTGCGTGGAAGTCCGTTAATTATTACGCGCCGATGCTAAATACAAAATGATCGGGTATACAAGGAGGCACGAGCAATAGTATACACGATTCGAGCCGCGCGGCCGAAAGCGCACGAAAGGGTGCATCCTTCTCCTGCCTGCATGTGCTTCTTTTAGTTTTTTAAGAGGAAAATTTATGCTCCACCTATTGAACATGTTCTACTGCTAGGAAACTCTAATCACACAATCTGTGGCGTAAGCCTTCAGCCACCACTTTCCCGGAAGGCTTACCGACGGAAAAAGAAAATTAATGTCATTGCATGCAAGTGCGCTAGTCGTAGACAGCCGACGAACTGCTATAAAAATACTTGCGGTTAAGCTTGCCGACAAGGCACAAACACACGTGCTCTGTGTTGCAATCACCCAGTATAACTGGGAGGGGCGGCGCGGTGCCCTAAACGGCATTGGCATTTAAATGAGCGCGCCGTTTTCAACGATGAAAACTAACTTGTCCAACGCGGTTGCCCGTCAGAATGGGAGCGCTTTCGCGTCTGTCAGCAGCGTGGTCGCTTTCCCTCGCCGAAGCGCTGAGCAAAAGGTGCCAAAGGCCGAGGCGCGAATGCGTTCTTTGCGAGGCCAGCCATCCGTGGCGTCGTGAACGTTCGCGCGTGCCGTCGTCGGAGCTCCCCTTCGGCTGACTGACTGACTGGCGTAGAAACGGCTCCGTGTATACGCGTGGCGCATGATTGCCGTGCGGGAAAGCCAGCAGCGACGGCGTGCCGACAGTGAAGCTTCCGCGTCACAGCAGCGAGCCCTATCGGGGGGGTGGGGGAGGGGGCGCTTACGGCCTTCGCTGTACGTCTCATACATTTCGCACCTAGCGTAGCCCGCGCGTTTTATAGAATGGCTTGAGGTATACAGACTTTGTTGATCTCTTTTGCTGCCCGCTTGTCAAAGCGTCCCTCGGTTACCTACATTCTTCATCATCTTATGATGAAAAGCTGCAAGATGTTCTTGTCTTTTTTGTTCTTTCTTTCCAAAAGGAAAATATGAATCTGCCTAAATCATAAGGAGGTGACAAATGGCTGACCAAGAGTTGTAAAAATGTCTTTGGCGGCTGCCTTTTCAGCTCTCCGCACATAGCGTCGGCAATGACGAGTTGAAGCAGGCCACTTGTTTTAGAAATTGCGCAAGGGTGCAAAGCTTGCGCATGCTCAGCTTCTGCGCAATGGGTTCGAACGGTCGCATACTGTTACACAGCGGCGTGATAAGGGAACCGCTACGCGCGTTCTAACGCACGCTGTCGCACATTCGAACAGTTTATTTTAGATTAATTTAGTTGCCATGCCTCTACGCGTCCGTAGTATACTTACAGCGACGTAGCCAAAAATTTCGTTCGGGGGGGGGGGGGGGTCTCATATTGCAGCTCAGCCTCTTCATTATAGAATTTGTCGAGGGGTCAAATACATGAATAATAACTGCATTGCCAAGGACGCTGCAAACGAATTCTTGAACGCTACGCACTGCCATGACAACTAAAATACGTATTTTTTCACGAAACAATATACTTGTATGTCCCAAAAATTGTGTGCGAACTAACTGATATCAATGCTTTCATCTTTTTTGTCTATTTATTAAGTAAAGAAAATATCCCACGAACTTTAGAACTATATCAGTTTGAAAACAGCGAAGCAGTGCATGTCACTGATATGAAAAATGTAAATGCCATAAAATGAACAAGTTGAGTACAAATATGTTAATGAAACTTTGTCAGTCAAGAACCTTGTTTACATTTCGTACGTTCGCAACGGTCAGGTAAAAATCTCAATGACGCTTTGCACAAAGGTATTGCTCAGGAGCAGCTGTCATCGGTCGTGTATACTGTGAGCAACTGTACCGAAATTACAGTCGCAACAGAGATCATATATAAAAAGCAGGAGTTCTGCAACATATACGAGGGCGAGTCAAATGAAAGTGAGCCACTGCGAATATATGACAAACGGGGTACTTTATTTAAAAGTATACTCTGTATGAGCATTGAGCCATTTGTCCCACTGAAGAAGTCGCGTGATTACCGTCTTATAAAACTCTTTGAGTTGCTGCTTCAAAACGCCTGTAACTGACTCTTTCGCGTCATCATCCGACACGAATCTGGTTCCCTTTAGCTGTTTCTTCAATTGCCCCAAAATGATGAAGTCGCAAGGCGACAAGTCTGGGCTGTATGGCAGATGTTGCAGCGTTTCCCACTTGAACTTTTCCAGTTTTGTATTAACCACATCAGCGACGTGGGCACGGGCATTGTTGTGGAGCAAGATGACCCCATTCGTCAATTTTCGACGTCGTTTGTTCTTGATTGCAACACGCAGCCGATCCGGCGTTTCAGAATATCTGAAACGATAGTCTCTCCAGGTTTAGCAAAGTCTCTCAGTAATGGCCCCTGACGATCGAAAAAGCAAGTCAACAGCTTTCCGGCGGAAATGATGGCCTTTGCTTTCTTTGGCGTGGTGAATTCGAATGTTTCCACTTTAAGCTTTGCCGTCGCGGTTCAGGTTCGTCATAGTGGCACCATGAATCGTTCCCGGTCACAATTGCAGACAAGAAGTTGTCCCCTTCATTGTGATACCGAATCAGATGAGTCAAGGCAGCGCCGAACTTCCCTGTGTTCTGGCGGTGGTTCAAAATCTTGGGCATCAATTGCGCACACAAGAGCCTATAACCGAGATGTAAATGAATTATGGTTGGAACCGAACGTGACTGATGTTCACACGCTCTGCCAGTTCATCGATGCTTATCCTCCGTTATTGTCTAATCAGCTCATCAACCTTTCCAATTGTGTTGGGGGTGATTGCACGATGGCTTTGGCCCGGTCTTAGATCGTATTTGCAACTTTCACGTCCTTCTTGAACCGTTTGCTCCAACGCTTCACAGTGGCCAATGAAATGCGATGTTCAACGTACACGGCAGCCATACGGCGACTAATTTCTTTTTAGGAAACAACTTCAGCTGTAAAAAACCTCACGACAACGCGCTCTTCAACTTTTGGAGTGTCCATTAAGTGTCACGCAACCATGTTTAACCCAGTGTATGGGAGTATTAAAAAACTTTTATCCTCACACCTGCGTGTCACTTTTGTAAATGAGAGATGGCTGTGTGCTACGCGCGTACTTCGCAGATAATGAACAGAACCATTATTGCGCGGGGTTGGTTGGCTCACTTTCATTTGACTCGCCCTCGTACATTAGAAATGTGAAGATACAATGGAATACGCAAATGCGAAGATACAGCTTGATAAGGGGCACAAAAGTGTCACTGGAAACAAAGTTCTCTGCACGTATACACAAAACCTCCCAATAAGATATTTAAATATAGGTATAAGTCTGCAATAAATTTACGTATCTAATAAAGGGTCACTGTATGTAATGCGTCAAACAAGGCAAATAAACATGTTGCGCAATCACAGATCCACAAGTCACAGAACCCTTAGGCCCGCCCCTCCTCCCTCCACACACCCCGAAATATCGCGCGCGACGGAAGGTGGCACGCTTCCTCCCCGCTTTTCTCCCTTGTGCACACAAGACTGAGCCACCATCTTCGGCTCACCCATGCCACCCCCCGCCCCCCAACGGTTTCACTTGCATACAGCATGCGGCGCGCGGTCACGATGTTATCACCTTGGACTTTATATGGAACATGAGGGCGACGGCGATGGCAGGAATGCGCCTGGAGTATCCATATAATTGTTACCGCAATGATATAATAAGAGTATCCGGCAGCTGAAGCGTCCCGTGGCCCATTACATTCGGCAAAAGAAGCAGTGAGAAAATCGAACTTTCACCGTGCGACGATTCGCTGCGCCGCGACAATGTCTTCTTTTTCTTTTGTGGGGTGGAGGCACCAAAATAAAGAAGAAAACGTGAAGGAAAGCATGTTGGCCACAATCGAATGCCTACCTTGGGCATTTAATGTGTCTACCGAAGGAACATCGAGGAAAACGTGGGACGCTTGGTCCACAGAGAACCCATACGCATACTGTTCGGTATACCGAGCAGTATGCGCAGTATGCGAGCAGTATACCGCCGGTGCAGCCTACACCGGCTAGACAAGACTTTCCAGAGAGGTGGCGCTCGAGCGAACGCGTTGCAATCCGTCGAGTCCCCACAGTGATGGCGGCGAGCGACCATTGTTTCCTTTTCTCGTCTGCAAGCCAGAAAGCGTCCAAAACTCTCCCAGGCGAAAATCCCCTTGGCCAGAGAAAAACGAACGCGCATTGAAGTGCGCCACGCGGTGGTCGGGACAACGCGAGAAAAGCGCATATGTGCTCTGGCTGGCTCTGGTAGCCCGCGGGTAGCGAGAACAAGAAAATCGAAGATGCTCAACGTGTCCTTGTGAATAGAGTACAAAAAGTACAAAAATAAATATCGTAGTTACCTTTGCTGGCTTTAGTGTGTTGAGATGGATGCTTTGGTGCAGGCGAAAAAAAAGAAATGTTGATATTCTTTTCGCTGACATGGCGGGCACAAATGAACCACCATAACACTTCGTCTCACCAGACCTCGCTACGTGCTTTGTCAACTTGTCTGATAGTGTTGATTTGGCTGGCCTCGTATGTTCCGATGTACAACTTTAGTAAAGTCAACGCACCTTTGGCGTCAAATGTTTATAACAACATTAAACCCACAAAGTTCCGGAGTGGAAAAGCTAAAGCACAACTTTGGAAATGTCAATGCGCCTTTCGCATCAAAGGTTTATAAGAACTTTATACCCATAAAGTTTCAGAATTGAAATCCATGCGCTCCGTAGATTCAGTGGCCTCCGCGAGATGCCGCGACGAGCCTGCTCGCCATCAAAACGCCCTTGAAACTTCGCGCTCGGACGGGGCTTTTTGCGTTAGGTGACTCGCGGTGCATGGGCGTTGCCGCAAAATCCAGCCCGAGTTCGCAATGTGTGCGCTCAAATCTCTTTTCGAGCATGAAAAAGACATTCTAGACAGAATCCAGAACAATTTCCGGCGCCGGGGGTTGTTTTGGTCGGCGGTGCATGGACACCACGAAAAAATTTCGGGGGTGCGGGGGGGGGGGGGGGGGTAGTGCTGAATCACCATAAACCATCCTCGCCCTGGCTATGCCCCTGAGTACTTACCAATATGTACCGCACGTCAAAGTGTTTATTAAAGGTATTCTTACATCATCAATCATCATAGAGAGCGCTCATAAGCTGCTCTTTACCACTTACACAAATTCTCTGTCGTTGGTGGCTCTCGCGGAGTAGGACAATGTCTCCATGTACAACAGCGTGAGCACCTCGGTTACCTGTGGTTATTGCTCAAACGTATTTTATTTCACCAACTGCTCTAGCTTTCAGGCAAAAGCTTTCAAAGGGCCATCTTGCGCTTGACCTCGATTCTTGACCTGCTCAATTCCGACGGCAAAGTCACAGCCCAGCTATAAGCACACGCCGCGACTTGGGTCAATGCGGCACTATGGACGTCGCTCTAGACGCGTTAAAGTTGTGGTTTGGCGTCAGTGGACCTTCTCACGAGCAGAGTCATGTGTTACAGCACTGTAAGATTTGCAGCCCACTGGTTAGTGCTAAATCTAGCTGAGGCATGGCAACGGTGGCAAGCCGCCGACGAAACACCAGCAACGAGAGCCATCGCCGGATCGGTGGTGACGGGAGACGCTGCTGCCGGGGCTTCACGGCGACGACGAGAAGCCGCGCCGTGTACGCGCTCTACACACGCACCGCCGGCAGTAGCGGCGGCGCCGCCTCGCGTGCGCGTGCCCTTGACGCTCTTCCGGCCATTCAGTCCATCGCCGCCCGCTGACCCGCTCCTCTGCCGCCGCCACTCTTTCGACGGCCGGCAACAACCATTGACTCCACACGCGCCGCCACCATTCGCGCCCAGCCGACACTTTCTTCAGCGCCGCCTTTGGATCGGCAACAGCGCGGCCCATCGGGAAAGCGTCCAGCGCACAGCTGGGCCGCCTGCCGCAGTACGATTCCTGTCTTGCGCTTCTTTTCTGGTGGACGTTTCCGGCGCCGTAAACGCGACGATTTCGGTAAGCCGTGCTGTCGCGTTTCATGCACGAAGGTCAGGAGTTGTGTCCAGACGGGATGGTGGCAGAAGAAAAAGCTTTCCTCCCTCCTCCAGCACTCGACAGGCCGGCGTTTTTTTCTGGAACTTCACTTTGCGATTCACGCCCTGTACTCACTGTCTGCAACACTTTGCAGCTGCTAAAAAAAGTAAAACGAAAAGAGTGAGCAAATTTAATGAATAATGGCAACTGTTGTTATAACGTGTACAGCACAATATTTTTTGACACGTCTCTGCACAACCAACAACGAGAGACGCGTCCCACAGCAAGCGCTACACGATGAGTGCCACCTAAATCGACCTCGCCGCGTGTCCGGAAGCCGCCGCATCCACCTGTTGCTCTCTCGGCGCGCGGCTGCACGCACGCACGCGGCAGCGCTCCTCGCGCCAGCAATGGAGATGCGGCGCCGCCGTCGTCCGCAACAGCCGCGCCGTTCGTAGTTGCTGCGGCTGCGTCAGTCGCGGCCGGCAACTTTCAGCCAGCGCGACCGTGGGAAACCCCGGGCCGCCGCCGTCAACTTTCGCAGCAGGCGCGTGCGCCGACTCGTCCCTCCACTCTCGCTGCGAGCAGTCGCCTCCGTCGGCTCTCGAGAACGGCGAAGACAACAGCGGAACGCGGAGGGGAAAGCTGCGCGCTGAGGGTCACTCCGCGAGGCGCGTCCCGTCTCCTCCGGATGGGCATGGGGCAGTTAGTTGGGAGGCGGCAACCTCCCCGCTTAGCTGCCGATTCGACCAGAGGCGCGCACACGATGGTGCGTGAGACCCTGGAAATAAGAGGTGGCAGTGCAGCATGCAGGAGTTGAGCACGCAACGGCTCACACTGGCCGCCGAATCATGCGGAGCCGCGTCTTGAGAAGGCTGTTCAGTAGCGAGATGAAAACGAAGTTATATACACACTCGCCGCATTCCCCACAACCACGCTTCTCAGCGCCACGAAGTAGACACATGGTACGACATGGCTCCGTTACGAGGTGCGACGGCTCTGAAAGAAGCCTGCGCTTGCTATTGGCAGCTTTCGGAGTCTGACGAAACCGGTTGGGCATTTGTTGCATGCGATTGTTCGTACGACAGGTCTACAGCAAGTCTTATACGTCAGATCTCATGCGAAATCGTACCACTGTCTCCTCATTGATTAAATGCTAGACAGGTGCGAAACGAAACCGTGCTGACAGAGGGCAGAGACAGACACTCTTTATACGAGGGGGGGAGGCTTAACGTGCGTCGATTGGGCTTGAACCACTATGAATACTTCGGGTAGAAAAAGAATAATAAATGCGCGTAGGCAGGCAATGCAAGAGAAAATAAGTTGGAACGAGAAGTATGCCTGGCTCTCGGTTTGGTACTTTCGCGTCGGCTTATAGAGTTTCTTACACTTCGTTATCAAGAGAGAGAGAGAGAGATAATGAAATAAAGAATAAGTGCAGCGTCAACCGTCATTGCAGCCTATACGTATATGCCGTTAACAACGCATCGAGCCAAGGGGCGACACTGCTGCTATTTTCTTGGCTTGCAAACCATAAGAACGCAATTTTCCTTATCAGGACGGCTGGGTGACCTCGTGATGCGTGTAGCGAACACATCGTCAAGCGGTGTTCCGCATATACTGGTGTACCCAGAGTTCGCCCTAAATGTCCCGGCGACGATCGCCGTATATCTGCGGAGATCTGCCGCCACGCCGCGCCTATAGCCACTCATTTTGCCTAGTTCGACAATTACATCGCTTTGAGCGCCCCGAATTATTGTTTCCCGAGGCGACCACCACGAGTAAGTGGGCAGCCGCCGCTGCGCAAGAGCCCAAATTGTTAGCCGCCAGCCCGCAGAACCGGTTGCGACTGAAACTTCGGTGGTCGACCGCGTGTCCGGTGTTACACAACAACGGTGTGCATGCGTACATATGTAGGACCTTCTGTGTGCGTGCGTGCGGGTACGTGTGTGTGTGTGTGTGTGTGTGTGTGTGTGTGTGTGTGTGTGTTGTTTATACGATATGGAAGCGCAGTAGTCCGTCAAAACTGGTACATTTCCTTTTGCTTCTCTCTGCTAATCTTGTTCAGCACTTGACTTGCTGAAAGGAAGGCTGTCATTCCAGGCAAGACCAGCGCAAGACAACAAGCAACGCCTCGCAAATGGCACTGGTGTCACCAAGGTGCCCTTAATATGCGACGGACATACTCGCCATACAGCGGGATGGAGTGTTAACGCCGCTGACGTATACGTGAATATAGCATGGCAAAAGGCGTTCGTCGAGTGAAATGAGGCGTCTGCATCTCGCAATCGGTGATCTGCTCTTTTTCTTCTTTTTTTTTTTTTTTCTGTCCCTCTCAATCGGTGGGCGTGGTGTCTCTTCTAGGAGACAATTGCTAGCCTGCTTTTCTTTGCATGTGTGGTGTTTATAATTATTTATATATGATTAATAAAATATGCTGTAAAGTAGCAGTCACTGGTCATGAGCAGAGTTGGTGAGCCCTGTTGTTTATGGAGATTAGGCTTGCTAAAATTATACAGCACCATTCCCGTACGATACATTTAATATGTCGCTCCACTTTATATAGTGTTGTTAGCAGTTTATTGCTCGCTCAATGCCCATCAACTTCTCCTTCTTCATCTTTTTTTTTTCACTGCATGCTTGCCAAGAGAACGGCTAGTGGTACTGCCACGTCGACTATTGCAGAACGCTTGAGCATTATGTGACTCCACGGGCACATGTCGCAGCATGCAGCCTTGGTTGTCACTTCAGGCAGCCACTCGGATACGGCCGTTTTCACGTTTCTCATTTTTCTTGTAGACTTTCAAAAGTGACAACACCTATAGCACTCAGTGGGTCTACAGGAAACATTTAAAACCACCAACGCCTTTAACACAAGCCTATAGGAAGCGATAAGCAGCAAGCGTATTCAGGTTCGCACAACGCGCTTGCGAACCACCCCAAGTCATTTGTACTACTGTTGTCATTGTTGGCCGCACGCATCGGCGGGGGCCTCTCGCACATGTTCCAGTGCACCGTACGTTCACGTATACGGCGCTGACCGGTGGCGCGCCGGTAAACCAAGCGGCAATGGGCAGCGTGCTCGTCTGTCGTATCATCAATTATAATGGAGATGGATGGAGCCGAGGCGGCGCGGCCAGAAGCGAACACCACGGTGCAGCGGCAGCCCACGGCGCGCTTTGGCCGCGAGCGCCCAATCATCCTAATAAGACCCGTTCACGGCAGCACCCGAGTTTCGTCGATCAAAGGCAATCCACGATTCCCTTACACCTCAGCATGCCCCCCCCCCCCCCCTTTACTTTCTTCGGTAGCTCAGCCACTCGCAAGCACGCACAAACACAGATGCACGAGAACATGGAAACCCGGGGGCGCCGGCGGCGCCAGTTCCGGAATCGAGGATATTTCTTCCCGTACACAATGGTCTAACGATGATGCTTCGGCGGGCGTCGAAAGCGCCGAAGAAGAAGAAAAAAGAAATGGGTTGTACGACGCGCACTTTTGAAAATACGCGACTCGAAAAGTGTAGTAGATGCCTAGCAGAACATCGAGTTTCAATAAATAAAACCGCACAAGCGAAGAAGCACGCGTGTTGTGTCCGTTGAGAGCACGATGCCCGTAAGGGTTGTTGCCCTTGACTTTTGAGCCTTTCTTAAAAAAAAAAAAAGAAGAAAAAAATCTGCCCGCTCTCGTCGCCCCTGCCTAGGGAGAATGGGTCATCTCGAATTCTACTGGATGTGCACGCCAGAATGAAGCATGGCGTTGTGACCAATGCACGCAGTGTGTATCCCAACGGCGATATGCACCCTTCCGGCTCGTACCGAGGGTAACGCTCAGGACGACGACCAACTTTCGCAGAACACGAAGCAGAGGGCCATAGCAGCTAGGCTGTACAGGAAATAAAATTAACACAGAAAGGTCACGGCAAATTATCTGTGTTCTGTCGTGGCGGCGATATCGAGGAAGTATAACGGATCTTCGGCAAACCTACGGGGTTATCTTTTTATGCTTTCAGCATATGCGACAAAACTTCAGGTAAAGATAATGCGGGCGCTGAGGTCAGTGACTTCTCAGTTGCTGAATTAAGATGGATGGGAAAGGACTTGGAAGTCCTTTTGGGAAAAATGTCTCGTGTCACTCAGAAAATTCACTTCACACAGTTAGTGAAAATTTTGGGCGCGTATATGGGGGTAAATTAAAGAAAAAGCCGAGTCCGCGTAGTCGAACTTCTCATATCGCTCTGAAGAAGCTCATCCCGAGACATGCTCCGAGTAAACAAATTTAGCCACACGAGCTTCTTTTAATCTTTTCCTACCATTTCCCCTTCCCATGGTGCAAGGTAGCCAACAGCTCAGTTTTGGTTTACCTCCCTGCTTTCATTTATATTTCTCTCTCTCTCTCTCTATCTCTCTCTCAAAAGCACAATCTATTAGGATCAGCCCACTACAGCCTCGCACTGCTTAAGAACGTCCACTTGAAATTACCGTTATAAGGGGAAAAATTATATATATATATATATATATATATATATATATATATATATATATATATATATATATATATATATATATATATATATATATATATATATATATATATTGTTACGTGTAGAAAGACACAGACGGAAGAGGCTATTTACACTGGACTGGAGCCAGAGCGCCAGGCCGACGTTCACTCGCGCCAAGGGCACAGACCCACTTCGTCGTCGTTCTCGCGGCGGCTCGTCTCTCGGGTATCTACCGATAATATCGTAATAGTATATATACAGGGCTAGGACCAATATGAGCCGGAAATAATTGCTTTCGCATAGTTCCCCCCTGTTAGGTTACAGCAACGCCGCCTTCCGCGTGTTGTTGCCTTGGCGTCTTGGCTAATGCACAGAGAATGATCGTTTATTTCTACACGTCATAGGTCGAAAATTTGCGACTTTAACGTTTTCCACTCTGTCGACACCAGCATAGTTTCTCCGAAGAGACAAAAAATAATAATAATAACGTTCGCCACGAAAATTAGACTCCAGTGCTAGTAATCGCGAAAATGAATCTGTTGCGCAGAAATATATCCTTAGATTTCGGTACTACAGCTTCTTGATGATTTGAGCGAACCGCTTCCATCTTGCGCAAGGTGCTCTAGGCTGAAGTTACGTTATTACTGCTAAGCTCACTTACCAGCAACATATACCATTTCTCGCTGCGCGTTACATGTGATGCAAAGGGGGAAAAGAATAAAAGGACGGTTACAACCTCAGCGCCACCCTGGAACTCGTATGCAGCTCCCCGTCAAACCACCGAGCAAACACGAACTTTATTGGGTCACCGCTATCTATGTCACCTCTACCTCATCATCCAGGCCGAAGGTTGCTACGTCACAATATTCCTGCGTCCTAACATCAGAAGGCAGTGGGTGTTGTGTGTTTAGATGTGTGCGTCGGTCCAGGTGACGTCGTGGTGTATATCACCGACACTACAAATCTGTCAGCCCACGTGACCCTCGCAGAATGGCCCCACGGCGGCGAGTCGACTCGGCGCCACGGCTTACCGCAGCAGCGACGGCAGCCCGAGCAAGGCGGTCCGACTTCTCAACAGGGTCATTTCCAATTTGATCATAGTGTTTAGACAGCAAGCCGGTCGTATTTTGTGTTGTTTTTTTCAGCGCTGTCCCGGCCGCTGCGTGACAGTTTTCAGTCTATTGTGATCATTGCGCGACATTCCCACCGCACGGCGTCCTGTCCCCCGCATTTCATTCTTGCGCAGGCGGGCCGCCGCGATCGCCTCGTCTTTCTTTTATTCCATTCTGCTGTCCGCCTTTCTGTCTCGCCCGCTCGACCAAAAGAATCGCCGCCGCTATTCAACAGCGCGACCAGGGATCACAATAAAAGGAAAGCCAGTTCACGCACGGTAGTACTCGAACTCGTCGACGCGCATACCCACTCCCTCCTCCCTAGAAACCCCCCTTTCCATCTCTTTCCTTCGTCCGCGCAAACTTCCTCCACCTTCGGGTCTTTCTTTTATGCCGCCTCCGAACTTTTGCTTGTTGTTGCACACCGACGCTTGTCTTTGCTGTTTACCCGCGCGCGTACTGTTTTCTTTACGTACCGGTCATTCCATTTCACCATTGGACGCGATTCTCGCGCGCGCGCGCAGTCTTGTCTCCCGCTCTTCCACTCCCACTACCTTGTTTCTGCGCGAACGTCGTCGAGAAGCAAGTGGACCGTGACCGCGCCGGGCGCAGCGGTGCGCTAGTACGCCACCGTGTTCAGAGATGGCGCCTCATGGCTGCTCGGCGTAGGGTGCTCACCAAGAGCGCGCGGTGGCTCGGCGCCGAACGGGAGTGGCGCGCGAAACCGCCAAAATCAAAATGACGACGTCGGAAATTTATTTTCCGTCCCGTTAGATATTAAACGTACTGATTACCATGGAAGGTGCCCACACCGACAGTGAAGAAAAAATAATTACAATCAATGCAAAATAATTATACTAGTGATAATAAACACGTTTTAATGTCACTGCGCAACGCGGTCAATAGCTGGTGTAGCTGCCTTAGCTCGGTGCATTCAAACGTGTCTGAAACGTGTGTGCTCCGCGCCTTGAATTCGCACCCACTTTCTTTTTTCTTTCAGCAGTTTTATGACTATGCGACTTTGAAATATCGCGTTCAGTTTTTTTACTCTCTCTATATCTTACTTTTGTAATTACGCGCTGTTGTGGCATAGTGCCCTTTGTCGTTCCACAGCCGAGCATGAGATCACGGCGGCAGTATTCCGAAAGAACGGAATACGAAAAGCTGACGTCCGAACCTTTTCCCAGCAATGGTGGCCAAAGAAAGAATGCGTGGAATTGGGGCTGGGACTCGAATGTCGTGCTTGGAGCAGAAATCACGCGTGGTGCTTAACAGGTAAATAAACAGCATGATCGTTCGTCCTAGGTTCATCTGACGTATGCCAAGAAGTTATTCTATACATATATAAAATGCACGAATGCGAAGCCTTAAACGTATATTGATTACCTCTCGATGTTGAGCCTGTAATAAAATTGGCTTAACTATCGCGAGACCGCAACATTTTCTCTTAGAAAGTTTATAATCAGTATTTCTTACTTAATTGCGGTGAAGTGAATATACACCATGTGATTTACGCGTACAAGAAAGAAGAAAGGGGAGAAATGGGCAAATCGGCTGTTCACCGCATCAATATACACACAAGGGCATCAGATATTTTGCGCAGCATTTTGATACTAATTTCACATGAAGCGGGATTCGTGTAAGCATTTCTGTTAATTTGGACCTGTGTGATTGATTGAAAACATCTTTATTTGCAGAATATTCGTAGAACTCACTCATGGGTGGGCCGCCTAGTCCGGTAGTCCACTGGTTATTGCTGCTGCGCTGGCCCTCCCCACCAGCCAGTGCTGACGGTCAGGATTATCGCTGAGTAGAATAGCCTCCCACTGCTCTTCTGAGGAATTTGGAATGGGGTCAACTATGGGATTAAATTGGCAAGCCCACACCATGTGGTAGAGGTTAGCTACCTCTCCACAGTGTTGGCATTGCGGGGAGTATAGTGTAGGGTACCACTGGTGTAACTTAGCTGGTGTTGGGTATGTATTAGTTTGTAGTCTCCTAAGAGTGTTCTCTTCTAACTTATTGAGGGATTTATGTGGTGTTGGGTGCTCCTTCCTGGCTGTTCTGCATGGTGCGAGATTATCAGCATACACTGCTAAAGCAGTTAGGTCGCAGCACCCTTCACGGTCATCAGGGGGAGACGCCCGGTATAGAGGAGCTCGGGCATGCCTGTGAGCGGCTTCGTTGCCTGTCTGAAAACAGTACATACTTCAATAGCTCAGCAGCCAGTCCTTCGGATGCGCACACATAAAATTCGCTCACATCGAGGAAAGGCGCATCGATACGGCTGGTAAAATATTGCTCCCAGTATACATATATACCCAGCCTAGTCGCCGGATGTAGTAGCGCCACACGTGCTCCACGACACCACGGACAAAACACGGCGCGGCAAAATGCCGCAAGTTGCTACAACGGCAGACAGGTATTCTTCACGGAACGAGACTAGAATACGAAATCAAATAGCGTCTAGTGTTCGTTTACCTTTCGTGTTTGTGTATGTGTGTGTGCGCGCAGCAGCTGCGTGCTTATGCTAGCAGAGAAGTTTATAATTCGCTCCACGCGGGCTTTCGTTATCAGGCGACTGGCGGCGATCTGATGGTGCAGCACGGCCAGCATTTGAATCACAATGCCGGTCGCGCTCTCTCTCCGAAAGCTCCCTTGACTCAACGCGGCGAAAGTAAAGTTGAGGTGGGAAGAACAAAAAGAGAGGAGAGGGAGAAGGGAGCAAACCAGAACAAAGCGAAAGGTAGCGGACCTCTGACCCGGGAGCTTGATGGACTGGAGAATTGTCTCAGATAGGAATAATTAGCGTTCCTAAGAAGATCCCCACCCGCTAGTCCCGACGTTCCGCTGTATAAGGCGAGACGGCCGTGTCTCCTTTTGTTGTTATGCCGCCTTCTTGACCGCTTCGTATTTGTCTTCTTTCCCTTTCTTTAAATTGCTCGTTCTCGGCTGTGCGCGCCCATTAATTCCTTCCTCACTTGACCCCTTGTTCTGCGGTGTAGTCGGCCGGCTCGCAGCTCCCGGGGGTCAAGCCATGTGGCGCCCCCCAACGGCTGAAAGCGAAAGCCCCCGCGGCTCAGCGCCGGCAAAGGCCCAGCTGGTACAGGGCCCATTGTTTCGCCACCGTGGGATTGTCTCCTGCGGAGGGACGGCCATCGTTTCTTCCCTTGAAAGCGGCGGCCAGGCCTTGAACTTGACCGACCTTGCTCCCACCCGAACGGAGACAGTGTGTCGTTGGCAGCGGGCGAATGAGCCCGCGCTCCTTTTGTTCAGCTCGAATGGCCGCGGCCACTGGCGCGCTTGCTTATGTCACCCTCCCCCCCCCCCCTGCCACTCCATCCTTTCCCGCCACTTTTTGTTTTATTTAAAGCCCTTCCCGTGGTCCGGCGCGGTTACCACGATGGACTAGCACTGCGTTGCCCGTTGATACTTTCTGCTTGTATTCATTTTGCTTTCGCCTGGAGGCCTATTTGCGCGCCGCACTGGTGATTAGTGGAGCGTCGTCTTAATAATGACCCTCGTGTATCCTGTTTGTGGGGGCCAAGACCTGTCAGGGCGATTCCTCGCATGATGAGCGTTAGTGCGTTAGCGCGAGGCGTCCCTCTGGTGAAATTAGGGGTACCGGGAACCTCTTGACGTCGGAAGCACCTCTGGCAATAGCATACGAAATAAACGTAAAAAAAAAAGAAAGTAAGGAGCACGCATATCGGCATGACTCATGTAGGTGTCGTGGTAAAAAGTTCTTTGCTCAGGTATACTCAGCAGCAAAGGAATGGAAATTGACGTTGCACACGAAGGGGCCATTGAAATCGCCGCCAAAAGAGCTGGCCGCCGAAGCAGCAAAAAGGCAAAGCGCACCGGAGCAGTAGTTCACGCCAGCCACGACAGATGGCAGCAGGAGGCCAAACTGCGGCAGTGCGGCGCGAAGTAACAGAACCTTTGTTGGTGCAGGGTGTTGTAGTATTTAACTACTTTCACCGTTAAATGATTGAGAAATGGCGTTCAGTGCCGTCCTGATTGCTCAGGCTCACTTTTATGCTGTTTGCGTCCGTTTAGTTCGATGAAGCCAGTATTGTATAAGATACTGTGTAAATTTATGCAAAGATGAGTGCAGGATTCTACTGCGGGCTTCTTAAGGCATAAAATAATGCTATTTCTTTCTAAATCTTTCTTACAATTTCACAAATGTTAAAAAAAAAAACACGTAGTGGTACGCCCTCTGAACGTTGATGTTGGGCTGAAGCAAACGAATAATAAATACGGCACTCCGGTGCTAAATAAACGTGCTGGCGTGTGACACCAAATGCGACCCGACGTCTAAACAGCGTACGACAAACAAAATTACGCTGGGGAAAAAAAAAGAGGGAAAACGATAAAAGGAAGAAAATAAGGCAAGGGTGCTCCGTATACGCTTCTGCATTAGGCGCTAAATCTTAAGTTACTCCCATAGCGAAGGACAGGCCAACGTTCGCCAAGGAGGAGAAGGAGGAGGAAGAGAGAAAGCAGGGATGATAACCAGAAATGCGTCTGGTTGGCTACCCTACACTGGGGGATGGGAAAGCGGAATAGGAAGATGAGATAGAGCATGTCGGGGGGTGGGGGGACGCGGTGAGCACCCACACACACGCGGAGGGCCTCACCATGCCAAAGGCTTTCACATAGACCAATCGCCCTCAAGAAAGACGAAAGTGCCTTTACCGCTTTGTGGGCGGACGAGCGATCTTCAAGTAGCACCTGCACAGTCAACGGCCGATCGTCCAGGCGTCGCAATGCGATAGATGTCTTTCCAACGGGAATCGATGACAGTGGTTGAATAGATGTTCGATGATCTCTTCAACACCGCAGACGTCGCACCCAGCACTGTCGGTCCTTCCACTCAAAGTAGTGTACGCCTTCGTGAAAGCCACTTTCAACCGCAGCCAGTATAGAAGCGATGCCTCAAGTGGGTGAAACCCGTGCGGAGGATGGAGCTAGAGCGAAAGGATCAGTTCGTGCAACCTGGTGTGCTTTATATTTGCAGTGTTCAACTCTGTTAAAGAGAGCGTGCCAGGTGACGAAGCTGCCTTGCAGCATCTGCCCTGGAAAGAGGAATGGGAACGCTGTGTTCTTCTTGATGTTACTCTCGGGCAGCTTTGTCAGCGTGATCATTTCCACTGTAAAATAATTTCCTGGCCTTTTTGTTTCACTTCGTGGTGAGGTTCAAGAGAGAGATACAACTTTGTTGATCCATAATTAAATGCAACGGGTTAAGCGCCTGATGGGGTGGCTCCCTCTTCACAGGTTCAATATGCTTCCAGGGCCGCCTGGCTCCTGTGGATCAGTCAGAGCTGGTCTTCCAGGGCGGGGCTGGCTAGCAGGATCTCCCATCGCTCGTAGAGGGTGGGGATAGTAGGGGATTAGTTATGGGTATAGGTGAGTGGTGTTCTTTGGTGAAATTGCACTCTCATATGACGTGCCGGAGGGTGCCTACTGCATTGCAGTGAGGACATGTGTTCTCCTATTTTTCTGGGTACATTCTGTTCTGAAGGCAGGGGTGGGGAAAGGATCCTGCCTGGATCCTGCGTGATCTTTTCCACTGATCCCACTGATCCCACTGATCCACTGATCCAAGCGGTAGCCGTTTGAAAATAATTTCGTGGCCTTTTTTTGCACTTCGTGGTGAAGTTTGGCAATTTCGTGCGTTAGTTGTTCGTGAGCCCTGCGTCGGAATACTGACTGCATGCTGTGTAAAGCCGGTCTCGAGTCGGAAAACACGGCCCATGTACCAGGACTATTTGTGTCAATAAATTGAAGTGCACTGCGCAGAGTCGTGAGTTCTGCAGCCGTAGACGTCGTGACGCGTGACGTCTTGAATCGCGATGTTACTCATCTTGTCGGTATAAACGCAGCACCGCCAGAACTGGTCGATGTGGTCAAATCGCCGGTATAGATGTGTACATGGCTACTGTGTTTCTCGTACAACAGGAGCAAGCTCAGTTCTTTTAGCGCAGACGGTCGTAGCTCTGACTTTTTCTGAGGTCGTGGAATTCCGATGTGTACTTTAGAATGGCACAAACAACATGGAGGGCACACAGGCCTGGCCGCAGGTGCGCACCCCGATGTAAGCGAGGCACGATATATGCACTGACACTATATGACGTGCAGGGTCTTTTCACTGTAATTCCGGAGAAGTGGTGGAGGGGGGGGGGGGGGGGGGAGGTCCGGGCAATACACCTGACCTGCGCATGCATTGTATCGAGGGCGATGTACGTCGTGATTGAATAGTTTTGAGCAATCGCAATGGTTTCAGCCGTTGACGCACTGCATGGTATTCCAAGGCATGTCCTAAGAGCTTGGGCCTGAATTCTCTGAATCGTATTCAAATTAGCTTTACAGCTGTTGGATATAACAGGTAGGATCTACCGGAGGAATTCAACAAACTACACCCTACACAGCTGTAACATTGGACACACCCAAATGCTACTGATGAAGCGGTGTCTGTCATCTGCCACTACCTGACCGCGTATACACCGTTGAACGTCGTCCGTTGATGGTACTGGATATTCGCGGTCAAATGTTTACGGATTATGTCATCTGCGAAGAAAGCGGCTTTCCTTGTCTCTTCGATGGTGCCTCCCTGGATATGACATAACCGAGCATAGAAGTCGGGCTAGTGAGTTAAGGTTCTTGAGGGGTAGCACGCACGGTTCGTACATTTTCGACAGGATTCTTGCGCTACTTTTCCCACGGAAAAGAAACGGTTAACCCGCTTCTTGTCCCAGACTCTTAGGCGGATGAAAGGTCTATTCGCTGATAAGTGGACGCTCGACCTCCGGTGCCGCTAACACGTACTATCTTGCTCCCGGTCATTTGCTTACCGCGGGAAGCGAAACGCGGAAAATCAGTGGAAGGAACTCTAGGTGGAAAAGCCTTGGAATTCATTGCGCCAGTGCGGAAATCTGTAGTGCGTATGCGGTAGTGCATATGTATCCATAAACCCAAAGCGTTGTACTTGTGCCACCTTGTTCTTTCCCGAAGCTGCAATAATGTAATTTGTTCCCCCGACGTTTACGCCAATGGCATTGTTAATAAACTGTTTAACAATAACTGTCCAATCGTCAAAGCGACAGTTCGACGCTATCAAGTAAGCCGTAACAATATATATATATATATATATATATATATATATATATATATATATATATATATACCAACAATTACGGATATTTGGCGTTGCGCAAGCAAACAACGCTTACCTTACATTTCCTTTTTAGTCATATATATATTTTTGCTTGCCTGCTTCTTTTTATTTTCTTTCGCGTTACCTTTCTGCAGCTCACACCAAGCTGTTTCCCATTTTCTTTCCCCCCCTTCTAGATCCAAACACCCGGGCCACGTCGTCTAACCAGAGTAAGTTTGTTTTGTATACGCCTCTTCATCTGCTGCATGGGATCCTTTCGGTTGCAGAAATCGATGCAAAATGATCACGCCACATCAACGTAGTATAGTGCGAATGTACAAAGGAACACGTCATCATTTCTAAAAGACGGTATAATCTTCCTTCATGACCACAAATAAATGGTAATCGCATTTACTTACACGGCTCCATGATTTAGTATTTACAATGTACACAACAATCTGACTGTTTCTGGGATAACAGTACATCGCGGCCCTGTTATAAAGGTGTGTACTCGTTACTGCATTAGTTCCTTGATCTTACGGTTTTCGGTGACGCATAAACTTCTTTTTCTGTTGTCAATTTTCTGCGATTTAAATATTTTCTTGTTTAATTCGAAGCTGATGTCTATATAATTAATAACAGTAGACAGTGTAAATAAATTGGAAGCCACACTAACAAAATTTTTTACCTCGGCTGGAAGTACATAGCTACTACTTTAATAATGTAATTTTTCTGATCAAAAACTTATGTTCCTTGTCGTAATACACATGTTTAATCCAGCGGCTGTCGTACATTTGATGCCAGCCTGATCTAATTTGTCTTTTGATTCTTCTTGCTTTCTATTGTGCCTTTTCTTGTGTATATGCCTCATTTGGTCTGCTCTAGACTGCGGCAGCACTGCTATGTTGTTTCGTTTGTCTTGCAACCACCCTGTAACGACCTTCGGCCAACAGTATTGATTGATTGATTGATAAATAAATAAATAAATAAATAAATAAATAAATAAATAAATAAATAAATAAATAAATAAATAAATAAAATGATGTATCATTTGAAGAGGCACTCAAGATGTGTTTAAAGTAATAAGCGCGGCGTTCATACGACGCACACAAGAAACGTGACAGGACGATAGGTCCGTGGTGTTAACGTAGTGGGTATTGCAGCTTGCACCCACTAGCCGAAGAACAAGTTCTGTTAAAAGAGTTTTAAACTGTAACATGCAGACCAAGTGGCACAGCGGTCAAAGCTAAACCCGCCGCGATGGCTTATTCACAAGAAACCCATCGTGCAACCATCGCAACGAAGCATTCGTTAAGGTCAACGTTGTGAATTCACAGTCTTAGACACGCTCACAACGTCCTTGTTTTCTCTTTACTGCACTTTATATCTTCGACCTCGGCAATCATTCGTGAACACATTTGCTCCTTGTCTCTGTTGTCGAAGATGAAAGCCATTGCGGAATTAGTGCGTGTGAGCAGAGCACGCTTACAGGCGCGTAGGCACATATATAGAAAAGGTTTCGAAAAGTTATCTGTCCGCCTCACATGTTTGGTTGTACCTGTTAAAAAATTGTGTAGATTAGGGTTACTGTACATGGCTACAAAAGGTAACATGTACAGTAACTCTAATAGAGATGAACAACGAGCGCCTCTAGCAGTCGCAAGTAAGTACCAGGTACTGAAAAACAGTTTTTTAGCGAATATCTAATAGCATAGAAGACAAACAGCATTACTGCTGCAGGAGTAACTGTATTATTCACACCTATATAGCCGGTATATAACACATGCAGCAGTACTGATTCCTGTGGCAGTTATTTAGCCAGATTCATGTCATATTAGAACTATTGGACTCTATATGAAAATCTCAAAATTTTGTCCAGTAAAGGATCATTTGCGAAGAAAGTATGAACGCATGAATTAGAAAGACGCCTCATAATCAAAGCACGATTTGAATATGAGGCACCATTCTAATTCACGCGTTTGTACTTTCTTCGCAAATGATCCCTTTCTTGGCAAAATTTTGAGATTTTCATATAGGGTCCAGTAGTTCTTACATGGTATGACTCCGGCACGTTATGGCATGGTGTGGTACGTAAAACCCCAGAATTCAATTCAATGAACTAGAAAGAATTAGCTTCTCTTTGATTTCATTCAAAACAGTGTGCCTCCAATGTGAAAACTTTATGTATTATTTTTCAAAGCACAGTGAGAAAATTCAGCGAAAATGTAGACGCATATACGCGTGGGCCGAGCAGCCTTTCTGTGGCAGATGCACTTTTGAGATAAGGCGAGCGCGGAGTTCGCGGGTTCTATTCCAGAACCGGTTTGTTAATTTTATGCGGCGTTGCTGAATAAATTGACTGATTGGTCGAGGAACAGTGACGAAGCGACCACTAAACACAGCGACTTTATTTGAAAAAAATCAGCAAGTGCTGGTAAAGTATTAAAAATTAAATTATGGGGTTTTACGTGCCAAAACCACTTTCTGATTATGAGGCACGCCGTAGTGGAGGACTCCGGAAATTTCGACCTCCTGGGGTTCTTTAACGTGCACCTAAATCTAAGTACGGGCGTTTTCACCCCCATCGAAATGCAGCCTCCGTGGCCGGGATTCGATCCCGCGACCTTGTGCTCAGCAGCCTAACACCATAGCCACTGAGCAACCATGGCGGGTAGCAAAGTATTCAGTACACGAAGTACACTTTTAGACACATGCGTACACGCGCATGTTGGAAGGCGTAACAAGTGATGGGAATGGATGCATTACAGCGTGGCGATGGTATGATAGGTCGAAGATATGAGACGTCGTCTATACACCAGTATATGTGTAGACAAGTGCACATATGATGTCGACACTTTTGTACAGCGGCAGCAGTTATATAGGAGATAGAAAGTGATTTTCCTGCGTCCGTCCGTCCTTTCCATTACGGTATCGTTGTTATTGTACCGTCGTCGTCGTCCCCATACCTTGATATTTAACTTCAGATTACGGCGAAGGAATACAAAGCTTGATCCACACCACCACAGCAGGGGATCGAGCTCATGTCCCTGCGGCAATGTGCCGTTGGGTAGCAGGCGCTGCATGCACTATACATAAGGTATCACGCGCCTTCTATGCTTGACAGTTTGTCGGTGTTTGTATATAGTAGCACAAGGACGTAGACTTGGAGAATGGTGGAGCCTGTGCACGTGTTTAGATGGCAACAACAACCGCATATCTGGTGCGCGATTCAGCAACAGTTTGTAGCGCTGAAAAGCAGCGCTCCAAGCTCAGCGGTCATCTCAGACCTATACATGTGCGTCAACGAGACGTCGTGATCATGCCAGCGTCACCGCGCCGTCGTTGCTGTGATATAGTCGTTATGCCGTCGTCTTGGCGTCATTGTGTACAGTTGGGAGAATTCGCACATGCAGGACTACAGGAGAGTTTGCACATTGTCGGGGGTGTTGGGGAGAGTTGACCGGCAGCACCAAGCTATCGCAATTTATTAGCCTAATTCATTTATTCACGTACTCTCAGGGCTCGAAGAGTTACAAAGATAAGTGGGAGTGTGAAAAAACATAAGTGCATCAACCGATGTGTACATTTCGTATAAGAGTTCTTCTACTGCAGGCTTAAAGGATGCACGCATTGGGATGGAAACGATCGGAGATAGGCAGGCACGCGATTCCAGTTGACGCTGATCTTTGGGACACATGATTAGTAGTAACGTTTAGTTTTCAAGTTCGGCTCACCGACTATGCAGTGATGTGAACGCGCGATGATACGTACTGATGGACGAAGAAACAGTGATCCTTCTAAGTTTTCATTAGCGTAATAAATTTTGTGTGAAATATGCACAGTCCGGATAGGCGGCGTCTTGCATGCAGAAAGGTCAGAGCGGTCTAGCATTACCTTTTCATCGATACGTGGACTGGAGCGAACAATTAGAAAGACTAAAGCGTTCGCAAAGGCTCTGAAGGGATTCAATAGACGTGATGAAGAATTAATTGTGGGGATCCCAGACGGACGAGCGTATTCCATTTTGTATGGAATCTTGTAAATGAATTCAGAGCCGGCGAAATCGCTCAAGTATGCAAATCATTGTTCTATCTCCTTCGTTCTCTCTAAATTGACATTATCTTGCGCTTCATGCGACTTTAGAGACAGACGTGTTGAGGTGCCACTAACCATTGGGAGCACTCGTTTGAGGCGTAAAGGCTCGAAAGTGCGCTGACGTGACTCGTTCAGATTCGGGTGCATTTACAAATTATATAAGCACACATTTGGCCTACGTGAAATGGCGGTCACGACATTATGCGGTAACTCGCAGAACACGCGTTACTATCAGACTTCAAAAAGAAGTGGGAGCGTGCCTGCTGCCGAAGTACGCGCTGTGGCTGCAGACATGTAGTTTGTAACGCAACCACGTCTCAAACTCGATCGCTTCATCGACGTTCTGAAAATTAAACCTCGAATGCTTCATGTCATCGCCACTTCCGCTGGATGTTCATGTCTGTTAACGTTGGCAAGACACAATCAGCGCCAGAAAAACAGGGAGCGCGACAGTATAAGGCAACGTGTCTCACTCTTTCCCTTCTCGCCTTGTCTCCATACGCCAGCACACACACAAACACGCACGAGTTTTTATTAGCACGTACGCGGTGTTATGGGGCGTATTTCGGAGGCTAATGTCGGTAGATTCCTGCCGCCAGCGCGCGGTGGAGGCGTCCGCGGGAAAAGCGCATGCGGTGGTGGAGGCGGTGGCTGCGCCTCGAGGTAGCGTGCCCGCCCCATTCGCTTATATCACGAAGGGAAGAAGGGAGCGCAGGCCACCAGCCGCGGGTCGGTCCGTTGATTGAGCGCATTTCCATGATAATCGGCCGACATTACCCGCGCCGGGTGACATCGTGTCCTCTGATTTATAATCCCCTCGTCGACAGAGCGCCCTTCCCCCACCGAGTCAGGATCCGCGTGGAGGCGCTGCGGAGACCTCCACGAAACTGCGCTTACATTGCATGCACATTGGTGTTCCTTATATGAGACCTGCAGGATCCAAACCAAGACTGGGAGAGGACGACGCCCAAGACGAAGAATAGGAGGAAGAAAAGGAGGAAATTTGGAGGAGTGTACTTTCAAGATAAATATAACTTTAGGTCATATTTCTGGGCTCATCACCTGTATTTAAAGGAGTGCCGTGCCACTACAGACCTTTCGATGGCTTGAAAGGGGCAACAAGACAATGCCTCCAGCGCAAAATTTAATACTGTATTATTAGGCTTACAAGAGTGCACTTTTCGCTAGCTCGTGCAAGTATAGCCTGCGGGCACTAACGATCCTGTATAGATAAGCTTACCGGGACCACTGTTTTCCTCATAAATGCTTGCTACATTAACGCGCACAAAACATACGCAGAAAGAAGCTGCAGGGCACTCTCTGTTTAACTAAGCAAGAGCGTGGGCAGTCGAGCAAAACCGCAGACGACCGAGCTTTGTTGACTTTACTGCCAAAATGACCCTGCGAATAGACATCTCAAGCGGCCACTTTCTTCCTTCTGTGGCCTACAAAGGCTTAATAATTCGATGTCAATATAAAGTACACACTCATTTGGCTTTATTTTTCTCAGTTTCTTTCGGTGGTGTATGAAAGGGTCGTACTCTCAATCGCCAGTCAGGACCTTCAAATTGGGAAACACATGGAGTCTGTTTACACTCATTGGCGTACAAAGAAAAGCGGCACCCTTTATATATATATATATATATATATATATATATATATATATATATATATATGATAATACTGCAGAAGTGAGTATAGGTCGCGAACAGTGCTTATCGCGAACGAAGACCCAGAAAGAGAGACTTTTGCAAACCCAACAAAAGAAAGATTGTAACTGTGGGGGTAAGGAGGGGGGGGGAGCATAAAGCGAGGAGACAGGCAGCCGATATGCTGGCCTAAACGAGCGCGTGCGGCATATCAGGGGTTTCGCGGGGACGGGTCATGGCACCCCGACGTTAAATGCAGAAACAGGTGTGCCGCGCACAAATCAACACACTAAGAGAGAGCGTGTATTGCGTGCGCGTACGTGCCAGCTTTTCTAAGGTTGCAGTGTATGTGTTCACGGCTGCCGTTCCCGAAAAGCAAAACCTCAGTCACGTGAAATACGGCACATCGGTAGCTCCATGAAAACGCTGACGCGCAATCTCGGCTCCCATTGTCCCCAAAGGGATTCCCCTGGCCTTTTGGTCCGCATTGAAGTCAGGGGGAGAAACGGTGGACGAACCTCATTCATTCTCGGGCCGGGAAGGGCTCATTTGCAAGAGAATAGCCAGGAGGGGTTCTACCTGTCAGGCACAGGCACGAAAACGGGCTCTGACTCCGAGGCCCGTTGCGACCGCGACGGCTCACTTGGCACGGATCCGCGAGTATAGTTTACACCATGCTCAAAGGCAGGGTCGCCCTCGCTCGCGCACGCACGATTACTAAATTATTCATAGAAGATACAGTCTCGCTCCCCGACACTAAGATGCAGCGGCAGCGATGTGTCCCCTTCACACAGTGTACAAAAAAAGGCCTCGTGGCTAAATTTCTCATTACACGCGGGCACAAGAGCTATACGCAACTCATTATTTAGCTGCTGAATGACGAGCACTCTCTTGAACCGCGAACGTCGATATTTGCGCCGGCGTGGCTCCAACTGTTTTAGGATCCATGATGCCGCGTAAGACTGTGTAACAGTGCATGGTCTTCTCCAATAATCGAAAAAGGCAGAACATACAGGAGAATATATATATATATATATATATATATATATATATATATATATATATATATATATATATATATATATATATATATATATATATATATATATATATATATATATATATATATATATATATATATATATATATATATTATTTAAAGACATCCACGGAAGAAAGTGCAGGCAGAGTCCTTCAGCAATCCTTCTGAAGACGTCCGCAGAAAACAACAGCAAAAGATCTGAAAACATTCGCTGGTGTGTTTCACTGCCTACTCACCCTGATTCAAGAGCTATCTCGATGCTGTTCCTGCAGCATGCATACGCAGGCCCACTAGTCAAACACTCTATATGACTGTTTGATCGGCGGTACTTCTGAGCATGCATATCTGTCACTTCAAATGCATTTTTACGCATGAGTGCGAATTACAGCTTATTGATTTGCCTAGTAGCAGCGTGGGCGCTGTGAAAGGAGAAAGAGTTTCGAAATAGGAACTATATGCTCAGGCGCTTCCCGGGCCTTTCTTCCTCTGCGTCGAAATGCTAGCCTCCCCTTTTGTTACACACGGCTTCATGTCCACAATTATTTATTTAATAAAGAAAAATAAATAAAAAGCCGGAATATAGAAACTAATGAAAAAAAAAATCAAGCAGAAAACACTGGTTTACTATCCAGTCAACGAGGTTCGTGGCTTCACACGCTAGCGAAGAAACACACAGCAGTTGCCCCCGCCGGGCTTTTTCTCGAGCCATTCTGCAGACGTGCCTTCTTTGCCCTGGGGGACTGCACAGACACAAGCAGGGCTCTCCTTCGCGCCGCAGGGATCGCGAGTCTCCCGGCGTATCGCAACGACCGGGCCGCGCGTTTCCGCGCGGACGTGTGCGCTGCAGCGGTGCCAGCGCCAGGGTTCATCTTGCGGAACGCGCAGAACCTGGTCCGTCTATCGGAAATCCCGGGGCCTCGTCGTTCCGCAGTCGCGCACCCGCGGTGGCCAGCCGGCGGCGCGTGAAGAGAGCAAGCGGGCGCCGCTGGCGGGCCTTCGATTGGCGTCCAAGGTGCGTGTCGAGCCCCGCGCGATCGGCGGCGCCCCGCTGCCAACGTGACGGTGCGTGACCCGCGGCCCAAGGTGCTAGACACAGCCAGCGGTGCAGTGAGCCGACGAGGCCACGCGAAGGTAGTCTTCCAGAGCCTGACTCCGAACGCGCGGCCGCCCATGATGGCCCCTGGCTCCGGCGCGCGGGCTGGCGCTTGCGCGGCAGTCGACCGCCGACCAGGGAGCACACCGCGTCAGTCCGGCACAGCTCGAGGGAAAAGGCACTTGGAGACTCGTGACGCTATACTGCGGGGGAAGAGACGACGCCTAGACGCGTTGCACCCGGCGGAGCATCGGGACTCCTCGAAAGCATGGTGTCCTGGACCGAAGCCATCGGTGTACGGCAGGCTCTCCTGGTAATAGACGCGACATGTGCGCTTGTACGGAAGAAACGTCGGCTACAGAGAATTCCTTCGTTGATGGCTCAAACGTCTTGTGCCCTTGTTCCGCCAAGGTGAAGAGGCCAAGGGGATCGAGGAATTCGGGACTGCCTCAAGACTCGTCCCAAGTGAGCCGCCACTGCTGTAGTCATTACTGCCTACACGTATTGATATTGATACACATCTTCAATATGAAAGCACCGGACATCCAGCTATGTTTTCGCACGAGGAAATATCTCGACATGTGTTCTCAAATGTGACAGTGCTGTCCAGCGAGAGGGACCCAGGCTTGTATATATGCACAACATCAGATGTTCTGCCTTTTTCGACGAGCCATGAAACCAGCCTACGCTGCCATCAGTTCTCCAGGATCAATAACGACAGCAGGAGGACACCACCGTGTGCACTTCCAAAATTCAAATCTGCCGCAAGAAGAATTCATGCAAGCTGCTACTCCATGATGTTCAGTTGACGTGTACAGATTAGGGACATCTACGTCCGCAATCATCACCATGTATACATTTTCTTCTGGATTACGGAGAACATGTCCGGAACAGTCGACGTGGTGAAGGACTGTGAGTGTTGTGCGCCGAATTTATAGGCTCATAAAAATCAGCAGTTGCTATGGCCAAGCACGGATCAAACTCTGTTTGCACTGGATACAATTTTACATGGTGAGATTCCTCCTTCTTACAAAGCGGAGTGAACGGGAAGAGCGCAAGTGCGAATTTTTTTTTCTTGCACCACATCAGCAAACGAAAATTCGCACGTGTTCTTCCAGAATGCGAAATCGATGATAAATACGTTTAACGCAGATTACACCACGTAATTAAACCAAACTTTCGCCAACGGATATGTAAAATCTATCAAACGCCAGGCTGTTGGTTCCGTTATCATTAATATAGCACGGACACGTGGATGATGTATCTTTTTTCAACAAGAACTTCCTGTCGCCCTCTTTCTCTTGCTTGGGAAGGTGGTCAAATATATTGAGCTCCCCTGAGTCACCCGACACCTCCCTTTCCATCCATATGCTCTGAAATATCAGCGACAACGGCACTTCTATATACGCGAGGGTGTGGAAAGTCGCTTAGCATCAATATGCCCTGCATCTTTGCACACTGTGCAAAGCCTCTGAGCAGACTTCCAGCCAGCAAACTTCCGTGACGTAACCTTTCAAATTAGGATGAACCATATGCACTTATATGTTACGAATGCCGAGTTGGCAAAAGGACGAAATAAAACTTACTTAAGAGCTTCGTGGACGCGTTTGATTGCTACAAATTGGCCGCTGGGCAACGTGATGTATACCTTCTATACCGTTGCACAAACATGTGCACTGCGATGGCTGATATTTCCACACTTGCACGGAACGGGAAGTATCGGATGACCCGGAGGCATTGAATGGCCAAAAAGCACGCGGTCCCAGCGTGCAGTGCAGAAACCTGCGGCGGCCCACCCAGCCTAGGAGGCCTGCGCCGTCTCTACGCGGACACGAGCATTCCCGGCGTCACGGGGAAACGGGACAGAAAAAGAGAGGAACCGAGGATTGCGGCAAAAGAGACCACGCGGGGCGCGCTATAGCGGTGCCTTCAAACCCTCGTCCGCGACGTGCGCAAGAACAGAAGTGCGCTTGAGACGGCGCGCGCGCGCTGACGCGGCTTGCACAAGCAGCGGCCAGCTGCGCGGGAATCAAAAACAGCGTCGCGCGATGGTCATAAATCAAGCGGCCGCCGCCGGAGTGCGCGCGGCCGCTGCTCGGGCACGTAAAGATGGACGCCGCGCGGCAGCGAGGCAACCGGGCGCAGCCACTGCCTAAATATACGCAGCGTGCGCGACCACGAGAGACGCCAAAAGGTGCTGCCGCGGGCGCCCCTCTCGAAGGCTGCTGGAGAGCACGCGGGGCGGTTCTTTATCGGGCTCAATTTCGGGGCCTACGCCCAGGGCGGCCGACGGCTGTTCAGATTCATCACGCATGTTCCGCTGGCAGCGCTGGCGGCTCAATTTGTCGCCTGCTCGGTCGCTGGTGGCAGGCGCCTTCTCGCCCCGCCTGTTCTCCTCTGGGCTCCCCGGCACCGAACAAGCGCATCCTAAACGTCATCACCCGCACCGTCTCCCCCGGGCAGCCCTGGCACTTATCAAACCCTATATACTATTCAGGCTTCAGTGTATAAGCTCAGCATCCGACAAATGCCCAGTACACAGACTTGAGGTCTCGCAGAAGGGTCTGGGCTGCTAAGCCAGATCCAGGGATGATTGAGAAAGAAGCGACTCTGTATAGAAATTGTGGTGGTTGTTACAAGGCTTCACTGAACGCTTCTGCGAGTTTTCTTCCGCAGCATCCTGGGCGTCGCCCAGTGGTAGCGCAGCCCTACAATCCAAAAGATGTTCCACCGGCGTCGACTTTAACGGGACGCCTTAGCTGCCTGACGTTGCCTTAGCTGCTCAGATCGGAAGGACCTATAAGGACAATGTTTGGAAAGCTCTCTGCGCTTTGATTCTGAGCGCGTCATGGTGCGATTCATTGGTGATAAAAATGATGGAGTTGAACTACCGCCTTTCTATGCCTCTTTTTTTTTCCGTTTGTCCGTCCACATAGCGACTTGTACGTGATTTGGTAATGAGAATGTTGCAGACTTGTATTGGGAGCAACAAATTTCACTGTAGAAAAATGGTGCTTAACGAAAAAAATTTAGCTTCATCAAGTTCACAAATTGTCTGCTATAACGGGAATGCTATCATACTAAATTCTGTGGTTCAGGAAGAGCTGATGCTCACACGGTGCTTACATAAAAACAAGAAAGTTTAAATCTGGGATGCTTAACAAAATTCTGCGACCTTGAATACAATCAGGGTTTTCTTCGCGTTTGAAATCACGATTATTCAAGCTTACTCGCTAATCTTTGTGAAAGGTCAGTCTGTCACTGAATCAGAATAAGCCTATAGCTAATGGTCTGCCTTTTAAACTTGGACATAATAAGCGGTCAGGAATGTACATGCGTTTCATTTAGGTCATGAAACAGCCGCCTACGTCTTGGTGCTCTCATGGCCGTTTCGTTAACTTGGTGCTACCCGCACACTGCTTCGCATAATATCGATTCCCACAGGGCGTGAGATCTGCCGGATTTTTTTACTCTTTGATCCGTCAGCCATTTTTGGTATCATTTTTCGGTTACGCCGGCAGATTTTTGCGTAATGTGGCATATAATGCTTAAGCACTAAAGTTTTCCTGAAAACGCTACGCTTTGGCAGGGCCGACATTTGGGCTGGATGATGCATGGTGTTTATTTTTGATTGAAGCACTGCATCCAGAGCACGATACACAATGAGGGGAGCAGGCAACGGTATATTGCCTTCTTTCTTTCCGTATGTTGCCTTGTTCGAGCGCTTACAATCAAAGACGAGCTATGCTTTGCTGATACTCAATACTTCTTACCTGTTTCAACAAGAAGGGCTAATTTTTTATGAGGAACCAGCTGTTTAATATTACTTGTTTTGCAAAACAATAAGAGTGTCTTTTTTTTACAGAGTTGTTGAGAGTCGAAGAACAAGAGAAGAATAGAATTCATTGATAGGAAAGACAGAGAGGTCGACCTGAGCTAGTGTGCTCTAGCCTGCTACTCTGCACTGGGGAAGAGGGAAGGCGAGTGAAAGTACTGGGATGGATGATGATGATGATAAGAGAAGTTGTGAGTGCTTATGCACATGGGACAGTTGTCTTGCTAGAGCCGCTCCTCGAGCTCGGTGTCTTGCAGAAACTTCAACAATACTTTTGTTGCACGCATTGAAATTGCAGTGTCAGGCCATGGGCCGAGGATAGCTTCCTCCGACAGTGGTTGCCTGCCAACGCTGGCTAGGAAACTTCCTAACGTCCTTCGCTCCAAGTATACAAACGAAGTAATTCCAACGCAACACCTGGATTTACATAACCATTCGTACGCAAGAACAGTATGTCAGGAGCATGTCAATCGTTGTACCGAACGATGTAATAACCGAGGCATTTGCCGTAGACAAACGCGGTTCGCGCAGGTGAAGAGCGTCGTGAAAAATGTGCCCTGGACCGTTTAGTAAAGAAACGCGATAAACACTGTCGAGTGATCCGAATCATCAAAAAAGTTTACGTTTCCACCCTTCATGCATGCAGTGTGAACATAACACGCAGTAAAAGAGGCGTATTCTCCATTGACCGCCCTTCACGTATACGCTTGCATCCGGAGCACGATAACGTCTTTCGCGTCTAATCTGATCAACGGTGCAATCTGATCAATCCTCGGGCGCCCTTGCCGGTCCAGAGGTGTCGTTGCGGAGTCGCCACGGGTGTCGCGGTTGTGTCGAAATGTGTCGCAGCGTCTCTCACCGCAGCAGCGAGATTTGCGCGGGCCTTGTGAAAGAGTGAAGGATCGCCGTTTAATTACCGCGCGCACGCAGCTCGTCCATCAAGGCTCGCGTACGCACCATGCGAAACGAAAAAAAAAAACACAAAAAAGCTCCACAGCAGCAAGAGCGTTTGCTTTTCGCCTCGCATCACCCGCGTGAACAAAGGAGCCTCCCGCAAGTCTGTCGCCGCAATTTTAGCCACGGCATCTCGCGCATTCGGAGAACGGGGTTAACAACCATACGGCGCGCCCGCGCCCGCACTAAGCGAACAACGTCGTGATTTTGACGTGCACCGGGATTTGAAAAAAAAATTAATTGGGTGCGACGTGTTCACCTAAAGACAGGCATTCCGTGAGGCGCACGTTTGGCAGACGATAAGCTGAGTGATTCTCCGCTGGAGGAAGCTTTAAGTTCCGGGTTTTGCATTTGGCGGCGTCCGCATCCCGTTGTCGCGGTTTTGTTGCTTATAAGGAATGGATGAACGGAGGATAGACCGTGGCCTTAGGAACTGTCTCATGTGTCGGCGGACATCTAAACTGTCTCGCGGCCGAGAAAAATGAGAAAGAGAAGTAAAGAAAATAGTGATCGAATGCACTAGTTAAGAGCAAGGAAAATGGCTATCAAAAGCAGTGCACCGCAAGGCAATGAGCGCCCTTCAACGCTTCCTTGAGGACACGGTGGCATAGGTGATCGATATTGACTGCACTCACCGTGTATATACTCAAAAGCGTCTCATTCGTGCGTCTGTGTAATACCTACATGGTCTACCTCTGATGCCTGCAAAATTGCAACTTTTCGTGAAAAACTTACACACTTTTGTCGCTACATTTTCTTGTGCTTCATATATAATATTTATAACTTTCACCAAGATAAAAGGAGCCGCCGTTGCCAGCATACGGTGACAGACTCCGATACTTATTTTCGTCAAAAAAAAAAAAAGGATGCAGTCATCAAAATACATATATATAGATGACTTGCTCACACGTGATCGTAGCCGCATGCTGATGCACCTGCATTGCATGGTGAGTAGCTGTGTCCGTGACGTCACATGAAAGCCATCCATAGAGAAGGATTACGTTGAAATGAAAAGAATAAGCAGATGCGAACCGAGAAACCATGACATATTAATATGTACAAGCCGCTATATACGTGCCCGGAGGCGCTTGCGTGCCGCTTGGGTACGTCAAAAGGAAAATGCCTCGAGCAAGAAATTCACAAAATAGCGAGAACATAAAATATAATAATATTTGGGGTTTTACGTGCCAAAACCACTTTCTGATTATGAGGCACGCCGTAGTGGAGGACTCCGGAAATTTTTACCACCTGGGGTTCTTTAACGTGCACCTAAATCTAAGCACACGGGTGTTTTCGCATTTCGCCCCCATCGAAATGCGGCCGCCGTGGCCGGGATTCGATCCCGCGACCTCGTGCTCAGCAGCCCAACACCATAGTCACTGAGCAACCACGGCGGGTAAACATAAAATATAATTTTCGCCGCTTTGTGCATCGTGCTGTGTTGTCCATTGTTCTCTATCTAGAGGGAAAAAATTCTGAGGTATAATTAATTAAGGCGAAACTTTGTTAGTAGGCTGCGTTGCTGTCTTTAGCTCTCCTTAACGCCAAGCGACGATCGGCTTCAAAGGCAAGTGCCTGTTGAAGATGGTTAGCCGCATGACAGCTCCGAGCTGTCTTCAAGGAGCCGGAACAGCGCTGTTGCTTTTTTATATTTTTTATTTTATTTTATTTTACTTTTTTGTCAGCAGCAAACCGCGACGAGCAACACGCCTCCACTGGGGCCTTTCAGCTACAGTCGGCACGCCGCTTTCTCAGAAGCGACCTATACAGTTTTGTTAACTTCACAAACCAAAGCAGCTTCATGAAAAAAAGAAGAAAGAACTGTTTTATAATGTAACATACGGGGATCAGTGTTATTAATAAATATTAAAACAGACATACACGTTCTCTTCTAAGTTATAAAAAAATACTGAAATATCTTACGTTCATTTATGTCCCCAACTGTATGTAGGTAGATTATGTCTCCTGAAAAAAGAATCAATTATTTGATTTCATCTTTAGCGGTATTCAGAGCAATATATCAAACACTATACGATCGATACAGCTGGGCGGCAATGTGGTGACGTGGATAGTTCGGATGTGAGTAGCGTTAATTAATCAATAATAATGACTATTTAGGAACACCAACGTATTATAGAAACCGAATTTGCTACTTTGTGCGCAGAATATTGAACTTTTTTTGGAACTCGCCGAGCAGACTTTCGAAGGCGCATACACTGGCCAGAGCTGCTCGCAAGAACGTCTTGCACCGCAATTTGGTGAAAACTGTGAGAAAGTGCGTTCAAAACGTCATGCCATAAAATGATGCCCCAGACGCCGCTCTCTCTTTCAATAGCGGAAGGAGGCCGACGATGTCTTCGTTGAGCAAGCCGCACATGATAGACGGGTATTTTGTATATAACGTATATGCTCGTGACGTATTAGGAGCTTTTAGTTCAAGATTCTAAACTTCAGTGTTGCCTTCTATATTTTGTGCATTTGCCGGACGCGTGACTACAATAAACCTGTGTTTCTCGCGTGTATAGTGCTTAGCTGCATTTATATATACATATATATTTCTAGCTATATTTTTTGGCACGCGGGCAGGTGTACTAATGGAGGCTTGTTCGCAGGTTATATGGACCATCCCCGAAACTCCATCAACGTTCACGCCGATTCCATGCAGGGCGATGACACTGGTGAGAACCAGTGAAACACTGGGTTTTATTATCCCAACAAACGCGGCGCATGCGTGAACGGTGCGTTGGGCACGCGGGCTTTGGCTGTACTAACCTGCGGACAGGCGTCGACACGCTCTCTTACTCTCTTCCATCCTATGCTCGGTCATACATGCTGCTCAAACTTACCGCTGTCTCTCTATCCGCTGAATTCCAATCTTTCATGCCTAAAGAAACCTCAAATATCCTTCGCCTTCCTGTGGATGAAGGGCCTTTCTATGGAGCTTTCCATCTTTGTTCTCTTGACGTTCTTGCGTTTCCTTCCGACGGATTTCCATGTGCAAGTGACGCGGAAGCAACTATTTATTTCCGTTTGTCTGCGCGTCTGTCGTATCAGTATATTTTATACAATGCACATATGTACTTTATTTGTTTCATTTCAAGCTATTTCTTCCCTTCTGCTCTCATTGCATCAGTGCATCATGCCTGAAATATGTAGAAAGAAAACTGCGTATAGCACCACATTACAGAGTACATTTGAAGACCAGCAAACACTGGCTCATGCGGAGCTAACCAGTGATTTCGAGTGTGTGGAAGTGTTGCTGAAGGTTTGGATACCGAAACGGCTGCGGTAAGCGGCACGGAAATTGTATACGCGAAGTGGCGACCAACACTACATGTAACGTTGGCATATCGTATAGGCATTGCAGTTTGCTATGCGAAACCGAGACTAACTATCATTATAGTCCAAATATTGAAAGATTAACGCCAACGCGTGGCTTTCACCATGAGATGAAGTTGATCTCGTTATCTATAAATAGACGGGCGATGAACGCGAATCACAACCACGCACGAGGCCGAGCAGGTCATATAGCTGCAGAGTGCGCATAAAACGGAGCGCGGCGAGTTTCGAGGTATAGAACGCAGGCGCGCATGCGGATCGCGAGCGAACGGGAAGCGTGCGACGACAGTTCCCACGGTGAACGTTAACGCTGATTTACAGCCTGCGGAAGCGAGGAACAATCTACGTTTTACGGCGTGTAAACGGCGATGTGCTGGACACAGAAGAGCCGATGGCGGCGGAGAAAGCAAGAGGCGCTGCCAACCTCCACGCCTGGCTGACTTCGATTGTAAATCTGGTCTACGTGAATGTCTTTAAATCCATTCCTGTGAGCCGGCAGCAATGCACCTTGGTTTATAGCTCGAAACCTTTGCGGCAGTATCAGGGAGTCTATAGCGAAACTTTCCCCCCTTTTATTTATTTATTTATTTATTTATTTATTTATTTATTTATTTATTTATTTATTTATTTATTTATTTATTGTTATCGATCTCCACCAAAAAGCCCTATAACAGTGCGGGTAATGTACGTTAGCCGTTTTGATCATTAATGGTCATATACTGTAACTCCGAGAAGTGTCTATTACGATCTGATCAAAAACTACAAAACGCCCTCGTTGCCTGGGCCGAAAGGGTCGCTCCTCGTGAGGGGCCATCCTAGGACTCGGGCCTGCCAGATCATAACTGAGCAGAATCTCAATAAAGTTTTTACCACCACCATAACGATCTGAATCCTGCTCGTAAGCACTTGACGCATAACTGCCTCTCATGACGCGCCTGTGAAACTTGAGGGAGAGAAGGCGGTTTCCGTCACCCATAGTTTCAGGTACAAGGCATGTGTATAGATTACTATCGCGCTCATAGTGATACGAGTCGTACCAGAGACTTATTGTTATAAACTTTATGGAAGGGTACCAGATCTCTCACAAATTTGTGTTTCAAATTTACCTGGTACGATTCTAGCGAGATGCCTTATACAACGATAAAAGGGCAAGCCGAGCTGAAATTAAACGGAAACGAAAAAAAAGAAAAGAAGAAAAGAAGTAGGAAGCGATACCCGACACGTCTTCGTGCCTTCAGGGCTGGCTAGTATATGTGCTACATATTGCTTAGCTGCTGAGTACTGAGCGAAATCCGACCGAACTTCAATGGAATGACGTGCAAGAGCACTTCATACGTTCCTTTATTTTTCGTTCACGTTTTATTACGGGCTGATAATATACATCTTGAACATTGTCTTGCGTCAGCGTCACTTTATCCGCCACTACAGTGAAGTTTTGAACAGAAACGGGCTTAAGACAGCCAGCTAAGGAAGTTGCTTGTATACTCAAGCTGTAAGGGTCGGCTCGGTAATGGCAGAGCAGCTCTCTGTGAGCAAGTGAGGAAAGACAGAAGCCCCGGAGTGATCTGTTGCGACAGGCGTTTTCTTATCTGCAGGCTCATTTCCGCTCGCTCGAAACAGAATGCACACGCGTTCGTATACGCACACCGCTTACCCAGCGTCATGTCGCACAAGGAAGAGCTGAACGACCATCCCTATATTGCTTAACTCTATTCATCGAGAAGGCACAGCGAACGTTTCCTTCTCGAGTCGGCCTTTGCGCGTGACACCTCGCCGCAAGGACCTACGCGATTAAAAAAAAAGAAAGGGAAAGAAAGAAAGAATATAGGAGTCTCGTGAACCCTTTCGGCTTTTCAGTCACAGTCACTGTAGTTCGCAGTCACTGTAGCCATTCCTGAGGAGTGTGCTTGCGAACGTTCGCGACCACTTCCCTCTTTTACATAACTTAGAACCTTCGAATCTTTCCCTTCCCTTTTCACTTCCCCCAGTGTAGGGTAGCCAACCGGTCTCAGTCCTGATTAACCTCCCTGCCTTTCATTTATTTTCTCTCTCTCGAAGCGTAATTCATCGTCGTTTGATACCGTTCTCGACAAGCCGGTAAGAGCGACTGAGACAATTAATAGCTTGAGAAAAAAAAAAGAAATATTCAGAAAGACTGGTCCTAAGAATTTTCAAACTGTTTCAAGGTGCGTGAGGGGCGGCCAAGTGTTCCTATATAAAAGCCATAAATGCTCGCAGTAGCTGCCTCTGAGCCGGCATGTCATCTGCAAAACTGTGCCGCGTCAGCGATGCAAACGCAACGAGACCTCGTTGCGTTCGCAACGTGGAAATTGATGCGCGTTGTTAATAACGCGCCCGAGAATAACACACTTTGTCACCGGTTCACACTCTTAAATCTCTTTCTTTTTATAGCTCACGTCCCAGTTCAATCAATCAGTCACTCAGTGAAGAAGGTTAATTATTTGCCAACGACGATGCTGCCAACATCAAGACGAAAAGTGGTCAAATGCAGCATGAGAGAGAAAGAGACGAACAGGGAAAGGCAGGGAGGTTAGCCATGTTGAATGTGGCCCGTCGGCTGCCCAGCACTTTGGGAAAGGGAAAGGGCAAAGATTGATCAGAAAGAAGAAAGCTAAAAGAATGGTAAGAAGAAATTTAATTTCCCAAACATAAAAGGCAGGTTGCTGGAGAGCCTGTAGCTTACAGTATGTATCAACGTGAACCAGTTATTTCCACCTATACTTGTGGTAGACGAACTTGACCATTGAAATTACTCTCTTAACAATCAGGAACCTACATAACACGACTGGTCCACGATGTTACGCGAGCGTGTATAGGACGTGCATGAATTTTATGTGCTACACAACAACAGCAACAGCGATAACGACAAAAGAAGTAGCACAAGGAAAAGAAGAAAGGAAGAAAGCAAAATGTACATAATTATGGTCGGTGCTTGAGAAACCGCAGGCTGAGTACATACGAAGTATTCGGGGTTTAGTCCGAGCAGGAGAGAGTCAGTTCAGTTAAAGTATACATTACATACTGACGTTCACGTTATTATTATTATTATTATTATTATTATTATTATTATTATTATTATTATTATTATTATTATTATTATTATTATTATTATTATTATTATTATTATTATTATTATTATTATTATTATTATTATTATTATTATTATTAAACTCATGCGTTACCAAACGACATGAGATACGCAGCAGCAGAAACTTCATCTTCACACGTCCTGAGGGCTCGCCTGCCATCGAGTGTGTCCGTCTGGTCTTCGAAAAAGGCAAGGAAATGTCTGGGACGAGACACGTGCGGAGTCGAATCTATAAATTTGCGGGATCTATTGATGAGTCACCAAAGTAAAACAGGCACTCAGGAAGACGCGGCAATCATGAGAAGTGTATGAAGAATTGGCTAATTATTTGAAAACGTTGACTCGAAATAAATACGTTGGTAAGGGAATCCCCATGTGTCCCACCTTCTTTATATGCGCGCTGTCTATGAAATGGCACGCATAGAAAATGGTTAAGAAAGCTCATATTCAACCTCTTGCGCTCCATAGATGACCTGAACGCGTTGGATTCGCCGAACGATCAAAAGACAATTAATCCCTTCTTTCTTTCTTTCCGTAATATATATTTTTTTAAACGTGAACTGCAAAAGTGAGCTTGGGCCTCTGACAGTGTCGGTCGTATGCTATAGTATAATCTAAGAGTATTTGCTTTTGCCTAAAAATAGGAAACAACTGACGCTGTAGTTCCGGCGTATATAATGTTTTGTGACGGTACTCACGAGCTCTTCATCAATTTTAGGGCGAGCTGTATATAGGGCGAGCGCGCAGCTACGCCGACAGCGGGTGGCGCTTCCTTTTCGTTTACACCCATTTGCCCTTGAGCAAATAAATGCGCAATCGCCGCCGCTTTGGCGCGCGCTGTGGAGCCTCCCCCCCCCCCCCCCCCCCCCCTTGATTCCGACCGCGCTGTCCCGCCTCTCAGCGAAATCATCAGCGCGCTGCCTCGTGCCGCGGCGCCTTCCCGCGGGGGAACCGCCGCCCTAAGAATCGTCGAGATGAATTATCAGCGCGACGTAGTCGGGCAGCACTTGTTTAATGACATTTTAACGTCCTCTCCGGCCGTCAGGCAGTGCGGGCGAAGAAGGGGGCTACAACACAAGTCGAGCGGTCCCGGCGATGATGTCTCGAGTCGTTGCCGGGACGCGACCGGGAGCAGAGATACGTTCCGGACGGCATCGCTGCTTGCCATCTCGGAGCAATCGTCGAAGACTATCTTAAGAAGCACGGTGAGCGGGCCTCAGCGAAGCTGCTCGCTCACGCTCTGTACACCTGGGGAAATATGGAACAAGAGCGCGTGCACACGCGAACGCAACACGGGACCCCGTTTTTCACTACAGGGTTACCGCTGCTGCTCGCGTCTCTCGGCACATGCGCGTACGGTTGGCTTAGCACCACTCCAATGAATGCTCGCTCCTGTGTGGGCTTATAGCCAGCGATGTGGCGAGTTCTTATGCGGATGGAATAAAGTATAGTGAGCTCGGAGAAACGGCCCGAATGGCGGAGCTACCATATGACGCTTACGCTTGAAGCTTAATCGACGTAATATTTACGAACGACAGACGATCTGCACCCGATGAACGTCCCATGTATAATATATATGAACGTTTTCGAAAATAATTATGCCGATGAAGCACCCGCTCAGTGATTAATCTTTTGATATAGTCTTTGCTTAGCGAAAAGAGGTACGAGGTTGCTTGGTCGAATGTTATGTATATACGAGCGAGTGCTCCTGTTTCATGTATTCTCCTGTTATGTGCTCTCATTTGCGTAGGCCGCTGCAGCGACTGAAACCACTACCCGGAAACATTACATACCGCAAATCAGTATCTGTCATCGTCGCTCGTGCTCAGTCACTGATAAAGGTCTATGTAAAACATGTGCTAGCTGCCGTCCTCAGGGCAAAATCAGGACGTTTAGCCACCTATACACCAACAATATGCACGCTATATGATCGTAAAGCGCGGAAAGCTTTGCGCAGTCTTAAGAAATCAAACCGGATACGCGGACCGTATTCTCGGTTGGTATATACGTACCGAGATAACACAGCGAAGTGAATGACCATCGTTCCAATGAGACGCCACACTGTATACGCCACATTAAGCAAAAGTTAAAGTATTGCGTCCCGAGAGTGACTGACGGTACGTCCCAGTTTGACTTGGAGACAGCCTGCCGCGCGCCTCGCTATGGTGAGTCATGTAAAAAGGACAAACATGGATACAGCTTACAAGGGCCGAAGCACGACGCGGAGCTATACATTGTGCGCAGACGCCCAGTTTTGGTTCGGCCACGTTCATGGAAACGATATGATGTCTGTCATAAGTTCACTTTTTCCCCCTCAGGATGTAAAAAAGCCTATTAAAACCTGACATATAATGTGGTGGCACGGCCGCTGGATAAAAAAAAAAGGTGCGGCCTGCTACGTCAGGCGGGCTGCTATGGGAGCGAACGTGACAGCCGTAGTTGCATTCTCGGCCGCTTTGCTGGGCCGAAAGGCGCTACCTCTCTGGGACGGGACGCGTCGGTTTCCACGGGCGACGGCGTTCGAAGCGCGTTCCTCACGCACTTTCTATGCCGATCCGAGACAACAGTCCCCGAATGGCAGCGCCGCGGCGGATGACAGCGTTTTCGATGCACGCGACAGGCCGCACCATTTTTTTTTTTTTAATCCAGTGGCCGTGGTGGTGGCCGCAAAAGCAGTCCACTTGCTTCCTCTAGTTTGTTTCTTACTGAAGCAAAACGTGGGAAAGCGCGGTCTGCCTTCGAAATCAAATTGAACTCGCCACTAATATAAACTTAACGCCCCCCTGTTTGTCTGTTACGGCGAAACGTGACAACGACAGTGCATTCAAGTTCTTATAGCCGCAGGCCACTGAACAGAATGCAAGCGCACGTGCGAAGCCGGCCGGGCACCGCCTCCCACGGCTTCTGTCCGCATCCGCACGCGCGCGCGTGCAACCTTCTCCGTTAGCCGGGGCGTGCTTATGTAAGGCCAAACGTGACCCGTTTCCGCCACGGTCCGCGAGCCGCGCGCGGAAGTGACGCTTCCGAGTGGCGGCGGCGGCAAGATGAAAACCGCTCTCGCAATCATACATCACCCAGTACGAGGCGTCCTAGGACAACTATATTTACACACGCACGCACATACACACGCGCAGCCTTGCTTGCCTGTAACGTCGGCGCACCAGAGGCGACAAAAATGTCCCCGACTAAGGAGCCGCATTTTGCCCTCGTGGCGGGCTCTGCGTGGTACCGCGAGGCCGCCGGCTTCCGTTCTCGCCTCCCACCGAAGAAGAGCCGCTCGTCGTGACAGCCGCCAGTTTCACACGTGTGCGCGCGCGGTTCGCCCTGCAGTGGAGGCCGACTCCGACGTCCGCCGCTTTCTTGAGCCCTGCGCAGCCGCCCTCCTCAGCTCCCAACCCCACGTCGCGCCGAAAAGTCTTTTAAAGTTGCGCGCAGCGTGGAGAAAACACGCGCAAATGTGGTGTCATGCCAACCTTCATCCACCTCCTATTCCAGAGCTTTCGTTCAGCACAGCGCGGCGGCCCCCGCATTGCTATCCATGGCGGCACTCTTGAAAGGACCCGACCAGTATTCCGTCGGTGCTCTGTGAAATCGAGAAGAAAAGGGGGACGCCGCGTGAAACTACGAAATGTCATTTGAAGTGGCGTTCCGCGACGCTCGCGCGCCATCTATATGCTTGTTTTCCTTGACGCTCGCCTGATTTCATCCTCAATTGATTTCACTACTCGAGGCGTTCAAGCATGGAGGTGGACAGCTATAGATATATATATATAGTGAGATATTACTATCGTTGGGCGTCAGCAAACAGAGTAATGAATGCAAAGCACAACTTTCGAAATTTATCACATTGCGAAGCAATGCATTCTAGACTCTTAAACTGTTTTTTTTTTTTTGGGGGGGGGGTATTCTTGTAATTGATCTAATAATTTTTTGGAGGTTTTCTCACACGGAAACAGCACGCGTTGTTGCGTCCCCGTTTGAAGCCACTTAGAGAGGCTTTTCGATCAGTGAAACCACTAAAAAAGAAAAAAAAAGAAAAGGTGAAGGTCATGAGTGATAACCGCACAAGAGAAAGATATCCTCAGCACGGTTCTGTCAGGGCCCGCACACGCAGAAAAAACGCAAACCAAAGGGAGAAGGAAGGATACCCGGCGCCTTTTACTGTATACATAGTGCGTCCGGAACTCCATCAAGCGGCCACAAAAAGTTGTCGCGCTTCCCATTTCGGGAAGTGGGACTAGTCTCCCCAGCGAGAAGAAAAAGGAGCACAACACGGGGCTCCTCCCGCAAGCACGAAAGTGCTGGCGGATGGGGCTGCGCAAAGCAACAGTGCGGCAGCAGCGTTAGCAGAAGGTAAAAACAAACGCTGTAGTCGCGGCACACGCAGAATAAAGGGAGGAGTGGGAGAGAGAGGAGAACTGCTCCCAGAAGACGGCGCCGGCCGATCAGGCAACAGAGACATCAGCATTGATGGGAGTGGAGCCCAGGGAATTAAGAAAGCTCCCGAACCGAGGCCGAGGTAACGAGACAAAGGCCTCACGCACAACAATAGATGGAACATGCCCGGTGCGAAAGCCTGCCGCCGCCGTCTTCCACTCGCTCCGTAAGCGATGACCCTCAGCCCTATATACTCTCACCGCTCGCAATATATAGCCCGCCATTGCTTCCTGCGGGAAAGAGAAGAAAATATAGTGATAATAAGACGCCCAACGTTTTTCGCTCCAGGGCTGCCCTGGTTTGGAAGCGTACACGTGAAGCTGTCTAACTGCGGTGAAAAGGGAGAAACAAGAAATCGAATGAAGAAAATGTGAGGGACGTCTCGCGTCTCACTAACCAAAAAGATAAATAAGTGGGTGCCAGGGTAAACAGAGAGTATCGCGACGAGGTGACAACGAAAAAAAAAAAAAGAAATCTGCTGAAGTAGTACGAAGGATATGGTTCAAATAACACAGCGACAATTCTTGATGTGAACGGCGTCACTGACAAGGTGTTCGCCGCCGCGCGACGCCAGCGGCATCCGAGGCGTTCAGGTCCATAAATTGACCAATTTTCTCCGGGCATCGCGAATTTGCCGAGAAGTGGAATCGACATCCCGTCTCCGGCTGCGCCCACTGTTTGACTCCGCGCTTCCTTCGGGCTCCACGCGACTATCTGGCTCCGCATGGCTCCGCATCGAGGCAGCGCCGAACTCGTCCAAGTAGACTCCCCCATCATTTCGCTACTCCACCCCACCTCTCACTTGGTCTTTTCGAGCCACGAGTAGGAGTGCCACGATTGAGCCGCAGACGCCGCTGCCCATTGTTCTGTACACGGGGCGCCAATGGCATTGTGATTGCATTATGGCCTCGGGGCCGAGGTGTCGTCCACGCTTACGCACGCACGAGACGCGGTATGAGGGGGCGGGGGGAAAACGAATGAAACCGTGCTGTCGTCCTGCCCGCGCGACAAGCGACGACCGTCGCCGCACCAAACGACAATCGACAAGGGAGGGAGACAAGCGCGTCGGCGGCGGCCAACAATGGGGCGGAGTTTATGCTTCCACTGCGTGTGTGCGTGCGTGCGTGCGTGCGCAGAAGAACGGCGCGCGTCCACCGGGAACGCTCGTCAATACGTACACGCGCGGAGGAGAGGGTGTGAGGAGGTCGCATCCCCGTATCCCGACTCGCTTTTTCGACCGTGCCCGCGCTGGCACTACGAGGCACTCCATATAAGGGATAGAGATGCTGTTCGTCCGGCCTAGGGGCCCGCCGCAGAAGCAAAAAGCCAACAAAGACTTCTTCTCGCCCTCCCCGAAATGAGGCACAGATGGCCATTAAGGTTGTCGCCGCCTGTAGGATAGAGCCGCGGGAGTGCGCGCACGGGGAGGGAGGCAGCCTGCACCGGGCCGAAGTTCGCCGCCAGGGCGCGCCGCTCGTGTGTGCACGCACATGGATCATGAGGCAGCCTCTGTGGTGATCAGCGCGTATACGTACACGCGCCGAGACCTGCGCACGACCGCTGCGTCGAGAGCATTTTGGCTTAATTGTGGCCTATAGTGTTTCGTCCTCCCCAGGGCGCGAACCGCGCTCCGCTTGTGCCGTGGTATCCCCTCGCGGCAGGCTGTTGTTCGCCCTCAGCGCTGCCTGTCGACGCCGCGTCACAGAGCGAGCAGCCCGTGATCGATGTTCCTTTGGGGACTTTCCCTTTTGAGGACTGCTCGCTCATCGTGAGGGAAAAGTGATTGCGCCAGAGTAAGCCGCTCGGCCTCGAAAACACGAATTACAAGCGAGGCCGGCACAAAAGCGACGGGAGACTCACAGTCAACCAAACCACGACGCACGCACGCGAGCGAGCGACGAGGGACCGCGACTTCAACCTGTTAACGAGATAGAATCGATAAATAAAACAAAGCAACAATAAAAAAGAAAGATAAAATAAAGAAACACAACGCAAGATTAATCAGTGCCTGATCACCTGCTTGCGTGCGTTGTAGTTTATTTATCAATTTCGTTTGCATCAGAGTACAGAAAGTGGAGCAAACGACGCAGTGCAACATTTGTCGAAATTATAGTTCTTAATTGGAACGCAACCCAAACTCCTATTACTATTACAGATTACTCAAAAGGAAAAGATCTGAACACCGACCAAAATGGTTTTAAATATATTTACGTTTCGGCTCCCCCACTTGTTCGCCCTAAACAAGCGGAAGAGCTTGCGCCCATTTTATGTGTGGCTCAAGACATGATTAAGACACTTGGCATACATAGGCCAGATTGCCTTCCTTGCGATTAAGAGTGTGCGCCGTGGTTTGAATGATTAAGGACTCAAGATAAAGACGCGTAGAATAATTTCGTTCCTTGGAAATCACGCGAGATTTTTCCCAGTTAATCGTATGTGACGTAGTTGCGCAGTGTTAGGCCAGGGCATTCGACGCAGCGTGTCGTTTCTGGAAGTTATTCCTGTGCTGTTTAAGTCTTGCTTTGAAGTTGCCGGTTTCTCCGACATAGACATAGTGACAGTCCGCGCATGGAATGACGTACACAAACCTTGAGAACTTGTCATTTTCCAAAGGGTTTTTCAAATGCACGAGCTCGTGTCTGAGCTTCCGGGAGGGAACGTGCACAGCCTGCACGTCATATGACGGCAGCACGCGTGCAAGGGGCTCGCTTATGCCTGCAACGTATGGATTCGAAGCCAGATTTCGTTTTTCGGGGGGGGGGGGGGGGTAGTATCTGCGCGAGCCAGCTGGCACCCTACTTAGTCATTGAAGTACTCAGGGTATCCACAAGCCGTTCAATTCCCGCTGCACAATTAAGTGCATTGTCGGCCATGCGGTCTTCCACTGTTGTGCACGCGTTTTTCGCTCGACGAAGAAGAGAGCCGACAACAGACCTCTTTTGCGAAACAAGGTGCACCGATGAGGCGACCAGTTTGCTTCCTAAACACCTTGAAATTTGGCCCTTCGCTTTGCATAAGGGCATCCAAGAACGGCAGTTGGCCTTTAGATTCCACTTCTACGTTGAACTTAATTGCTGCTTGTATACTGTTAGGTGAGCCGTGAAAAGGTCAAGGTTCTGTCATTGCAAAACACTGCAACAGTCGTCAACATATATGAAGAAAGCCTTCGCTTTCGGTGTAAACGAAAGCAATGTCTGAGCTTCGATAGCCTCTATTGTTAGCGAATGTGACCGATATCGACGCCTCCATCACCACTCCGTGGACTTGCCGACAAAATTTTTTCTCGAACGTTAAAAATGTGTTTGATAGGCAAAACTTTGTAGCCTACCTAGATCATGCACCTCGATGGGGGATGTGTCAGGCAACATCGGGTCCTTGTCGAGGGCGGCGACGCAAACAGCTACGGCCATGTCTATTGGTACGCTCGTAAACAGTGATACCACGTCGAAAGAAACTAAGATTTCTTCGGGGTCGACCCTTGTCCCTTCAACATTTTCAATGAAGCTGTACGTGTTGCCTATATGGGCATAGCACTTTTGCCAACCAGTGGCGATATGATTCTATGAAGAAAATTTGACAGCTTGTGGAGTGGCGAACGTGTGAAGCCCACCATGGGGCTCAGGGGAATATCCGGCTTGTGTACCTTCGGCAGGCCATGTATGACTAGAGCCGATCCATTGTGCCAAAGTAATCTGCAGTACGGCTGCTTGTGTTGAGGCGGCACCATGCGGAATAAGTCGGCCAGCAGTTTTTCCAGTTCCCTCTAAAGTTTGGGTGTCGATCGAGTCTCTTGCAACTTCGGCGTACGTGTGAACATCACTCGATAGCAAGCGCATTTTTTCGATGTACTTGCCCCTGTCTAGAATGACGTTCAGAAACGACACGTTGCGTGGAATGCCGTGGACGAACACTGCGCAACTACGTCACATACGATCAACTGGGAAAAATATCGCGTGATTGCCAAGGAACGAAATCTTGAGTCCTTAATCATTCAAACTACGGCGCGCACTCTTAATCGCAACGAAGGCAATCTGACGTCCACGTATGCCAAGTCTCTTAATGATCTCTTGAGCCACACATAACAAGAGCGCAAGCTCTGCCGCTTGTTTTATTGTGAACAAGGCTCCCGTGGGGAGCCGAAACGTAAATATATTTTTTAACCATTTTGGTCCGTGTCCGGATCTCATCATTTTAAGTAGGCAACATCCCCTCAAGACGGGTTTCCATCATACTTTCGATTTTATTACAGATTACCTCATTGTGTCTGAATATGCACACTAATTTGTGGTGTGCCAGGGCTGGCTTGGCATTGCGCGGCAGTCTTCTCCTTTGAGCTCCTCGGGCTTACTGTAAATGTGCACTCAGTTTCGCTTTTAGTGCACCCCTGGTGCCGTTGTGGTTGGGAGGTTTGAAGACGCAGTTGTTGCACGCAAGTGACACGAGCCACAGTGCTATAGTCAGCACCTTTACGTCAAAGTAATAGGCTGATGTATTCCCAGTCAACTATCCATATGTTACTGGCTGGTCGAAAAGATGAAATGTGGGGGAGAGCGTGGCTGTAGGGAGTTTAGTACTACGCTGAATGAATATGAACGGGCCCTATATGAGAATTATGAATTTTGCGACGATTGCAGGGAAATCCTTCTTCATATTCGGCGCAAAAACCGCACACGTTTCAAAGCGACAGTTTGGAGTAAAATTGCGTTGGGCTATTCTGATAGTTAAAACTCCTGAAACTATGAATAGGCCAGATAACCTTGTGCGGTTGAAAATCGGTTAGGTAGAAGTGTTGAAAAAAAAAAGAAAGAAACAAGAGGGCGACTGACGACGCTATCTTGAAATTACGGCATCAGGACCCGCATTCACCAAAACCTATTACGCTAGAACTGCTTGTAAGAAAAAATTGTAACCTATCCCGGTACTAGACATAGTGAGTGAAGGCAGCCGGCCACTGTCAAAAAACACTTCCTACAGAAAAAGCTTTGTGAATTAGCCCCCAGTTCTTACCAGTGACATCAAGGTTGTGGCAGAGCCTGGTTAGGGCGGGTTAATATTTTACCAAAATATGGGTCCTATATTTTCTCCGCTGATAACCTCCCTTTTATTTTTCTTTCTTCAAAGAAACGCAAATAGAGTTCCGAAAGCTAGTCAGTCAGTCTAAACTGACTTATCCTTGTTTTGTAGCGTTCCAGTAGTGACGTTAAGTTGGCTTTCTAGCATAGCTGCAGCGCCCAAATCATGGCGGCAGCGTTGGTCACTAAAGCGATGCTCATGTCTAAAGCATATGTATGCAACTGCAGGCAGTGTGATTTTAAGAACTACGTGCACACACTGAAGGCACGAAGAAAGCCCAAGCTGCACGCATAATTATAATTTTTACAGCCCCATATTTTGGGTAATCTGTCTTTGCAGTAAAGCCAACTTATGATACTTGAAGAGGACTGTGATTTTAGGTATCGTTAATTACTCTCATGTTCACATTCCGACATCCGTCCTTCCTGCTGGTTGAAACAATCTACGCCCGGAGGAAAAAAAAAAGACTAGCTCAGGGGTATCGTGATAAGGTCGTCGCACACGGGAACATTTACGACGACAGCGGACATCACGGGCATCGAAACAGAAAAGGCGGCCGTCCCGGACCAGAGCAGACCCGTTCCAGCCCCACCACTTCCCGCCACCCGCTCGGCTCACGGCACACACGCGACAGCTAGTCTAGAACGAAAGCCGGGCGCGCCGCTGACCCCGAGGCAGCAACAACCCACTCGTCTCGGGAACGTCGTCCACCGCCGATGGCTGCAGCCACAAAACGGCCGCCGGCAGGGAGCTGCTCGCCCGTGCGCTGAGCATTTGCGCAAACAAGGGGAGGAGAGCGGCACGCTCCGAGTGTTTGCGGAATGCCTCTCGGCGCAGCCAGCCTGGCAGGCTCGAAACAGCAGCGGTATGGGCGGCTTTCGGCGCGGCAGCTCGGATGCTGTTTGACGAGGTGTTACCTGCTCGTGTCGCGCCGCGCCTTGAGCGTGCACGCGTGTGGCCGCGATTTACGAGCGCCCATTAGTCTTTGGCCGCTTTGTATGTGCCTTCGCTACGTGTGTGCTATAGGCGCGTGTTGCGGCTGTTCTTGCGTGCTCGGATCGCGCGCGTTGGAAATCGTGCCGACAACCTGCGCTTTATATCGAAGGGTGACTCGGACGGAATCCTTCACACACGAGTGGTATATAATGATCGAAGTCTAGTGGCTGGGACAGAGCCAGCGATATGCTTTACCTTGGGCCCTCTAGTGTTTTCTGCTTATATTGGGACGTAATGGAGAGGCTCAGATGATCTTATACTGGCGAGTCTTTACGCAGTGCTGCATATTCTCGGCCATTTGTGTCACGGCGGGGCACTCGTCTATGACATGGTGCACGGCTTTATGTACAATCTTTCTTACATTTTTTTAAGACAATACACAAGTGTACACTGCTCGGACGAAGCAGGATACCGTGTTCTTCACATTTTATCCGTTGACCTGCAAGCATAGCACATTTGTTTCGCAATATAAGGCGACGGTGTAAGCAGTGCCTTTACTAAAATAAACAACAACAACAACAACAACAACAAAAGCTGAGGAAAAAACCAAGGAAGTTATGTCTTAAATTTTATCTCTTTCGCGTATACTACATATATATCTCCCGCTCTACAAGAAAGAAGACTTAACCGGAACTACATAGTTGGCTCATATATTCAAGCTTTTTGTTTTTATTCTTACAATTCCTATATTTAATGGCTTGCCAATTCTTGAAGCATGCTATAGACAACGGATAGGCAATCGCATAGGGACCGCACGAGGCAGGATTGAAGCCATATGCCTCGCCATCGGCGGCAGACCCTCCCACGCCCTTTATGTTGACGGAAAGTGAAGACGACGGGACCCTTTTGGACCACCACACCCACCGGCGTCAAGCTTGCGTGTGAGAAAGATGAACAGGGAGAAGGAGCCACTGAAGCCGGCGCTCTCAGATGTCCAGAGGGTGCGAGTAGCATGCTGGAGGTGCCCGCAGCATTGTGCTACACGGAGCACCGCTGTCACCGCACATTGGTGCTCGAACGGCGACGATGCTCATTTTCGGGAGCATGGATTTCACGCTCGCCGAAGCTGAACTAGGTTCTCGCGCATGTGGGGTACGTTATTGCGATCCCGGGTCCGCTACTACGGCGAACAAAAGCCTGAAAAACGGCCGCCGGGTGCTACCGACTCCAATTCTAGCACTCCCTCAACACTCCCACTCCCCTAACGCCTGGTCTTTCCATGAATCTTATTTTTTTTCTTTGATGTTCTGCAAGGGGAAGGGAGCGTGTCGCCGGCCAATGGAGCCGTCACCGGGCAACACTTCACCTCTGGCTTCTCTCCCTTCGTGTGTCCTCTCCCTTCTCAATACCTATCCCCCTACTTCCCCTCCTGTTACACCCTGCCCCCACCTGCCACCAAACCTGCGCAACACATTAATGTTATCGGGTGCTGCTGTTTGAATTATAGACTCGTACAACGCTTAACACATCTAAACTTGAGCGTTATCATTGCATGTTTTCAGTTTTCAGTAAAAAGGTATTAATATCTCATTAAGACCGATCATCTGAATTTACTATTACCAGCTGTTCTCTCACTTCTGCCGCGTATTATCCGTAAAAAGAGGACATTTAAATATTACGCGTTGTAGTGTTGTGTAATCTGAAGATGCCAAGTCGAAAACTGGCACACGAAACGTAAGCGAGTGACCCGCAACCCGCAAAGCTCTGAGACATGTGGTACATACATATATAAAAGGCAGCTACCGAAGTTGTTCGATCTGGGAAATAATAGCGCGAATTGGACATATAGGCACTGACTACACCACGTGGTGGCCAACTTCTCAGCCCTCGAAAAAAAAGAAAGAAAAAAAATGGGGTGTTTATCTGAAAATCGAGAGAAACGCGGAGTTGTTTCGTGACCATGGCCCAGTTTGAAGGCGGCCGCGCGGGCACTTAACTGGGCCGTGTTCACGCGATCGGTGTGACAATAACGCGGCGCACAATGGGAGCAAACCGCGCCGTCAAGAGGCGCCCGCTGTCGGTGCAGCCGCGGTGCGCGCCCGTCGTCTGAATAGCGTCCGAATGAACTCGCAGTGCGCGGTTCCGTGAGGACTCCCTCTCTCCTGCCTTGTGCTCGAAGGGGGTGCCGGCCAGCATTGTCGGCGACACCGAAAGTCGCGCCGGAGTGATTTATGGAACCGCTTGAAGACACGCGGGTTTGAAACATTATTTTTTCTGTATTCTGACCTTGTTTTATTGCTGCAAGCGACAGAACGAGTTTGGGGCAACGAGGGGTTCGAAGCGGGACCGGAGATGGGCTGTAGGGTACTGCTGGCATTGGGCCCGGGACTCGTACAGAAGCTCTCGAGGCTCTTCTCGCAATATACAAGCATACCCTAGTTTTTGCCGGGGCGCACTATAAGCCACTAAATGCATAACCGATTGCACGCTGAAAACTATTAAGCGGGCGATCGGCGTCTGTTCGAACGAGAACAGGCAGGTCTTAATAACTTCCACCTTGACTTTCCACCTTGACTTAGCTTCCACCTTGACCAGTATACACACGAGATGGCGTGATCTTGGACGTTGAACTTCGGTACCGAGTTCACCTACCCGCTACGGGCAGCGATGCTGCATATCTTGTATTCTCAAGTAATCGGGCGTAAAAATTACTCACTGCGCATTTATGTCTATGTGTGTTCGAAACAAAGCAATCAAAGCGTTCTAGACCACCCATGAGTATTTCTCACGATGTCGCTATATATATATATATATATATATATATATATATATATTCAGAGAGAGAGCTCCTCAAGAGTCAGTAAATTTGGCGCGAAATACTCGCGAATACGTGTCCATAAGCAAACGCTTACACAAAGCGCAATGCAGCGCCGACTTCACCGGAGCAGTGAATCTGCCGCCAGGCTCTCCGGCAGAAGTGTACACGCAGGCGTACAGGCTTGTTCTGCTTCGCTCTATACCGTGGTCCGGTTGGCGTCGCAACTAGACCGACAAAACGTTATACGTTTCCCCTTCGAATGCTCTAGTGAGCGCACGCAAGAGTGATCAGTTGTCGCTATAGTTTAACGTTTGCCTTACCATTGAACACTGAGTGGCGATTAAAATCTCACGAGCGAGCACGCCTTATAGAATTGCTGACAGCAAATGCGGTCTTGTTCATCCAACGCTGCACCGAACCACCCGCACCTTTTTTTGCGCTTAAGGGACGAACGTACACAGATAGGCTGCCTTCAGCAGACAGCGCTGAAATTAACGAGCTAAGCAGGACAACTTTCGGCGAGCGATACTTCCGATCAGAAATGGGAGTTCGCATTGATCGATAATGCTCCAGATGGGTTTTGGAGTCGAGCGAAGCCTTTCTTCTTAATTTTTTTTTTCAGACCGTCTGAGCACCCGATAGCGTCTGTTGAATTAATCGACTTGAATGACGCGGAAACGGCCACTTTAATGGCGCAAGGAGCGTTCTGCATTGACAATGAAAGGGCAAGAAAGAGCCGCTGCGGCGCGTATACAATGGCGCTATACAGCGAGTGATCCAAATGACCTATGCGCGATCAGTTGAAGCTGTTTTCTGTGTTATTGGCCCTTCGGATCACTTTTCTTCTTTTTTATCTTCCTGGGCTGGCGCTGAAAACGTTCAAGGCATTAAAAAATTCTACTAGAGAACAAATTTACAAGCGAGGTAAGGAATAAAAGTGTTCCGAAAGTGGAGTGCGCCTTTAATGGACTTGACTTCCCATATCAGCAGATTTTAGACGATGTATAACAATACTTACGAGATTGTCGTTTTTTTTAACGAGAAAGAAGACTAGATGCACAACTGTAACTAAGTCAGCCGAAGAACAAAAGCAGCGAAGAATATAACAGAGTGCCTGAAAGTCTATTCAAAGCATTACCGAACCACCATGTAGCTGTTTCATGAAAGTTGTGGCATAAAAGAAAGCAACAGAAACCGCAACTGAGAATTCACACAATAGTCCTTAGCATTAAGTGGATGCAGAGTGTATTATCCTCCCATTTTAAGGTGGAGTGCGCCTTCAGGTATGCATCTATAAGAGACGAGTTCTTTGTGTTGCAATGCACCAGAGTTAGTACTGAGCAAAAAGCACACTTTCTACTGAAGGCGTTGGTATGGGAAAGTGAATTTCAACAACTTAGCAATATTTTCGTTAGTTCGGGTGAAACACAAGACTGGAGCATTTTAGGTGCGTTCGGTGCGATAGTTTCAAATTATGACCAGCATCGACTCACGCGATTTGTTTCTCTTCATTTGCAGTTCTTTTTCATAACCCTCACATTGTATATATACACTCAAGCGCTGTACAATAAATCTCTAAACAAATGAGAACTTTCGGGGAAGCTCACTTTCCTGCTCGCCATCCAGCATTCAGAAGAACAAAATTATTATCGCTTTTTAAAAAGTTTATTTTGTATGAAACTGCTGTATGCTACATTTAACTACCTCCAGAAATGTGAAGGGCAAGACCTTCGTTGCCCTCTTGAGTGCTTAACGCTGCGGCGCCTTCCCTGTGGTTAATTGTTCTCGGTCATCTATCACCTTGACAGATTTGAGAGGGCGGTGCATAGATTTAGCATTTGGCGTCGTCTCAACTATACCAAGTTTTCCTTGCTTTTTGACCTGTTCTTTTACCTATAAGATTCGAGGCACTGTTGAGGCTTGAGGCGAATGGTCGTCTTAAAAATACGAGACTATATCAATAGTAAGTGTTCCCTTAAGTTGGCGAAGAAATTTGCGTTCGGTCGGTTGGCTGACATTTTACCCCTTCAAAATAAAGCGTACCATATAATGCTACCGTACGGTGCATGCAAGCTTATGGAAGGTGGCGGTGGTTGTGGTGACAGTGTTCTACAGGAGTGTCAGTCGTGCATTGCTTCCGCTGGAATTCGTTGGTTACTTAAAGAGAACGCGCAGTGTGCGCACAGAAAGTAGGCACGATGGTCTGCATGTTTTTCTTTTTAATATTATTATTACTTACATGCACGGTAGCAGTCCCGAAATCATGGCTAAAAAGCAACAATGATCGCATCAAAAACAGATCCAGATTTGTGCGAACGTGTGATGTCGAACGCAACGCTACGTAACCAGAGCCAGTCAAGTGTTCACGACAGACTCGCATGCATCTTTAACATGTTAGGATCCACATGTTTCCCGCTATATACATGAACCGTGCTTTTGTCTCTCGTGTGGTCCAGGCATTGTCTGAGCTTTCCAGTGGGCTTAATTACCATCCTGGAGGGACGCAATCTCTTCAATGCACAGCAAGGACAATAATTATACTTCGCTTTAAGGAAATAATACCGGTGAACGTATGATGAATGTTTAGTGATTCAGGTGGTTGAAACGCTCCCCTCGTTTTGTGTCAAACGTCCTGCCGGTGTGATAACCACACCCACCGGAAAGCAAATACGCGTGCTATATATGTAAGAATGCTGCTTTAGGCTTCAATAAGCGACTACTGAACGTTCCTCTGGCTTGTTTGCGATTAGTGCGCGCGATTCATATACAATTCCACCGCGCTGAATGCTGCGCAATCGCATATCCGTCCTCTTCTCCGTTCTCTCTCTCTCTTTCGTAGTCTCCGTGTACACGTGCGGGTGGCGTGAAGTTCTCACAACGGCCCAACAGAAACGCACGAAAGCACCGGCAGCAATTGATTGCCAGTCGTTGGCCGACTGCAAATCGGCGCCCGAGAGTTCGGTTCCCGTTGTTTGTTGCTTTATAGCGCTCGAGATGCGGACAAGCAAGGCGCCCGGCGACGACCACCATCCCCCTCCTTTCCTCAGTCTTGGCCCACGCGACCTGCATCGAGAAATGCCGAGAACCGCCCCCATTTCCAACGGTCTCCAAGCCGGCGGCGACTGGCCATTAACTTGTCAGCAGTTCGGTCGAGTGGTGGACAAATCGTCCGCGAGGTCCTCGCTGCGGGAAAGGGCCACTTGCGCACACTCCTTCTTCCGCGTGAGTCGTCGTTGCAGAATTTTGAGTGCTTCCCCCCCCCCCCCCTCCTACTTCGTCAAGCGCCCGCGGCCTTCTCTTCTGAGCCTCGCCTTCTCGGTGACACACCACACGCTCGCTTCCCTGCCTTGTCGGTCGAGTGCCAAATGAGACTGCGCTATCGAAATAATAAAACGTCTCATTGGCAGGAAAATGAGAAGCTCGCTCGCCGCGCCATTGTCTGCGCCGTCATTGTCTCGCTTCTGTAGCACGCACACGCACTACGTCTCTTTTTTCCCCCTCTCTTATACTTCCTGAACGGTTCGAGAACAATGGAAACTCGTTCGGCGCCGGCCGCGCTAATTCCAGATTCGCGTGGCCGCAGTCCCCTCGCGCGATTTCTTCAGACGTGGCGTGCGACACGTATAGCCGACGAATTTCTTCTCGCCGCTTCCTGCTTTCCGGATTGCGTATACACTCCCACACCCTCCCCAACTCCATATACACCCCCTATATTGCACAACAAGTCGTGGCTGCCTTCGAACATTCGCCGAAGCGCGTAGATTTTGGTGAAACGCATTTGAGGTAATAATGGCCCGATTCTCAATGAAGTGACGAAAACAGTGCACGGATGCTGAAGTTGCTTTTACTAAATGCCTGTTACACGAACCGAACGCTTCTTACAGACAACGCTCCTTCGGCGAGTGTACTCTTGCGAGACGTGTCTACTATAATCACACTGGAGGTCAGGGACTTCCGGAATTATCGTGGCTAAAGTTCTTGTGCGGTCAATCAGAAGCCGGATAGACACACTATATAGCGCTGCGCCAAAAGTTGAAAAGCTAAAGCTGGCATCAGAAGAAGGAGAAGGAGGAAGTAAAGAGAGAAGGCAGGGATGTTAACCAGAAATGCGTCTGCTTGGCTACCCTACTCTGGAGGACGAGAAAGGGGGAATAGAAAGATGAGATAGAGAGAGAGAGAGGGGCAGGGAGACGCCGTGAGCTCGCACGCACACGCGGAGGGTCTGAGCAAGTTGAAGGCGTATACATAGGTCGATCGCCCTCAAGAAAGACAAAAGTGCTTTCATAGCTTTGTGGGCCGACGAGCGATGGGGACGGATAATGTTTGTCTTTTCGACTGGAATCGATGACAATGGCACAATAAATGTTCGATGTTCTCTTCAACACCGCAGACGTCGCACCCAGCACTGTCGGTCCTTCCACTCAAAGTAGTGTACGCCTTGGTGAAAGCCACTCCCAACCACAGCCGGTATAGAAGCGATGCCTCACGTCGGTGAAGCCCGTGTGGAGGTTGGAGTTAGAGCGAAGGGTTTAGTTCGTACAACCTGGTGCGCTTTATATTTGGGGTGTTCCACTCTGTTAAAGAGAGCTTGCGTGCCAGGTGACGAAGCTGCCTTGCAGCATCTGCCCTGGTAAGAAGAATGGTAACGCTGTGTTCTTCTTGATGTTACTCTCGGGCAGCTTTGTCTGCCTGATCATTTCCACTGATCCCGCAATGGCCAGGTAGCCACTGGGAAATAATCTCGTGGACTTTTTGTTTCACTTCGTGGTGAAGTTCGAGAGAGAGAAACAACTTTGTTGATCCATAATTAAATGCAACGCGTTAAGCGCCTGATAGGGTGGCTCCCTCTTCACGGGTTCAATATGCTTCCAGGGCCGCCTGGTTCCTGTGGATCGGTCAGAGCTGGTCTTCCAGGGCGGGGCTGGATAGCAAGATCTCCCATCGCTCGTAGAGGGTGTGGATAGAAAAGAGTTAGTTATGCGTATAGGTGGGGGGCGTCTTTGGGAGAAATTGCACTCTCCTATGACGTGCCGGAGGGTGCCTAATGCACTACAGTGAGGACATGTGTTCTCGTATCTTTCTGGGTATCTTCTGTTCTGGAGGCAGGGGTGGGGAAATGATCCTGCCTGGATTTGCCCCTATATCGTTTGTTCGGCTCTGGTCAAGCGGTGACCGGGGGGGGGGGGGGGGAAGAACGTCTTCCCACAGTCCGTGTAATACTTGACTATATTTGTGTATCTGGTGGTGGGTGGCCATCCCCTTGCCTCCTCTTCGATGAAGTTTGACAATTTCATGCGTTAGCTGTTCGTGAGCTCTGCGTCGGAGTACTGACTGCACGCTGTGTAAAGCCGCTCTAGAGTTGGAAAACACGGCTCATGTACTATAGGACTCTCTGTGTAAATAAATTGAAGTGCACTGCACAGAGCGGCGAATTCTGCAGCCGTAAACGTCGTGACGCGTGACGTCTTGAATCGCGATGTCACTCATCTTGTCAGTATAAACGCAGCACCGCCAGAACTGGTCGATGTGGTAGAACCGCCTGTATATATGTGTACGTGGCTACCGTGTTTCTCAGGCGTTTTAGCGCAGACGGTGGTAGCTCAGACTTTTCCTGGGGTCCTGGAATTCCGATGTGTACTTCAGTATGTCACAAACAACATGGAGGGGACACCGGTCTGGCCGCAGAAGCGCACCCCGATGTAAGCGAGGCACGATATATGCACTGGTACTTGCGGGGCCTTTCCACTGTGATTCCGGTGAGGTAGTGGAAGGGGTCCGGACAATGCACCTGGCGTGTGCACGCATTGTCTCGACGGCGATGTGCGTCGTGATTGAATAGTCTTGAGCAATGGCAATAGCTTCAGCCGTTGACGCTCCGCACGGTAATCCAAGGCATATCCTCAGGTAATGGGCTTGAGTGCTCTGAACTATACTTTTCTTGTCATATAGGTGCAAAATTCTCTGGATTAGCATGTACACCATAAAGCAAGATGGTATCTATACCAGCAACAGGGTAAGTCGTCTTCTGCCGATAACAAATTTTAGCCGTATACTGTGGCATATGTGTAGTGCAATGAAGCATGGCGCGATAATGCAGTAGCAGTTCCTGCAGCGCACATTTCGCGATATAGCTAAGTTCCCATATATAAGAAATGCCCATAGAAAAGAAGAAATGGAGCGCGGAAAGTAGCCTTGTCTTTGGCTTCAAACTGTTCTCAACAGAACGGATACTAGTTAGGAACATACCGTTACTTCTTTAGCAGCTAGATATACTTGAAACACGTGTAAAATGCCTCAATGTCTACATACTTTTTCAGGCTAGTGGGTAACAAAAACCAACAAAGAAATAAAATATCTTACCACAAATATTTTTTTCTCAATTTCTGGATTCGTCCTTTTACACCATGACGTTCAATGCAGCAGCGAGAATTCACCCATTTTCCGTATCCGAAGCAGCTCCGGCACCGCGCAGAAGATAGCTTTTCTACGCGTATTCAAGGCACGCACCGATTTGCCCCCTCGCACGGCCCGTCTCATCGCGCGCAGCCACATACGCCTTGTTCGCGCGCTAGCCGCAGCCTCCGGCTCGGCACAGTGTCGTAGAAATTGTCGTCATCGCCGTTCGTCTGTTCGATGCCATGCCGCCAAAGGTGGCTGCCAAGAGATTGCGTGCTCGAGAAACCGCTCGTATAAACCGCAAAATTCAAGATGCATAGAAAAAAAAAAAGAACGGAACGATTGAAAGAACGAGTAGAGGAGGGAAGTGCTCGTGCGTCGCAGGCGACCGATCCCAGGACTCTGGCCTCTCTGCTTGCCGCCGTCTACGTGACGCCGGGACGAGGTTTTTCACGGCACAGTTCGCGGTGAGACTAAGCTCATAAGGCGGAGAGAGGGGCGAGAGCGAGGGCAGAGAAAAGCGAGCCACAATGTGCGCACAAGAGCGCACACAGAAGTGGCCGAAGCGACGATGCCAGGAGGGCGCGTATACAGACTTCCCCAAAAAGGGAAGTTGGCGCTGCGCAGAAAAAGGAAGCCAAGCCTATTGACTCGATACACTGGTCCGCCGCGGTTCACACAAGTGAGCAACTGCTCCAGCAGCGTCCGGATACTTACCTGTGTACAAAACAGGCCGTTTCGTTGAGGAGGCGGCGGCAGCGGTTCAGATCAGCCAAAGCGGCAGGGGAGCTGCTCTGACGCAGAGACTAGGGAGGGGGGAGCTTAGCGGAGCCTCGTGGGGGATCGAAAGAAGAGGGGGGGGAAAGGGGATTGGAGACGCCTGCACTTGAGGGGAAAAAAGGTGTAAGTGTTGTGATACACACTCGAGCCGCGGCATTGTGGGGCGCGTTGGCCCGTGGAAACGGTGGTCCCACAATGAAGTAAGAGGTGAAGAATACTAGGAGGTGGCAGCCATGAATAAGGAGCCGAGAAGAAAAAAATAAAGAAGGAAGAAAGCGTGTAGAAAGGCCCGAAGTTCGGTGGGGCACAGAGAGGGTGGAAGGGGGGGGGGAGTGGAGCTAGTGGGGGGTAGTTCAACTACACCCGCGCTAAGCTTCATACAGAACAGGAGGGGGGTTTAGGGCAAGGAAAAGAAGGTAGATGCAGCGGTGGAGGGGGGATCAGTTGCAAGCGAGTCGTAATTGAAGGTTTCAAAGAGAAAGTCAATGTTGAGGTCCATTGGATGGCAACTCAGCCTCGAGATGAGCGAGTGAGAATGGCGGCGACCGACACTCGGCGCACTATGCCCCCTTTTGAACTTCCTTTTTATTGCGTGTGTGTACTTTCTTTAACTAGTTCTGCTCCCGTTGTGTCCCGTTCGCGGCACTGCTGTGCAAAAGTAGGGCCGGCAGCGGGCCTCGCGACAGCAGCGCTCCCTGTTCGCGCGAGCCGCGGGAAGCCGTGACCGGGGCGCAGCGGGCATATGCGCGCGAGAAGTTCTCGGAAGAGTGCGCTCAGCAGGCGACGTCCTCCAACAGACTGTCTGGCGCTGTTTGCTGCACAATGGCCTACAAGACGACGGTCGCGCCGCCACTGCCCACAGCAGCCTTGCCGCCGTCGCCGCCGCGTGATTCCCGACACCCCGCCCCTTCTTTTTTCTTTCCTGTCTTTCTTCTTTATTCCGTGTCCTGTCCGCGCTGTTGTCCAGTCGACACGACAACGACATTCCCTGTACACATGGCGCCAACTCAAGCTTTGTGTTCGTTTTAGCGTCAAATAGACGTTTACTGACACATTTTTTTTAAGGCGAGAAGAAACATGGCGTTTTCATCTAGCTAAAGAGAAATCCTACATCATAACATTACGGTTCTGTTACGTTCACCTGCTTTCTCGTTCAACGTGACTCGTAAAACTTCTGGCTCTGGCATTATGCGCTTCTGTGTTCTCCCCACAGAGACTGATGCGTAACCTAGATTTACTTTTGATCGCTTTGCATTCCACACGATCCAGTTAGATTGTTTGGAGAAATAGGAATAAATCGTTCCCGCTTCAAGATTTGCCCTTCGCTCGTATCATATACCTCTGCAGCAAATCGACACTCGCTTGCTTTTGTTTTTCTGCTTACTCAAAGAAAAGGAATTTAATGGGCGATGTTACGAAAAGAAATGAAGCTTACGAAGAAGAGCAAGAAGAAAATAGAGATGAAAGCGAAATAAAATGGGATAAAGAAGAGGTGAAGAGGAGAAACGCAGCTATGCTGGGAGCACTGCTCTGTGCGCTTTAGCGGAAATCGCCACAAAATGACCAGCGGGTTCTTCTACGTATACGTTAGAAAGGCACGGGCATCGTGGGGTAAAAAAAAAAGCGAAGAAAAAAAGGGGGAGGGAGCGGAAGGATCGGAGTCACAGCCTCTGTGCACGCACCACCATACAAAACCGTATAAAGGGAGAGAATGAAAAAAAAATAGAGGGGGTAAAACCTGCTGCGACGGTAACGTACCGCGCTGCGAGGAACGGTGCCCTTAAAGATGGGAAATATGAAGTCAGCGGTTCTGGAGGAACAAAAGCGAGCGACACCGAGGTAGTATAAAAGTGCGATAGCTGCGGCTGCCGCTCGCGCAGGGCAGGCAAGCCAGCAGGACCGGGAAGGACACTGAGCCGCTGCGAAGCGTGAAATAGATCTGCCAGGATTGCTGAGGACGCCAGCTGACCATTCATAATGACCGTGACGATCTTCCTGCGCACCCCACCCCGCTGCGATCCCCGCGTACACCCTCTTCTCCTTTCCGGGTGCCGAAGAATTCTTCTTCAGCAGTAAAGAAACAAAATGACACGCCAAAGCGTCGCCATATAGTTTGCACGCGCACATAAAAGAAAAGAAAAAGCAGAGGCCCGAGAAATATAGAATAAGAAGTAGCGAAGCGGGAACGAGACGAGAAAGTCGATTTCAGTGTGCGGTCAGTGGTGTCGGAAACCCCAGATCAGCGAGGCTTCAGATAGAGCGAATAGTTCGCTGGACGAAAGAAATACGCTTTGGTTCACCTCCCTACTTTCTTGCTCTTTTTTGTTTCTCCTTCCGTCTTGCGAAGGGCCGTGTAGAATTACTTTTTCGCGCCCCTTCGCGTGGTAAGAGACCTTCCGTTGGTAGGAAAGCAATCTCAGCGCGAGCAGTGCAGAAAGGACTGCATGTCGGACGGCCGAAATTTCAACACAACAATCTCTGCGAATCGGCGAAAGGAAGAAAGCTGTTTTTCTGGCGAATTCTTGCAATGGAATTTCTTTTAACACTTATTGCGGACTTCAATGCCCACCTCCGGGATGCTATAGCTTCAGAATTTAAAATGTTACTCAACATGTCAGCACCGATAGCGCACGTTGCTCAATTGGACACCTGCTCAGAAATAACGAGTATAGAACATAGATTGAATAAATACGTCTTGCTTGGACGCGGTCACTTATGGCGAGTTTTTGTAGATGAATATCTTACGACCGTATTTATTGACACGGTTACGATTCGCAGCGGTATTTTGTAGCTAGCAGGCATATGTCGAAGCATAACCGTTAGGAACAGCAAGTTGCATAGCATCGAAGAATTCGATAATATTTCGACTTCCGAAGATGTAGAAACAGATTAAAGTGTTCCGCGCAGCGCGTCAATGCATTATCTTGCAGCATTCGTGCAAGGAAAACTCAAGCTGCGTGATATGCCAGGCTACAACGGCAAGCTGGCTTCACTGCGCTAACGTGTTGTCTTAGGTGAAGCGCTCGCGTGTAACAATAAGGGCTCGTCCTGCCTATAAATTCACACGAAAAAGTTGGAGTAGTATTTGCTTTCTTAGTTGTAGCACAATATACTTGTATGGAAGACTCCATACGGAAATATATTGCGACACAACTTTAAATATGACCAAAGTGATCTCCAAACTTGATGTGTATTTATTGATAGAATGAATAGTCCATATTAGTTACCATATAATCAATGATCCATATTAGTTATTAGTTACCTTGTTAAGGGTCACCATGTTTTATTGCTCCACTTTCAAATCTACAAGCAGTCCATGCTGGGCGTCAACTTTGGCTGCTAATTAATTGTCTTTAAAAGTATGTGCCACCTAGATGTTTGCATATCAATTTACGTATGCTTTGTAACTCGAATCCCACTATTTCACCATTGTATTCTAAGTACTGTTAAACATATTTTCTTTGGTTTATGTTTTATCGATCCAATGCTCACAGTTGCCTTCACGAAGAGAAAGCAGAACTGAAAAGCTGGATCAGAGAAAAGGGGAACTACACCAACGCAATCGGAACCCTTTTTTTTTCCAGGGCTCCCATATGTCTGAATCAACTACATGTCCCGCACCACGGACATTTAGTTGTTTCACGCGGATCAAAATTCGTCGACCAATGACTTCGAACTGATCGATGACAGTCGCTTCACCGGACTCACCTATTCCGAGTCAGAAAACGAGTGAACAGCTATGTTTCTTTCGTTTTGTTCGGTCGGTCTCATGGAAAGCGTGAGTGCGCCGCGGCGAGCACGGGGCTGTAGCGGCAGCAGCAGAAGCGGCGCCGACAGCGAGGCTTGGAGGCAGCCGAGAGGCCCGAGAGAGGCCCCGGACGCGGACCCAGCCGCAGCATCCCGGCACTCCTCTCCCTCCAGGAGCCGGAGGGGGTGTTTCCCGCCGCCGCCCATTGGGTGCGGGGCGCGTGACGATACGGCCGACGTCACGGCGGAGAGCCAATGCGCGCTTTCCGGGGCTCGTTGAGCGCTCCGGATGACTCCGTGATTGATTTTTGGCAAGATCGCGCCCGCCGGGTCCGCGAGAGCGGCGGCTATTGGACCAATCCGATTACCCAGTTGTGGCAATTATGAGCGGGTCCCGACGAGACCAGCCGCGTGCTTGTTGCGGGCAATAATAGCCCGGCCCCGAGCGGCCCGGCCAGGGACGCCGCTCAGTGACGCGCCCGAGGCGCCAGCGCGGAGCCGTGACGGCCGCTCGACATGGACCTAACCACGGCCTACCGGTACAACGCCACCATGATGGAATACTATTCATGTAAGTGCGCCCCGTAGCGTTGCATGCTAATGATGACGCGGCTGCGACGTGACTCTGCGCGTCGCCGCCGCTCGTGGCAGTGGTGACAAATCTCCCGTCGCCACCGCGTCGTGGTCTTGTTCTTCCTTCGCGCAGCTGCCTCGGCACGTGCCCCGCGGCTCGCCCCGCGGCTGCACGCGCGTTGACAGCTCGCGTCCGAGGCCGCGTTGCCACCTGTGCTGCGCGCCTGTCCGCGCTCTGCTTTCGCCGCATGCCAGCACGCGTGGAACTGCGCGCGGTGCTTTCAAAGTGGGGTGTGCCGACGGCGATAATCGGGGAAAGGCGACGCCGCGTCCCGCATGGCCAATGGCTGTGGCTGTGTGTCGTAAGCGAAGCGCGATTAAAAATTGACGGCACCGACCGAACGTCTGGCGGTCGAGTTTGGCTCGCCGACCAGTACACTCCATGCCGTGAATCGAGACGTAAAAAGAAAAGAAAGTAGCCTATGTGCACGACGAGGCGAAAAGGAGGGAAGAGGTCCATCGCACGTTGACTGGTCCAAAAGAAGAGAGACAAGAAAAGCAGAGTCAAGTTCTCCAGACGTAACCAGATCAATACTCGTCATCCCCAGAGCGCACGGAGGCGGCGACTGCGACGACGGAGGAGGCGGAAGACGAAGCAAGAAAGACCGTGCGCCGCTGCTACGTGTCGCCGGCGGTCCGTTCTGGCTTGTTAGCTGCACTTTTCGGGACCCTTAACTCGATTACGGGACAGGGCCGCCCCAAAGGGAAGCAAGGAGTGCACTCCGCCGCGAGGGGAGAAAAGCCGGTCACAGTCACGTCTCGCGGTGGCGCGCTCAAACGAAGACGCCTGGTTCCGCATAAAAATCTCCCCCTGAAAGCACCGCAAGACTCCGGTTTCCTAACCTGGTTAAGCGCGCCACGGCGACGACGCCCGGGTCCCCGCCGGCTCGGACGCGCTCAGAGCAGTCTTCGGCCGCCAGCCGCGCAGTCGCCCTCCCGCTGAGGCGCGTGGCAAGTCCGAACACCGCAGCCGCCCATGGATTTCCTGCCGCTCGCCTACTACAACTACTTGCTCGACGTGAGGCTCAGGCTCGCCAAGCTCGGTACGCATGTCATGTGAGCGTCCCGCGGATGTACACAATTCTAAGCAGGTGCATGCTCACGCGCAGCGTTATAGAATGTGCGCGACGTGTGCGGCTACGCGAAATGCGGGATGACTAGCCACACTCATCAGAGCTATCGCACAGGAGGAGTCATTCGTTCGTATAACTCGTTGAAGTAGCACGCGAGCATCTCTGGAACTTGCTTGCATGTTGCTTGCACCGCATGAGCAGGACTCGCCTTCTACGTGGGAGGCAGTCGAACGCCTGCCGGCGATGCTTGTCGATCGAGTTCTCGATGCTATGATGCTATAGCAATACATACAAGCGGCCATGTAGCCAAATCAGAAGCTACAGGCACCATGTCCAGGTATCGCAATCATTCAGGTGAGGGTAGCCACTGGCCTCCTATATTCATTACCAACCATGTGACACCTTGTACCTACTGACTTGGGCTGTAGCTCAATGAATTTGTTGATTACTTGAAATAATAGTTCCTTTTCCTGATGAACCAAGATACGTGAAATTAGAGCCGTTTATGCCTTAGAAGTGTTTTTGTTTATCGCGTTTCCTGTATGAAACACCTCTGGTATAAAGTGTAGTGTTGGTGCCATATTTACTTTGCATTATGAGTCTATTATACTTGGGAAATCGCTGCTTCGTCAAAACTGTAATGTTGTGGGCACGCCGTATAGGAAGTTCGTTTGTGTTGTCACAATGCATGTGCTTGCACTATAGGGTTACAAGGTAAATAGGGTGATTCTTGTCGCAACGTTTCGTTGTCACTAAGACTATAGAGGTCAACAAATATACACGTCAAAGAGGCAGCGTTTGGGAAACTTCCAAACATAAATGGTTGAACGCGAAACAAATCTATACGCATTCATCACAGAAATCTACCGACAGCGTGTTATCGCAGTACAGCCTTTCGCTAATGCTCAGCCGTCAACAATAGTGGCGTATGGATGACCGCAGGACGTCGGGCCAGAGCACGCATTGAATGTGCATGCATGTTATATTTGTTAAAGAGGTACCCATGCTGCAGGCACTCTGGTCAGTACTCTGCCCAAGTCGGATACTGAAACTGCGGTTGACACTCTGTGTAGTTGGTTTGTCGTTCATTGGTATGCGTATGGGATTTATTTGAGGTAGACATCCGTTGCACCACTGTATACGTAGAAATTAAAGGTATCATGAGCATATCAGTAGACAAGGAAACGATACCAAGTTCTGTCTAATAATCTTATAGGATAATGCGTTTTACTCGCACATCACTTCATGTATGCTGTAACATCGCATTCTCCTCAACCTTTAGTGACACCCGCACCAACTTTCCGCATGATAGCAACAGTTGCAGCACGATGTTCCTGGTAGGACACTACGGAAAAGAGAAGAAAAGAGAAGCTAATGGATGCGGTGTTCTCCTTGCATAAGTTATACGCGCTGTATGTACTCATCGTGGAGTTGGACGTACATATCGACATCAGACACGAGTGCCTTGCTCACCGGCAAAAAATTGTATTTTTTGTAAGTTCAATAGCTCTCAAAATCTGTGAAAGCTACGAAGGCACAAGGAATGCGACAGAAGGCTTTCCATGCAAACTTCCTGTGAAATTAAGATTGCTGTGGTGATGCGACATTTGAGCGCTTAAGGCTATAAAGGAGGGAAACAAGAGGCTCGCGTTTCGCTTGCATACACGCAAGCCGCTTGGATCCCAGAAAAATCCAAGAGCATAATGGAGGTTCTTGGGCACGCAAATCGCTCGCGTCCCTTCGCCTAAACTCCTCTAATCGCGATTCATTACTTGTAGTTGGCAAAGTCCGCCTTAAACTTCGCATGACTGAGACACGTGGTCACACAAGAAGGGCAGTATAAGTATACTGCGTTCCTTTCTTCCTGCAGTTGGCTTAAATAGCTCGAGGAAAGGCACCAGAAGCTCTGCGCGTACGTACAATACAGCGCTGGAAGCAATATGTATAACAAATCAGATGCCTCTCTTTGATAACGTTCCCGGTCATTACAGTGCACTGCTTGGCACGAATGTTTAACATTGAATGCGTCTTCGGACGGTGCTTTGTGATTGCATTATGAGTGCTTTTTTTAAAAAAATTATTGAGCCTTCTTTTTGCCACGTATCAGTAGTTCGAAGGGTTGAGACATTCGTTAATATTACAGAATACGTTTGTTAAATCGCACCAAGGAAACCGGTGGTCTATTGTTTCTAAGTTGTCAGCAGTCTGCCTGCAACACCGCCCCCTTCTTGCAGAGGCGCACGTTGCTGTCAAGATGCTCGTTCTCTCTTGTGTTTTTTCTCTGAAGCGTCAAAATGTGCCAAACTTTGCTTATTTTGGCTTTATGTATCCTGATCTGTGTTCGGGTTTGTGTGGGTATCATATGTACGCACAAACATCACCACAGCCTCCTCAACACCAGGTCGCGCTTCCAGTTTTCTGACGGTCGAATTAACCACGCTTCCAAGACGTTAAGAATACATGTTTCTACCAAAAGCTATATAAAGCCTATTCAAGAAGTCAACACGCTTTCAAGCGCAAATGTGTGCCCATTACATTTCGAATAAATGTTAAGCTTCGGGATGCCGACTTCTATCCCACCTCGTAATGGACAATAAGCAGGCCGATGAAGCTGCTCGATCTGCTCATGAAGACGGGGTACGGAAACCAATCCCGCTGTCAAGAACAGATGCAACAGCGCAACTTCGAGTGATTGCATATGATGCCTTACAATCGTTGTGGAACACACCTGGTTTCCAGCACACACGTCTACGTCGACTGGACCCCTGTCTGCAACTTCAGCCTCCACCTGGACTATTCCTTCCCGAGACAACGGTACTTTGCCGATTGTGGCTTGGCGTCGCATTTACAATGCCGTTTGCTTTCCGCATGGGATGGGAGAATAGTGCTGCGTGTGACCGTTGCGGCGACGAGAAAACTATCGAACGCGTTCTTTGTCATTGTCCCCGATACAGCGCACACAGGCAGTCACTCGCGACCGCGCTGGTGCGTCTTGACGACCGGCCATTTTCGGAGCAAACAGTCCTGGAACGCCGACTTATACAGTCGTCACACCGCAAGACAGTCAAGGCACCCTTGAAGTTTTTTTTATTTTGTTTTTTTTTTTACGTTCGAGTGGCCTATTGGACAGGCTGTAATTCTCATGGGTGTTCACGACCTTCCCTATATATATATATATATATATATATATATATATATATATATATATATATCGCAACTATGCACAGAAAAAGAAAGAAGAAAAGGTCTTTGTTACGTATGTCCAACATCATTCTTTTTTTCTTTGTGGGCGTACAACATAGCGCACGCCTATCCTTCGTGTACTGCCGATTTGAATCATTCTGCTCGTCATGACGTCACTTGCCCTCTGTCCACAAAAGTATAGTGCCGGCCGAGGCTGGGTCTGTTCATGTGTGTGTGTGTGCGTGCGTACACACACAGACACACAGACACAGACACTGTTAGCGCGTCTTGTATACATACACGCACGCACAGTGGCTTCGCACCGCCCAAGCACGGCTGCACATGCGCAACGCACGGCTTCACGCTTCGCAAAGCGTAACTGCATCACGTGCCCCCGAATCACGCCTCCAGGCGACCAGCGCAGATGTCGACAGATCGAAAAATGGGAGAGAGAGAGAGAGAGAGAGAGAGAGAGAGAGAGAGAGAGAGAGAGAGAGAGAGAGAGAGAGAGAGAGAGAGAGAGAGAGGGGGGGGGGAATGAACAAATGACGTGACAGAAACATCCAGCGAGGCAGGCCACGACGAACGTGGTGAGATATATATGCGAATGCGTACGATTCGACACTTGCGCGGCTTTCTTCTCCAGCGCGTTTGTGTAACAAAGTTTGCTGACCTTTTATTTCTTCAATGATTACTTAGGCGCATAGTACGGTGCTCATTCTCGCTGATTATGACGAGTGGTATATATATATATATATATATATATATATATATATATATATATATATATATATATATATATATATATATATATATATATACCCGCCGTGGTTGCTCAGTGGCTATGGTGTTGGGCTGCTGAGCACGAGGTCGCGGGATCGAATCCCGGCCACGGCGGCCGCGTTTCGATGGGGGCGAAATGCCAAAACACCGTGTGCTTAGATTTAGGTGCACGTTAAAGAACCCCAGGTGGTCAACATTTCCGGAGTCCTCCACTACGGCGTGCCTCATAATCAGAAAGCGGTTTTGGCACGTAAAACCCCATGATTAAATTAAAATTGTATATATCATGATGCCTTTTTCTAGCACAAAGAAATAGACCCGCATTCTTACGTGACACCGGAAAAGCGTGTGTTAATGTGACTCGGTGGCTCATAAGGGCGATGGAAACATGGTGAAACGCGCGTCGGTCAATTAATGCAAGCAGCCAGACAAACACACGGGGTACAGTTGTCTAAAATCAACACGTGGAAATTATACATACACTCAGCGATAAGGAAATATGCTTGCCATTTACGCTGTGTTTAAGAAGCGTTCGACGATGGCATATTCAAATCATGGTGGACCGGGATAATATAACAATTCTATTCCGATTGTTTTCCTTTTCGCGTTTCGCCAGTATAGTCGGAGTTGCACTCGACATACGTTAGGACCATAGTCGGCCTGCCGTGAGGCGTGGATGATAACAGAGGAATACAATCGAGTGAAAACAATCCTTGCATTTCACCGGCTAGGTTTTCCATTTCTAATGAAGAGGATACTTGGTATACTTTCATTTTATGCATCATCTTATATATCGCTACAAGATATCCAAATGAGATCGTGACCGTTGTCGCTCAGAAGAACGTAGTTTGCAGATAAGCTTGAAACTTGAGAAGCAATGAAAAAAAAATAGTGTGCATTTCCAAGGTGTCGGTATATATAGTAACACAAGGCAACCTCTCAGACTGCATCTTGCTCGGCTTCACTGAGCGCTTGAGTAATAGTCACCGCTCTATGAGAATAAAAAAGTAAAAAAAAGTAACTACAGTATGTGAGAGAGAATTCAGCATTAGGTGTTCGATGTTGACAACCAGCACCTGTGAAATTATTGAAACCGGAGTAGCGCGAGTATAAATTTACTAAGGAAACGGGGGCCGAATTTGCAAAGCTTTTAATGATGTGCTTTTTGCCGTTAGCCAGCTGCTTTGGTTAATGACATGTCCAGCATCTGGATTGGCTGAAATTTCCCCTTAAGAACATTTCTAGCGTAAGAGCTTTTTGTGACTACGGGCGCTAATTCTGTTACGAGCTCGTTACACTACGGGCATCTCAAAAAGGAAACAAAAGCGCGCAGTGTGTACCATAAGAAAACTGTTGGCATTTCACTTATTATCCACAAATAGACACTTAAGCGCGAGCATTTATATCTTATGCCATACTTTCGTATTCGAGTGCCAAGCTAAAGCTTGTAGTTCAGTCCATAAACTATAGCAGCTGAAATGTGCACTATTGTCGTTTAAAGTTGTATTTAGCGTTATTTGCATGCAATGACGTACTCCAATGCAATGCGATTCGTATTTGGGTCACTAGCTGTTGCAAACATAAATATCATTTGAAGCCCCGGCACCGTAAGGAGTATTTAAGTGTGGCCTGAGCGTGCTGTACACGCTAGGAGATTAGCCGACAATGTAGGGAGGAAGATACGCATGCTGAGTTTAATTAATGCCGGATATGTTGGTGAGATTTCGGGCTGGACGAACGGCTCGGTAAGTGAGGCGAAAGTTGAGGCGACATCTACCGCGTACACGTCGGTTGCCATTGCCAGGTTTCAAGACGTAAACGAGGAAGAAATGCCAATAGAGAGAGAGAGAGAGAGAGAGACAAACTGACAACCTCCACTGGAAGGGGTACAACGGCTCTACAGGAAGGAGAGAACAGGAGAAACAGGGAAAAAGATGGAAGACGCCTCATGGACTGAAGCGAACTTACGAAAAATATTTTGGCGCGATTGTAGGGGAAGAAAGCCGCACGCGTCACCGGTTTCATAAATCAAAGGGTGAAAGAAAACAATAGCAACCAAAAATTGCCCGAGGTCTCTTCACACTCCGCATAAATGGCAGTTGCTTTCAAGAAGAACGGAAGTGTGGGATGATTCAGACATTCCTCGTATGTCGGTGTATCCCAGCGGCCGTGTTCTCCGACGAAGCCACGACACCCAGACGTTGGTCTTTTAGGAGCGCAGCCGATTGTTCACGAAAAGAAGGACGTTTCAATATCGAGTGACCAGGGGCGGCTTGCACGAACATTTAATAAAGAAAATAATAACGAATTTAATAATGCATTCTTGTGCGGACTAGGCGTTGTCTATGGAACATTTAAGAACGCGTTCTTAAATTCGTTATTCTTATTTTCGTTATTAAATGTGCGCGCAAGCCGCCCCAGGAGTCTGATATAGATATACAGGAAATACACGGCCGAATGTCCGCACGGGCTTGTTGATAGAAACGCTGAGATGTATGGCGCAACGAACTCGTGCGTCAACATACGACGCAAGAAAGGCTGCCGCGCCGCGTACGTTACATAAATACATGCATGCATGCATGCATGCATGCATGCATACATACATACATACATACATACATACATACATACATACATACATACATACATACATACATACATACATACATACATACATACATACATACATACATACATACATACATACATACATACATACATACATACATACATACATACATACATACATACATACATACATACATACATACATACATACATACATACATACATACATACATACATACATACATACATACAAACAAACAAACAAACAAACACAAGCAATTATACTCAGTTCAACGTAGACATCTCTTCCTTGTACACATGTAACTGTGGCCTTCCTAGAATGCACCGTATCCAGTTCGTCAGGCGTACTGACGCGTCAGGCGTCAGTAGTACAAACTTTTGGGTCTGCTCATCCCTCCCCGATATACCTGAAGAACTCCTGCACAATGTTTACGGCGAAGACAATTGGTTGCTTTCGCTAGGCAATCGTATTTTGTCGCTTCTAATAGCATGACGTGATCTGTTTTCTTACCATGCTTATTTCTAACATTTGGATGTGATTTGGGTGAACGTATCGGGTCCTTGCGGTCGCTCCGTAACTACTTGCCAGTGTAAACAAAGAAATTTGACTGAATCAAACTGACAAGGTCAACGTAGCAGAAGGAAAGACAGACTAAAAATTGCATCTATCATGTTTTCGTTGCACACTTGTGACGTTTCACTGTAATGGTTGCACCGGTGTCTTTTGGTTTATAACAGAGACATTTACCGCACCAGTGTATTCCGAACCCACGACTGAAATTATGCCGTCTTGTACTTTTATATCTCAAATGATCAAGTGCAAACACGCGAGCAGTCGCCAGCGCTAGTGTCCACCGCTGGAGCAGGGCCCTGGCTTGCAGCAACCACAAGCACTTAGTCATACATGGAGCAACAAACATTCTCCAGAAGTGAGAGGTGTCGATGCGTTCAGTGATCTTGAGTTACAACAGCAACAACAAAGAGAAGAGTTACAATATTGACACACACATATGTACCTTTTTGCATCCTGAAGTCATCTACTGTGCAAAGCAATTAACCGAGTATAGTTTTTGTTTCCTCGCTCGTTTCGTTCAAACGCAAGCGAAGCAACGTATCCAGATTTCACGGGTGCAACGTACCCTTAACCTTGGATAAAGCTGAAAATTATCGAAAGCCACTATGCACTAGAATTTCTAGCTTGTAGCACATTTCGCAATTACTATCCAGACAACGTTGTCTATGTCTTGACTCTGTAGTCTATGAGGGAAAAATGCGCATCATCTTCGATGACTGAACAGGATGCGGCATAACGATGACGACGAAGGCGCCATGATGCACGATGGCACAACGACGACCCGACGATGACATGACGGTGACACTTACAGCAGTTGCAGTTACGGACAGCGAAGAAATTGTGAGCGTGAGAATGACTGCTAAGTTGTAAGCATCGCTATATACGAACGACTGCGCTTCACTTGGCCAAATATGTATACGTTTTTATTAGCAAGTAACTACGAGTACACCAATCATTTCACCACCTTGAAATGTTTAATTTTCAATTTTTTTTATTTTCAGTTTAACGACTCTCTCTATGCTCTCCGTATCTCTTTTAGCTTGGCAATTATAATAATTTGTTGTGTGAACTTTGTGTGTTGTACTACAACAATATTCAGCAGTTAATTGCAACTATGGTAATTAAGTCACAATATCGGAATTTTGCAACGGCCATCTTGAGTCCTTCGTCTCTCTCGATGCCAAATATTGTCTATGTACCTCTTTTAGCCTGCGCACAAGAACTATTTATAGTGTGCACAGAGCATGACGTTTTCAAACTCGGTTCGCGAACACGTTACACCTTTGCGCAGTAAAACTAGAGAAAGGAAAGAAGGCCGGGACAGAAGCAGGAAGCGCCGGCGTGCAGCACGGCGCAGACAGTGGCGGCCAAGATGGACGTTCTGTCGCCGCACCGACAACGATCGGCTCCCTGCAGCGACGTGCTCCGTCTGTAATGAAGCATGAATGCCGTACGTGCGGCGGCCGCCGGCGGGAGAGCGAAGGGCCAAGACCGCCGGCCGCCCAAACGACAGCAGCGGCACCATCACGAAGGGCCGATCCCCTCGGGCGAGTCTCACGTGCAGGCACCACCCAGCGGCCATTGTTTCGCCGCCGCGGCGGAGTGCCCATGGTCGGCGCCCGGTGCATGTATCCGATGGCTCGCGTGTCCCGGCGGCGATTAGCGGCTCGCCCCGAGGTGTACACTCGCGGTGGGCGCGGACGCACGGCACGCGCAGCCAACGTGGTTCTGTTCGTCGTCCCAGCCGGTAAAGAACGTGAGCTACACGAGGCAAAGCGCTGTGCACACGACGCACTTCGTGCGGCCATTGTAGCCCTCGCTGTCAGAGAAGTTGGTGCGAACGAAGTGGGGCAGAAAAATTGATTTACATAAGAATCGCCGTACACAACAGGATGAAGCGGTACAAGGACGACCACAAACAAAGAGCTATTCTAGCTTTAGTGGAAACTCGAGACGATGCCTTGCCACATACGCATGCAGAGTAAACGATGCGGCACTACTGGGTGCCCTTGCCCTTTGGGAAGTTAGAAAATATCCGGGATAAGGCCAGTACCTTAAATTATGTCCTCGGCGGTCTTTTGACCATTGACGTTACGCCACTCAGGAATATTTGCCGTGTCCGAGCCGCACCCTTGAGATGAACAGAGCGCACCGCGAGTCTTTTACCGAAGCAGGAGCGCGGAACGACAGAGCTTACGAAAAGGCACGGAAAACAATGGCGAGAACGTCGTCTTGCGCCTTCTTTTTTCACGCTTAAGGTGTGTTTAAGTTTAGTGTAGGGACACGCCGGCCCTCCTGTAATCCTGCAGCAACATGTCCTTAACCACGCTTCTTGTGTCAGCGTGCATGGTGTAACTGTCCGCACGACGAGAGTTGAGCGCCGTTTGCTCCAGCGGCAAACTGTCCCTTTTCGAAGTCTGAAAAAGACGCGTCGTCGCAACAGTCACTTAATCCTCGCTCACTCAAATATCTCGAAAGATACAGAGAGATGAAACAACGGACGGCCACGCATTCATAATTGCGCGTTGCGCATTTGGTATACGCGAGTATACGTAGTACAGGCAGGCGTTAAGACATCGCGCGCTCCTTCTGCAGCAGCTGCGCTCTCGCCCCGAGAGGCGCGATGTAGTGCCCGGTCTCCTGGCGCACGCTGTGTCGGCACAAGCACGCGCGCACCGCCGCGCGCCGCAGCCTCCTCTGCGGACAGACAGAGACGCAGCACCGAGTGGCCTTTTGAAAGAGGTCTTTTGAGAGCGGTCACGCCTTTGAGCACGGCGCGGCCAACAGGCAGCGGTGCGCGGACAGAGGAGCTTCCTGAAAATTAATTTCTGTTCCGAATACTCGAGCCGGCAGGACCCAAGGGGGGATCGTTGTGAGCCCGTGTTCGCGGCGCGTCGTCCGCTCGCTTCCTCGCGCGGCAGCCTAGCCGCCGCGGAGAAGGCGCGCTGCAGAGTGCGCCTTTGCTGTGCGCCGACCTGGGAGGAAGAGGCGCCCGCGTTATGCGTGTGACGCGATGCGTTGCGCCGCTATTAATACGGGGAGGGCTCCCTCCTTCGCGCCACTGTTCCGGCCCGAGTCGCTCTCCATGTCGCCATATATCGTCGCCTTTACCCGCATTTTTCTTATTGTCGGGGTGCTGCTTTAAATCTCACCTTTCTCCGCAACACCCTTTCTTTTTCTACGCTTTTTCTTTATAAATCTCCTTCCGCTCTTAAAGGGCACAACGTCCGACGTTATATACCATCTAGGTGGAACATGGAGCACTTGTGTCAGAAGCGCCATGCTTACCTCAGCAGCGACTATAGCGAAGCTGGTGCTGGGCGCAGCACGAAAGCGAGACAAGAAAATGTAAGAAGGAAGCGGATGCTTGTGCACTCGCAAAGGAGTGCACGTTGAACAATATACTAGCCATTCTGTGCTACGCAAACCATAATTTTTTTTAAATGCCTTTCGGATACCGGAAGCTGGCTTTTTGTAGCATAACTGCAGTTTTCGCAAACTTTTGATTATACAGCCTATCCATTCCTTCAATCGCTATACGACTTTATTTGCGTAACGGGCAAGTTTAGCGCATTTGGAACGGGTAAGTACTCCGACGAGGCAAGGCAAACAACGATACATAGAGCTTCAGTTGCGCACTCACTGCTATGAATCACAGACATGTCTTACGGAAGCGAAACAACAGAGGTGCGCCGAGGAGGCATAAACTAGCGTGTCGCGATCCTTTAACGCCTTCACGCCGTTAAAGTGACAAATTGCCGGCGTAGAGCACACCTGTGCCATTGTCTAACATAGCGAGGTTCCGCCACCTATTATGTACATGAAACGAAAAGGACGACTTGAGCCAGCATCAAGGGTACAAGGAGTCGGCGCGCAATTCATCACCCGCCCCCGCGTGCATATGGGTATAATCGGGCACGGGCTCGGCTTGCCGACAAAGCGGCGGCGGCGACCCTATGAGGCGTGTCGTATTCGGTGACAGGCGAGGCAGCGCCGCCCAACCGGCAGCCTAAATAAAACGCGCGCCCGGCGCACGCTCGCCGGACAAAGCAAACGCGGGTGGCGCGCAGCCTCTGCTGGCGGCGCATCATTACAATGACTGATTAGCGAGACGCGGCCGGCCTTCTTCGCCCCCCTCGCAACGCTGCCGCACGGAGACTCGGGCGTGCAGATTCTTGGCACGCCGGGCGAGATTCTCGGGGCCGTGCGGGCACGCTGCTGCTCTCGCGTGGGATACACTCGACGTACACACACTGCCGCTGGCTGTTGCTGCGTCGTCGCTGCGGCGCGAGTCAGCAGCTCGCGGGGTCCGCCGCTTTATCTGGGCGTGACAGCCGCCCGGGCCTGTCCACGCCGCGGCGGGCCGTTAGAGGGAACTCTTTCTGGACTCTTGATTTTATGCCATTTTCATTGCTCGTCAGCTCAGTGCGTCGCGTGATGAAGGCATCGCTGTTGCCGCGCCACTACCGGCGCCCTCAACAACGCCGTCTGGTTACACCGGCTGCAGGTTGCTCCAGTCGTCGCTGCACTCGCGAGATATGTTTCCCGCAAATCGACGTAATGTTTTTAAACAGTTGCACGCGAGAAGCAGCCTGTGGGGGGGGGGGGGGCCGTCGCAGTTTTTTTTTTTTTTCCGGAATAGCCGTTTTCCGTTTCCATCGGGACATTTCCATCGGCTGAGCTTCCACGCGGTGCGCTTACGCTGCTGCCTTGGTCACTTCGCATTGCAACGGGCGCGTTATATGGGAACACATTTCGTTGCGACGTTCTCCCCAAAACTCGGCTTGCTTGCTCGCCTCAGAAACATGACGGTCGAGGCAGAGCTCCTGAAAGCGAAGCAATTGGTATATAAACAGCGCGCGCGCCAGCTTTTCATACAGCAGGAAATAAAGAAATAACGCCAAACCCTAGAACATTTACAAAATCGAGGGAAAGAGAGAGAACACAGCGGTGGGGGGGCCGCTGATGCGGCGGCCCGAGGCACAGGGGAGCAGAGAATCTCCCAACGCGAGGAACATGCGAAGGGATTCTATCTTGAGATCCCACGAGCAAGCGCCCGCCGCCATGGCTCCTCTTCTTCTTGCGCGTTGCCGCGCGGCGCGAGAAAAGACGACAAAAGTGGCCCGGAAAAATAGCATCCACCCCCAAAAAGAGTCGCTCTCCCCCACGAGCGACCGGGCGCCAAGGAGTGATGCGAGCGCGGGCTATGCCACCGGGGACGACGCAGCGGCGGCGCTCAAGTGTAAGCGAATAAAGCGTCGCAGCGCACCCCCCCGCCCCCCCGTCGCTGCACATTCCACTTATTCACTGCTCACCTATCACACCGTTGTTCCCAATGCACTGTTTTGCGACATTAATTTCGAGCGGTGTTTTGTTTATTTAAGCGCATTTTTCACGGAAGGCCACTGCTCACCGCTGTCCGGCTGTTGTTCACACGTCCTTTCAATGCGGTGCGGAGTGCTTGTTTACCCTGACTTAAACTGATGGGAGAGGAGAGTTGGTGTAATTATATACTGACTGACTTTCCAGGAATTCCTAAAGCTGCGTACTAGGTACGAGTTTGTTGTACCTTCCAATCTGTACACAACTTTCGATAAGGCAGCTTGGATATGAAACGGATGTTATTTTCGACGCGGGTAAGATTAGATGGTAAAAATAAATATTGAAAAAGAAAGGAAGAAAATTGTTTGAAAGGCTGCAAAAAATGTCTAAGAGTGGGATGATTGCAGAATGCAGTTCGCATCTTGCGTGATTCATCGTGCAGGCGTCGTGTAAGTTTTGCACAAATGATCATTGGTTCTTCTTTCTTTCTTTTCTTTTTTCCAGAACTGTTTCATGGGTGATTGCGTGCTGTACCTGAGGTGTCTACCTCGTAAAGAATATCTTAACAATTTCGAAACGTATATCGCTTCTTCTGCAACGTGTCTTATATGTCATTGAGCTTTTTCATTGTTTCAACTGAATGTAGATTATCGGATATTTGGTTTTCAATTTGGTCGTCAGGAAGGCACTGAACCGGAGTCTTGCGTTATGCATTGATAAGCAGCAACATTACGTATATTTTTGTTGACTCAATCCGGTTGCCCGCTTCCATTTCAACAGACGTCATTGCATCAGACATTATACTTGACATATTCCGGATGTAAATGCGTGCAAATGGCAAAAAGACAAGACAGGAACAAGAACTGCACTTAGGAGAGGAGAACCTTCGCATATATGTATGTATACAGTCGTCCCCGTCTTCATATTCAATAAAGCGCAACTTACAAGTAATATTTTTCTTGTTTCATTCAGCGTACAGGCATGCTCGCCAGAATCGTTCATTTACGTCGCGATTGATCCTTAAAGTTGTTTATTATGCGCAGCTGCTCCTCAGGGGGAGTGCTGCTTGAAATTCAACAACTGCGAGTGTCCAGGTGACTGTAAGATCACTTGTTTCATGAATTTCTGCGCAAATGGTTTTACGATGCTTCTTGTACCATTGGGGGATACGACAATACTTCAACCACTATTTGCACATGCAAGCATGTCATGCGGAATATAACGTTTAAATTTAATACGGCTGTCTCAATAACTATGGCCACCACGCCATTCACATGCATGCTGAAACGATGATTAGGGACTACTTGCTCCAAATATTTGCACTGTCGCCACTGTTTGATCGCTCCGGGTCAATAGGTGCACAAATTCTCTTCCAATGTGCGCACGAGATCATTTGTAATGAGCTAAACCTGCGCAGAAGAGTGCGCGCGTAATCATCATGGTCATCATCAACAAGTCTATTTTGCATCCACTGCAGGATTAAAGTCTCTCAAAGCAATATCCAATTATCCCTGTCCTGCATCAGTTGACTCCATCATACGTCTGCAAATTTCCTAATCTCATGAAAGCCACTAATCCTTTTGCCGTTTTCGAGTGCATTTTCTTTTCGTCACTATACCCCCTCTGACCCGACGCAGCACATTATCTAACCAACGCCATTTCTTCGTTTTAATTCTAACTATAGAACATTGGCCACATTTTACAGGGTGATCCGCGAACACTTTCAAAATTCTTTAAAGGTTGTCTGTGGCAGATGGCTCAATTCTAGTTTATGAGCCGGTCTATACTCGAAGCAGAGGACATTACTTGAAAAAAAAAATTGAAAATCGAGTAATTAACAAGAATTCACTAATTAACTTTTAGCTAATTATCTTATGACCCATATTGCAATTTACGAATTCTAGCAGTGGTCTTCGCAAGGCGGATCCATTTGAAACGAATTCTCAGGACGACAACAGTTTCGAGATATAAATTCCCGAACTATGCGGAGGAATTAATGCATTGACATTCCAGTTACTTGTGTGCTTCAGTGCATCAAACGACATTGTGTTAACGAATTAACTTTTTGTAAATTGCAATATGCGCCATACTATCATTAGTTAAAAACGCAATTAGTTAATTTTTAATAATTAATCGATTTTGCATCTCAATTTTTGTGCAAGTATTGTCCGCCGCTTCGAGCAGACCAGCTCATGAACTAGAATTGTGATATCTGCCCCAGGCAACTTTTAAACATTTTTGAAAGTGTTTGCTGAAACACCCTGTATCTACATATATATATATATATATATATATATATATATATCGTTGCCCTCTGATCCACAATGCCATTTGCCTGCTTCTTAACGTTACGGCCACCATTTTTCGTTCTATCTCTCGTTGTCTGGTCGTTAGCTTCCTCTCAAGCTTCATTGTTATCCTCCAAATGTGAGCCCCCATTGACTGCTGCTGGTAGAATGCATTAATTGCATACTTTTCTTTTCAATGATAGCGGTAAGCTGTCGGCCATGGCTTCGGAGTGTCTGCACACATGCGCTCCAAGCCAATTTTATCTCGTATCGCGAAATTTCTCTCATGATCTGGGTTCCCCGTGAATATTGGGCATAGACTCTTGCACAGCTTCTCTATAGAGGTCAACTGCTATCCACAAATTCTTGTTCTTTTGCAAGGCTATTGAACCTTTCTTTACTATTTTGCATATTAATCCTCAAGCTTACTCTTAAACTTTGCTGGTCAAGGTATTCAAGAATTTGTTGTAAGTTACCTCCAGCGTTGCAGAACAGGGCAATGTCATCTGTAAACGTAAGTGGAGGGCACTCCAAAGCTGGAATTCGGTTGAATAGGCGTACTCGTGCAGGATCAGGGTGTGAGAACGTCTGGTAGCTTCGACGGTCTTGAATGACGCCGTCATGTAGCCACTGGCGTATACCCAGGCTGTAGCTTTCTTTCCTCAGGATGCCATGCTACTCACTGACCCGACGCCGAAGCGTTAATACAATTAGATATCCGTCTGACATCCTATATACAAGTTCATCACATAATACGCCTGACACCGAACGAAGAAGCAAGTGTTTTACGCTTACTTTTTAGCGGACACCGTATGTCGTCGTAATTGCGTGAAATGAGAAAGCCGAGCGGCCTACGAAGCGTTACGCTATCCGGCCAAAATGTCCAGATCCCGAAGTTGGATCATGTCATGAACGAAGCAGTTCGAGCCCATCTCTGGCCACTGTGCACGGCGCAAGAACCCTGCGTGATCGTGTAGTTTTGCTGTAAAACGCCTGATTACTAGTTTAATTATCCGGTACGTATCATTCGCGCCTCAGATGCTATACTTTATACGGGGTACGCTCTCTCTTTTTTTACCTCGTGCGACGACGTAACGTGCGTAGAGTAATTCATTTGCTGCAACCATGCCGAAACGCAATAAAATTCTTTTAGAACTTGTGCAAGAAGAGGCAGAAGCTCTAAGGGGCATCAGCCTTGCAGACGGGCGTCTACGATGTTCTGAGTTTATTAAAGGTTGCAGCGCGTTAAGCGAAAAATTGCCTGTCTTGCCTGGGTGACTACACATCTGTGCAGTCTGCACAGTGTTATCAACACGCCTATTGTGCACATCTGTGCAGCGAAAATGCCGCATCACAGTGACGGATACCGTTTGACACTGGATACATTATATGATTACTTCAAGCAGCGCCCGTAGCATTAGATGCATACCTTGAATTCGGCTACTGCGCCATGATGCAATGAGCCTACTTTAGGGCCGATTTATTAGGTTATAAGTTACCCGCCGCGGTCGCTTAGTGGCTATGGTATTGGGCTGCTAAGCACGAGGTCGCGGGATCGAATCCCGGCTACGGCGGCCGCATTGCGATGAGGGCGAAAACACCCGTGTATTTATATTCAGGCGCACGTTAAAGAACCCCGGGTGGTCCAAATTTCCGGGGTCCCCCTTTACGGCATGCCTCATTATCAGATCGTGGTTTTGGCACGTAAAACTCCATAACTTAATTTTTAGGTTATTAGTTCAATTTGCTACTGTAGCGACACCTCATATCTGCTCTTGCAGGAAGATGACAATAGCTACTTGTATGCTGGACGTAAAGATTGAATCTGCAATGAAGGCCTGCCGGAGTATTGCGTCTTGCTCGCGCCTGTCTCTTTCTTTTTCTACTACGCTTGCTCACAGTTTGCTTCACTACCCCGTCTCCTCAACCCACCATCCATCCCTATATATATATATATATATATATATATATATATATATATATATATATATATGTGTGTGTGTGTGTGTGTGTGTGTGTGTGTGTGTGTGTGTGTGTGTGTGTGTGTGACGACAAAGAACGCACACACAAATTTTCGGCGACAACACGCGCGTCCAAAATGCTAACTCCTCGAAAGCCTACTCCTGCGCGTCCGTTCCAACGCGAGGTGCCAAGCCTTGCATATGCACACAAACAGGGTGTGTTTGAGAGAGAAAGAGAGCGCCTCTCGAGCATGGGAAACCCCTTCTGCAGCGGTCGAGTGATATAGTAGCAGCAGCGCGAACCATTTTACAAAGTGCGCGGCGTCGCTGCCTGCTCCCCTTGGCTGCGACACACTGCGCCAACAACGACCGGTGCATTTCCTCGCTGCCGGAGATTTGTGCAGCGCGAAAGCCCGGCGTCTTGTGCAAAAAAAGAGAGAACGAACGCTCCGCGCGCGCATTACGCGAGCACGCGGGGAGCGCACCGCTCGGGGCCGCCATCGGCTGGAGCAGCGCCTTGTTGGCGGGAATCCCCACTGCCTTGGCGCGCGGGCGCTATCATCGCGTCCGCAGCGGCGTCCACGCAAAGGGGAAGCTCCCGCGGCCGGCGAGCGCGGTTATTACGGCCCGTAAATTAATAACAACGGCGGCGTGTACAGCTCCTGAAATATCGTTCGAGCACGTGTATACGAGCCACGTTTCGCGGACCGGGCTCCCCCCTCTGCAGGATTAGGCGCCCGCGCCGAAATGCCCGCGCGGGAGAACGCTGCTGCGCGCGGTGCTTATTTCTGCGCGCGCGCTCTCGCGGAGAAAGGCTGCTGAGGTAAATCCGAGCGCGCACTCAGTCAGTTCGCGGAAGAGAGCGTGGGCTCGAGGAGAGGAGCGCTCTCACTGGCCTGCGTTGCAGAGACGAACCGCGTTGCCCCGGAGGAGGGTCGCGCATTTAGGTTCTCAAATGTCGCCACTGTTTATCAGCGAAGAGTACTCGCCTGCGGGAAAGAAGAGAAGCAGGACAGCGCATGCGTGCAGGCAGTTGGAGAGAAAAGACAGTGCACTTGGTTTTTCCACGTCGTAGCAGACGGAGAACCTAAATGCTTGTCACGGGTTAGCTGGTTTTCGAAAAACGTTGTGGCGAGAGTCCCAAGTTCTTCCTGACAGGATATGAATGAGTACTGTTTAATGAAGATGAGTATATATATATATATATATATATATATATATATATATATATATATATATATAGCGTGTGTAGCGCGTTACCATGCCTTGCGCACTTGGGAAGTCTGGAGGACAGTGGAAGAAGCTATAGCTCTCTCCTGTAGAGAAAGCTCCGACGAAGCTATTTGATAAAAATGATTCTGTGCTTTTTAATTTAGTAATTCTCGATTTCTACAAAGTTTCTAACTTTTTTGAGAGTACTGAATGGATGATAGGCTTATTAGCCGGCGAAACTTTCGGCGCAATCAGAAGGAAGTAGATGACACAGCAAATCCCTTTTCCAGTGTTAACCGAGATGTTGCATGTTTTCGTTTCCCCCGATACAGTGACAAAGCGCAACTTCGCGCAATCAGAAAGGTTTCAAAAATTCGCCTTCCGCGATCGTTCACGAAGGTCAGCGCGTATAGGGTCATTACATCAATCATTGATCAATATGACGCGCACCGCCGACAGTGCCAACTAGAAATAAAAGTAAACGAGGAAAGCCCTCATCCACGTCAAGCGAAGCGTGCCGCTTTTAAACCTCTGCCGTACACGTCACGCAGAACGCACCGCGCGCACACACACGACACGTGTCCGCGAACTTGAGCCGTTCGAGCCACCGTCATTGAAGCGTGTTTCTCTCGCGGCGATCGCGTCACCGGCGGAGAGGGTACGCTATTTCGAGTGCCTCCTAATTGCCGCTCTCTATATAGTCGTCACGCAGGCCCCGCATAAACCGGCCGCGACATCGTTTAGAGACAGCGGCCCTACGCGATGCGACCGCCGACGGCAGCAGCAGCAGTGAGAGCCGAAACACGTAAATAGAGCTGTGCGCGTTGAGAGAGGAGGAGCAAAGAGAGACAGCGGTCCGCAATCGCGCGCCGCTATCACGCGGCGAACCCTCCCTTCCTCTTGCGCTTTTTCATTCCCGACTGGGAATCCCAATTTATTTTCCCGCAGCCACCCTGTTCGCCGGCTTGCGTGCATCCCGGTCTTTTTACAAATTTAAACCCGACCGCCGCGGCGGCGGACGCGAAAAAAGGCCCTTGGCCGCGGATGAAGAAGACCCCGGGCGCTGAGCTGGCGGCACAGTCGGCAGGAATTCTTGGGTGGGCCCTTATCGCCGCCGCAAATCGAGCACGTTGGCGCTCGCGAAAATGGCAGCGCGTCGACGCAATGCGCCGGGTGGTCCGGCTTCCTCTTTTCCTGGGCGCCGCGCGGCAGCGCGCGCGCTCGTCGCCCTGGGAGAGGTCGGCGGTCGGAGACGCCGATGACGCGAGAAAATGTCGCCGACGAGGCAGCGAGATGCCGGCTGCTGCGCGCGAAAAATCGAGGTCGGGCACCTGTAATGCAGAGGGCCTGCACGCCGCTGGATGCCCGCATATCAACCGGAGGCAGTTAAATACGCCAGTGCCTGCTGTGTTTACATACTGAGCCGACATTCTAAGTGCCGATATTGGAGCAGATATAGAGTACACGGAGTAATAACACAGAACAGAGACAGGCCTTGTTCCTGAATAATAATAATAATAATAATAATAATAATAATAATAATAATAATAATAATAATAATAATAATAATAGCTCGCCACAATATATTTACTTTAGGGTTGCGATTACACGGTAATTACCGCTTACGGTTACATTCTTCTTCGGTTCTAGCCACCAAGAACGATTAAACCCAATTTCTCGACTTTCGCCGTCTCTTTCCGATCAAAATTTTGGAATCGCACTAAAAGATGAACCAATCACGTGAGAAACATTAATCATACAGGGCCAGAACGAGGCGCCTTTCCTGCACACAGCTTCCTGGCGCGTTGATTGCGTCGTCCATGTACGACGCTGGCTAGGGGGAACTGCAGTGCGTTCAACCAGATGTTCTTACGCGCAGAAGGACGTGCGGGAACATTGTTGTTTTGTCATCCATGTAATTTTTTAACTCACGATCTCAGCAGAAATGACACGTGACATTACAGCGCTTGCAAAAGTGTCATCTCTTGACCTGATTCTAAATCGAGTGTACCGCAGCGTGCATGCATATTTGTCATTACCGCACATTTTGCGCTTTTCTCCACTAAGCTCGTAGAAAACAGCTACATTGAAGAAACAAGTGGAAACCTAATCAAGTACTACGGAACAATACGACGCTATCTCCCTTTTTCCTTGTTCCAGTGCACAGAGCAAACGCAAATCCGTGAGTAGCAACGACTGCGACAAAGGGCCCATGTATGGGCACCCAGGTCACGGATTCAACTCCCGGCAACGTCGATGACATTTCATCGAGATCGATGCAGAAACGGCCGCGTATATAGTTCGCTTCGGCTTCCTTCAAAGCTCGCGCGACGGCGCCTCGGAACGTCACGTGCTACTACTTCACCGAGTCTCGAGCCCCCGGGGCGCGCATCATCGCGGCGGCACGAGAAAAGCGCTCTGCCCCCGGAGAGCGCCCATAGCGCGCCTGCGGAGGAATCCTGTCAGCGCCGCGGCGCTCCGTCTCTGAGCAGTTCGTTCCACCTGAACAGCTGCCAGCGGTGGCGGCGGCAAGGCCGCTTATTAACAAGCGGCCGCTACCACCGCCGCCGCTGAGAATAGCCTCATTAGTTGAACAAGCGCGCCGACGCCTTCGGTTCCCCGCGCGGAGGGAGGAGAGCAGCCGCCGGTAAATATAAACGCCCGGCCGCGCCCGCCCGCTCTATTCGAGGCCGCCGAGAAAACCGCAACGTGTCGGCGGGACACTGACCCTCGGTGCTTGATCGCTGTCGGCTCCGCGCTGGGCGCTATACTGTCTCTCGGTCGCCGAGGTATACATGTGATACCGCGCTGAGGACAGGGGACGTCCTCGTTGGCGGCGAGCGTTAAGGGAGGGACAAGGGGAAGCGCGGTTCGAGCGAAAGAAGAAATTGCTCCCTCATCTGCGGACCCTGATACGTCGCGACGATCAACTTCCGGTGTAACGCTTTAGAGCTCCAAAGGATAATATCAGTTGGTGAGTCAGCGGCGCGCGTCGACGCAGCTCAAATGAAATGGCGAAGGTATGGTGTATGCCCAGGCGCGCCCGGCAACTGCCTTTTATAAGTTGGGGCAGGCCAGCCAGAGGTGGGTCGTCTCAGTGACGGACGTACATTTATTCATTATTTCACGAAGAGTAGCACAGCCGTCTTATCTCCAAGTGACGTAATCTCTATCCGGCGCTGCGGGCCTTCTTGAGACAGGGCAAAAGAAAAGAACCAAAGAAAGAAAGTGGGGCCAGAACACCACGGTGCGTCGCTCGGAAGCCAAAATGTCGACGAAGCAGCAGCGGAATCAAAGGGTTTCCCTCTTGGCGGCGTCGTAAATCAAGGTTGTCCTTGGCAAGTCGTCTCCCTCGTGCCCCTGCATGTCACTCGCGCGCTGCCACCGTGCGCACGATGACAGGGACTCTTTAAAACACCTCGGCTAGGGCAGCGTGCCCTTTGGTGAGCGGCTGTAACGCACAAAGCGCGCGCCACGTTGAGGCGCGGGAAACACCGCGCGCTCACCTAGCCAACTCAGCCCAGCCCGGTGCGTGAAACGAGCGCCGACGTGCGGGCTCGTGCCATCGGGTTACCTTGCATCCGCCGCGCTCGTGGATGCAGCCCCGGGCCAGGCGTCGCTTTATTCTTGACGCTTGGCCCGCCCTTTTGCAGCTCGTTCATCATCTGCCCTCGCTCTTTGTTAGCTGTGGTGTGTGCACGCCTTGGGCGCCCTGTGTGAGCACCTTGTCTCGCTGTCAGCAGCGTGTCTCCGCGCGCGCTTCCCCTTCGCGGCTGCGACGCGTGCGTCCGCACGTTCGCTTTGTTCTTGCTTCGGAGCTCGCTCTATTTTGGCATATTAGCGATATGCGCTGTCTTCCAGGCACGAACGGCATGGTGCTAGCAGGACCACGGGCCGGGCACGCGCGCTAACTAGGTGCCTTTGGCTGGTAACCACTCGAACGGGAGCCTAAACTGGATCATATACTGTATACGTGTAGGTTGGGACACGGCAGTTCATCAGTTCTGTATTCAGAAGATCTGAATGCAGAACACTGCTCAGAAACAACGGCTTGGAGGTCCCGTAAAAATACATGATCGCGTGTCGGCGGTTAACGTACGACATGGTATGTATACGGTAAAATGCAATATACTGCATCGCTGAGTTGCGTGTTTGATTGCTGGCGTTGCCGGTCGGTTTCGACAGAGCCTGGCCATGAACGGCGTTACTGAAAAGGTGGTCGGTAAACGAAAAGAAAAAGTGGGTTAAATGGAGAGAATACAACACTATCTCAACAAATCAAGCACAGACCAAGCGAAGGAATGAAAATGACGTCGTTTAGACCACTATAAGAATAAGATATAAATAATTACGGCATGAATTTCGCCACTACTACGAGTATGACGTGGTGCGATTCTTCCGATGCGCGTGCATGGTTATTTTCAGCCGGAATGCGTAAACCATGCTGCATGTGTAAGGCAATGATGAGTGAAAATTCTTCACGTTCAGGGGAGAAAGCCTGATTTTCTCTGCCTTTTCCCGTTCTTCTGTCTCTTCACGGTGACTTAGTTAATAACCTTGTGCCGTGTCACGTCGGCTCACGTGCTGCCACTGATTGGGATCGGCACTAATGGTGGCGGAATGGCTTAACGAGCGTGCCTTTCTCTTCACCCGGCGCAGGTCATGGTGGCGTGAATCAGCTGGGCGGCGTATTCGTGAACGGCCGTCCATTACCGGATGTAGTGCGGCAGCGCATCGTGGAGCTGGCGCACCAGGGTGTCCGGCCCTGCGACATCAGCCGCCAGCTGAGGGTCTCCCACGGATGCGTCTCCAAGATACTCGGAAGGTGAGAAGGTTCGGCATGACAAGGAACGGGAAGCCCAGTCTGGCACACGCGCGTTGTGTCTTTTTCCTAAGCAGAATATTGGCCCCGAGCAATGCATATCCCAACAGCGATGCTTTGCTGCCGTTCAGCACGGTGATCATTGATTAACGTGTAGAATTCTAAAACGCTTGTGGCCGAGCTGTGTGATTTACCACCCTCATATAGGTCCACATAGAATAATGCTGATGAAATTGAAATGATATTTGAAAAAAAGTAGAAATCAGAGGCCTATTGTTATCGTACCATGCCTCTGGACATAAAAAAAAAAGGTGAATTTAGGTCATGGTTCCGAAGTGATGGGGAAATGGAGGGCAGGGTAGCGGTACAGTGAGAATAAATAACTTGCCACGTCAGACAGTATACTCAGAACAGCGACTATATGATTGACGCACCGCATCGGTCAAATTGATCAGCTTCGTTAACATTTACAGCCGTTGAAACTAATTGCTTTAAAAAATTAAATGAAATAAGCGTGACGAACGAAAACGCAATTCGTCCTTCGGTTTGCGCTCTCTCCGCTTGTCCAGCCGGCATCCTGTCGAGTCGGCTTTTAATTTCTGTTTAAATAGCACGGCCACCCGAACTCGACAGGTGCCCTTGCAGACACCGCGCACGTCCCAGTGCGCCCAACAGATGGGCTCGTTAACTGTGGCCCACTCCACCTCACTCGGTGGCTGTCAAGGCTCGACGGCGAGGCGACTGTGCCCGTTCAACCCGCGGGGGAGTCAAATGCGCCTCGCAAGCTCCTCGCATATGCACCCCTGCGTCAAGTTCGTGCAACAACTGGCAGCGGATTTCTTCCACGTGGGCGCCCGCGAACAAGCTGACCAGAAGGGAGCCAGCTCCGCGTGCCGCTCCCGCGGCCACCCCACCTCCTGTCTGACAGACTCCCTCAGAGAAAATTTACTGCGTCCTCTCCAACGCGCTCGGCAAATTCCATAACTTTTGGGTCATTTCCTCCTTTCGCCGGGCCGAAAGAAAAACGTGCGCGCGTGCGTGCTCGCCAAACGGGACCTGTCTCTCGCGTCGTGCTCTCTCCTCCCCCCTTCAGCGCGCGTATGTATAGACGCTCGAATGCGTCCCGAGTTCCACCCCTGTTTTCGCGCACATAAAGAGCCGGCGGATCGGCGTTTGCTACGCGGAGCGGTGCGCCCCTTCATCCCTGTACAGGCGTCCCTCGTTCTCCGCGCCCTCCAGAGGAGCGGCCGCCTCATCGGCCGACAAAAAGCGCCTCTGCAGTGGTGTTCCGGCCGCGCGCCAGCGGCGGGACACTGATCGACTCGGCGGCGGCCCGCGAGATGACATCAGCGCGGTTCACTGGCGTGCGTAATAATGACATCAGCAGCGCCACCCGACAACCGTCTGTCTTAATCTGACTTTAAAATGGACCTCGCCCGAGCAGCGCTGGCTGATGGATACCGCTTTCCCGGGGACAACAAAAGGTCCCGTTGTAGCGTAATGATCTCCTGAAAGACTGCAGCCGACTTAATTGTGCTCGGTCGCCTTCCTTTGTGTGCAGCAACCAGATGGCAGCGCGGCATGCGTGCTCCGCCGTGCGGGATGGCTCGCGGCAAGCCCGCGTGCGCTTCGCGCCTAAGCGCTGGTTACAACCGCGCGCATGTGTACGAAGGACGCTTGCAGTGTTTTGTGCAGAACTTTATAACGCGAAGCCCATCGGCACCGCCGGCACTCGGCTGGTCGGTGACCGGGAGAGATTAATCGTTTGTGAAGGAGAATGTCGTGACTTAAACAGAACGCAGTGAGACAATTACTGCACGTTTGGACCGCACAACTAAAACGAAGTTCAGAAAAGCCGTGTATACTTTGAGGACGAGGACAACAGACTTTGTCCTTTGTTTCGTTTGTACGAAACAAAGTTATTTCTGTACCTTGATTTCAGTTAACAAACCAGTGAGATGTTATAATTAGTCAGCTATTTTTAATCACTGAAGAGCTCGAATCCTTTACCTGCGAGTTGTTTGCAGAAGCACAGTGGTACCATCCCGATTCTCTCGAGCGTTTCTTTCACTCTCCCAATTTTTATCACACTTTTCGTGTGAGAGCTCGAGCCTTTATGACCGCGAGATTACGGCCGCTCATGCGCACGCCGGCAGCTTACCTGAACGCTAAGCAGCGCCACACCAAAGTGAAAGGCTCATTCGAACAAACTTTCGCAGTACGAGAGTGCAGGGGAGCCGCAGTCTTTTCTCGGCTATAATTGCAGGGAGCGCTGCGCTCGCGCACAGGTCTTCAACCCTACGCTCGCGCCAGGGAGTGGCGCACGTGAAAGATGGTTCGGGGTGCCAGCCGGCGTATATACGCGGCCAGCCGCTGACCACGCGAGACTGGACGCTGACCGTCGCACGCCCAGGGCTCGGCAGGAGCGACCTGTGGTTCGCGTTAGGAAGGGGGGGGGGGAGTCCCGTATTAATTACGCGAGACGCGGAAGGAAAAGCCCGGGGCGTAATTGCAGAGGTCGAGAGGACAGTGTGGCAATCACGGATCGATAGCTAATTTGGAGTCGCCGGACGCGCGGCTGCGCCCATTTGACGCCGCGTGGCCGAGGGTACACCAGCGTGCGGAACAACGGCTGGGTGGCAGCTCGGGGTTCATAATATCATACAATGGATTGGGGCAATCGTGCATATATATATAAGACGCGCCGCGCGGGCACACTTGCCGCGTAAGCGGCGGTGCATGCAGTTTGTTTTCACAACAAGTTGGTCCTCTTCCTCTACTTGAATTAAGGGAGCACTAAGGGGAGAAGGGATTGCACGAAGCGCACCGTATAGGTTGTTCAGCTTCAGAACAAAGATTATTCCACATGTATGTACTGAATAGCTCCATGGCTGAGCATCCCGGAATGCAAGGCCCCTGCTCGATAGGTGGTCCTCGATAAACTCAATTATTGGAACCGTTTGCCTTAGTTTGCCTTAGTTATATATAGCGCTCGTAAATACACATATGCTCTAAAATAGAAGTAACCAGCAATGACCAAATATATGAGGTCGTACATCGTTACGTAGAAAAAGTATATTTTATTGATATTGTCGCGTCATAATCGCAAGTTTCCTTGCTTTTCTTTCTTTTCTTTTTCATTGTTTCTTTGTATTTAGGCGGGGGGGGGGGCACATGTACGTACAGTGTGGAGTATCCCATGGCAGCTGCTACAGCTGCGAACAGCTCAACGCGTTAAAGAGATATATGGCAGATGATCGTGATCAGAACGTATTCTGTTCTCAATTGCCTGCAGGTACTACGAGACAGGCTCGATCCGACCGGGCGTGATCGGCGGCAGCAAGCCGAAGGTGGCCACGCCCAAGGTGGTGGACGCCATCGCGAACTACAAGAAGCAGAACCCCACCATGTTCGCCTGGGAGATCCGCGACCGGCTGCTGGCCGACGGCGTCTGCGACCAAGACAACATACCCAGCGTTAGCTCCATCAACAGGCAAGTACACGCGCTGTGCTGCAGCTTGTCTGCATGAATTTCTCACTGATCCATGCGGTGCTGTACCGTACTACACCGGCTAGTATTGTTGTTGTGCAGCATCTCACTTCTCTTCCTTTTTGTTTCAACGACAGACACACGAGTTCACTGCGCCAGTTAGATTCTCTGTAGCTCCCTCTCTATATACTTTTTTTTTCTTTTGTTATATTTCTTTATTGTTTTTGTTTCTTTCGCGGCCGCGAAGCTTACCAACATCAGTGTGTATAGGGTATTTAATCCGCCACGCGAGAAGTTGGGCACGTGAAGCCTCTGGTATCAGGAACACCATACCATTCATTCCAGCGTATTTCAGTTTCACGCAAAACAGGTAAACCCTGTTTTCCACGCGAAGGAGTGCGGCAGGAAGAAAACACGGTGAAACGGCGCTCGGAGTGCCGGCTGCGGCTTTTAGAAGCTCGTAAAAACAATGCTTCCAGGGACGGCGCGGGGCCACCGAATGGCCGCCGTAAATCCCAGCGGGCGCGCGAGGTACAGAGTGAAAGAAAAGATACACAGACCCGCCACAGGCCATTCGCGGCGGCGAAAATCGGCCGCGCCTCTATCGCGAACGCGGGGCACGCGCGGCGTATATACATCCAACGAAGGTGGTGGGCTATCGGCACTCCTGTTGATCCCGCCGACTTTTCGGTCTGCTCTCGGTGCCCCGCTGCTCGAATCGACCGGGCGGTAGGCCCACCGCAGCGGCTTTTATAAACCACGCTCTATAACGGCAACGGTATGGAGCGCGAAAGGGAGCGACGATGTTGAAGACGGAAACAATAAAAACAGAGCAAAGGCGTATCCGTAGAAAGCCACCTATGTGGTAACGGGGAGAGACATATACCGGGAGAACAGAGATGAGAGCAAAACAAGAAAGTCTAGGCTGCGCAGCTGAAGCTCCAGAAAAGAACGAAAGAGGGAGAGAGAGCAGCAAATGGGTTTCGTACGGAGAAGCGGACTTCCCGGAGGAGTCTTCCCGCTCAGACGACATATAAAACGCATTTCGCGGCGCGTGCGCCGTTCCGCCACTTTCGCAGCGCCCTCTTCACGCCTTGGCGGGCACCTCTTTATGTCTCGCACGAGAACAGGCCTGCTGGAGGGTCACGGGGCGTCCCAACCGCTGGCGAAGACCCAGGCTAGCGCCGCAATCGATCGCCCATGCGGCGGAGGCAATGTAACGCCGCGCTCTCCAAAGGGACTCGCGTTTTCTCTCCCATCGAGAAAGAGGAAACGTGCTCTTCGAAACAAACTAGTGGTTCACGGGGCCACGGAGAGCCCGGAGACGCGAGTTCCTGCACGGCTCTTCTTTTAATCGTGTCGGTACGGATCACTAAGCGAGTCGCAGCGTGTAAGAAACAACTTGGCGCAACATGGTTTGAATTACTGGCGAACTAATCATTCACGGTGCTCACTCTCTCGAATCTCACGCGGAAGCTCAAAATCTGGTCGCGCGCACTGAGATGATTCGTTAAACCATCTGGGTAATTCTTTCGTGCAGATGCCATAATGCAGTAAATGCAAGAAAGGAACTACTGTCGGCTACGCTATAGCTAGTTTGAAGCTGAGCCGAATATCTTGGCGTTTATCATTGACATTAGGTTCCTGCTATGCGCGTGGCTAAAAATGATTTTCAGGCTCTTCGTTTTCCTCAAGAAAGCCCACGTCGTTAATTAACACCACTGGTTGATCTTTTGTTTAGCAGTTAACTAGACTGACGAGGCATGGCGCCCTATTTCGCTGTTGTTCTTTAAAATATATTTTGATACTTTCTAGCATGCTTTCAGTTCACAAAGCCCAAAGTCGGATAACGATAAAAGAAGGAAAGAAAGAAAAAAGGAACTGCCTTTATTTTTTCCTAACTGAAGGCATACGGGAGCAGAGTGTACTATCGGGCACTCATCGTCGAAATTCATCGCCGGCCCATCTGCGCGGCCACAAAAAGAACGTCTCTATTGCGCTCTTAGACGGGCCTCGCGCGAAACGCGGAAGCTTATTAAACAGATAGCCATCACTCGCACCACCCACCCGACCGCTCCCCCCCCCCCCCCCCCGCCTTTCCCGCGGAGGGATGATCGGCGCGCTGGCGTAACAGCTAGCTCACCAGGGCGTTCATCACACATTCAATCAGGCTCTCCGCGCGTTCGGGGCGCACCGCAACGCGTCCCTGTACGAGCGCACGCACGCATGCCGCGCCAAGTAACACGGACGCGGCGCCCAATTACGAAAGGCCGCCGCTTTTACGGAGCAGGAACAGCCGCATCTCTGCCGAAGCCGACGCTTCTGTGGCTCCATCCTCTCGCGGCATGCGGCCGGCGCTGATCCCTTTGGCTTGCTCCGGGCCCGCTCCTCCATTTGTGTCGAGGAGGCCCACGCAACCCGAACGCCTGTACTCGATAAGGGGCCCCGCCACCGGGCTGCGGCCCCTTATCCAGCGCTAATCGCAATATCGGGGACATGGATTGCCACTTTTTCTCTTTGCAGAAAGAGGAGAAGAGGTGGCGCCGAGAAGTGCTTGTAGCGACGTGCACGCAGAGCGCGCACATCGGAAGAGGAAAACGGACGAGCAGCGCGAGGAGGGGACGGGGTGGGGAGAGCCTGCATTCGCGTTGGTGCTGCGCTGCACTCCTGCGGCGAGTCCGCCATTAGGGAGAACATGTTTCTCCGGTCGGGGGAGGTCTTATATTATTTATTAGCCGCGGGGCAGCGATTGGCCACCGATAAACATGTCATCGTCGAGGGGGCTCGAGCACGGGCTCCCTCGACGGCTCAGGCGGCGAGTATTGAGCGTCAAGTGTGCTCGACGAACCGAGCTGTGATGACAGATCTCGTCGGTGCAGGGCGAGGCCGCAGAGTTCTGCTTGGGAAGCGGTCGTTGGGCCCGGATGTATTTTGCGGTAATCACAACGAGGTGACATGCACACTCCTCGGACACTTTCCGCCCCTTATTGCCGTGCGGTGACAAGCGACAATACTTGAGAGATGAAAGCGGTGTAGACCAAAGAACTGAGCAACTATCCACATAAGTAAGCAACGTGTAATTGAGCATCTCAGAGCCGCAAGCTGGTTCACTAGTGACGGAAGAGTGGCGATTGATACCAGAAGCATTGCTCATGCATTCATTTGTTCCTTATATACCCCCAATATCAGCCCACTTCTGACACAAATGAAGAAGTAAGTTGACACAGTAAAGAATTATGTAATTGCTTATGTGCAGTTATCTCTACAGTTCTGACTATGTATTTCTCATCAGAACTGTGCTGTGAAAGAGGCAGAACGTTTCTTGAATGTCAAACCATGATCGTCGAACTGTTCTTTCTTTTTTTTTTTTACATGTTCAAAACAGGTGCAGTTTGTCGTTTACATCGTTGCCTGGTGAACAGTGGCGTTGTTATATGTGAGACTTTCTCCGTGCGACGTCGAAAACAGTATGGGCCGGTCAGAGCACATACTAAAGAAGAGAAGAAGAGATGCCGGATTATCTCTTATTATACTTTCCCAAATATTGAAGGGCCTTATAGGAACACCATATTCGCTATAGTGAGGAATTAAGTCTATTAAACCATAAGTTAACTCCTCGCGCACAAGCCAAAGTTAATTTTTGCTTCACAAACAGTCCTTCTTTATATTATTATTTATCAAATACATATACCTACACAAATATCACGTTTTACATGGCACGTAATACATGCCTACCTACACGAGGTATGGCAGGTTTATGTAGATTGATGCATATATTTGAGCATAGCTGGTTATTTAGTCATGGAGGCCTATATATATAAAAATATACTTGGGCTTTTTGAAAGTAAATAGTATACTTATTTTTAGAATTTTCGCTTATGGGGACATGCCACTACTTACATTGGTACTGCGCATTGGATAAGTAGCGATGCCTCAAATGATTAAGCAGTTTGAGGAGTCAGGCTAGCTGTTATACGTAAAGCTGATGGCAATTCGAGGCGTTCTGCCTGTCTTGTAGTCTACTCGCCCCTCAACGCGCGTTTCACTAATTTATAGCGTGAACGAGAAAGAAAGAGAAGGAATAAAGTTATTTTGCTTAGGAAGCACTCCTTGCGTAAAATGTGGCTCATAGCTTCGCCCGCTGCGAACCATTTAAAAAGGCAACAAAGCTTTCTTATTAATGAGTCGTTCCCCTGCTAACATTCCTTCGTTTCTTCTTCTTCATCCCTTCTTTTCTAAGTCGGAGTGACCACTCAACTTGGGAAGGCCGTACGGCCCGGCAGACCTGCTCTTCGATTTTGACGCCGGCGACGACGCCCGAAACAAACGCGCGCCTAATGCTCTTAGGCACTCGCGAGAAACAGGATATAGGCTCGCGCGAACGCGCTGCCGCGTCCCCGCCCGAGGAAACCCTTCCATAATTCGTCCGTAATGGAATCACAAACCCACTGAGTGCTCGCTTCCGCCGCCACTGCCGGGAAAAGGAGGGCCCGCGCCCCAAATTCGCGCGCCTCGCTGAGCGCCTCATGGAACCTGGCACTCGCCAGATATGCAAGTCCCCGAGAGCGATTTCCCCCACCCCCTTTTACTTCCCCGGAGCGGCCGCTGAGTGGCGTCCCGCTGTACACAACCTGTTCAGTGGGTCGCGTTATCGCCGGACAGCCTCGCCGAAAAGGGGCCCCGCTGTACTGCGCCTTTGTTGTTATCCATGTAGCACCACGGGCGGGGCCTTCGATCTCGTCCCCCGTGAGCTCCCAAGGGCGGCGGTGGCCTTTCACGTGCGGCAGCGCTGCTGTGCGAGGAAGACAGCTATCGAGAGGCCAAATCGCCTCCTGCACGCAGCCGGCGCGGAGGAGGCCTGTGCAGCGTATACGGGCGCAGAAAGCAAGCCTAGAAGAAAGCAAGCGTAGACATGCGCGGTGCGCGCACGCACGCACACGCAAGCACACTGGCACCACTCACGGGCTCCAGGTCCCAAAGCGGTGGGTCAGCAGCTCCGAATGGAGGGCGTCAATCCGGGATCGCAACACTCACTCGTGCCGGCAGGATGATAAATAATTTACGGATTGAGCGTCGGGGGCTCCCTAGCCCGATATTGAATTAAGGGCGGCCAAAAGAGAACCCCAAACACCCGCCTACCGTGTTATACCGCTTCCCGGAGGAAGATAAGGAGGCATCGCGTGGCAGTGCAAGCCTGAGTGCGAAAGCACTCCGCTGGCAGGGGCGCCAAACAACCAACCCCTCCCTGCTTACAACCATTCCTTCCACCCTCGACCTCTCGGCATTTTCGCCATTAAGTGGCCCACGGAAAAGCGCCCCTGCGTGGCCCGCATGCACACCTGGAAACGCTGAAACGTGTTCCGTCTACGCATGCGCGCTGCATTGCATCCCGGTAGCGGAATGCGAGGTACGATTCATTCGTCGTGTTGGGCTGCTGAGCACGAGGTCGCGGGATCGAATCCCGGCCACGGCGGCCGCATTTCGATGGGGGCGAAATGCGAAATCGCCCGTGTGCTTAGATTTAGGTGCACGTTAAAGAACCCCAGGTGGTCAAAATTTCCGGAGTCCTCCACTACGGCGTGCCTCATAATCAGAAAGTGGTTTTGGCACGTAAAACCCCAAATATTATTATTATTCATTCGTTTGATCCCACCTTATGGCAGTCATGGGACACTTCATAAGTTTTTAAGGACTACCCGTTAAACATGCTCTTCACGATGACATGTCAGTTCATTGCGATCGTTCTGAATTGATTGGCCGTGTGTTCAGTTGAGCTGCATAAGACAACTAGACACCGGAAATGCGGACAAAAAATTTGGTTCCACCTTCATAGCCCTAAATTACGAAGGCTACATACGCGTTTCATAAGTAGCAGAACTTTGCGCAAGCGGGGCGCTAAATTTGTACGTTCGCATATCAACCTTTAGCGCAACCTTAATAATGTGCCGCACGCCTTGGGTCATGCATAACTTTCGCAACTTAGTAACACAGAGCGCCGCAGCGGGTTGCCAAAAGAGTGTCACATGCTAGGCGCGACTGCGGGCAGAACAAGGACGATGACTCGCAAGACGTGCAAAATAGATGCAGCGGCTCTGTCAGGGGCGTAACCACCAACGACATTTCGCAATTTGATGACCTTAGTCTCTTTTCGGTACGCGTAGAGAAGGGTCCGCACCGGAGGTCTATCTGTACCGTTGCTAGATTCGAGAAGAAAAAAAAAGCGTTTCTCTGCAAACTGCTACTTGTATTTCATTGAAATTCTGAGGTTTTATGTGCCAAAACCATAATCTGATTATGAGGTATGCCGTAATGGGGGACTTCGAATTAATTTTGGCCATCTGGGGTTTTTTAATCTGCACCCAACGCATGGTACACGAGCGTTCTTTTTCAATTAGCCCCCATCGAAATGCTGCCGCCCTGGCCGCGATTTGATCCTGGGACGTCGTGCTCAGCAACGCAACGCCAAAGCCACTAAGCAACCTCAGTGTTTACTTATATATAATTTGAACCATTATTTCACCATGACCCAACATGCACTTCAGGTTTCAGAGAAAAAAAAAGTAAAACAAATAGCTTCGGAGGAAGAGTACCTAGGGGAAAGGAGGAAAAGGCTCTGGCCGGCCGAAACCCTCCTTACTCAAGGTTTAAAAAAACTCTATTGTTTTATAATATGCGAAAGCAGTGTCCCGCAGACAACATCTGGCTTCCCTACGCGAGTTTTCATTATATAATAATGTCGTATAAGTGAGAAGCAACTGATCATCCTAAATCGTTCTCTTAATATTCGCTCCCATTGCAATAAACGCTTCCCAATAAAACAAGAAGAAAAAACGCCACAACGGTACTCAGTGGGAGTAGAAGTGACAACTCGGATCTTTCGCCCTTCTCTGAATATATATAGAGAAAGAAAGGACGTCTGATGCACCTTCGAATATGTAGATGTGACATAATAACTGGACTGAAGATGAGGCACCCTTAAAAATAAAAATGAAGTGGTCGTGAAGGGTAATATCACTCTTTTTCTGCGCAGGTGCATTTGGACTACTTCAGGAACACGCTTAAATACAGCCACGTTTATTTTCTTTGTTTTCTTGGCGTGAAATCAGCTAGGCGTGACTTGTAGTCACCGCGCGTGATTTCGCGCAAGGTTTGTCGACGGACTTTACGGCAGATGCAACTGAACCAAGCAAAGCGTGACGAAAAGCATCTCAACACGTGCCCAGTGCCTTTGCAAACGGTGTGCACGAAGAAGAAGAAAAAGCGAACATCTGGAAAAGGCAAAATAAAACAAGGTGGAGGCGCGAGCGCAAACTCCGGAACGCCGAAAATCTCTCTAATACTGCGTCCTTCAGCGGCCGAATATCTGCTTCGAAAAGGCGACAGCGATCGATACGCTAGGCTGGGCGACCAATCAGGCTGCTCTGCAGCGTCGCTCCTTGGCTTTCTTCCCGTTGCGCTTGTCTCCTTTGCCTTGCACACGCCAGAATGAAGCGGCACGGCACTGCGAACCGCGTGGAGCGGCCGTGCGCGCATGCGGTGGCACAAGTGGATGTCGTCGTGACAGCCAATCCACCCCGCACGTAAGGACTTCATCGCTAAGTCAAGTGACAGGCGACGAAGGAGGAACTATCACTCGACATTCCAAATATTTATGGATTATTATTTCTTTTTCGTGAAAGTTGACCCATAAGAAAAAGAAAGTTCCCGGTAAATAGCCTATTGTTATTCCAGTATTGCGCAATATATTAGCAGCATGTCTCTACTGGCATTAACAAGGTGTGTTGCGATAGCTGACAACTTGAAGGCCCGCATGCCTCCTTTTCCAAAAGAAAGAAAGTGAGGACAGAAGGCTGAGGACAAGGTGCGATGGTATGTCTGACCGGCTTGTTGCCTTGTTTTCAGTCTTTTTATCTCCCTGCTTTGTTCGCTTTATAACTAACTGTAAACCATTTCAGCTGAGCGCTTCCGACATCTTTGAAAACCGTGACTGTTTAGAGATTACCCCGAAACAAACAAACATCACCCAACGAACTATAAAAGATTCGACGGTTAATCTCTGTAGTGCCCCTGCAGTTCAGTGGGAATGAGGTGGAACGCAAGAGGCAACCTCCGTCAACTGTTAACTGGGAAGACGCGGCCAGGGATCACGCGTGAAGAAACCGGCACCGATTTCGCGGCACTTCCAGTCCGCGAAGAAAAAGGGCTACTGAGCGTCGGCGCGCTCTTTTTTAGGGCCGCATCGTTTTCTTGGCCGCTTCAGCAGCGTCTGCGGCGGCAGGGGGAAGGAGATGCAGGGGCGGGGGGGAGTTCGCGGGGGCGTCTGTAGAGCAGCGTTGCCTCTCTGGCTGCATGGAGGGGGCCGTGATGGAACGCCGGGAAGGAAGCGAATTCTCCATGTCGCCAGGCAGAGAAGTGTGATAAAGCTCCGTGCCTCCTTCTCCACCTCGTCTTCTTACCCCTATTTCCTCCTCCAGACTCTTTCTTTTCTTCTTCTTCTCCACGACATCCTCGCTGCTGTTACTCCGGTCCATGCGCTTTTGCCTCTGCCTGCGTCGTCTTATTCCTCCCCCCCCCCCCTCTTACTTTTCCTCTTATTTCTTTACATCTAACCGAGACGCCAGAGCGGCCTAGCCCCGCACGTCGCATCCCAGCTTCCTATACACGGTTTGATGCTTCGGATGCGCGTCTCCCGTAAGCGCGCGATCGGGAACTTCTATTCGCTCGATGCTGAGAATCGCTTTAGTGTGGCGCCGTGCTTGGTGGTAACGCCCGAAGTTCTGGCGAGACACTGAGGATGTTATAGGACGTCGCTCGACCTTTAATAAGTATGCCTACAGCCATGTTCCCCGACATACTCGGGAAAATGTCCGTGTCCGTGAAGGGGAAAAAAAAAAGAATAAGATAACAAATCTATCCCTTCCGCTGGAACTTGTGATGATATGCAAAAAAAAAAAAAAAAATCCTGACCCCCCCCCCTCCTTTTTATTGTATATTGTGGACTGTTGGTCTTTGCAAACAAATGAAGAACAGTACAAAAAAGCTTAGCTCCAACGAAAGAAAAAAAAGAAAACAGAAAAGGAAGAGTACTCTTTCACTTCTTTGTTTCTTTCTTACAAGTTCTCGGTAGCCGTTCAACGCTTTCCTATATCGGCTTTGCCCAGTAGGATGTAGCTTTTGTATTACTCCCAGCCCAAGAGAACTCGTTTCTCGAAGGTGGCCCTGAACATTTTCGTGAAATCCGTAATTTCATGTTTTCGCTGCCTACTTCTCTGGGCCGAGTTGGATGGACCGCGTGCAGCTCGCGCAATGCCTGCCGCACTGAGCCTGGCAGGAGCCACCGTACCGCGTTTCTCTTGTCGCCCTTATTGCCAGAGAGACTGGGTGAACCGGCGTCATTCTGCCTCACGAGGACGCCGGTACCTTTCATTTTGAGCCGCCCCCTGGCCCTTGCGCCATAAAGCCCACTTAGTTATCATTTTGAGCCGCGCGTAAGATGAATACCGAAGCAATACGGATGGTAAAGAACAGAACCACGGGAAAACGGCGCAAGAGGGTCGTGCTGAAACAGTTTGTGCATTTCGTTTTTGTACTGTCGTAGAACAGGGTACGACGACAAATAGGAAGACCGAGAAGGCAACCTTACCGAAACGCCGCAGCTATAACGCCGTTGCCGAACCAATTTGGTCGGGCGTCCTGCCAAATTTTCTTTTTCTTCCCTTTCTCGCCGCGCTCCCCTAGCAGTGAAAAACAGCGACACCGCCCCGAACGACGGGCGCATCCCACGGAGATATCTGCGCGCCACTCCGCCCCGTGGACCGTTCATCCTCCGTTGTGTGTCGCGTTCTCCTCCGGGACGCATTGTTCTCGCCCCTGGTTGCGTGCCAGTCGGCCAACAGCAGCAAGCGTTGTTCGCGCCGATCAGCGGACGCCGCAGCGGCATATGTGGGACAGTCGGCAACGGCGGCGCGGCTGTGGGGAAATTGTTTTTGCCACGCCCTCCTCGTTTCCCGCCGAACGTCTCGGAGGGGGTCGGTTACAAAAGGCGAGATCAATGCGCGTTCAATCGTCCCCGCGCGCTGCTGCTAGTGGTTGTACTGCGTTTTTCTGTCTGGGCCCTGCGACGATTTCCGGTTCCGGTTAGCGCCGGAACCGTTCCCGCGCCAACCCCACCGCGCCCCCACGCCCTCCCCCCGTCCTCTCAAAGTTAGTCTGCGGAAGCTACGGGCTGACTCCGAGGCAGGGGCGGGTGCCAAAGTCGCGATCACAGTATAGTCATCGCTGCTTGTTGAATCCACGGCGTATCTTAGCAATTGGTCTCACGCGCGGCTTTTGGGCAAATCGCTAGGGAAGCCGTACTCGACAGCAAAAAGATGATCGTTAGCGACAGAGCTCGTGCACTGTGTGTGCCGAAGAGTGATGAAGGTTACCTAATGCACCAAAGCGTCCTGGGCGCATGCGCGTCGGACAGCGTCCGTGGAACGCGCGGGCAACAAAGTGAAACCTGTAAATTTGGCACTGCAGATAGGCACTTACAAAGCCACACTGTTTCTTTCTTTTTTTTTGTTTTTGTCACTGTATCACTCTAAAAAGATGTTACACCCTTAAGTGTGTTGGCCTGTCCTTACCTTTAAGGGTATAAATTTTTTATTGCACACGACAGCGAGCTCTAAGTATACGCGTGCGATGAGAAAATACGTAGTTATAAATTGTGTATTAATTTTGACCACCTGGGCAGAGGGGGACAGGGGTACACTGAAATTTATCTGGCGCGATAATTTGCCAACGATGACTCTGAAAGTTCATTTAATGTACTTTTAGTGTCTTCTGCCGCAGCTGTAATCATTTTACTTGCTACAAGATGTCGGCAAACAAGAAATAAAACACCCATAACTGTGTTCAAATGGTAAATGATTTTGAATAGCGCAAGTATGTGAGAAAAGTTTGTTGGAAGTTAGCGCTCTTTCTTTCCTTGTATTTTTCTCGCGTACTTGCGCTATTCGTAATCCTTTATCATGGTATACCAACAGGCCCAAATTGCTGCGGTTGTGTTGTGCCAAATGTGCCGAGCCAGTGAGGTGCTAGTTACACAACGCTGTGATGCCAAAGCCTATAAATGAAGCCACAGTCCTTTGCAGTCAGCAGATAAATTTAGTTAAAGGGACACTAAAGCGAAACGATAAATCAGTTTAGACTAATGAAGGATTGTTTGAGAACCCTGCAGGCAGTGATTTAAAAAAAATAGTTTGATTATTAGAAGAGAAAATGAAGGTCCAAGTATCAGTATTTGAATTTCGCGCCGAAACTCCAGCGCCGGTACGTCAGCGTGACGTCAGGGATTCCAAAGTATGTTTTCGCATTTGGGCCACGTTGGCTGAATAAAGATTCCCGAAACTTGCCATGTTTAATATTTGGTTCCTTTAGAACACAATGTAGTCAACCTGTACCGCTATGTATAATGAGTACGCCCTAGAAGATGCCATTAAAATTCAGGACGTCACAGCCCCCAGATGCGGGAACTTAAGTAGGCGTCGCCACCCGTATTTCGTTCTTGCACTTTTTCTGGCTTACCAAACGTCTTATCGTTGTAAGAGCGGTGTTTTTGGTGTGATAGAACGGTAATTTATTGATGGAGAAAAAATCATTTTTCACTTTAGTGTCCCTTTAAAGAATTATTAGTGCGTTAAATTTCGGCTAAGTTAGAAAAGCTCTGATGAGAAGGGGCCAAGTAAGGAAAATGTTTCGTATGATTTGAATTTGTCATTTCCAAGACATAAAACGTTAAGGCAAGTAAGAAGAATATTGTATTTTGTATCTAACACACATCGTGGTTTTCTCGCTCTATGGCATGTCTATGCCCCCCCCCCCCCCCCCCAGTATTGATCGATGAATAAATACATGCTAACTGACACTTCTGAAAGAAAATAGAGAAGAAGAAAAAAGCTAATATCGCTTTCTAAAAATTCATTGGCGAGTGTATTAGTACATTCTTGCTAGTTAAGTAACGATGCGAACCTCTTTATTGCACGCGAAAATGGCGACAGACAGCTAGTGATTACAAAGGCTATAGCATCGCCTCCGACCTCCTATCACCCGCTTTCCCCGCCTCTCTCTCCTCTAACCGCTCGCAAGTGCTTATGAGAACATAAGAGTGCACAGCTATACTTGATCAGCGAAATATATTAAGCTCAATGCTATGTTGCACTGCACGAGGACAAGCACTGCAGCACTACGTGCATCGTTGTCGCGTAAACAAAGCATATTTAGTAATGGCTGCACCACTTATATTCCTTTCTCGTTTACGTCAACCGCGAGAGTATAATGCATTTCAGCGCGAAACGTGCTCATCTCTACTGGGCCAAAGCGAGACACTAACAAGATCGGGCGTTATCGCACCGCTTCCCTGTCAGCCCAGTTGCTTTTCTGTTCTCTCTCCCTGCCCAACACAAATAACAAGCAAGCGCAGCCGAGCGCAATCAGTGTGCGGTTGGCCTCGCATACGTCAAGCGGATTCGCTCGTGCCGTGGGGCCCAGCGGGCGTCAGCACTGCGATCGCTTCGCATTACCCTTCCGTGAAGACGCCCTGTAGCTACTGCCGCCAATTGTCTTTCTCACTCAATTTCGCGAAAGTGATGCCGCTGAGGATCACCGTGCAGTGCGTGCGTGCGTAATAACACACGAGCGCAAGAGGCCCCGCGCGCTCTGCTGGCGGCTGTCTAATTCACGGCGCGCCCCGATCTGAGCCCAGCGCCGAGCTCTGCGTGCGCAGGGGCGATCGGCCGCCGCGCCTGCCACAGTATAGGGCCGCGTTGGTTTCGTTTCTTGTATGTGTGTGCCTACGTACGCACCGCCGGCCCGTGGAATCGGCAAGAAAGAAAGCGCGTGAAAAGGCAGAGCGTGGATCGTTTTCATGCGTCACGCCTCTTTAGAAAATGAAAGCGTGCCTGGTACCCCCCCCCCCCCCAACCGCCTCCACCACCACCGTTTCTCCCCAGGGGCAACAACCCTCCCCTCAGCGCCGCCGGCTCTACCGGCGCGCCCTGCTCGCGTATGTGTCCCGGCAACACAGCGGCGGCGGCGTAGTACATTCGCGGTGCGATAGGAGAAGCAACTCCCATGCCCTAATGCTCGGTCACTCGACGGGACGGACACTCCGCAGGCCACGCGGCCAGACACACTGCACTCGCTCCATGCTTGCAGCTCTTTCTAATCTGGCGGCTCCTTCCTCATTGCAGGATCCGTACGTGGACAATCGGTGACTTGATCCTCATGCACAGTGTTTTGGGCGGCCGTTTAATGTTTCATAAGAAAAACCACCTTCCGTGATAGACATGGGCAGCTCGGCAAGTGCTGTCGTTAAGTCAAACTATTTGAACTAAAAGAGATGAGCCAGTTAGAGCGGCCAACCAGCATCGGGAGCACCGTTTCAACACACAAGCAAGCACGCTCATGCATTACATTCGCACAGGCGCAAACCTGCACCTACGCACGAGTCTAGGTAGCGGTACGCGAGACGAGCCGCAGCCGACCATGTTGAGAGGCGGCAGTGCGGAGGCAGCCGGATGCATAGTATTATACATCAGGCGGGCATTTTCTCCACGCGCTAAGAGTCACGTCGGCGAGCGGTCATGTCGCTGGACGCCGGACATTCGCTGTCTGGCCGTCTCAGAGGGTTCGCCTATGCGCAGCCTTTTCCGGGATACAGTGATACAGTCGGGTGTCGTCGGTCACCGCTCGTTACGCGCATCGTCGCCCTCTGTTGGTACTGCAACGTGGCGTCTGCTCACAGGCTTGCCAGCTTGTGTAGAGAAGGGAGCGGCGGCCCAGGGTGAGAGATCGCCCGCTCTGCTCACTGACTTTCAACACGTGACAAGCCGTGCATGCCCGACGCACATGTTGGACGACAGCGACGAGACTCCGGCCGCTGAGTCAGAGCGCGCGGTGGCGGCGCGGCTGAATCACTGGTCGACGCCTCGCGTCCCTGCTGCGATGCAGCTGGTAATTAATGAATTAATGAAGCAGCGTGCACGGTCGTGATTGAAAAACCGTCCTCTACGTGGAGAAGGGGCGGGGGGGGGGAGGAGAGTGCAAAGAGACGATTGTGATTCCTTCTCTCTGTCTCCCTCTTTTGTTCCTGTCCGGACATACCGAAATCGATGCAAACGAAATGCAGTTTGATAAGTAGCACGAGATTTGGAATCGAAATCGAAAAACAGGGTTCGGCCCTCTCTATGATCTTACCAGCCCAACAGGGAATATTAAAAAAAAATACAAATAAAATAAAAGATGGACTTTTGTGTCCTGCGCTGTGGTGTTTGACCGTGTGGCTTAAGACGTCGGAATGCGCTTAACTACACAAGAGTACTAATTTGTGTAGTCGTTCTGCGAACCTTCCTTTGACGTCCGAACAGCTCAGTTTGCTTTCAGTATGACCGAGCAGCAACGTTTCTGCGTAAAGCGAGCACGTACGCGCGCTCACAATACGGCGAGTGCTGAGTCCGAGTACAGTCTCCCTCTTCTTACAAATTATTACATTTATTTTTGGACGCCAGTCGGCTCGATACGAGCGGACGCGCCGGCTCAAGTGCGCCCGGAGGAACCGCGCGGCGCGTGTAGAGCTCACCCTGAGCAAGCAGCTCATGCGGGGGCAAAACGTCGTCGCAATTTCTCGCCGCCTACTGGACAGGGACTTTAACCGAAGTCAACGCGGGGCGCAAGCTTATGTCCACACAGCAGCGCAAATAGACACGCCGCGCGCAGCCGAGCGCATCGACTAGTCTCAAATGGCTGTTTCCTCGTTTCGTCGGGCTCCCGACAGCTATCCTTTTTAGAGGGGAAAAGAAAAGAGAGAGAGAGCGCCATAGATCGGGAAGAGGAGGGGATGAATAAAGAGGGTGGGGGGTGCGAGAGAAGTGCCCTAAGATGCTGGCCCCGCGGCTTCGATCGCGCACTCGCGGCCCAAGAAGCAGCAGCAGCAGCAGAAGAAGAAGCGCGTGGCAGGGGCACGAGCAAGTCAACAAAGCGCAGCAGTCACGACAGCGCTGCAGCGCGCGCGTGTGCTATAATAGCGCTGCGCGGGCCTAGTTAGACAAATACGTCTCGCGCGTTGCAGAGACAAGGGTTCTCCGGACAGGACTGGTAGTCATTAGCCGCCCTGTCACATGCGTCGGCCACCGCGAGGGGCGATGACGAGCCAACGACAGAAAGTAATAGAGAAAGAAAACCATGAATGACCACGCAGGTCATTCTGATGGCGGACGGATAACGATAGCGGAGGACCTTCCCCTCTCTCACGCTGGCACTCTGTTATGAGGGCGTGGGTTTTCATGTAATGGGCGTGCGGATGGGTTCACTGCTTCGGTTTGTCTGCTCGTTGTCTCAGCAACAAATCTAGTGTACCCACAGTGCGGTAATTTTCAGTGAAAGCGGGTACGGTGGCATACGTCCGTGTTATCGGTGCAGTACCGAAGAGAAGACTTTATGGAGTCGCGTATATTTTTAACATTGTATAATATCAATAATTGGCTTCGCCATGCGAAAAAGACAAATAAAAGCAAGAAAATAAAGTCTGCATACTTCAGGGATTTTTCTCATTCGGAACTAATTTTCTGCGACGTTATAGTTACGCTCCGGTTCCTCATAACGGCCCAAACTTAATGCAGATGCCCAGCGATCCTGTTCAAATTCCCCAAACTGCATCGACTACAGCGTGTGTGTGCGCGCGCACTCAGGCTGTGTGCAAGTGAATATCCCTACTTCTTTTGACAAAGATAGGAACGCGATGTACTATGCAACAAAGTATATACCTTATAACACCTCCCTCATTCTATGGAGCCACCATGTGCGCCGTCATGACAGGATATACGCAGAGGCGCGCAGGGGGCAACGCATAAATTCAGCGATTCCGCAATTTTCCTTGCATCAGACCTTTCTGGAACGTGTAAAGTTCAGATCGACAAATTCTTGGTCAAGGCCGCGCTCGAGTTGAGTGGATAGATCTGCCAATGCGTTCTTACGCCATTCGACTGGAAAGATGGAGTGTATATATAGTCACTTGGATGTCATAGCGACTTAAATATATGTATACCCTTGCGCGAAACACGAACTATCGATTTCTTAGAGAGCTATAGTATATCTTACAAGTATATGAGCGTGCGCGGATGTGCCTTATAATGCCTCAGAACTCTCCGCACGTGGTTACAATAAATGAAGGAGTGCTTCGTGCGCGCCGTCAGAGGTGACGTTAACGGAAGTGCACGCTCGCTTTCTTCGCACGTCTGCAATAACAGTACGACGAGCCGCGCACTTGACTCGGCAATGCAAACATCACAAAGCAGGTCTGCAGCGCTGTAGTCGTGCACTGCTGCAGGCCGAAAATCGATGGTCTATAGCGTGCGTTGGCTATCTATAGACGAGAGGCGGACAGAGCGCGGTGCATAATGTATCTCGTCAAGACGCGCAGGTGATCGTTCATACATGTAGGAGTCAACTGGAATGACCTGGTGGCGTCGTCTCTTCCTTTTTTTTCTCTCTCCGGCACGCCGTTCACAGGATCGTGCGCAACAAGGCAGCCGAGAAGGCCAAGCACCACCACGTGTCGTCCAACGGCGGCAGCCCGCAGCCCCAGTCGTCGCCCACGTCGGTGATCACGCACGCGCCGTCATCGGCGCACGAGTCGAGCGTCTCTGCGGCGGCAGCCGCGGCTGCCCTGCAGAGGCCATCCTACTCCATCAACGGCATCCTGGGCATTCCCAGCGCCGAGGCGGCCAAGCGCAAGCGCGACGACCAGGTCTCACAAGGTGAGCTCAGATCGCATCCAGCATCACCCGAAGTGCTTTATCACGTGCGCACGCGACCCTGGCTGGCGCTTGCAGTCATCGCAAAGTGAGCTACCTGAGAACAATTTTCGCGGAGAGAGAGAGAGTATGGATATTGGCTCAAGACAGTACGCAATCAAGAGACCTGCGCCACACTCTCTGCTTAGATACGCGTACAGCGGCTAACTATACAGTACACAGAGAGAGTGAGAGAAATTGATGAGCTGGTTCTAACAAAGCACCTCGTTACTGGAAAATGATTGCCATTGGCCTGCTAAGGCCTCCGCTAGCGTCACGTTCGTTGACGTGATTATCAGTTCCTGTTTTGGCAAACTGCTCTTGCGTATGGAGGTCTTTCTGAATCGGTCGAGAAAGATTCTTCTCCCCCCGAGGAGCCGATGAGCTCGTGAAATTTCCAGCCGTCTAAGCAGCAGAAGCCAAATGATTAGAAGTGTCGATGACTCCGTGTATACAACTTACAGGCAGTTTCGTAGCCGGGTGCATTTGCTTTAAGGAAGCGTTATTATGTGGGATGTCCTTCAATTTGGTTTCTCTTCGGAGTATTACTTCCGTTGTATTGAAGAGCAACGATCAGCAAAAAAAAAAAAAAAAATAGTTCGGCAACAACGCTAAATTCGTGTGCTTTTCAACGCGTCCCTTACGCATTGGTCATAAGATAAATATTTCAACAAAGAATGTGCGTGTTTTTAATTAGTATCAACGAGGAGAATTTACTAGTTGGATAAATGACTGGAAGCAACGCATAGTTGCTCCCTCTTCGCGCAGAACGCAGCGTTATTCTTCAAATTGTGCGGTCATATATCAGGGACATGTAGACGTATACGATTCCACCTTCTGAGCCGGCAGGTTCTCGCTTCAAGTATGCATTTGCATTCGCTTGCTCGCTTACTGCTGCCGACAGCCAGTATGTATCTTCGTCTTCGTCTTCAAAGTGTACGCGCAGCGCAATGACGACGCACGTGGAAGGAAGGCATCGACAAAGCCCATCCTTTCCGTCTTTGTCCTTGTTGCGATGGGAAGATGAACGTCCATGATGCTACCCAACAGGAAGCTCGAACTCGAAGCTGTGCTGCAATACCGTCAAACGGCACTTTGAGTATGCAGAATTTGGGAGAGTTTACTCTGTAAGATGCACGATGACAAAAAAAAGCGGGCTAAAGAAGAATGAGGCTTTCAAATAAATTTTCCGGAGAGACGAGTAAAGAGCCGGTGCGCATATGGGTACCCAACACGGAAAATGTTCATTTTCAATGAGGAAATCGAAATAAGATGCGTGCACCTGAGCGTGCGCCCTGCCCGATCCCGCACAAACACGAGGCCGAGAAAGCACATAAGCGCATGTGCCACCCGGACCGCTGTTCACCTGAAAGGAACCGCGTTCATGCCAGCGGTTCGGGTGGCGCAGCACGTGGCGTGCGGACACGCATGCACTGTGGATGCCGTACGCTGCGTAATCAAAAGCAGCGCCTGACATCGCGTCTCATGGACCACCTCCGCCCTTCTCACTTCCGCTTCCGTCGGCGGAAGAAGAGAGGGGGGCTGCCTTCAAAAGTGCCGCCGACCGCGGCTTCTCTTTCGGCAAACGAGAGCGCGACCGCGTAGAAACATGTTCGCGCTGCCGTGGCGCGTTCCCCACGCTATGCGAGAACATTCTTGGCGCGCACCTCCGGAGTGGGGGAACACAAAGCTGCTAACAGATTCACGACCTAAAACGTCGTCAGCTATGCTGCTTGACGCACGTAAACAGAAAATGCCTATACAGGCAGATTTCTCCGCATCAGGAGCTCAGCGGACCAAAGCGAGTCTTATGTGTCTCGCGTCATGCGTAAGCGACTGTGCATAATAAATGTGGCTCTGTTTGAACGCTTGCGCGCATGCTTTCGTCAACGACAGTACTTGCGCTAAGGCTCGAGCACCTAACCCACATTTTTCATTTTAATCATTCGAACGGTGAATCCTTATCCCTGCGTAATAACTTATAACACTGACGTGGATACAACATGAGAAGAAACCGCCTCGCTGTCGGCTGATAGCGGTGTAAAGTTACTGCAGTATGTGCTTCCTTTTGGAGCTTATATACAATAGCTCTAACGCCGTGGTTTCTCGAGATGGTTCGGGAGTATGCGGTGGGAAGGTGCCTTCGAGTGGGCGCTACACGGGGCGGCGGTCGTTAGCGGTTTAAGTGTCGCCCAAACATAGCCGGCCAATAGCGAGGTAAGAAAGAGTGGAAGAGGAATCGGCGTCGCGCAGCAGGGCAGAAACGTACCAAGCAAGAGGTGTGCGTGCGTGCGTCTGAAAGAGGGCAGGGAGGTGATAGCAGAGGAGAAGGACGCAAAAGGGGCGAGCAGCGAGCGAAGTCCCGTCCTCGACGATCGGCCGTCCGGTCCGGAAGGCGAAATCTGCCTGGGCCGACGGCAGCGTTCATTTTTCTCCGCGCGCGCAGGCGTCGTCCCCTATCTCTGGGGCTGCGACATAGGCGGGCGCACTGAGCCACAGCACCATTTATCCTCGCTCGCTCAAGACGCCTATTAATATACAACGTGGGCGCTCTCCTCGGCCACCGGGCAGGCGCTGTCCAAACAAGAGTGCCCCCCCCCCCCGCCTTCCCCCCGTCCGCCCTCAACTACCGCCGCCTCAGCGCTCGCGCCAATAATAAAGTAACGCGTCCGGCCTCGCCGCCACATTCATAGCCAGCTCATTCGTATACGTCAGAAACAGAATATCAAGGAGCCTGCCCCCAACCCTCTGCTTCCCCCTCATTCTCTATTTTTCTGCCTCGCTCTTGCCTCGCATCGTTTTGCTTTCTTATTATTGCGGCTGGTCGCCTGACATTTTCTGTCCCCCCTTATAACGCGACCCGAGCCCTCGCTCCCTCCGCTTCTGTGCCACTTACGCAAGAGCAGAGCGACGGGATCGAGTGGCGCGAGCAGAGTGCCCGGTGCGCGGTTATGTGCCCGGATTTGGTAATGCACGGCAATCAAGGCACCATGTCCAGCGTGATCGCCGCAATTACGGACGGCGACTCTCGGGACGTACACGGCGTACACGATGGAGACCTGCGCACGCGACGCTGTTGCGAGAGCTACATGTGTTGACCTTGTTGTTTCGAGCGCTGCGGCGAGGCCTGTCGGTCCCTCTAATTTCGAGTAGCAGCGGGCTCCAAAGGCGATGCGGACGAACGCGTAGAGCATTCTCGATTAGATGTTTACTCGCCCCCCTACTCCCACATTACTTCTTTTGCTCCGCCACGGAACATTGTAGGGTACAGGCGTTCCGATTCATCACTGCGCGTTCCGTGAGATGGCGGAGAATCGCGAGAACCGGCTGTATAGATTACAGTCATTGACGTGCCCGGAATTACGAACCTTCTTGCACGCATGGCTTAATTGTAAAGCATGGGCTCATTGGCAGTGCGTGGAGCACCCGCCACTCGGTGTTGATGTTTGTTGTGGCCACAAAACATGGCTAATACCCCCATTCGGCCGTTTTAGTTCGCGTCCTCTTTCTGTTTCTGACTTGGTTTCCTTTTGTTGCTGTTCTTTAAGATTATCTTCCACTGAATACAGTTTTTGTGGTCTCCAAACATGGCTCATTCAACACGCCTCAGCACTGCGACTTTATTCTTAATTTCGTCCTTGATAGTTTATTTTTAATATTATTTGGTGTCAAAACACATATGCACTTGAACGCACGCAAGCTCACACAGACAAGTGTGTGTGCTGTAAAGCTTGGACAAGAGGGAGTTTATGCTATCCGCGTTCAGGGCACCAGAGGGTTCAGACACTTCGCCGACACCGAGAGGCCTGCAACGCGTCGACCGATTTGCGAAGCGCGCGACGACGCACGCCCCCGTTATCGCGCGAAACCTGAACTTTCCTGTGGCATGACGGTGGCTTCGGCGGCGAAAGGTCACAAAGCAGAAGACACAAGGTCACGGCATAGCGGTGCGAAGAAAGTATTCGGGCGGGGAAAGCAGCGGTCAATAGCGGCAAAGACAACAGACGAGCGAAGCAGGTCTCTCGCGGACGCGCGGTGACTTGAGAGTCAGTGGGGGCAACCCTTGCCGAGCTACGGTTTCGAAGAAGGGGGCCGCTTTCCGGCCGACCGAGCGGCGCGAGCGAAGGGCGACGACGCCTATCGCGCGGCCGCATCTCCCGCGGGGCTCGCGACGCCGCCACTCCGCGCACAATGGGTCGCCTTGTGGCGTGGCGCTGGGGCTGGCCCGGCGGCTTCGCCTTTGAGCGGGCGCCATCTGAGACGGCGACCAGGGCTCTGCGGCGGCATCGGCGGCGGGGCCGCGAGACGACGAAGGGCGACATGTGCGCGCCTCTCTCCTCCGGTGACGAGCTCCAAACACGTGCTGTCCGCTTGTCACGTCCCCGTATCTGCGGCGGCGGCGGCTGTCGCTGCTTCGCCGCTGTCTCTCTGCGCCCGCAGCCAGGCGAAAGGGAACGCCGTCTACGCTCCCCACCCTCCCCACACACCCTCGTCTTGCGGAAAGTGGCGGCTGATATGATTCCTGCAGGCAAATGTTAGTGATCCTGACCACGTTTGCTCTAGCAGCTCTTTTTTTAATGTATTTGTTTATTTTTATGCTTCATCTTCTCGTTCGCGGACAGGCGGTTAATATTTCAGCCGCCCGGTCAGGGAGATACTCTATATTTCTTCTCCCCCACCGTTTCTGGCTTCGCTTTACGAGCGTCACGTTTTGCAGTCACGGCTGCTCACAGCTTTGCCGCTGGGTCGCTGCAGAAGGCGGTGCGGTAGCTGTCGGCGCCCACGAAAGCCGGAAGAACGCTCTTCTCGTCGAGCGTGGATAATTAAAGGCTTTCGGGCGTTCCTGACGCCAACAGGTGCTCAGAAAAGTCTACGAGCAGCGTAACTGGCTCTGGCCAAAGGCATTCTTTGCTTGGCGTAAACTTCCCGTATGAGTGAAACTATTATACTGATCCTACAGCCGTATATGCCATATCCTCAAACTTGTGTTTAAACTTCACGTACCAGCTAATAAGCCTGTTGCGCTTAAGAAATAACTTACAAAACTGCTCAGATTACCTCGATCCTGCGGTATCCCTGCAGGTCCTGCAGTAATACGCTTGTAGATAGAAGAAGGCAGAGTAGAAGTTCGCGTGCAGAGGTCGAATGGCATTCACTGCATTGAGAACAAGGGCCTAATTTCAAAAGAAACGAAGTGAAGGAATTTTTACAGAAACTTGACAAGAGTGTACCAGCTAGGCATTAAAATAAGGAGAGGGGGCGAAGTTTCTGGAATACTTATTTATTATTGTTATTCTTTAGCCATTTCATACAAATATATGTTGATACGTTAAATTTTAATCAGAAGATCGTTCTATCCCGTTTATTTATATCGACTTCTATAAGCGGTGGTGAACTCAACGTCCACACGACTTCTTCCTCGCTAGTTGTTCAATCAAAATTAACAATGAACTTCTAGCAAAAGATCAGATTCTAACCGCTTATTATTATGCCTCCACCCTTTCCGCGCGTGTCGACGGCACACATCTTCGGCGATTTCTTAGATTAGCTTCTTATCCGGCATCGCGGTATAAGCCAGAGGGCCCGCGGCGCACAAGACGCCGCCTGATCGACTCGGCGAGAGATTGAATCACAGATCCCTGGAGGCGAGTTAATCCCGCTCCCGTTGCCTCTCTATGGTCACGACGCGAGGGACGGGCGTGCGAAGCGCATCGTCCGCGTAATCTCCCCCTCGGCGGCGGGAAGCCCTTGTCGAGCAAAACGACGACGCCGTTGTCACGTGACAAATCGGAGGGTGCCGAGGAAGGGAGAACAGTTTCGGGGACCGAGGGCCACGCAGAGATTAATCGCGCGAGCCCATAATTCGACCGCGGCCGCCGCTGGCTAGCAGCCGGTAGCGTCCGCGCGGCGGGCGGAGCACGATAAAGGCGAGGCTCCTGCCGACCTCTAAGCCTCCGCGAACAGGCCATTGCGCGGCGCTCAGTGGCCGGCGCTCTCCCTCTCTTCGTGTGTGTGTGTGAGTGCGTAGTAGACACGCAGTCGGGGCGTTGAAGATTACGCGAGAGCGCGCCCCGCGTGGCTGAGAAGAAGCGTGTTGGTGATGCCCGCCCACTTCGATGATTGTCGCCGCATATTGCGACAGCGAGTGTATGGCGGTTCTTCTCCTTTACTGACTACAGATGAAGAATTACACGACGCGGCGTTTATGGGGCGACGTCTGAAAAGGTACAATATATTTATATGAGAATATCCCGTCGTCTTTCTTGTCCTTTTCTGTTGAAATCATGCGTGTGTTGATTGTGTTGCCTGAATATATGAGTGTCCGAATATATGAAAACAAAACCTAACTTGCCCGGTCCCGATTTTCTCACGTAATTGCTGCGCTTAACAACGTTCCGTCGGGACGTGATCGGAACGACTCGTGAGCAAAAATCTGTGCCGAACAAGCGAGCATCAAGGCAGCCATTCCTCATCAAGTGCATGTCACGCGCCGCGCAGAGATGAACTCGTCCTGCTGAAACTGTAGTCTCCCTCTTCAGAAATAAATGAATACAGGGGCACTTGGCGCATCAAGGGCTGCATGGCCAGTATATCACGCTAGAGCTGCTCGAGCTAGCGTTCACATTAGCCAACATCTTTCCACGAGGTGCCCGCTCACCGTCGCACGGCTCCGCTAATCATCGAAGAGTAACATTGCATGGCCGTAGAAACCCCCCGAGAGGGGAAATGCCGCGAAGAACGATAGCCGCTCGTCCGGCGTGCTCAGACAGGCGCGAAATTGGCCCAATTCGAAGCGGCGGGTCGCGTCATAGCGGGGTGATAAGGCGCGCCGCGTGTGCATCGCTGCTGCGCTCGCCCTGCCGTTATGCCTCAAGGTTCACGTCGTGCGTGCGATCAAACCTGCGCGCGCTGCGCTGTATGGCTGCCGTCACGCTTTTGGCGGGCCGCACCGCGTCCCCTCCTTGCGTATCGGCCGTGGGAGAAAACCGGTGAGGCGTTGCCCCCGTCACCTTCTGTCCTGCTCTTGAATGAAGCGACCGGCTCCGGAGTAGTCACAGCGCCACGAGCGATCGCACCAACATGCGGGCGACCCCGAGCCCTGCTCTCCCCTCAGCACGTGGCCCGCGAGGTGGGAGGAATATCGACGCCATGGCGCACGAGGTGGCAAGTGCCGAGGGGTCAGCAGATGCTGCCTTCTTCGCAGCCTGCTGATATAATAGAACGAAGGATGCTGATGTAGGGTTGCGCTTTCATGTGGAGATGCTTGTTCGATGGCTGTCGACGCAGAGCACGAGCAGCTCGTCTTGCACTAGAGCCAGAGCATGAGCGCGTAATCGTCGCGACTCAAGTGTATTCAGCGTTACGCTCCACACTGCATTCGAGTGGGAAAGTTGCAGAGCTCACAACATGTACTGCGAGCTGCGTATGCTCTTAGACATTGTTTCTACCTGGAGCAGAGTAAGCATTGCTTCGTCTCTCAGTTCGCAGCAATGGTTACCCTGCTCCCGGTAGCCCGCACTGAAGGAGCGAGTTCATTCTCTTTCTTTTGCTTGTACACGGCGGCTTTAGGTGACTCAAAGACATAAGAGAGCTAAGCAGCAAGAAGTGCCCTGCGAAGTGTGTGGCAAAGATGCCTCTCCGATCCTTCTTCGTCTTAGTCGCTCCTTCGGGGCGCTACTCCTGGTGGGAGCCCCTTCCTCGAAGGTGTTCATCCGAGGTCTCGGCTCGGAATTAACGTCTCCTCTCTGCCACTCCTCGCCACGCGAAGCCGGCGCGTACACACGGGTTCAGTGGCGCTCCTTCTCCCGCGTGTGCATCAGTGGGGGCACGCTCTTTCACAAACCGCGTGTGACTAAAACAGCTCCCTCTCCTCCCTGCTCCCCTCCTCGCAGGCGGCGGCCAGAGTTTGCGCGGATGCGACAACGCGGCCGCTTTGTGCCCCGTGCGCGCGCTCGCGCGCGGCTGCTATTTGCGAGACATCAGGCTGCACCGAAGGGGGATCGCGCTCGCTTCTTCAAGGACTCGTCGGCGAGGCGCTCCTCAGACTCACCAGGCGTGTGCGCGCAGGTCAAGCTGTAGCTGCTGCTAGCGAGGAAAAAAAAAAGTGCTCTACGTCCGAGAAGAAGTGTAGCGAAAGTCTCTCGTATTCCCCGTCTCTCTGTTACTGTTTCAACCACTGAGGGCTCCTGACGTAAGCGTCTATAACAACCTTTGTGCGGTGGTGTGTTACCTGACGAAAAGTTGTCGTAAGAACTGTACATCCTATGATAGGCAAACACAAAGTGCCGGTGTGCCCTTAGCACTATATGATATATATATAGACCTACGCCAGCGTCTTTGACAGTCACATCAGGACAAAAACATTACGAGCACCTTTGCTGTTCACTCGTATGCCCACGCGCTTTGCAAGTAAAGGGAGCTATTCCATTGGATTGCTTCAGGCTGTGGTCTTCGAACAGGAAACAAAAAGAAATGACAAGGAAAAGAGAAAGAAAACAAACGACTGTTCAAAGGCTGCAGCGAGCATGCTTCCTTCCTAGTAGGATTTCTATCTGAGAACCGAGCTTCTTGGAGCAATGACGAAGCGACCGAACTATAGCTTACGCATACCGCGATTGTAAAAGTCACATGACATCGTTACTTTCTTGGCTGCTGCGAGCGTAAATTTCTCGTACCGACGCACCGGTGTGTAGGAGGATACAAAACGAAGAAAAGTATAGCAGGGGGAAAGCAGCTTCTCCGAAATAACAGGAAACGCACGGGGGCCCTCACAGGCTGGCGAAGAGCTTTCCTCTCCAATTCCATTTCGAATCAAAGCGCTCTGGCGTTCGCACAGAATAGGGGATGGAACGAGAAGTAAAGCCGCAAAACAAGAGCGCCGCTATCCGCGGCTGCGTTGGCACGTCGATCGCTCTTCATCTATAGGGCTCGGGCCGCGCGCGCGATATGAATGCCGCAGCGCGGGCTTTTACTGCTCCGCGCTTCAGCGGCTTCGGCGCGCACACTACGGCGCCTCGATCGGCCTTTCGTGCGCCGCAGGAATGAAATGACGTTCCCCAGGGTACGACGGCGCGGGCCGAGTAAATGATTGTAATGATAACAATGGAGGTAGTAAAAAGAAACACCTGAGAGGCGGATTTGAGAAACAGGACCGCAGAGAAGGGAGCCGTCGAATGAAGTGAAATGAGCAAAAAAAAAACATATCTAAGAAATAATAAAGAAAGAGAGTGCGGGATTTTCGAAGGTTAGGGGAAGCAGGGAGGTTGGCTGTAGTGGGTGAAGACGGAAAAGAAAGCTGCACAAAGGCTGCATAAACGTCCTCGTATACGTAACTGTTTTTGCTCTTCTTCTGTCGTTGTAAAAGTTGCTGCCGAGATCGTCCGCGCATTCGCGCGAGAGGAGTCCGAGACTAAACCGGGCCCGTGCGCGGTACAGCGGCTCACTTTTGGGAAGCCGTGCGGTGGGAACGTCATCTATAGTGATTTAAAACAGCGTCTCCATATACGACGTGCAATCAAAACCCCGGGCGGCAGCGGCCAAGTAAGAGCACGGGTGCGCGCCAAGAACGAGCGAAGGAAGAAGAGGAACGATAGCAATACGAGAGGCTACATGGCGGGTAAGAACTAGGGAAACTAGGTCTTCAACGGAGGAGCAACTGGTAAAAACGGGACAGAAAAGAAACGAGGCGAAATAAAAACCTTCGGTTAGTACGTAAAAGGGAGACAAATGCTTGGTAGTAACAGGAAACAAAACAAATGAAAAAAGAAAACAAAAGATGGAAGAGGTGGGCGGGAAGAAAGAACCCTTGCGTTGGAGGAGAAAGAACGAAGGCCAGAGCGGGTCGCGGTGCTTATCAGAGGCCGCCAATAGTTCCGGCGCGGGTTCCCAGGGGGCGCAACTTCCCGACTCGGGCGCGCGCGCGCTCGGCCGCGTGCAGTTTGCCTGCGTAAACGCGGCGCCTGTTCGAGGGCTGATTAGACATGCGCATGCGCAGATGCACGTGTTGGGTCCGCTTCTTTTGTTTCCCACCGAGCTCCACTATAGTTCGTGCGTGGAGCAAGCGACGTGCTAGTATGCGCCAGCGCCCCAGCAGGCATCATTTTGTGGCGCCACGCTTTCCATGTATGTGCATGGGCGCCGATATCGCGCGCCATTTAGTTGGAAGCATTAGCGGCACCGTATCTTTCTTTCTGTTCCCTCACCCCGTGCGTTCTGTCTGCGTTTTGCTGTAGGCGGTCACTTGGCTTTTCTATTCTCCTTCTGTGACTCCCTCTCGCAATCTGATTTTCTATTGCGCCCTTCAGAAAGACACGTGTTCAGCGCATACGTCGCAAGACTGAATAAAAAAAGAGTTTTGCACGAACATTATCGCCATTGCGTGATTGAGGTGCTGGCTCTCGGCTGACAGCTGCTTTTTGTCAAAACCTCTTTCCTGATGGGAGTCGCTAGGTTAAAAAACAAGAAAAGAAACAAGCTTGGATTATGTTGTTATTGCGGTACTTCAGCAGGGAAACTTTTCCCATGAGCTTTATATAGAAGCAGATTACGTGGCCTTGAGGAGTATGAGGCACGCATGCGTATCCAAAGGGGTTATTCAATGATGGACAGTATTAACTATACGTTAATGTTTGCTTTTGAATTAAATCTTGAAGGCTATTTCGTAAGACCACTTTCTGCTAGACAGCCAACACAGTTGCACATACGTCTTACGCTCACAAGCGAAAATTGTAGTATTATTCTTCAGTATAGTTGTTCACTCAATGAAGTATGCCACTGATGCATTTTGCACATCGTCAGAGACACTTAATTAAGGTGTTTCTCAACGTGTCAGAGTGCTTACTATAGTTGACACTTCAGTAATTAGGAATTTGATTAGACATTCTCGTTATTAATTAGCTAACCTATAAGCGTAGCAAGAAACAACTGATGACTTGGACAGGATTCCAGTCGCCGCAGATGTATCCTTTATTTATTCATGTTTTAGCCATGTGTGCCGTTACTTGCATTGATGCAAGCTCGAACTTCGCAGCCGCTTGAGCGCTATGAATCCTGGCATCGACTACCTTGCGAAGCCGGATTAAAACTTGACGGGTTTCATACTGATCTGCGTTGTCAGTAAAGCACCTTGCAAGGCTGCAATAACACAACACTCTATAAAAAGTTGCATTAAACTGGCACGCCTGCCGACCTCGTACCTTGTATAAAACGCCCATGTTTGTTTCGCAGTGCACGGCGACTCGGCGCGAGACATGAACGGTGACCACGGAATCCACGAAGATGAAGTTAAACGTTCCAGGGCGCAGTACAACGGCGAGCAGATCTACTCCAACCTAAGTCCCAACGTGAGTCCTGTGTTCCACTATGACGTCTTGTTGAGACTGATCGCGTTCATTACCCGCTTGCGTACTCAGCTATATAGAGCTTAATTTTTTTGCGTGTAGGATTCGCAAGTAATGAAGCGTGGTTCGGTTTCAAAGCGCAGCATTTATAAATTCAAATGATTTCACTTTTCTAAACATATTTTGTTACCGTCAAATTTATGCGGTAGAGAACACTCTAAAGAAAGTTTACACCCTTTGCGGCTTATCTTGTCCTCAAACAATAATCGTCATCTGCCTTGCTTGCATTTCCTCTCTTGAAAACTCGGCGCTCGCTAATTTCCTGTCGAGAATGCTGTGTCAAGCAGATAACGCGCAAGCTGTTCGTGACTAAGTACCGGGCTCGCAGTGTTAAAGGAAATGCAGGCAAAACAGATGACGATTATTGTTTGGGGACAAAATACAACCCAAAGGGTGTAAACCTTATTTAGAGTAAAGGCAACCGAAAGCAAACAAAGACATTTAACGAAACATGCATACTGCCTTATGCTATTAAAGGAGCAAGAAACAATAAATAAATAAATAAATAAATCATAGAAGAGGAGGCCACAGAACCGAAAATTTATGTGCATGGGAAAATGTGCAGAACGTGTCTATAGGCGGCCACCCAAGTCTGTTGACTTCAGATAGCCCATGGCGATGGCGTATAACTTTCTGAACCAATAAAAACTGAGGCTATATACTTCCAAGGATTCGGCAGTGTATTATGAGTCCTACAGTCAAGCACTGGAGTCGAGTTGCTGGAGTAGCCACTTTCCAAAGCTATCATACAATTCATGCCTTGACAAAACGCCGACGTCGAGTCGGTTGAACTTCAGCGAAGTTATAGAGCTCGTAATTCCTCTCCACTGGGATAAGACATCAAACGATCACTCCATATCTGCATGCCGCCGTACTGGTCTAAGTCTACCCACGGCATACAAGCGGCGGGTATGCATTATACGGCACAAATCGAGCACTTTAGCTAACAGGACACATGCCCATGACGCCGAACTAGGCATGTGCGACATGACGAACGGCGACAGGCAGCATACATTTCGCCGGTGCTCTTTCGTGGAGCTATTCAAGCAATCGTTACCCCGTTTGATACTGAGCAGTTACACGCAACGCCGCGGTTCCGCGGAAGCTAGTGACGATGTCTGCGATGCTCTTGAGCGTGACTGCATGCAAGCTATAAAGCGTCTGTCTATACTGCTCGCAGAGAATCGGAGTGTCTCACTGACTGCATTCACGCGCAAAGGCCTCGCGGCGTTACGCACGCTGGCAGTCACGTTGCGTTTCGTTTAACACTGTCGGGTAAACCCGCGAAGTTTTCGCTGCAAGTAAACCAGTCTGAGCTCAGTTTACTACTCTTGTGGGCACCTGCCGCTGCGCTGACACAGTGCTGCTGTCACTGCATCTGCATGGTGGCCGAAAGGCGCATATTCTTTGTTGGGTCAGGCGCTGTAGACGCGTGCGGTAATGAACTTTGGTTCAGTTCCTTTCTTATTAGGGGAGGTGGGATGGGAGTTGGCTGCCCCTTCAACGGGGTGTTCACGCGCGCCTAACTTGTCTGCCCACCCGCAGATGTGGGCCAAGTGGACAAAGCAGGACGAACTGAAGGCCGGCATGGCGGACCTGCCAACGAGCAACGGGTCGCCCTATCACCACCTGACGTCTCAGGCGTCCCAGCCCGCACCCCCATCGCAAGGCGCCGCCTTCGAGCAGGCTTTCAGCCCCGTGGTGTCGTCAGCGGAGAAGCAGACGGCCGAATACGACGTCGCGATGACCACCATCAACTCGCAGTCCACCGCCGTCTACTCGCCACCCCTCGGTAAGTGAGGAGGCCCTTGTGGCCCCGTCATACGCGTGTGTGGTCTGTACGCCGGCGTGTTTGAGGCGCACGTTCGTGGACGACTCACTCGATCTGTGACAGCGAATCAATGGTTGGTTTGATGACAGCGAAAAAATGACTCCGAAAACCCAGCACGCCAGCCTCGTAAATTGTACCTCCATTGCATGGTGAGACCTCTGACGCCAAAAATATGCGCTATACGAAACGCATTTTGAATTTAGTTTGACACCCGTTTACGTCTGAAAAGAAATATTTTCGAATGGATGGTTTTTGCGCTTGCTTTAAAGCTTTCACACACACACAAAAAAAAGAAGAAAATCCCAAATGCATTTTTTATCTCTGGTAATCTGTTCAGCGTCAACAAACCAACCAGTGGCTCCCAGTCCCAGGACAGGAGGTCAATATTCAGCCGATAAGTCCAAGACTGCACCATTAAGCATGCCGATTCCTTACAAAGCAAACATCCTCTACAATTAGACTGACCGTTCTAAGAAATAAAAATAAGAAAGAAAAAGAGAAAGGAAGAAACTGCTCTCTCTGGCTACTGTTTTACGAGCTTTACTGGGATGAGATAACGAAAGATAGCAAAAAGAGATTGACTATAGATTCGTCGTATAGTTACTCGCCGACAGATAACGCCATGGAACAATTTATAACAAGCCATTGACTCTGCAAACTGTAAAAATTGCTCTCTAAAATAACAATTGAAGGAATAGCAAGTTGCGACGCAATACAGCAGATTTCACAAATAAATATTATTTTTACAAGTGCAGAAGTAATACGGTTCGTATCCTTGCCTAATTGCCAAATTGCCATTGTGGTTGGTGCATCATAGCCTCAGTTGCTTTCGCGCCATAAAACCCTACATAAATAACTTGCTTAATGGAGACGACTTCACTTTCCTGAGCTGTTTCGTTAAGGAGGAAATGTCGACCACTTGTTCTCTCTTCGACGACCACGGCGTCAACATTCGCAGTTTAAGGATTTAGGATTTAAGGATTTAGGATTTAGGCATATTTAAGGATGTCTCGGGACCTACTTAATGGTGCAGTCTGAGAGCGAAAGTTCCGCACAGGTTTTTAGCTTGCATGAGTGCAATAGCTAGAGCAGGTAAAGGCGAGAAGGAGTGTGCTCCTACTCGCTTGAACCTGACCTTTCTGTGGTTTATGCCCAAAATTTCACGAGTGCAACTCAGAGACCAGGCCTCATACCTGTGATTAAACACATGTAACAAGTTATTTAAACAGGCGTTTCGTACACACCGGTTGCCGCTCCCACAGCCAGGTGCGGCTAAAAAAAAAAAAAAAAAAACAAAGGAATGCCTGCGGAACAAATTATTTGCACGAAATGAAAGCGGGCGCTCTGCGTTGCACTTGCGTCCACAAGCGTCAAGTCTCTCGCTCGTCTCTTTTCTCTTCGCCTTTTTCGTGTGGATGGAGCGCTGGAATCGCCTCTGTTCACCGGCTGCTTTTGCGCGCGTAATACTTTGCACAGCGCACCAATACTCTGCTGCCGGAGGTGACGGGACTCTGCACTCATGACGACGGCTGGAGGCACCACTTTTACTAACTCGCTCTTCTTGACGTCCCTTTCAAAACCTTCTATTCATTTTTTTAAGGTACTAACTGCAACTGCACATGGATTTGGGGAGGTCATCTATGCGTCTATGCCCGCGTTATACGTAATATACTTTGTTTCGCTGCACTGAGCAGGACATTATCGCGTGTTCGTACTTGGCGTATAAGAAACTGGGGTACAAGGACGTAAATGGGTTACAGAATTAAGGAAGAGAACGCTAGCAGAACTTGATTGATATTTTCTTACGGAACAAATTGGTCCATATGGAGCTTGATATTACGACTGATGGTTGTCTGTTAGTGGCAAGCAAAAGGCTTCGGGTTAAGCAGGACATAGCCATTGCAAGCAATGCAGCTAATGGCGGCAAGTTATTGTGTCCTCCGTTTCATTTTAAAAAAATGCCTTTGAAGGGGCTGGTTTTGTAAGCATTACTTTCGGGAATTGCTTTTTGTTAATACCCTTGCGGTGTTGAGGGTCGCAGAAACGGCCTATAACTTGTATTCCTTGTTTCTATAATATGGCGAATCTGCGTCATCGTGGCTATAACAATAAAGAGTGTAGGGGATGCCACCCTTAGTGGAAATTACAGCTTTGTTTTGATGTACGAGTATATGCGCTCAAGTCAGGAGAATTGCGAAAGCGGGAAGTGAAACCAGACATGTTCAAAGTCTGGTTTCACTGTCTGGTTGCTGGATTCAACCGAAAATCATGTTAAATGTCTGGTTTCTGGTTTCAACCAGACGTGTCTTAACAGAGTTAGTTGTCGAAAACGAATCAGTTATCTGGAAAATAAAAATAAAAGGAGCGTGGGGGGCGGTCCATTAATGCGGGGTTATCCACAGAAAGCTGCAAGTTGTCAGCTGTCGGTGATGTCGTCTTGGGTGTTCATTCCCTACCTGAAATACTGTGAATGCACGTGGCGTGGACGTTAAATTCAAGAGCTGACCTTCTAATTTTGCGTTGATACCAGGAGTTATGGCGCGCACACCTGTGAAATGTTTGCGTCACAAGTTTCTACATAGTTTTTTTAGTATACAACATGATTTCAGAGCGTAAGATATTGCCTCCAGAATTGCTCATGAAACGGGGAATTTTTCGGTTTGCCGATTCAGTTATCAAAGTCCTTTTGTCATTCCTCCTGCGCTCTAATCGTGTATCTGTCCTCCATCACGGTTGTACCGATGTGAACGATAGGGCTTCTGCGCAAACGTGAAGATATTGTTACAAATGTTGTTGTTTATATAAGCCACTTATTAAATGACCTGCGGTTGGCTGGGTACTTTATTTGCATCCTATAGAGGTTCGGCAGCAGTGTGCTCGCATAACTATAATGGGCAGCGCAGATGCTTGCTCTATGAGCACCACAACTGGCTATAGATGAAATTCTCTTTCAAGCCGAGTGCCGAATTCCTCAACGGCTGAACAAGAAACGGAAACTAAATAAGGACGCTCACGCGATGACTAAACTGAACTGAACGAAGGAACCACTGTAAGGCACCAAAGCAATCTTCCACTGCCCGGGTCGCTAATGGCATTAAAGCCACCTCAGCTTGCTTACAGCGCGGTGCCGCCTTTTTTTTTTTTTTTTCAGCACCGCGCTCGCTCGCGTGTTAGCCTCACTGCAGCCAAGCCAAAGTTCATGTTAGTGAGAACAGATGAAGACACGGAAGCTAGCCGCCTTGTTGACTCCCGGTGGGAGTGAGTCGGTGCAGCGAGGAACAGCGCGAGCTTCCATGAAGCGATCGCCGTTCCCACTGTATGTAGGCAAGCTGTGCTCAAGCTGCTCCCGAAAGTTTGCTCGCTCGCTCGTCTCAGCGCCTTTCGGGGCGCGCATTCTGCGAACACGATCGTTTGCATTTCCTGCGCGCGGACCCGACGCGCATATCTCACCGAAAGAAAAAAAGAGGCAGGGACAGGAAAAAAGAGATGGCGCGTTGTGCTGTCCCAGCGCGAGCGTTCTCCGACCGTGTCCGCAACGCCCAAGCGTCGAGCGGGCGCGCTGTGAAATAAGCGAGCCACGTTGTGCGCGCGCTGGTCGCTCTGCATGCTTGCGTACAGTGACCGAACCGCGAGGGGGGCAAAACTCGGCGAGACCACGAAGACCACGCTCCTACATACATGCACACGCTCCTCGCGCTACGACGTGCGCGAGGTGATGGAGGGATGGGGGGCGACAAAAGAAGGAGAAACGCAAGCAACAAAAGCAAGGCTTATAACGCTTTGTTCGCGTCATTGAGAACCACGGGCCGGGAATCTGTTTACCCGTGAGTTCCTGGTAAGAAAACACGCGCCAGACGTAAATATTTGAGCCTTTTCTGCGCGCACACGCGGGCATTTTTGGTACCGCTGACTCCGATTCCGCGAAGTTTGAGCCGATTGCCACCAAAATAGTCGGCGGCTGCGGCCTACTGCAGCCGTGCGCGGAGACAGGAGAGGCGGCCGCCGAACCCTCCACGGTTCGCGCCTCGCGCGTCCAGAAGGGAAGCCCCCTTCGGAACGAGCGCTTCCGCAAGGTTAGCATCGCCAGTGTGCCATGCCATCTTTTGATGCTTTCGTCTCGCGTGCACGATGAAGCGCTTGCTTGCAGTTCGAGGTGGTGGCGAGAGGCCCGCCGCGCCAACCACATGTGTACCGAATCCGACGCGCTGCGAGGTTTGGGAAAGAAAAGTCTAGAGATGAGTTTGCCGATGTTAGCCCCGAATGGAGCAAGTGACAACGGCCGCGTCACGGTTAATTGTGCGCTTGACCGATCTGGAGACAAGTGTTCGCGCCACATACATAACGAGTTTTTGGACAGTTTCATCCCTGCGACAACAGTACAATGGTGACTAAGCTTTCAAGAAAGGCTTAGAGACGCTAGTGACGTATCCAGAAATGCCTCGAATGTAGGGCTCGCGCGTTTATAGCTGCGCCTACGCAGGGGCCGCGCATATCGCACTGTTGCGACACGCCACAGCTCCGGCGCACGCGTAGTTCAAGTTGAACATGCACAGCACGACGCTCGTTTCACTCGGCCCCTCGTGCAGATCGCCACACGAGCTGCTCGGCAGAATGACCGCGTCAACGTGCTCGTCGACCAAGCGCGAGCGCGTGTAGCATACACTTACATTGCTGACGCCATCCAGCGCCGCTATCGCGGGCGGCATCTTTGGCGCCGGCCTTTCGTTTTATATATTCCGTAGAAGCGCTGTGTTGAGCGATAACGGCGGCGGGCGCGGCAACACCGTGGCTCGATTAGCGGAGCGTAAAACGCCGCGCGACGACCAGAAAACGGGAGCAGAATTTTTTTCGTGGGAAGAGTTTCGCAGAGACAATTGTCCGGTCCCTCCCAGAACTAATCGCCCTTTCACGATTGGGAAAGGACAAAGAAAAAAGAAAAGCTTGCGGGCCTGTGTAAGAGAAAGCGGACGCTGGTGCATATGTTTGTTTTCCAGCCTGTATACGTGCGGCATGACGCAGTCCTTCGCTATTCACGTTGTTGGGACGCCGCGCATGCGCTAACTGCGTGTAACTGTCATGAGCGCCGATGCTGTCCAACTTGTCTGCGTTCTTTTCTTTCGTGCATGTCCCCCCCCCCCCCCCCCCGCCTCCGCGTCGAATGTTGAGCGCCGAGCCGCAAGTGCACGGCCGCGCACTATGCGGTGATCTCGGAAACGCGGCACGCGCGCTGCGTGCGCCGAGCTCGCGATAGCGACCCGCCTTTTTCGACGCGATCTCGTAGCGCAGCGAAGCGTACACGCTGTATAACGCGCGCGTGCGTCGGCGGTGGCGTCAGCTGCCGTGTCCGAGGCATCGCATGATCTTATGCGTTCTTACTTATTATTGTTGTCATTATTCTGCAACGGGCGCTCGTGTGCGGATAATTGGATCACCGCAGTGGCGACAGATGGCCTTCTCTCTTTTCCACCTTGCTTTCGACGTTGCCAGGGTTTACTTATAGGGCTGTGCTCAACGCGCATGCGCCTGTTGTGTACTATTAATGATTTGGTTGGCTGGGAATTAGTGGTATTTAATCGATGAAACAAAATAGAAAAAAAATACACGCAATTTCATGTCTCTCTCAATATAGCGCGCGCGGGCTGCGAAAGTGGAGAACAGTGCAGTGTGACGAAGTTGATTTTTAACGTCAGGTAGAGTTCTTGAATATCCAATGACAAATTTTCGTTTCAGCAGTCAGTCTATGCGCACATTCATGCGACATGTATGTATACAAATGCAGGTGGCACGCATTGATGCACCGTTTTCCAGTTCAATGTGAACGTAATGGGGAGATCTTCGTACGCTGCTTACATCTGGAGACGAGCCGAGATGCCAAATATGCAGACTCTAAATTGTAACGTAGCATCTCAAAACCTGTCGGGTTTGCACTGATTCCAGGTATCTACGTGTCACAACCTTTCGTTTATGTAGGACATGTGGACAAGGTCACTCAAAGAAAAAAAAGAAAGAAAACGAACGAGCCTGCAACTTCATTTCTTGCCGAAAGCTTAATGTAATCGAGAATACTAGGGAGTCGTATATAGTGCGCCCAACATTTCGTGATCCGTTCTCCTCATTTCATTTTTGTCGACCAAGCAAGTACATCGCGGAGACGAAGCTGGTCGTGTCTACCGCTCTGGTATAACAAATTTGTTGCGAAATATGCGGGCTTTCTCGGTGGCACTCCTAAGTCGGAAAGGAGGTATCTTATTCAATACACTCACTTCTTCCTGTATATATGTATATGTATATATATATATATATATATATATATATATATATATATATATATATATATATATATATATATATATGATATTCCCCTCGAGCAATTACTGAACCACATCATAATTTCGGTTAAACACCAGCCTGGTTACCCATCACTGAATGTATACACGATCGCTCGCGAAAGGAAACTGCTGCTTCATGCATCTCCTCTGCGCTTTCTTTATACGCCAATAAGGGTGCAGTATATACCGAGTTTCACAAGTTTGAAACATCAATTACAACGCTGATAACACCATTTGCAAATTTAGATCAAGGAAAGTAAAAGGCGATAAGCACATGCACCGCGTAGAACTCCCGAGATGATTGACGTTTCAAAAAGGAAGAAAATGTAACGCTGCAAATTTTTTGCTTGCAACGACGCGCTGAAAATCAAAGTAAAATTAAGTGAAGAAAGGATAAGATATGCGTGAAAGTGCGCGCAAAAGGTCAGGCGAATAAAGGCTTTGGAAAAGGACAGTAAATAAAAAAGTAAATAAAAAAAATAGGAGTTTCACAATGAAAGTAAAAAGAAAAGTTAGAAAAAGAAGAGGTGGGAGTGAAGGGGGGGGGGGGGGGAGTTGCAAGCAGCCAGCGCTTCGCACCGAAAGGGTTCTCAAGCGGTAGCCGGGTCTTTAGAGAGCGCCGGCTAATGGAGAGGTCATCAGGAACCGACCCGTTTATCAGCGGGCCAAACTCGGCGAACTGTGCGCACTTCCGCGCAGAGGAGCCACTAACAAATGACTTGAGCCTCTTTAATTCCCGAAAACCTGCTGAAATTTTGAGATAAGAACGACTACTGTTCAGCAAGCCCGGTCTTATTTCTATTAGTTTTGTTCTCTCGGGATTTTTCTTTATTCATTGCACTATTTTCTTCTCTTTCACTCCTTTCGTCTGGGAGTTCGCTCTCTCGTTATTCCTGTATGGTCGCACACATAGAGAAGCCCATGCATGCCGTAACAGCGCGTGTTCGGGCCTCTAAGTGTCGAAGGAGAACAGAAAGAGAGGGTTACTTATAGGAAGACGAGCTTTAAGAAAGAAAAAAGAAAGTGGGAAAATAGGGGGAGGGGAAGGGGGGGGGGAGTCCTCGCCATCTTTCTCTAATAGCGTATCTGCGTTGATTCATACTTTGCTTAAAGGAAGCTTCAGAAACGACTCAATATCTGGAAGGGAAGAAAACGAAAGGCAAGCACCAGGGAACATTTGATATCTAGCCAGTGCTCTCTAACCACAGTTCAATTGCGTCTCTGACGCGTTTGTATCGAAACAAAAGAAAGGGCGAGAGAACAGAAGGCGATGAACGTTGATGAAGTTCGTTACAGGCCACTGGCCGGAAGGCAGCGGGGAGGCAGGCAGGGACGGCTTGCTTCTTCCCCGATTATGAATGACGTTCGAGGGGCTTGGTGAGCGTGAGGGTTGGGGCGCGAGCCTCTAAGCAAGAATGGCTCATTTGTCCCGAGTCGCGGGCTGCTTGTTGCGCTAGCGAAGAAAGAGGCCCGCGAACATCTTGCGCCATCGGAAGCTTCCCGTGACGATCGGGCTGGGCTGAAGATAAGCACGCGCACGTCGGCGGCCCAGCGCCCACTCGCGATTGCCTCTCCCGAGGCGCCGTCGCATTAGGCTCGCCTCTCCGGCTAATCACAGATCGTCTGCGCTTTGAGGCGCGCTCTTGAAGCGCGGAGGGAGCGCGTGTGTTTGTAGGGGAGGGCGTGAGGGTGAGTGCATGGGGTAACAGAGCGGTTATTTTTGCCTGATTAGAGCGAAAATTCGGTGCTGTTGCGAACGGATACTTGGTGCGACCAGACGCGAGATGTTTATAGTCGAAGTGCACTGAGGTAAATTACAGCCATTACGGTCCCGCTGAATTTATTTTTCCTCGTCGCCTGGAAAAAAAGGAAAAAAAAAAGGGAAAAGAAACTTTGCTATATTACCGTGCGAACAAATATGTTAGCACCGAGAGATAGAAAGACATGAATACATACCGGTAATTAAGTGGCGCGCGTTAACCATGAGCGGGTCTCAACTTATCTTGAAGCGTGCACAGAGGGATATGCACGACTCGATGTATGCTACCAATTAAAGGGTCGTTTTGGAGTGACAATGGCACACGGGAACTATTCTTGATGGTAGGTTTGTACAAACGCGCATCTGAGTGGTAATTCAGGTTTCGACTCGATTATGTCATTCGATTCTCGCGCAACTATACGTGGAGCAGGCCGTACACAAGCACATGCTTACCGATGTATGCAAGAGACAGAAATAACCGAATATTAAGGATTCTGTTTCTAAAAGCTGAACGTAATCTGTCACATTCTATTGAAAACAGAAGATGGAGTCCTAAACTGTAGCGATTGCTTTCATTTCTTACTATTTTTTGCCATTCATCACTGGCTAGTGGGACATCATGCACGCCGCCGTCATCGGCTCGATTAGGCGATTTGGCGCGACGGTTGTGGAAGGCGCGGATATAAAGGTGGTCCGGAGTTTCCAGCGTGTCAGGCAGCGGCCGGCAAAATTGGATACATCACGCCAGTGACGGCAGGATCGCTGAAACTTTGACCCCTGTATAGCTTGGCGCTTTGAACGGGGCCCGCAACATGCGCACAAGGGCGCGGCGAGCGAGCGCTCTTTTGCTTTGCGAAGGCGGAAAATCAGCACGTTCGCATCAGTGCACCCAAACTGTATAGGCTAGCATGCTTCCGGCTAACCAAGCTAGGCGCGATGTACGTACATACCTTGGTCGAGCTGTTATGGCGTGGAATAGGACATGTTCTATTCCCGCTCCAGCTGTGCCAAGCCGGTCACGCTGACTGAGCCGGACGCTATAGGCTATAGACCGTCCAGTTTTCGCCCTGCATAGCGCAAGTGCAAGCGCGTGTCCGCGTAACGCCGGTCTATATCCGCGCGTTAAGAAGTGAGTCAACTTGAAGGAAAAGAATCCTTACAAAACACGGCTCCATGATTCCTGCGACGGTAGCTTCTCCAGCTAACTCGCGCAACATCCAGACATGTAGTATAGGAGTTGCGCTGTCCGGACTTGACACGCGAACGCCTGTGCGAGCATGCACACACTTCAGTTCCCTGTGTGCACGGCGGAAAGAGCGGCCTCAGCACACAGCTTATACGCTGACTACCATTGCGTGATTCCCTGTTGCGAAGGCTGAGCATGCGCAAAGCTCATCGTTCGTATCAGCTCTTTTCACAATGGTGCCCTCGGCCATATGTGTTCTCTTCCGAACAAACTAAGGTTGCTCAGAAATGACCGCTAATTGTCGGATCGATGTCGCCGCAGTCATTGGAGATGGCGAGATCGGGTAACGCTTGAGCGGCGTAAAATGCGTCACACAGCGTAACGCCCTCTCCCTCCCCGCTCGCACCTGAGACTCGCGGTCAGCAGCCCCGCGCGGAACGACACGCGCTGGCTTCACTCTTGACTTCACACGGCGCGCAGCTGTTGCCGGGGGCGGGTGACAGCCGTCTTGGCTTGCGACTGGCTTCGACGCGGCCGTCACGTAATGGTTACAGTGCAAATAATGTCCACAGATGGCGCCCTAGCTTAATGCACAGGCCAGGTGCTGGCTGCGCGTCGGCTGTGGCCTTGGCATCACGTTTCATAGCCAGTGATGGTGCCGGAACACTGGCCTGCGCCAATCATGCCGAGCTGGGAAAAAAAACGGCTTATAGGCGTGAATGTGCTGCAATTTCGGTCGTCGAGATGACGTCGTAAACTAGCGGCCAGGAACTTCGTGAAATCGGTGCTGGCGAGCAGAAACAGTTTAGAATCAATCCTGCGAGCCGTAGTCCGTATCATTTTCCGTTGAGGCTTTCAATGAATAACATGCCGCTGTAAAAATAAATTATGTTGTTTTACGTGCCAAAACCAATTTCTGATTATGAGGCACGCCGTAGTGGAGGACTCCGGAAATTTCGACCACCTGGGGTTCTTTAACGTGCACCTAAACCTAAGTACACGGGTGTTTTCGCATTTCGCCCCCATCGAAATGCGGCCGCCGTGGCCGGGATTCGATCCCGCGACCTCGTGCTCAGCAGCCCAACACCATAGCCACAACATGCCGCTGTAGCTCAGTGGTAATGGAGTTCTGCTGCTTAGCACGAGGTTGCAGGTTCGATTTGATGAAGGTCGAAAGGAGAAACAAAAAAAGAAAGAAGAAAAAAAGACCCCGCTCATGTGCTAAGATTTAGCACATTAATGAGCCCCAGGTCGCGGACGTTAATCCGAGGCCCCTTACTACGGCAGCTCTCATGGTCCAAGGTTGCTTTCGGACGTTAAATTTACTCAATCAATCAATCAATGAATCTGAAAATGGGTCTACCCCGAGGTCTCCCAAGAAGTTACAGACACAAAATGATGAACGCAACGACGTGGGTGGCGGTAGCTTAGTTATTAACTGCGTAATTCTGAATTGCTCGAAAAAATCGGAATGCTTGGGGATGAAGGATGGAAAATGCTTGTTCTGGTTCATATTGCACAGGCAACGCTGTGTAGCCTACGTTTCAAGTTTTCAGGGTGCATTCAATTTAACCGTTCTGGCTTCTTTCAGCCTGCACAGAATAGGGCCCATATTTTTCTTCTGCCATTGAAACGCCGTCGCTTCAGCCTTCGGTAATAGATTCCGCAATATCACGTCCTGAAGTATGGTTGTTTCAACGACTGCACCCCAAGTCCTTTCGAATTTAACAGGGCACCCTAGCTTGAATGCGCGAGCCCTTTCTTTTCCTTTTTTTTTTTGATCTAGCACATTGTCAAAGCTCAGAAACGCTGTTCTCAGGTGGCAGAAGAATATATGCAAGAAAAATGAAAAAGAAAAGCTCAGTGTCACGCTCAGACACGGAGCAAATGACGAGTGATAAAGACAAGAGAATATGGGGAGCTTCCGACGTGCACGTCTCCTGCTATCTTTCTGGTGTTGGTGAGGCACGCCTGCACTATGCTAACGCCAATAAGCCGACGGGTAGCGCAGCTTCTCCGAGGGCAGTCGCCAGCAGCTTGACGACGACACCTTGCAGCGTTTATTTTTTATTTGTATTAACATTCGCTAGGAGAGATAGTTTGGCATTCAAACAACACTCTCTCCGTGGCTTTAGCCCTGCCGCCTCACATGGGGAAGGGATGCTGTCGCTTTGAGTGGCGTCTGAGGGTTTTCATTTGCTGCGCACCGCACTGCACACGCTGGCTGCATAACATTCGCACTGCTTTCCTGCTCCTTCCTTTTTTTTTCTTTTTTTTTGCTCCTGACACTTTCTCAGGGATTTGCTTCTCTTCTTTGCTTTCATTTATTGTTTAATTTGTGCATCCTTCGCGATTAATTTCCCGCAACATTGTATAATTTGTTCTTCTTAGTTTTAGGCACAGCATTTCTGTCACGCATGTCTGAGCGAATTCTATCACGAATCAAAGTAGATGAAAATAAGACATTGTATTCGCACTCGACAGCGCTATAGTTTAATGCTCGGGCAGAAAATGAGAGCTATAAGCTCGTGTACAACGGCACCGCTTATAGATGATAGAAAGACACTTCGATGCCTTCGATTTCACTTACCACTCTGGACAAAAAAATCAATACATGCTTTGGGCTTATCTTACTCCCCAAACAATCATCGTAATCTGTCTTGCGTGCGTTTTCTTTCTTTAACACTCTGCGCTCACTACTTTCTTGACGATAACATTTTGCCTCGCTGATACGGCGCATGGCGTTCGTGACCTGAAATTACCGAGAGCGCAGCGTCAAGGAAGGGCACTCAAGTTAGATTTTGTTTGGGGAGAAGATAAGTACCAAAGGATGCAACGTTTTCTTTTAGGCTATATATATTTGTAGCCATTATGATGAAATTACGCTTCACTTTCTGCTCAAGTAATTGTAGCACACAGATTTTTCAAGGGCCTCGTTGAGTGTTGCTGAAAGATTATTATCTCCACGTTTTCATCTTCCTGCGTAGTAAAATGAAAGAGAAGAGGCTATATTCTAAGCACTCGAATATGTTAGCACCATGCCTGAGCTAAAAAAAAAAAATTGAATGAAAGTTAAGGATCGTTAATGCGATTCACAAAAACCCCGATGCATACCATACTCAAAGTTCGCACGTAATATTCATGACAACAAAAATGAAAAAAAGAACTTTACATTTGAGTTCTTCACCGTATAAAAATTGCAACAAGCTATACGTATAGTCTTATCTCCAAGCTTCATTTCAACCATTATTCTTAACATTCATGTATTTAGTAGCCGCTAAAACATTATTCGCGCCTCTTCTCTCACTGCATTAAAAAAAAAATCATTTTTCTCCTTATTCGTCAGAATAAAGTCTTAGAACACCGCATGCGTGACGGAAGCGGGTGCCTTTATATTGTTATTTATTAGTGCCTAACATTGGGTAACTGAGATTTCCCTCTCGAGAACGAGAGGTCGTAACACGTTAAAGCTGACTTGTGTTGCTTCCTGAAAGCGCCTGTGCTCTTGCTAATGGCGTGTGCTTGTGTGTGTGCTGGCATCTTGTTCCAAACAGGCAGCAATTCGCTCACGCCTCTGACGCCCATCAGCATGCAAGAAGTCAAGTCCCTTGTCAACAGCGGAGCGTCGCTCATTGAAACTAGTCCAAACCCACACTCCTACCATCCAGGTATATACCAAACTCCACTGAAGCTATGTTGCGCAGCTATGCTGAGCGAACAAAATAATATCAGTAAAACGAACACACTGATCGCAGCGGGGTTTACTTCTAGACGCGAAATATTTTTTTCTTTTCTCAACACAGTTCGAGGGTACGTCAACAGATGCACTCTTCGCTGCACATCGCATGGTGTTTTACTAACTTGGGGAAGAGAGAGCTAGCGTGAGCGTAGACACTATATGGGGCGATGCTATCGAATAATAATACCGACAGATCGATGTCGCTCACTTTTGGATATTCGTTTGAATTTCTTCACTGGTTTGTTGCCTGCGCAATAACTCGCATACACTGAGCAGAGAAGGAGAGAGAAACAGAAAAAGCGAAGCGTGCGTAAGTTAATCTTCTTGTAAGACAACTCAGCAGTCCACTAACTTACCACAACTTCTAATGCCCCACGACTTGGTGTATAAAGACTAACAAAACACCATTAATAATGTAAAACAATCGGTTAGCATGATTTTGCGCTCTCTTTGCAAAATAGTAATCTGCCGCTGCTTGACACCTCGTGAACGTTACCTTGATGCTTGTTACAGACGTATAACCAGTTTGTGTGTTTGCAACTGCCGCTGAATACGATTCACTTGCTAACGAAAACATCTGATGCGAGTAATGTTAGTGACACAAAATCCGAAACAGGCTTGCAACGTGCATGACGAGTCACTATAAGAATACAATATTTTGCGGAACATTACGGTTCCTTAGATGAGGTCGTTGCCATTTTGGTTTGTGCTACTCGCGTTACCTCAGTGCGGAAATTAATGATGTTTGTAATACAGTTATAAAGAAAACAAATCTGAACGCCGTGCTCCATAATCGTGACGATTTTTTTTTTGCGTTTATAGACCACGTCGTAGCATTTCCTTAGGCTACCCCATTTTGCCACTCTCTTCCGAAGCGTGATCAAAAATGGTCATACATGTGGTAAAATTTATTTCTCTCGCTCTCTCTAGAAGTGTCCGTCCCCTAGGACTCTGATCGGAGGCATAGTACCGCTTTACAAAGAGCTTAGATGACGGGCTTGAAGCTTCTGAAATGAAGGTTGACGAACGTGTTTCTGGAAGGGCCCAAGTGATGCCTTAGATATTTCTCCCGTCAAGCTTTCAACGCAGGTAGACTGGGGTCAGGGCCCGCTCAGGCTCGAAGCCTCTTTGATGGCATATTAGTTGAGCATATCCACAATGAAAGTGGCGGCGGTGCTGCGATACATTCGTTGGAATCACTGCTACATTCTGGGACCATGGGACATTCATCGCAAAGACGTTAACGGCAAATGAAGGAAAGAAGACGAAAGCCGCTTCTGATCTCCGTTGGTTTCTAGACGGCTGTGAACGTGCTTTCCTCAACGTAGGGGGTCATCTGCGCACGCCTTCCTTCCCTACCTTGCTGAAAGCCTTGTAAGGCTCGAGGGTCGAGCAACGACAAGGCGGCGGCAGGCGGCGGCAAACGGGGAAGCTTTTCTTGAGGCCTTGCGATTGTGGCTGGCGAGCCGCCGCCAATCGATATTGCCGAGGCAACGTGCCACGAGTGGAGCGGAGGCGGGGACGTCGTGGAGAACCGCCTTCGACATTGTCTTCTTCCCATAGGGGGACGCACATGAAGGGTGGGGGGGGGGTTGCATGGAACGCGCGCCCCATAAGTAGAGGCGAAAAGGACGCGCGTGCGATCGCGTTCAAGCGGACAGGCGTCTTGTTCGTTGCCGCTGCCTCCTCCGCCGTCACATCGCCATCCGCGGCGAGCCTCTTTGTTTTCCCGCACAGCGCGATAGTGCTGCGGAGAAGACGAGAGCGCGGGACGGCAGTGGCGGCGGCCAACAAGACGGGCGAAACGCGAGATGTCCGGGTTTCGCCGCGCGTCGCTTCACCGGTCGGCCCGTCAGTCAAGAAGCGCGTCGCTGCGGAGGCACCGCAAGAAGTGGGCGGAAAGGGGCAGATGGGGGGACAGCGCGCCTTCTCTTCTGCGCCATCTTTGTTTTGAAGCGTTTCAGATGTCGCTCCGCGTTTTCTTTCGCTCTTCTTTGTTGCCGGGAGCGCGCGAACTGTTGATTCTCGGAAGGCCTCGCACAGGCGGCGGCGATGAAACGCTGCGCCACCGCGCCTTGCCTTCTTGAAGTCTAACCGTCGTCCACGACTTCTGGAAGGGCGTCGAGATTTCTGCGACAGATAAGCGTCACACTGTTCTGTGGTTCGGGACGCGGGAGCATTGGTGTGTAAGGAAGACACGAAACAGCGGTAGAGAGGCAGGTCTCACTGGCACAGCTTACGCGGCTGTAAACATTCTGCTGTGAATAAATCAATAAACGAAGCACATGATGGGTTTCATAGCTGAATTTGCTCATAAATTTAAGGTTTCTTTGTTCTAATATATTTTATGGTTAGTGTTTCGACATAATATCAGCCAGCGCCCCGAAAACGGGACATTTTACATGACAAAATGGCGAACTGGGCCAGTTGCAGTGACTTCATGGTTGAGAAAGCGCGCAAAGACTCAAAACCACTGTGTTCCTTCGTTCTTCGGCCCTCTTACGTCTTTTCGCCGCTTTCCTAATCACGAATCTTTCTACATAAACTAGCTTCAAACCTATGAAACGACTCTCCCAAGTGGTCATGAGTGCTAACAGAATCCTTAGGACTATGATGCTACCTTTGCTTCGGTTTATACATGCTAAGTTTTTAAACTAGCATTGGTAATGCCTACTAATTAACTAATGTGATGAGAACGCAACTTTAGCAGACAACGTTAAGGAAAAGCGGCAATTTGATCAAATGCTTGGTATTTCTGACATAAAATCAGCATTGAGTGCACCATTCTTTGAACGTCGGGGGATTTTTTTCTTTCTTTTTCACGGGCCGTATTCTTACAGGGAGCGCTACAACATATGTTAGATACCATCGGCATAGCGTATGCGCCCAATTCCAGGAATATCTCACATTGCTTTAAATACGTGCGTATCCGCACCAAATAGAAGCCGACGAATGGTGTGCGGGCGGTGAAAGGGTTAACGCTGCATGGATGTCGAGGCCGTCGCCGCAGCCGGCTGTCTCTCGCAAGCCTGCAGCAGTTTTCCTCCAGCGCTTTCGCGACTAGCTCTGACCGGCGGCTACCCCTGCATGCTGCTTGGCAGCGCGCCTAACACATGGCACTGCATTGCAAATGCCCCTTTCCAACTAACTCCTTCCACTGCTCCTTGCAAAACTGACTAATGCTCGCTTCAAACTCAACGAAAAACGCCAACCCTTTAGACAAAAATAGCCGTCGAAAGGCCAGCTCATATTCAGGCCTTTTTTTTTTTCCAAAGTCTTTGCGTGACATGCAGGCGCAAGCTTTCTTATTTAAAGCTCGACGTTGATTTCTACGCTAATGGCTAGTGAGGCTACTTGGCAGGTGTGCATTCCATATCATTACTTTGTCTCAAGTAGGAGGGAAGCCATTAAAAACGGCATTGCATTATCAGAAAGCCAAAGACATGGGATCTTTCACAGTTTTCGGTTAACGAAGGCAGTGTGCCGATTCTGTAACTTAGCCACTATTGTAGTGACCAAGACGTTATGCGAAATTCCGCGCATCTGGTTTTCCACGCATCTCTGTCGACACAGCCGAAAAATGACCACCATCAAGGTTCAAGTCTAAGAGCGTTATGTTCCTTCCTGGCCTCGCTTGCTTGTGTCACCCGAGAAGTGTTTGGAAACCCGCCCTACGGAATTTCGCATATATTCAATCGGATTATTTCATGTATCTTCTATATACTCTTATTCGTTCATAAATGTGAGCTCTTGACCTGAAACGACCTAATAGTTACTTACCCTAAGTTCTAATCAAACAAAATATTTGCCAACGCAATGTCAGGCATCCAGTGCAGTTCATGTGCAAGGCTTTGGTGAAAGAACGCATTTATCTAACTGTGTTTCAGTTGAAGGTGTGCTTTTCAGCTACAGGGTTATGCATGACACCCTGAAGGTTCCCTGCTTGCAATGTATTGGTGTTTATAAATAAAAGTTCCACAGCAAGTTATATGCATGCAGTCCTGCGAGATGTAGTGCTGTTTAGAAATCAGAGTGTCATTTCCACTGCGAATGAAATGAGGGCCGTGCCACGTATGTATATTTTTTCTCGAGATAACGAAATTTAGTCTTTGATCAAAAGTAGAGGGAAAATCTTGTTGAGATTAATGGCGTATGCAAATAGGCTGCTCACATCAGTGCTAGAAGCGAAGTTCACATTATTTTTTTAAAGAAATTACCTAAAACCGTTGATTGGTCTGATCAGTAATGTCTGCGACAATGCCTCAAAACGTACATATTCCTAGGGGTGGGCAGCGCAACCCGGACGAAGGACAAAAGGAAGTACACTATACTAGAGCAGGCTAATAACTGGTTCACTTTTTCGAACAAGTGATTGAATATGCAGAGGATGTGAACATGTGATGAAGTGACGTGTACAAGTGGTGAAAGTGTGTCAGCCTATCTTGCCATTCATAAACTCCGTTTCTTTATCATGCAGATAGATAGAAGTCTGACTGACGCAAGCGCCTGAGCTGACATGCATAAAGTAGGCCTCCACACTCTCGCGGCTGATTTGATTTCCAACTCAGGCGCATGCGTCAGCCAGACTTCTATCTTTCTGCATGATAAAGAAACGGAGTTTTTGAACGGCAAGATAGGATGCCACGCTTTCACCACTTGTACGCGTCGCTTCATCACATGTTCACATTCTCTGTATATTTGAGCACTTGTTCGAAAAAGTGAACCAGTTGTTAGTCAGCGCTCATAGCGTGTACTTCCTTTTGCGCTGCCCAGCCTTAGGAATATGTTGTCACCAACTCGCCAATAATATATATATATATATATATATATATATATATATGGTATTGCTGCAGTCAACGCACGCGTTCAGAAAAAGATAGGGACCATGAATGATTTTGTGTGCGACCACCGCAGTATATTTTTCAATTCTGTGCTGTGCGGGTCCAGGCGGCGAAGGCCTTTATTATTATTATTATTTTCTTTTTAAACGACTGCGCCGTTTTTGTGAGGTTCGCGAAAGGCAGTGCGATTGCAAAATGTAGTTGAAACAATCCTGTTTTCATCGTTTTCCACTAAACGTAATGTTCTTACTCATTAAACAGGCAAGCAGCCTTTTCCACATTTTATTAGTGGGCATGTTTCGTGCACCTTTTGCGCAACATGTGCAGAAAACTTAAAACTTCGATGTGAGCAGCCACAAAATGCTACAAAAGCCTCAAAATTATAAGTCGATAAAACCGCGAAGTTCTGATTGTCGTCACACAGAGGTGAGATATTGTTGCAGCCGCATGAGAGCTTCGCCTTGTTGCGCCGCTGTAAGCGTGGTTCATTGCACTCGGACGCTACCAACAGCATTGACCTCATGCAGATGAAAGCGTGATGGAAGATGTGATGGACGACGCTGGATGGCTGCGCCACAAGAAATAAAAGAATAGAGAAAAAGACGACGAAACCGGCTTCAGGTTATGCGTTGCGTTGCACGTTGTGTCATGTGCGGAGACGGCGAGCACTGAGAACGCACGAGAGTGGCCATTTCTCGAAACGCTTGGTGGTCGCAGTCGAAGCACACGGGACATGCACAGGCGAAAGACGAGCATGCGGTTCCACTCGAATTTCTTGTCGGCTTCCGTGCGCACGCCGTGTGGTCTTGCACGAGTGCGTTGTGCCCCGAGAGCCGACACGAAGCTCGAGCCGGCCACCCGAGAGGCAGAACATTGAGGTGCGCGTGGCACGGCCCGTTCCCGCCTGGCATGCGTAGTGTGATCCCCGAAAGCGCTTTGCCTGTCCCTAAGCCTGCGCCGGCGTCCCGCACGCTGCCCCCCTCTCCCTCCCCCAGCGGCCGCGGCGACCGGTAGCGAGATCCAGGGCAGCCCTTCACCGGCCAAGGCCGAGGCACCGTGCCCGCTCTCGTCGCTAACGGTGCTGCAGCCCGTCCAGGGGGCCATCCCGGGCTACGGCTCCAGCTTCTCGCAGTTCTCGGCCGCGCCAGGCAAGTGCTGGTCACGTGTAGTGACTGAGGGCGCCAGCCGCGCAGCTGAACCCATGGTCGGCTTACACGGACTTGGAGCGAGAAATAGCGTCGCGCGACTCGCAGGCCGCCGTTCCGGCCGCAACTATACGCGCTGTTCGTTTATGACGCAATAACAAGCAAGCGCGATAGCTGAAGCCAGCGCGTCGATCGCCTGGTTTCTGTATCTGTAGGCGCTGGTGCTAATGCAGTCGCAAATATTTGTGACATTAGAGAGGACTCGTGAACCTTACGGTTTTGGGCGCTGCAATAGGACTGACCTATTTATGAACATCAGCGCATGCACCGCGCTTGCAAAAAGGCGCGACGTACGATTAGCATTTCCAGTGTTCCACGTGCTTACCTTTTGCAGGGCTTAAGTTGCACCAACAGTGTGTTCGTAGAAAATTGGTTCACTTGGCCTCCAGAGCTCGTGTAGATAGTTTCATTAAATGTAAGCTGACAGAGAGAAAAGTGTTTTCACACTTTAGCACCGAGCTATGCCGCAAAGGGGTAAATCCTTGTTGATGTTTGCTATTCTCGCTTCCAGAAAAGCTCGCGTAATACTGATAATTACATCCGCTTCTGAACTGTGTGTGACGCGCTGGAATTTCTCTTTTCGTCTTACAGTTTGCACAATTCCTGTGTCGAAATACAGCGAACGCCTCGCACTGAGTAGATGACACTGAGGACAGTAAATTGGCACAAGAGATACGCAGACGCAACAACGCATGCTTTAATATGCATGACAAGGTGAGGGATAACTCGAGCGTTCTTCAACACGGTATTGGGAAGCTTCAACGTGCTTGGAAGGTTCCACAGCACCAAGAAAAGTATCCCAGAATCATAACGCCTTCACTTTCCCGCAGGCGGCCTGTGTTATGAAGCATAGATCATCGGCCGCGGCGCAATGTCGACACGTCACGGTGTATCCCCCAGTTTTTGTTTTTGTTTCTCTCTCTCTCTCTCTTCAGAATTGAAGTGTCAGTACCTGGGCTCCGCGACCGCGTTGAGTGGCAGCAAACAAAGAAGTGCGCCTCATCGAGGCGAACGCCAGCATAATTATGCAGATCCGGGGTCGACGTGGCGAACGCGCGTACTGTCCCGATACACATCGCCCCTGGGCGCGCTCCCACGCCTGCTTGCCGCCGCCGGCGCCGCTGGGGCGTTCCCGTGCCCTCCCCCCCCACACACCCCGTGTAAAGCACGGGCCCGTGTTTACCATGCCGCGCCGTCGGCGACCTCTGCGAGCTCGCCACGCGCGAGCTCGACGTATTGGAGGGGTCGTGCGCAAAGACGCAGTGTTCGCGGTCCTCGCGTCTTTTACGCGCGGCAGCGCCCTTCGTCTGCTCGCTTGATTTCAGCACATGGGGCCGAAGACAAACTCGATACTGTACATCGCCGCTGGACCCGCAATGAGAAATGCTCGCGAGCTGGCGAGGTCGTAAGCCCGACAACCACCGTGCACGCACACTGTGTATAAGATTAGACGGCGAATTTGCCGCTATGTAGGCAGACGAGCACAAAAGCGAAACACACGAACGACGACACGAGTGTGTAGACGCACAATCCGCCAGTGCTATCGTTCTTTCTTTTCTTGCTTTTACATTTGTTTTTCTACCGATAAATATGTCCTTTAGCGAGCCGACTATATAGGCCAACAACGAGTTCATGATGTTAGATCAGGTGGCTTCCCGAATTACGAAAGGTCGTAAGAGCGCCGCGCTGGTAAATACAAAAGAAGGAAACTTAAATAAGATAGGTTTCTTCCTTTTGTGTTTTCGTCAGCTGCACGAACTCACGTCTTCGTTATGCTAAAAACAACTTTTAGGAGTATTTATTCGGACGCACTCCATATAGTGGTTGTCCATATAGAGGGTGTTTCAGTGAACACTTTCAAAAATTCTTAAAGGTTGCCTGTGCCAGATATATCACAATTCTCGTTCATGAGGTGTTTTATTACTTTCTTACCAAAACATCGTTTAATGCACTGAAGCACAAAAGTAACTGGAACGCCAATGTATTTCTCCGCAAAATTCGGAAATTAATATCTCGAAACTGGTGTCATCCTGAGAATTCGTTCCAAGTGGACCCACCTTGAGAACTCCACGGCCAGAATTTGTAAATTGCAATATGGGCCATAATGTAACTAGATACAAGTTTAATTAGTGATATTTGTTAATTAGTCGATTACGCATTAAATTTCTTTTTTGCAAGCAGTGTCCGCCGCTTCGAGTAGACCAGCTCATGAACTAGAATTGTGCTATCTGCCACAGGCAAGCTTTACAATATTTTTAATGTGTTCACTGAAACACCCGCTATAACACTACGCACTCGGAAGTCTGCGTGTATCAGCGCTTTTTCAATTTTGTACAAAACGAAATGCTGCAGCCTCAGAATACCATAATGGTAAATGTAGACTAACGCTCAGGTTCGGGATTTTCTAGGCGCTGAGAGGAGAGGGTATGTTTCCCGGAAAGGGCATAGGCGCTGACAGGTTGCGTTATTTGCGCCACCTTTGCGTGGAACCAAGTAAGGCTCGCTCCAGCCCAGAAGCCCGATCTGGTCTGCCATTGCAAGGGCGAGGTGCCTTTCACTTTTTGTTTTCAGTTCAGTTGAAGAAAAAAAAAGGGGGGGGGGGAGAGAACGATCGGATACGGCAAATAGAAATGGCCTTTTTTCTCCTCATAGAGTCAACAAAACAGAGGACAGACTGTGCCGACGCCACCCTTATAGTGCACCAAATGCTGAAGAACTCGAACAGCTCGTGGGGAGCTACTCAGTCGTATACCAAAATGGTGTGTCTGTGCAGTCAACACAAACCTCAAACGAAACCCTTAAATAATATCCTAGAAGAGATATGAGCGATGCGTTAGTTTCTTACTTTTCGTTCTACCATGCAGAAGAGTTGCGCTGCACCATCGTTGTTCGCCCTCTGCGGAGCAGCATGCACACTCCATCCTGCGCAGAGGAAAATTAGTGCCTAGGTGTCCTTCCACAACGGGATATCAGGAAATTAATAACGCGCTCTTAGAAACTGTAGGTGTTCGCGCAAGGGTGCACGTATACGCTACATTTGAGTCCGCTTGAATAGTGCACACGTGCATGAGAGGCAGCCGCTAAACATAACTATCATACAAAGTGGCGAGCATTTTATTTTCTCCTTCTCTGTTTTTCCACTCGCCTATAGTGCGAAACGATATAGTGATGTGTCACTCTATAACAAAAACCCGAGCGCACTTTCTTAAGCGACTCGCTTTACTTTTTTTTTTCTCAGTGTCACCCGCTCCTAAGCGAGCGCGTATGCATACGCGGTATACACGCCCAACGTGCCGCCAGGTCACGCAAATATCGACCTGCCCTTCCCGCAGGGTGACACCGCGGTGAAAGGTTAGCAGGAAAGCCAAGCCTGGCGGGGCCATGTTTGCGCGAGAGGGCTTGAGAAAAAGGAAAACAGCGCGGAGGAGCGCGATCGCAGCCGCAGATAACGAGGTGGCCGGGGCCTAAAACGACACGCGCCGCAAAGAGAGAGAGAGACAGAGAGCGCGCGAGCGAGCTAACCGAGCGGCTGATTTGCATATCGCGCCGTCGGCGACGAGTGCCGCCCTCGTCTGCTGCGGCGAAGAGCGGAGCCGCGGCCGTTCTATGGCGCGCGCCACTCGCCCAAATGGGCCGCCGCCGCAGCGACGCACACGAAAGTCGCGTCGACGTTTCGCACGCTTTAAGCGCGTGCTTATCGTCGGCCGGTGAGAAAGGAAGCGCAAGAACGCCCCCCCCCCTCTCGTCCAGTTCAGCCCCCACCCCTCGCGCACTGGTTTCGAATGCGCGCCCAGTCTTGTTGAGCGCGACGGTTCAGAATTTTCCTGTACTGTATGCTGATGATTATGGGCCGTACGGGAAAATATACCGCTTTCATGCGACCGTCGTCGCCGCTGGTGCTTCGTCCTGGGCTAAGCGCGTTTAGATCTATATCTAGCAACCGCGGAGCTTCAATCTTGGTTAATTAGGGTTTGGAAGGTATGTGTCACGAACGCGTTAGTGTCTCCAACAACCCTGGCAGCTTATGAGGGGAAAAATTGGTGCTTCCGAAGAACGTATGCCTATAGCGTGGTGGCTGCAAGGGCGGCTCCGTTCGCGGGTGTCTATCAAAGATGCGCTGTAGGCGATATCACTCAAGACCAAGAAAAGAAAAATGGCGAAAATAATATAAAAATAGAGAGGGTGGGAGTCGAGTCTCCGACTGATAAACATACAAATGACTCCACGAATGGCAACAAGCCGCATAGATATAACTCGGTGAACTCTGCCGCACGAGAAATGTGGGAAAATGGTGCGCCGGCTCTCTGAATGTGTCACAATTCCAAGAAGAAGGCAAACACGATTTCTTGGGCTTGCCGTTAAAGAGTGCGCGTACATCCGCTGTAATTTTCGTAACAATGCAGAGGTGTGTCTTGCTATTCGCTCCACGAGATGGTCACCGAAGCACCCGGGACAGCTTTCGTCTAAGCTGCACTTTCCTTGTCTCAGAATATTTCCTTATTTGTCGTCAATCTAAATGCCTGCTTTTGTGGAGCCTGTAATGCGCCCATGATACGCATTTGTTATCGGCTTTATCACCAAACAGCATGAGAGTGGGCTCCACTCTTCAACATGGCATCGATAAAACAAGGTCATTGAGCTCCTAGCCATGGCATCACGACAGTCTGTACAACCAAATGGCGAGAAAATGTCTCATGAATAGCGAGAAGCGGTGTTTATCATGGCCAGACGTTTATAGCGCCCTGGCTTTGCAATGGAAACATCAGACCGCTTGTATATGCCGTCGAAGCTCCAAGCTCAGGGCTCGCACTACTATGGGCAACCAGCGCATGCGAACAGCAGCGCCGTAGTGCGGATAAATGGAGAGTGGAGGAAGCAGTTTTTCAGTGGGACATGCTGCTGTTTATTGTTGGAAAATTGAGCACTCGTCCTGAGGCACATGCAGCTGTCCAGTTTCTGAGGTGACTGAGTACCGGCGCGGTATACATAGAACGTAAGAGCACATGTACTGCTGTGCACGCGCATGGCCATTGACTGGCGCTGAATGGATGCGTCGTGGTTGAAGCACTGAGCGCCGATGCAGGCGTCGGCCGTTTAAGTTCTCCCGGAATCACTAGCAGATGGTGCCAGAATTTTTGATGCGAAAGCATCGAATGGCCCATTGAGCGGAAAAGCCGGCGTCTGCACCGAAACGGTGCCTAAATTCCCATTGGCTGTGACGTCACGTTACGTGCGCGCCTCGCCGGAGCAGAGTGGGCGAAAGGGTACCCCTGCTGCACGCGCTGGTGCATCACTTACTGCGTGAGGGCATCGCGGCGACGTCACGTGATCCTCGATCTCGGAAGCCTGTGTTAACCACGCGTGCTTCGCCTCGGTAACCGCTATAAACAAAAATAAGGTACAAAAATGTTCCGAAGGGAAAACGTTCGCGGTAGTGAGTTTCGAACTTGCGACCCGACGCTGAAGAGCCGAGTGTCGTACTTACTGGGCTAAACCAGCGCCTCCATAGATTGCAGGGTTGTGTGCTCTGCTTTATGACATCATGCCACTTAGACCGAAATTCCCATTGCCAAGCCCAGCGTGGCGAAAGCGGTGACGCCAACAGTACTAGGCTTACTCGGGAGCGTACACATTAGATTCTATGACAGTTGGCCAAGGTATCGTGACATCACGAATCGAAGTGCACCGGCCTTGTGCTATGCACCGGCCTTATGCCCCGGGCTTGTGCTGTGAGCTGTTGGCCAAGCATTCCGACGCGCAAGCTTGCCAGCGAGGAGTTCATAACTCGAAGGACCGCTCAGCGGCGTTCAAATGGACATTAATGCTTTCGCATTCGCAACTCATAAGAAGTGCTTAGATGTCCTTGGATCTTTTTTTTTATAGAAGCACGCTGTAAGAGCCGTACAGCGCTTCAGGACCACCGGATGGTTCCCGGTAGGTGCAGTTGTGGTTTTCCCATGCAGTTAAGTCGAACAACGGTGGCTTTCGTCTACAGCGGCATCCTAAGAAAGCGCATCAGAAGCGGAGAATTATAAAAAGAAATACTGAAAAGGAGAATAATGACGAACAGAGTGTTCTATGATGCCGCTGGCGCTGCTTGTGGGTATACTGGCCGTAACGAGCACATATCTTCTCTTAATCCGAGCGCTGCAGTTGTGCCATTTCAAGTGGACAAATATTTAATCCGCGATATTCTCTTGCAACGCATGCACTAAAAAAATAAAAAAGAACAGCGAAAAAATACGGATACACACGTTTCGCTCTTTTTCGCTGTTTTGCGCTAATAGTTTCTCAGAAGTTTATTTTGGACGAAATTTGCCCCTCCACACATTAACTCCTTGATATCTCGGCGCTGTATTATATACACCCATCAGGTACTTGAGCCCGTATGGTTTGCACGCATTTGAGCCTGTATACGCTATACGTACACTTTGGGAGAAGTACGCGCTAAGAGGAACATGTGGCATTTGACAAGTTGGCAGCACGTGCCTGTTAGAGTGCATATTTGTTGATGTCAGCGTGCACCCTATTCAAGTTTATCTTCGCAAAGCTGTAACCACTTAAAACGCATGCACGTATCCCGGAGTGACTGCAATTTTGGCTATTCGCATGTGCGCATACTCATAAAAGAGAGTATCGTCAAAGGGACACTAAAGATACATATGTTATATGTTGGTAGGCTGCACCTCTGTAGCGCTAAATGTGTCGGTCTTGCTGTACAAACCGAAACAAAGCTGGAGGTACAGGCGGCGATGCCAGCTTGTACCTCTCGCACAGGGTGTCCGTGGCGCCGTACGTTCTTATAGAATGTCTGGCGAATTAATTGTTTAATGACATAGAGAATCGCACTGCACTCAGAAGTAAGCTCAACAAAAAATAAAAAAAAAATAAACTTTTTTTCGCGACTTTTCCTCCGTAAATGCATGGTCTCAGAAAGTGTACAAAAACGTCGCAATGTCCGTGGTGCATCGCTGAGGTCGCGATTCGGGCGCGTGGTATTAAAGAAAAGGACGTTTGGCATTGATTTTTTACCGCTAATAATCGGCCTTCCTGCCGCTAGAAAAGTGCAGATACAGCTTTTTGAGTGAATGCTCTGGCAGCTTTAATTCGCTTTAGTATTTCTCTTTAGTGCTTTTTTAGACCCTGTTGTAGCAGCGATATACACCAAAGTGAGTCGGTTATAATACAGTGCCCTCAACGCTTTATTATGTATATATAGAGCAGCAACTGGCATCCACCTGAAAGTGATAAGAAATGGTAATTTTGCCTAACCGTTTGAGTCGTCGAAGAGATTGCCCTCGTCCAACCATCTGTCCAGTTAGTGGTGCGAGTGCTTTTGAAATTGGGTCTTGTTCGGCTCGATACCACTGTCGAGGCCGAATTTTTCTTCAACTGCGAGGCTTTCTTTTTGGAGAAGCGTCGCAGTTGAGTTTCATGCTACTTTCAGGTGAATGCCCACTTTTAATAATCTTACTCCACCTTGCGTATTTCCGCCGAACCTAATTGATTAAGATCTTTTTGTTCTTTTAATGTGCATGGCAAGATAGACTTGTTTCTGTACGTTTCACATCGTACCCGCTGTTACCCCTGCGCTATACGCGCTATCTGCATTCGATTAGTGGCGACCAATTTCTGGTCTTCGAGTGTGGCTGTACTGTGATTGAAATCGTCGTTTCGGGTGATTTCGTCTCACCGTCCCGCTCGCTTCTTTCCTCTTGCAGTGACGGGCAGCGCAGTTGCCAGTTCTGCGGTGGCGGGCATCCCCGGCGCCGATTACGCCTACGCGTCGCCCTACACGCAGTACTCTTCGGCGGCAGCATACGGCGCCTACGGCTACGGCTCCAGCGGAATCATCAGTGAGTGGGCCCCCGAGTGCGCCCTACCTGGGTCCGCTTGCCTTTATTTTTACACCTCTCTCCTCTCCGCGTAATGATTATGTCACGGATTCCATCACTGCAGTGTCCGCGAAAACCTTTGCCCATAAACGCCATGAACCACAAATGCACAAGCGTAGAGTAACTTACACTACACGTCAGAATCGTCATCAACATTTAGTAGATTAACGGCTTGTAAAGGACTACAGTATAACGCACATTATTGTACCCTTGGCTGTAACCAGTAAATAAAGCTGTAAGATTTCTGCAAGAACACGCGTAGAATTGGGTAGAATCGTCACTCGTGGTTTGTAATGGTCGGTTACGGGTATGTGCAGAACATGGCTTGGAGTTCGCCTCGGTACTGCTACATGCCAGCTTACTGGAAGACACCTGAAGAGAAAGAAAAGTTGTTTCGTCAATGTTGTCGGCATGATCAGCGCTTCAGCAAGCAGTTCAAGCGTATTCGAGTTGCATTCCACGCGTGCATTCTATAATGCTAACATTGCAAGTAGTCGTAGGCTGTCTGAAATTGCGAGTATACATATTGCAACGGGAGTCCGGCGCCTTTAACGGACTCCAAGCGGTACACGACACGCCCGAATCTCAGCCGTTCCAAAAACCAACTATTCCCTTGACCCACTGCTGCTCTATCCTTCTATATGTTGCAACGCGTCTTCTGCCCTTCTCTTCCTCATCTTTCACTTACGGCGTTCTTCGTTACCGTTACTCTCGCCGCCCCCTCTCCCTTTGAGTTAGCACAGAAGTCAGACAGGCGTCTATTAGAGGTTGCACGAGGGACGTGAGGCTTCACATGGCTGGCATGAGCAGGAAAAGTGCGTTTGCGACGGTCGTCATCAAGTTCCGGAATCGCCGCTAAACGAGACGTCACAGGACCCAGAGCTTTCACTACACGGAAAAAGACAGAAAACCGGGAGGAACATTTTTCGCAGCGTCGATAGGTAAACGCAGTGCCCGTCGAACCATGACTAAATCGCCCAGTTGGAAGGAGACTTTGCTGAGAAGACGTATTGAAAAGCGCTTGATGATGCAGTATATTACTAGCCGAGCTCGGAGGCGAGCCTGGCGCAGGGTCTCGTTGGAGTCCACTTTTGCAGAGCGTTCTTTGCAGAGGCGTGTCGAAGCCAAGAAGGTGTTCTTGCGGTAACCTTGGCGTCCTCTCGTAGAGCAGCTGAAACGGCGTGGCGCGAGTGGCTTCCTGTTGGCACGCGTGTAGGGCGAAAACCGCAGCAACGACGTAGTCATCCCAGGCGTCGCGTATGGGACAGACGTAGGAGGAAATGATGTCCTTTATGGTGCGGTTGGTACGCTCGACCTGGTCCATTTGTTTGTGGATGTTGAAGGGATGCTGCAGCGTGACGTATTCCATGTTTAGACAAGAAAGTTTTCAAGACACACCCTTCTCTTTGCCTTGCCCCCCTCTTCCTCTTCTTTCACTTGCGGCGTTCTTCGTTACCGTTACAATATATATAAACGTCGCTTGAAAGTATTCCTTAAGACTGCCTTGTGAATCAGCTGAACGTCCACTTATCAGCGTAATACTCATCTTCCAAATTCAGGAATAATGTTTGTGCAAGTATGTAAGCCCGCCCTGGCGCGCGTATTTTATTTGTAATGATAACTGCCATTTTATTCATGCTTTTGTGTAAGTAGGCGGAACAGAGCTGTTTTGTCTGGAAATGCGGACTAATCTTCGTGAAAGGGTTTGGAACGGTGCTGTCGCGTGTGTCTTTTGCGTTTCTGTGTGTCAATTGATATATCGCCTTTGCGTAAGTACCATGGACGAGGCAATTAAAGCCGGTCAATACGCATATGTGGGACATACAAGCAAGAAAAACGGGGAGAAAGATGTTCTGTGGAAAGAGAGTTTGTTCAAAATATTGCTGTCAAGCTTCACCGCAGTACATGCTCTTGTTATAATGTAAGGATTCTTCTCGTTCGATTTTATTCCTGTCTTATCAGTCACAGTTCACAACCAGTCGATCCCGTTAATAGCGTGGGCGGAGCAGCGCACTGACCACTGACGAAGCGCGAAAAGGAATAACGTTGGTATATAATCGTTACATTATCCCGACAATGACGCAAGTGTTGCAGAAATTGGCACGACACCGTCTCCTTCATAGAGCTGTGCCGTGCGGTGAAGCACGCTTGCAATATTTTCAGTAACAGTTTCGCATCGTACGAAAAACAGTGATGGATGCCTGTGCTTTGGTCGTATATCTCACCCGCCACGCCTTTGTTTTCGTCTCCTCCCTTTCCCCGCTGTTCCCGCATTGCAGACCCGTCCTACTACTACGCCCATAGCGCCAGGACCGGGTCGGCCGGCACGGGCCTGAGCAGTGCGGGTCCGCTCAGCCCCAACGCGTACAAGGGCGAGCGCTGCTGACACCTGCGGGACGCCTAAGGCCCGCCGACCGCGTCCACGGGACAGCAACGCCCCCCATGCTCTGCCGCCGGCAGGCCTCCGCCATTGCTTCGCTCACTCGTGCAGCACTGCGGAGTGCAGCAGAGCGCAACAACGGACCTGAGGCCCGAAGGCCGAGGCGGCAGAGGCAGCGGTGACGGCGGCGACCATCTTGCGCAGGCTCCGGACTTGGCCGCCAACTTTTGCGCCGTTCCTCGTGTGGAGATGATGGTGCCTGATCGGGACAGACGGACGAGGAAACCGCGGCGGAGGCAGCCGCCGGCGGACGAGTGTGGCGCGTCGATGCGAGAACCGCGCGTCGGTGGTGATCCGTTCCTCGCGAAAACCAAAGATCTTGTGTCCGCCTTGTGGACTCTTTTGGACTTGTGCGAAGCGCGTGACGCGCAAGAACGATGACGACGGCGACGACGTTTAACGGGGGCCTCCGGCGCACCACGTCGTGTGTGCGGCACGACAGCGGCGCGCCACATTGAACGCGCGGGGCGGCTGCGCGAGACGAGGCGATGTACAATACACATGTGGCCACCCAGAGCGTATACAACTACCAGAAGTCATTCTGACGCCGCGAAAGCAGCCGCGTGGCTCCCCGCCTGGAGGAGCGCGCCCGCGACCAATGCCTTTGCGATGGCGACACGATAGCCGGTGGTCTCCATGGATCGCCGATTTGTATCTGCGCATCAGGTCTCCGCGGAAGCTCCACCTCGTGCTGCTGCTGTTACGCTGTGGAATCTCGCTAAAGATGGTCTAGGGCCCTTTGTGAAATGACAGCAGCGAAAAAACTATCACTGCGCGTGAAAAGTAATTAAGTTAAGCAGGCAGGCGCGATAAATCAGTTCTCAAGAAAAGTGAAGGTGGCAGGAAGAAAAAAAAAAAGATACTTATTTGATTCCCGCGGCAAACATTTCTATCTGTCCATTTGCATAACGCGCTAAGGCAGTAACTAGTTAAACCCTCAATAAAGACAGGTTCTGTCAAGCGAGAAAGCATTGCGCGGGAGTTGAGCAGTTCTTTTCTTTAAAAAAAAAATAAAGAAGAATGACAACACACATACAGTCTTACATATAACTGAAATAAAGGAACTGATTTTGATATACTGGAGCGAGAAACCTACGCCAGCAGATGATGCACGTGTGTCAAGTGCGTTAGTACAACGAGGGGAATCCTGCTGAGTATCGGCACGTGGGCATTTTTAAGGTGCGTAACACGCGTTGAGGCGCAAGGAGCCACGCGGCGACCGCTTTTGACGCTCAGAAGTGTCTGTCGCTCCCGCGGCAAGCGCTGGTAGTTGGTGTAAAACGTTCATCTTCGCCGCCACGTCTCAGAGACATAAGAAAAAAAAACGAAACCCATATGCTGTGGCGCAAGAAGTGTGACTTGATCTGGTCGCCAGGATATTTCTATCCATCCTTACATCAACTGTGCTTATTAGTTTACATCGACAGCCTTTTACCCGTGTACCCTCTCCCCCACCCCCTCCTCCCTCCCTCCCTCCCTCCCTCCCTCCCTCCCTTGTTCGTTTTTATTTTTGTTTCTCCCTCTGGAGGACTGTCCTCGTGCGTATTATTTACGGCATAGCACTGCGTGTATTTATCGGAGGAAACGAAACACAACGCAGAAGAGGTATTACGTCGCCGCTCTACTTTGTATCATACAAGGCGTAGTTCCGGACGACGGCGACGCTGCTGATTCTACATGGTCTCACGCCACGGTTTGCTCAAAGTTTTACGTTTGTCTACGCACACGTTTACCTGTCTGCGGAGTAATTTCGCAGTTTCACAGCCACCACACGAAAAGGAGAGAGAGAGAGAGAGAAAGAAAAAGAAGAATGTATTGGCTGTAACGTTATCATCACGTGTTCCTGCAAAGAAAAAAAAAAGAGCGATCCAATGGCCAAGTGCATATTGTTGCTTATCTGCATGTTGTTATACGACGGCGCAAGCGCAGAGCTGGGATGCGAGCTTCGTAGTTCAGCGGCAGTGGCTGGCGCTCCTCATAGTTCTTACATTGTTTTAGGCGCCGGCTACTATACTGCGCGAGAAAACGAACAAAGTTGTGACGAGACAATTGGCTTGGAGATTCGTAAACTTTAACTGCATTTCATTCGCGGCTAACTCAGGTCATTACTTTTTTTTAAAATATTACGGATGAAAAACGCGTCGGACGTCGTATATCAACAGCTCTGAGAAACGACACGTCCAGAGTTTATTTAGTCCAGTCGAAAAGGTACCAGTAGATGTTATGTTTGAAGAAGATATCATTTGGACGACGTCTGGCGAAAATAATATTAAGTCTGTGGTATAGTGGCTTTTGTCAGAGAGAGAGAGAAAAAAAAAGGAAAGAAGGCTGAAAACATGGAGGCCCTGCTGGAAGGCCGAAAATATTCGCATCCAATACCTTGCCTTCCTTGGTGAACATCCGCGAGCCGCCGCTGTACCGCCAAGCTCTCGTCGGTTGCGAAGCCTGCAGCCGCTTCACGAAGCCGAACCGCAGGAGTCGACTTGCGCTTCGGCTTCTCGCTGTAGACGACGTAGATCAGTTCATTGTATAGTTCATATGGTTCACCCCTTTTAAGTGGCATGCTTTTCGAATGTGTATTATGTGTTACTAATTTATACAAACCCTATGACGGAAGATGATAGAAAGAGGGGCGGGAGAAGAGGCGCGAAGGACAGAGAGAGCCGTTCACCTGCGAAAGAGACGATGTACATTATTACCTTCCGCCGTGGTTGTGTCTGCTTGGTGTGCGAGTTTTCTTGTGTGTGCGACTCGTTTCTTGGCTTGCGCTTATACACACTTGTTAGGGCGTAACGAATGATGCCGCGTGCGACATTGCAGACGGTGACCGCGGAGTTCTTCCGGACAGCCGCGTATCATCCCGCTCTACATGCGAAATCCCCTCGTCTTTCTCATGGCAGATGTTCACTTCCATATCCCCCCCTCCCTCTCAAAAAAGGCATGTTGTGTGTTGTAAGGTATTTTTAAGGAGGACAACATACAATACGCGTCGTCTTTTTGTTGCTTTCATGTGGTGTTCTGATTTCCTCTTTATTGCCTGTTTTTTCGTGCTTTGTGTTGCCGCGTTTGTATTCGTACTTTTTTGTTTTTGTTCATCTTATTGTTTCTGAGAGTTGCACCCTGTGATGAAGAACGACACCCTGTATATAGACATCACGCCGTAGGCGCTTTATTTTTTTTTTTTTAGTAGCGATATAAGTGAGTGACACAAATGAGGAATCTTTTTAGAGGATATTGGTTACATTTAGGAGCGGCACGATGGTTTCAGGTGCTGTGAGATGAAGGCATCGCCGCAGCTTTTTTGTGTGCTTTAAAGCTTTGACAGCAGAAATTATTGTCGCCGCTTCCGAAGGACGCGGACAGAAAGAGTGCTGATGAGAAGCGTTTCACTCCGGTGTGGCGGCAAACGAAAATGGTAGCGAAAGGTGGGCCCATGAATTTCGTGGAGCTACTCGTTACTCTCTGAAAAATGAACGATTGTTTCCGCGGACACTCCGAGGCATGAAATTACGGCGGCAGCTACATTAATGAAGTTGGTTGCGGCGCACACCAAACTATTCTTTTTTTTTCTTTTCGCTCTCAGTGCAAACTGTAAACACCTGACAATATTGCGTAAAGGTCAGCTACTTAAGAATGTTATTGTGTGTTCAGGAGATGAAGAATGTATACCGGTGTTTTGCTGGGAGTTCGCAGGGCGCCGAACTCTTGCGTATAGCGTCCATCTCTGTCTAGAAAGGCCACGAACGTTCCTCAAATGCGGTCACATATACATAACGTGCGTGTAGATTTAATCTGTTCTCTTCAAAGATAATATATGTTTTTTTTTAATTTGATCAATCTGCTCTGCACAACACCTGTTCTTGGCCCAACAGTAGCGGCTGGCTCAAAGAAGAGCATGGCACACTGCTTAGAAAGGTGGGAGTCATTTTTTTTTTTTGCAGTACCCCGGCTGATCGGTAGACGCAATTATTTCTGACAGTTCTTTAAGCATGTCACGTGACATACTAACTTGAATGCATCAATCTGGAAACTTAAAATCTTGTTCGTGAAAAGTCAAGCGGATAAGACGGTTTCCTTTCATTTCTTGGCTCTTCGCGTGCATCTGCCACCATTCCTTGCCTATAGCGGAACTTCGTGTTGACCGACTATTGTGTATTCAAGCAGTGTGCGATGCCTTCCAATGTGCTGTACAAGAGAATGAGGTATAAAAAAAAAACAACAGGAAGAAGACATTTGCGCTTGGCGCTGAACGAACTCGACGCTGAATGATGTTCTGTCGGCTAGAGGCTACGCGCGGCTCTGTATCTTTTCTTTGGTTGTGTACATGAACAGGTTGCCTGAACAAAATGTACGTGTGCGGGGCTGAGTGACTAGTGTGCAAGGTTTGATGACTGCGTGAAATAAAACTCGATGAGTATATACTGTCTAAGTTTTGGTTCTCTTTCCTTGAGCGCGGAATGCGCTTATAGGATAATGATAAATTCTTCGCAGCGAGCCTTACGAGAAATCTTGTTCGTGGACTCACATGTAAATACATGGGAAAGGAAACACTTTTCGTCGGCAACCACTGCACCAAGTTTAATGAGGTCTGGTGCATTTAAAAGAAAACGTTAGTATCTTCTGACTGTTGGTAGCGCATTTTCGATATAAGCCGTCAATGCTTCAATAAAAATGGTTCAAAATCGCGAATTTTCAGGAAACTAGGCTATCAAGTTTAGAACTCTGTAACTCAGCAATGAAAGGCCATATCCTAGTTCTGTAAATTGCATCTACTAGTACTTCTAAAGCGGCCAATATTTATGTAATAAAGAAAGCTGTCAGATATACCACCGAAATGTGAGTAGGACTTTTGCGAAAACCTTCTAAAGAAGTAATAAATTAACGTTATATATAAATTGATACACTAAATTTGTCCGCTTTCGATGCTCTAACGGATGCAGTTGACATAACTGTGATATCTGTTCTTGGTGCAAAGCTACGAATTTGTAAACTTCTTGCGTCTATATTTTTTCCAGATTTACCCCTTTTTGAAAGTTCTTGTTAAAATATTCACGCCTTGAATAAAAATTCCGCTTCCAACAGTCACTGGAATTTGACTTTTTTTTTTCTCTCAAGTGCAACAAATTTCACTAAAATCGGCCCAGTGGTTATCCCAGAAAAGCGTTTCTACGTGTGTTTGGATAGGCGGCATCGGAGTTGGGCCCGAGCTAAAGATTCCTCTTAAAGATTCCTCTGAAAGATGTCGTCAAGCAGTTACAAGCAGCGACTCACAAACAGCCAAGAGATGATTATAAAAGTCAACGCGTGGCAGGGTCCAGTAGCAGCAAATTATAAATTGGACTCAACGTGAAGAGGGTTCACAGGAAACACATCATTAGCATTCAATCCGATATCTTCATTAGCTTAGGCAAAATGCAATTTAGGAAATTAGTTAGGCAAAAAGAAAAAAAAGTGGCCGATGTGATGCATCACCAAGATATTTATTAATGGAATATTCATCTGCAGGGCCGCACTGCATTTACCACAGGTGAGTGACCATCTGTCATAAACACCGGTGTGCGGTATTTAAAAGGTAAGGTAACTAGCAGCGGTCTTGTACTGCATAATGTTGAGGAGTGCAGCTGAGATCCACGGTGATGCGTCTTCGATGGCGCAATGCATAGGAGAAAACTTGTTTCCGGAAGTTGGAGAGAACCCTCGCTTTGCCACTGTAATCGCAGCTTGCTCTAAGCAAAGTATGAAAGAAATCTATTAATTGAAGCGAAGTGAAGTTTACTCGACATATACTGTGGAACAATATACCTTGTAAGTCAATAAGTTCTGATTACTTTTTTTAGAAAACTGCTTTGTGCTACCGCACACAGTAAAATGGTTGCATTGCTGTGAAGCATGGTTTCTTTTGGTACATGTCCTTGCATATTCTTCGCTTAATATCCAAATTCCTCGCTTCGTACAAAATCAAAACATGATTTAGCATCTGATGCTACAGGCGCGCATAAAGCGTAGCCTCTTAGTAAAGACAAGCCTCATGGCAACGAGGGCTTGCTCTCATTACCACCCTCCTCTCAATTTTTTTTACAAACTTATAAACGCCGACACGTATTTGTTTTCTTTTTTTAGCTCACCTCCACTACCGGCTAGCACTAACAGTTCCAAATATATTATTCCTTTTTTTTGTCACTGCAGCATTCTAGAAGAAAAGAAAAGGGGTACTTCAGCTCACCATTTCGTGGCTTTAAATTCATTGGCATACGTCACAACTTCCCAGTTGACCGAATTCCTCACAAATTGCCACCCACCTAGTTTCCCTACGGAAGAACAGAGAAATTTGGCTCACAGGAAAGTCAGAGATCGGCCTGAACTGTGGCGCACTAGCCTGCTACTCTGAACTGGCGAAGGGGTGTGAACGTGTAGTGATGAATGATGGCGAGAAGAAGTGAATGCTTGCGTACCTTAAACAGTGACCGCCACATCCGCGGGCATTCGAAATTTCCCATCTGCATCGAAAACACGCCGGCGCCTGTGTATGGGCCATGTGCATCATAGTAAAGCCACGCACGAGTGACACGATTAGGAAATTGGTATGAGGTCGCAAGGAAGCCATCCGCATTATATCAGCAATATAGCAATATGCCTCACTGTCGGCGAGTTCATGGCCGACTACGCCACAGTGACCTGGCGCACATTGAAACGTGATGTAGTGGCCACATTGCTGGCCACTGTTGTGAAACTTTGTGATTTCTAGTACCAGGTAGTAATATATGGCCCTTTCTTCAAAAAGCATTCCACCGCTTGCAAAGCTGATTCGTTGGAGTGAAAAAAACCAGGTCGGTCTCGCCGTCCATAGATGATCGGCCTCTTCGGAATCCGTTGATAAGATGGGGAAAGCCATAAGTTTTCTGAGTATAGACGTTCCAGTTTGCTCAATGACATTCGTTCCATAAGTTCAGCGACGCTGCTTGCCGAGGCTATCTATCGGTCGATAAGACAAAATATTGTATGGTGGTTTCCCGGGTTTCAGCAGAGTCACAAGACGGCTCCACTGTCAGTTGTCAGGTGCAGTGGCTGAGTGTATAGGGCGACAGAAGAACTTCCCGAGTCTCCATGCTAAGATGACGAATCACGGAGGAGGAGGAGGAAAAACTTTATTTGCTCTAATTGGTTAGAAATTAGCGGTGGCAGATGGGGTCGGCCGTCTTCACGGTCTTATTCCCCATCTGCGCAGGGTCGACGCCCCTATTCCAGGGCACCACTGAGGGTGGCTACTCGGTGAGCGTGCCTTACTAGTCCATGCTGCACTTTCGGGTCGCTGCTGGAGAGCACCCTCTCCCACTGCTCCGCACTCAGGTCTTTTATTTAAAAGAATGGTTGATTCTGAACGCATTCCCATGTAATGTGATATAAGGTGGGCTTGGCGCCGCACCAGGGGCAAATGTCTCTATACCGGGTGGGAAACATCTTGCTTAGTGTGTTTAGATTTGAGTATGTTCCTGCTTGCAGCCTCCTCCAAGAGGTTGCTTCATGCTGATTTAGGCTGTTGTGGGGTGGAGGGTATTTGATTCGGACCCCCTTATAGTAATTCAGAATGTCTGAGTAGCTTGGGTTGACTGGTATGGGTTCCTCAGGGTCGGTGCTTGTGGCCGCTCGGTTTGTGTGCTCTCGAGCTGCCTTGTCCGCCCTTAGGTTCCCTTCTATTCCAGCGTGTCCCGGCATCCAGAAAATTGTATGCCGGACTTTGTTGTTAGCCCTGCAGGAGCGAAGGATAAGAAGCGCTCTGCGTCCTATTCTGCCGTTCATGTAATTACGACACGTAGCTTGCGAGTCGGTGAGTATTGTTAAAGACCTTTCGGATCGGTAGCCCTCCACTGCCGCTAGAGCTACGGCTATTTCCTCAGCTTCCGTTACCAAGCAGTCCTCCATTGACGCGATGCTGATCTCTTTGTAGTCCTGGCTTATTACTATCGCAGCTGTCTTTACTAGGAGTGTGCGATGCCGGCTCGTCCTGGAGAGGATGACCGACTGGAAGCAGGTATCGCAGCGTCTCGAGCTCGCTCGTGCATGGTGAAAGTCATCACTAGGTGGTGGAGGCGCTCGCAACCAATTTGCAGAAATCTTCAGCGACCTCCGCTTGACACCAGCCTTGCTCACAGAGCTACAGCGGTGCAATGCCAAGGCGCTATGAAATAAAATCATGCATGCGCATCAGCGGGTAACTGTAGCCACTCAACTGTACCCCCGCCTTCACCAACCCTCACCGCCATCATAAATATTGCGCATGCCTGTGATCGCAAGTAAGAAAAGGAACAAAAATGGCTTCCACAGAAGCGTCCTCATGCCACGACAAACGTACTGGCTCGGCGCACTTATTCAACTTCTGCTGCGGTTTAATGCCCAGACCAAGCAGGCGTTTTTCAAACTCGGGAACTGAGGTACAATATACTATAGCAGATGTCTTCCAACAGGGTTGGCTGTGTGACTTTGGGAAATGGAGAGTTCAGGTTATTGTTAAAGGCCGAGTTACGCTCGAGACGCACCGCCGCACAAGGGCTTCGAGCGCCGCACATCAACGATGGTTTACGTGCTTCAGGCCCCTGGAGTAAAGTTCACGTTCTACTCTCCAGCACCCGCTAGCTTGTTTTAATATAATTGAAATTAAATTTTTAACTTTTTCACAACTATTACAATGCACTCGTGCAATGGTAACATCGGAAACAGTCCCAGGTAAGAGCTGAATCAGTAAAATTGACACCACTTTAATGACGCATCGGAGCTGCATCAGAGCTGCGTCTGCGCGGCCATACAAGAAATAAATGAAATTAATTAGCCCATGAAAAGTTGGAGGCCCTGCGCAGCAAAGTACTTATGTTAAACTATGAAACAAAGGTTTAGAAATGTTACAGCTTTAAAAACGGCTGCTCGACACCTTCCTGCATAAATGGGTTTTTCGCTTACACCACCTTCGAGACTTCCATCCGCAAAATCTGCTAAGAATGCACTCGACGCTAAAGTTAAGACCGCGCACAACTACTATAGCGGCAGACGTTGAGGGAACTACTTTATGGAACAACAATCTAGGACTGGGGTCTCGGAAGGCGTGCTAACCTTATAGGACTACTGTTAACAGACATGGCTTCACTACTGCTCAGCTTGAATTGAAGTTGATACATGTGCCCTAAGTTGAATAATTAAAAGTAATTAGTGTCTTTTTATTATAACTACCTGGACGCTGTGACATATCAAGCAGGTAATATCTGTCTCTTCAAGAAATACACTTGAAAAGGCGGAACATGTTCAAAATAAACCTTTATGGTTTTCTTAATATAAGGCACAGGGATGCACGCGAACACCACCTGTGCAAATAAGTTATGTGGCCAGGGGGACACAAAGTCAGATGATAATTATCGCTGTCAGCCGCCCAATTAACTACCGTTGAATAATTGACTTTTTTTTTTACTGCAGTCAATGGGTACGTTTGTATTGAGAAGTTAGAGGCAGTCGTGTATCTACACTGTATTAGTTGGAAGAATTATTCTAGCGTGCCTGAGCTCCGAGATATCCGACTCCAAATTTTAATTGTCGTTCGCACGATTACGCATGTAAGAGAGTGAGGATCGGCGCAAAGCTCTTCCCTGATGTGACGCGGCTGTTGCGAGCGGCGTTTAGTCTGACAGCGGGGCGGAGGCATAGGCAAAGATGATAACTGTCCCCCGTCCCCTCTCAGCTGGCGAAATCAAGATATGACAGCGAGGTGTGCCGTGCAGTTGTTGCTCTTGATTTCAATAAAACTTACAGTACTTGGATATAATAATCATCATCATCAGCCTGGTTACGCCCACTGCAGGGCAGAGGCCTCTCCCATACTCCTCCAACTACCCCGGTCATGTACTAATTGTGGCCAAGTTGTCCCTGCACACTTCTTAATCTCATCCGCCCACCTAACTTTCTGCCGCCCCCTTCTACGCGTCCCTTTCCTTCGAATCCAGTCCGTAACCCTTAATGACCATCGGTTATCTTCCCTCCTCATTACATGTCCTGCCCATGCCCCATTTCTTTTTCTTGATTTCAACTAAGATGTCATTAACTCGCGTTTGTTCCCTCACCCCAATCTGCTCTTTTCTTATCCCTTAACGTTACACCCATCATCCTTCTTTCCATAGCTCGTTGCGTCGTCTTCAATTTAAGTAGAACCCATTTCGTGAGCCTCCACGTTTCCGCCACGTACGTGAGTACTGGTAAGACACATTTGTTAAATACTTTTCTCTTGAGGGATAATGGCAACCTGCTGTTCATGATCTGAGAATGCCTGCCAAACGCACCCAAGTCCATTCTTATTCTTCTGATTATTTCCGTCTCATGATCCGGATCCGCAGTCACTACCTGTCCTAAGTAGATGTATTCCCTTACCACTTCCAGTGCCTCACTACCTATCGTAAACTGCTGTTTTCTTCCGAGACTGTTAAACATTACTTTAGTTTTCTGCAGATTAATTTTTAGACCCACCCTTCGGCTTTGCCTCTCCAGGTCAGCGAGCATGCATTGCAGTTGGTCCCCTGAGTTACTAAGCAAGGCAATATCATCAGCGAATCGCAAGTTACTAAGGTATTCTCCATTAACTCTTATCCCCGATTCTTCCCAATCCAGGTCTCTGAATACCTCCTGTAAAACACACGCTGGGAATAGCATTGAAGAGATCGCATCTCCCTGCCTGACGCGCTTCTTTATTGAGATTTCGTTGCTTTCTTTATGGAGGACTACGGTGGCTGTGGAGCCGCTATAGATATCGTTCAGTATTTTTACATACGGCTCGTCTAAAGCCTGATTCCTCAATGCCTCCATTACTGCTGAGGTTTCGACTGAATCAAACGCTTTCTCGTAATCAATGAAAGCTATATATAAGGGTTGGTTATATTTGCCACATTTCTCTATCACCTGATCGGTAGTGTGAATATGGTCTATTGTTGAGTAGCCTTTACGAAATCCTGCCTGGTCCTTTGGTTGAGAGAAGTCTAAGGTGTTGCCGATTCTATTTGCGATTACCTTAGTAAATACTTTGTAAACAACGGACAGTAAGCTGATCGGTCTATAATTTTTCAAGTCTTTGGCGTCCCCTTTCTTATGGATTAGGATTATGTTAGCGTTCTTCCAAGATTCCGATACGCTCGAGGTCATGAGGCATTGCGTATACAGGGTGGCCAGTTTCTCTAGAACAATCTGCCCACCATTTTTCAACAAATCTGCTGTTACCTGATCCTCCCCAGCTGCCTTCCCCCTCTGCATAGCTCCAAAGGCTTTCTTTACTTCCGGCGTTACCTGTGGGATTTCGAATACCTCTAGACTATTCTCTCTTCTATTATCGTCGTGGTTGCCACTGGTACTGTATAAATCTCTATAGAAATCCTCAGCCACTTGAACTATCTCCTCCACATTAGTAATGATATTGCCGGCTTTGTCTCTTAACGCATACATCTGATTCTTGCCTATTTCTAGTTTCTTCTTCACTGCTTTTAGGCTTCCTCCGTTCCTTAGAGCATGTTCAGTTCTATCCACATTATACTTGCTTATGTCAGGTGTCTTACGCTTGTTGATTACCTTGGAAAGTTCTGCCAGTTCTATTCTAGCTGTAGGTTTAGAGGCTTTCATACATTGGCGTTTCTTGATCAGATCTTTCTTCTCCTGCGATAGCTTACTGGCATCCTGTCTAACGGAGTTACCACCGACTTCTACTGCACACTACTTAATGATGCCCTTAAGATTGTCGTTCATATCTTCCACACTAAGGTCCTCTTCCTGAGTTAAAGCCGAATACCTGTTCTGTAGCTTGATCCGGAATTCCTCTATCTTCCCTCTTACCGCTAGCTCATTGATCGGCTTCTTATGTATCAGTTTCTTTCGTTCCCTCCTCAAGTCTAGGCTAATTCGAGTTCTTACCATCCTATGGTCACTGCAGCGCACCTGGCCGAGCGCGTCCACATCTTGTATGATGCCAGGGTGTATGATGCCTTGGAAATCACCAGTCACTTTAGTTGTGTAGCCCAGGCAAGGTCCATGCCGGCTCGTCTCGTCACCCTTAGCACGCGCACTGCCCTCCGGCTTCTCCACTCGCGCCATTATCTCGGCATGGCAGCTGCCGCTATCGTTACAGGCTGCGCGGTCGTATGTTACGACAGCAGTACCGGGTTCTTCGATTTTTTTTATTTCGCCAGCCGAAAAGGGAAGGGGGACAGTTATCATCTTTGCCAATGCCTCCGCCCCATTGTCAGACTAAACGCCGCACGCAACAGCCGCGTCACATCAGGGAGGAGCTTTGCGCCGATCCTCACTCTCCCGCAGGCGCAATCATGCGAACGACAATTAAAATTTGTAGTCGGATATCTCGGGGCTCAGGCACGTTAGAATAATTCTTCCAACTAATACAGTGTAGATACACGACTGCCTCTAACTTCTCAATACAAACATACCCACTTACTGCTGTAAAAGAAAAAAAGTTAATTATTCAACGGTAGGTAATTGGGCGGCTGACAGCGATAATTATCATCTGACTTTGTGTCCCCCTGGCCACATAACTTATTTGCACAGGTGGTCTTCGCGTGCCTCCCAGTGCCTCATTTTAAGAAAACCATAAAGCTTAATTTTGGACACCCGGTATGTCACTGACGATAAAAAAATAAAATTGTTCAAACTTAAAAAAAGAACAGCTGGTACATTTACGTTATCGAAACACACGCCGAAAAATTCTGCCACCTCGCCGCAGAGAACTCTACCGCTTCATGCGCGACGTGCTGGCTATGCGCGCATAGAACCATTTTCCTGGACTAAATTCCAGTCCCAGCTCGCGGACGCTAGAGGCACTGGTTTTCCTCAGACTTTTTCGTTTGCTAACTTGTTTTATTGGAACGATGGAACGTGTTTTAAATGTGAAGATATCTACTTAACTGTCTGTTTAGGCTTCTCTGACCTCCTTGAAGCCCTTGAGTTGAGGGATAGCAGGGGGAAAGTAAACATGTCCGCAATAGAGATTATTAAAAGGTGATTGGAGGGTTGGTGGCACAGAAGTAGGGTGACTGTAAACAACGGAGGCGTACAAAACAAAGTTACCAAAAATGGCCCCGACAGTTTTATGTTTACCCGCCGCCGTGGTGGCTTAGCGGCTATGGTGTTTCGCTGCTAAGCACGAGGTCGCGGGATCACATCGAGGCCTCGGCGGCCGCATTTCTCTGCGACAGCCAAATGCTAAAATGCCCGTGCCCCGTGCACTAGGGACACGTTAAAGATCCCCTGGTGGTCAAAATTCATCCTGAGTCCCGCACTACGGTGTGCCTCATAATGAAATCGGGGTTTCATCACATAAAGCCACATAATTCAATTTAATGTTTGATATTGTGAATTGTATTTCTGTTAAAAAAAGAAGGTATGTAGGACAGTAGGCAAAATAAGAAAAAAATATGCGTGGCTCTGCTCTCGTAAATACCGGAGACCAGCCGAGCGGGGAGAAGGCCAGTGAAGTAGTGCCACACCGCACACTTAGTCTAACGTTTGCTGCGCTTACGCCAGCTCCGCGGGTCTCTGGTGTTTGCGATAGCAGAACCACGCATAATTTTTTTTCCACTGCGAGAAAGAGGAGCGCCGAAGCGAGCGCGCGGGTTTTTGTCGGAGAGCAATGACGTCCCACCACCTGTGTCTCCGCCGCGCTGCTCCTTCTCCCCCGCTAGGCTCCACCCACCCTGGCCGCGTCGTTATGGTGCGCGATGCTATTTTTATTCTCTGCTTACACACTCTCTCTCTCTCTTCCCAGCTCGGCGAAGCTGCGGACGTCAAGAGAAACCCAGCGAAGTTCTAACAGCTCCATCGTAAAAGAGCTTGGTGGCGCAACCCACTGCTCCATTTCAAAGGGGACGCTCGTGGTATCATATCCATCCTTTTTTCATTTCCTTCTTTTTATATACATACTACATGACAAGTAATAAGATCGGTTGCCCATGGAGCAGCAATGATGGAGCGTTTACACATTCATCAGCAGCTTTTGAAATGCAATGCATCTCAAAATTTCCCTATCTAACTGCCTGGCGAACCGTCTGAGCACTGATTCACCACTGACGTCAGTGGTCAATGTGTAAACGATCCGTCCCTGGCACTCACTGATAAAGAAGTGTTGTACCTTGAGAAGAACCTGATCAATACTTTGTAATGGCTTGCTGTTGGCGCCTATAGGCTTCGTTGCGCGTTGGTTTTCTCCTACGTGGCATATTCGTTTATGCGTCTGTTTGCGCATTTGTTTGAGTATAAGGTGGTTCCTTGCATGTTTTTCTGAATAAAGCTTGTCAATTGAAGTCTAGCGCTCTGTCCTGTCTCACCTTTTTTTCCGTTAGTCTTGTTAGCACTAGTAATTATGTTCAGATAATGAAGGGTGCGACGATCCATTGACCGAGGCTTACCCCCGTGTGTCTCATAGCTTTTTCCTTCATCTCGCGACACCTGAAAACATGGCCACAGTCATTTCCAGTCTAAAAAAACACAGGGCCTGGTCTTGTCCATCCCTCTTAAAGATGATAGCGTGCCTAATATCTGAAATATTTTGTCACACAGTGAACCTTATCTTTAACACAGGAATCTATCCAAGTTACTTGAAAAACGCCAAAATAATCCCTGTTTTCAAGAAGGGAAATAAGCGTCTGACATCTGACTACCACCCTATTGCTATAATTTCGTTCTTTAGTAAAATTATCGAAAAACTAATCGTAATACGCTTACCAAGTTATTTATTAAAATTTTGTATCCTATCACCAAATCAATTTGGCTTTAGGGAGGGATACTCGACTGATTTAGCATTAATATTTCTAACAGACAAGATTCGGCAGGTAATTTACGCAGGAAATTTTGCTGACGTTTTATTTATTGACCTTTCGAAAGCGTTCGTTTCATTTGTTCATAACATACTTTTTGATAAATTAGACTCTGTCGGTATAACTGGCCCGGCACTGCGATTATTGCGTAACTATCTGAGAGATAGCGAATATATTGTATCAATATCTAGTACTTCCTCACATCCTAAAACAACTAACATTCGTGTACCACAAGGGTCTATATTAGGACCTCTCTTGTTTTTAATGTACGATAATGACCTCTCGCAGTGCCTAAAGTCCTCAGACTGTATCCTTTACGCTGATGACACTACTGTCTTCTCCTAAGACAAAAGTCTTGATTCATTAATGTACAAGCTTACCCAGACGCGACTAACATTGCAACCTCGTGCCGACTAAACAGATTACACATTAATACTGTAAAGTCTACCTTCATCAGTTTCTCAGCTAAACAAGAGCTTATCTCAGTGTCTCCATCGCTAACCTTTGCTTCCAGCACACTTTATCCTACTGATAGTGTACTGTTTCTTGGCATCATACTAGATACACACCTAAAATTTGATGAGCATGTTTTATCCTTAACAAAGAAGGCAGCATTACGGGATTAGAATATTAAATAAAGTTCACAATTTCTTGAATGTGAAGACACTCATCTGCCTCTACTACGTCTTTATCCACACGCATATTAATTATTCCATATCATCACGGGGGAACACGTATTCCACACATTTATCCCCACTACAGCATACCCAAAATCAAGCAATTCGCATAATTGCACGTAGCAGCTACACATCGGAAACATCTCCATTGCTCAGCTGTAACGGTATTTTATTGTTACAGAAACTAAATGAATACTCACATGGAATGCTTGTTCATAAATCTGTTAACGGAAACCTCCCATTCCCTATAATTACTAACAGCCAGTATCCACACTCCACGTCCACCCGTTTCGTTTCTACCAACAGCTATTTAATACCAAGTCCTAGAACTAAGTATGGAAAATTTACTACGAATTTTTCAGTCACGCTACTATGGAACTCATTACCGTGTCATATTAAGATACTCCCTCCTTTTTACACATTCAAATCAAATATCCGTAAATACTTGCACTCAACATAATAATTTCATCAGTACCATTATATCAATAATTGCTTTGTGTCGTTAAATATTTTACAGCGTTAGCTAGTGACTGATTTAATACGGTGTCTCGTGTGCTTGCATATAGCTGCTTTGTATTTACATATCCTACTCATTTCTAATGGGAGGTCCCCTGTACAGTCTGTTGACTATGGGACCTCCCTCTGTGTATCTGTAGAATCCCCATTTGTAACCTTATTATTAGGCGCAGTAAAGAACTCTCGAACAGCAAATGTATCAACACCAACTATCCCAACTTTCTGCGTTCATTAATGCCTCTTGTCGTCTCTGAAATACAAGCACGGACTCCACAGCCAGCGCCGCGCACGCTACAAACACCGCAAAGCTACCCAGCGCGGAAGCTGTACGATAGCGTAGTGGTCAGCTTGCCACCGACACACGCACCCACGAACGTATGCGCGCACACGCCAACGCAGAAACAACGTTCGCGACGAAAGACGCGAACACGAGATTGCTGCCGCCTTAGGAAATCCCCTATGGTAGTCAAAGCAAATCTAGATTGAGAGCGACATCGCTATGGACCAAGTACTTTGACTATACAGGAAAACCACATCTGCCCAAGAAGTTCTTTATTTCACGTAAGTGGACTCGTTGTTCATCATCGCTGACCGTCCAAGAGGTAACGTGCACTGAAGCATCTGGGGTGTCGCATTATAATCAGTTAGAACTTATCTTCTTCACGTGGAGCGAAAAACGAGGTGTGTAGGTCACGTGCAGTCACAAACTGTACAGAATACTACAGCAGCACAGGTACAGCAGAGACGTCTTAGTGCACTCGTTCAACGACACGTCTTCAGATAATTCTGCAGATTGCAGAAAACCCTTTTTGTACCCAACGGGAACTAACTCCAGTTTGGTTAGCATGTTTAAGGAGTGAACTGCAGCCACCAATAGGCCGTCTACCTAGTTTCCTGTTATGGCAATTTAACTAGGAATTTGCTGAAAATAAACTTGATAGCTGGACTACAAAGCAATTAGTGGTTATTGTCTTTGCAACTACATATGATAGCGATCATGAATCAGTATAAAAATTAAATTTAGCTAGCGTCTCTAGAACTGATTTTGAGTCAGACTATATTTATTGTGTACTATACACAATCGTAACTTAATTCGTTGCCAGTCATGCAGCTCGTAGGCTGAATTCCAAACAGCTCTGAAAAAGTAGACGACGCCTTCGAAGACAAACGGTGATACCTACTTTCACTATGCACCGCGCCATAGAAATCAGACTTGAATCTGCTCAATGTCATAGGTGCATCAGTAAATACGAATGTGTGTGGCCGTATTGCAGCCGACTCCAAGGAGAGCACATCACGTTTCTGAGTTACGACTGGCTACAACACCACAAGCAGGTAAAATGCTACAAGCAGGTATCTGACAACCTAGATTACATTTTCCCCTGCTCTATTGAAGCCACGAAAACAAGTGACGATATTTTAATACAGTGTAATGTCCTTCATCTCCATATATATAAGGAAAGCACAGAAATCGAGGCAGTACTCCTAGTATTTGAAAACATCCACGGGGAGATTAGTATAGGAAGGGATAAGCAAAAGGACCCTGGATAATTAATGCAGGAGAATGGATCTGTTAGGGCGTAAATGTAATTTACAGTGAGCTTTTTTTAAACTTGGAGCACTTTTTAAGAAAACCTCCCAATGTTACTAGAATCACGTCGCCACAGATTATCTAATCTTCAAGAAAAACCAATGCAATCCATTATTAATAAAAATAATTGGAATAATGAACTTCTCAGTCACAAATTTACGGCAAATGTCTATATTAAAATTTTAAAAGAATCATCATAAAAGTCTAGTTCCTTGCTTAAACGTTTAAAAACGGCCATGTAGGCCTAAAATTAGCTTGCACGCAGCATGGCGTAAAATCTTGCTTTGCACCTATTTTACAGTGCGGACAAATTGCCAATCACCATCTTAATTACTCCGTTTGGTTCTGTGCACAACTCCCGACTGAATGCATAGCCACTCCAGCAGCCTGGACCATAAGGACCATTTCATTGCGCCTTACTACGTCACACGTAGGCTGTACCGCGAGCCGCGCATTGCACTGCTACGCGCGTAATCAGGTAAATTCAACAAATGTCCTGAGGTCAATTATTAAAGCGAAGCTGTATATGGCTAGCCGATTCGTCCATCCGTCCGTCCGTCTGTCGCCTGTATGCCGAAAACTCCACCGGTGCAACACCATGCGCATGCGCGAACAAAAAAAACAAAAATAGAGGTACGCGATTGGCTGCGCCAGTAGTGACGTCGTTGCCATTAGTCGCAGCCGAACACGCGTGCAGCAGTTTCTCTCCGGCTCCGAAATGGGTAGGCCAAGCGTCATACGTACTGCTGAGGAGCAGGCAGCTTTCGATCAGCAACACCGCGAGCAGAACCGGGAACGAGCTCGTCTACGCCATCCCGATGCTGCAGCTAGGGCACAAGAACAGGCTCGTGCAGCCGAGCGCAAGCAGGAACTCTCCGGCAGCCTACCAAGCCATCGTTTAATGAACCATCGGGATCAACTATCCCTTCGGGATCAAAATACCGGGGCTGCACGTTTCAGCTTCGCTGGTTAACCATCTGTACGGAGTGCTTGGGCGGTGATTTCTTTCGATTGGCACAGACGTTTTGAAATGTTGAAACACGAAACTAGTCTTTTATGACGATTCTCTTAAATGTTTTATATAGACACGTGCACTAAAGTTTGTAGTTCAGACGTAAATAATCTAATTACTTTATTTTGGCGAGCGAATTCATCTTTGTTTTCTTGCAGGTTATGTCCTCCTGGGCACATAATTATTGTGTAGTAATGTGGTTTGAATAACCTTTCTGCGATATTTTTAGAAGAGTGTTTGAAGTAAGAGTGTTTTACATCATGTAGTGTTCGTATAGTTAAACTATTGAATTGATCATATGTTAAATATCTTGTGCATCCTTATATTGTAGCTATATGTTGTACCACTTTTTAACTTTTTACACTGTTAATTTGTGGCTTTTTCTCCAGTTTTTTTTTTGCTGCTTTTGTATCCAGTGATGACTGTTCTCTTTTTTTTTTATCATTCACACTGAGTGTTGTGCTTATGGGTAGCTGGTGCTCGGTCAGGCATTTATTTGCTTTTTCGCCAGCGTCCACGGAAGCTTTGTACATAATTTTCCGAAAATAAAACATATATCAAAAAAAGAAACACTGTATAGGTGTCATATTTTATTAAATTTAAAATAAAATGTGTGCAAGAGAGGTTGGCATCAAGGGTGCTTCCGGCTACTCTGTCTTAGGCAAGCAGTACTTATAAAATATTGCCGGCTGAAACAAACAAACGAGAGTAAAGACAGAGACAGTACGTAACAAAGATAGGCTGGCAAAGACACACACTCACACACACACACACACACACACACTCACACACACACACACACACACACACACACACACACACACACACACACGCACGCACGCGCGCACACACACACACACACACACACACACACACACACACACACACACACACACACACACACACACACACACACACACACACACAACAAAAAAAAGATAAAATATCAACATGAACGGTAGATGTAGCTCGAAAAGCGCTAACGTAGAGTTCACATAAAGGTCAAACTGGCACATGGTACTCCACAAGACAAAATTTGCACAGCAAGTGATATCATTTGTAATTCACTTTTATTTCGGGGGAGCGCAGTCTACTGCGTGTACTGGAGAAGAACGAGCAGTATGCACTGCTTCGAGAAAGACGACGACGACGACATATATGCAAGCTTACACCGCAGTTTGTAACGAAGTCAATCAAGATCAACGACACTTTACAAAAGCATTAAAATGCCGCGCATAACCGCAGAACATAATTACTATGCTCTAGCAATTACCTGCAATTCTTGTCACTTCCTAAAATTCTCTAAGGCGCTAACTGCGCGCTTTTGCAGTTCAGTTGTTGTGCACGGCCCCAACACTTTCTCCGATGTGGGTGGATATTCGTCCAGAGCACACACTCTAGCTCGCAATATTTTTCTATGCTAAGCATAAATACTGCAGTGCAACAAGTTGTGTTCTATATTTTTTTTCTGAATCCGAGCAAGAGCACACCGCACTTCCGGCTCGTTCTATTCTACGTAAAAACTCTTTGTTTACAGACGTAATCTGTGTATTACTGTTTCGGGAGAGCGTATAACCGTTAGTGGAATAGTGAAGTGTATTTTTGGGTCAATATGAAATAAAACGGAGGTTCCACCATCGTTTTCAAACCAACTATCTCTCGATAATTTAATCGGACTGAATGTTGACGTAAACTCTTGAGCGCATCAGTTAGAGAGTTATCAGTTGAGTTTAATTTTCAATATGCGCCGCACGTGCTAAACTGCCTGCTTCTGTGTTTCCTGGATACCACAGTGAATAGGAATCAACCGAAATAAAATTTAATGTTGCATGTCTACCGTCATTATATGCATATACCTTTTGTACTTCACATACAAGAGCATGTTTTTTTTTACATGCTTGTGGAATTTATGCTCAATAACGATGCGTGATAGTCGGTCAGGATGACTCATTTGAGTGGGTGTGGTTGTGAGCATATGAAGGTCAAGACAGGCATTATGGCATAAAATTCTGCTGTGGTAGAGGAAAGGACGCTTGATAATTGGACGTTTCTTTGTTTTCTCGTGTAGGGCATGTAGAGTCTGTATTGTGCACAAATTTTCTTTCTTTGCAAGATGAAATCTGTCAACACAATGAAATGCGAACCTCCGCTTAAGGCCCTAATTTTCATATATATCATCAGTGCTGGAAACTTTCGTTATTGGATAGTCACCAAAAAAATGAACGATTGTTCACTTAATGAACGGCGGCGTTCACAAGAGGCTTCGCAACAGTACAGTGCCAGTATATTGCGGGCTTCGTAACTACGCAGATGTCATGCCAGACGGGCGAGAATCATGTCCATTTCAACGTTAGTTGCGGGCAACGCAGGAGGGAGATATGACTTCGACTCAGTCGGTGAATTATTAAGGCCTGCGTGATAGAAACGAACCGCAAAGTCTACAGCAGCCTGAAGCAGCGCCGGCACACCATTGTTCCTCCGTTCATATATCAATCTATGCGCATGACATCTGTCTATGGATGTCCGGTTCAGATTGTGCTGAAGTACTAACTCCTACTTCAAGGGAGCATGAACATTACCAGACGCTTTTTCACGGAGAGTGGTATAGATTTCTCAGCCGAGAAATACATCGTCCAGCCCTTCACAAGAAGAGGAAGTAAACACCTCAAGACCTCTATCAACCAGACCGTAGTGTCTGTGGAACGGGTTCATTGTTTTTGTACATTGTACATCGGACAAGTCACTTTTCTGCAATGCCCACATATAGCATCATGAAAAGAACGTAAACCGAATCCTCATCGTACTACGATGCATCTCGGGCTCCAGATGGGGTAGCGATTTGGAATCATTGATATAGCTACATGTCGCACTTGTTCGTCAAGCGATCCCATATTCTCTCCCTACAATGCATATTATGGGCGCTATAACGTAAAATTATTCCAAAGTTTTTTATTTCAATTCTGCAATCAGCCCTCCGCGATTGGTCAAAAACATTTTGGACCACCCCCACTTCACCTGTCTGTCATGCGACGTCATGAAAACCGTGATAGCTCCCCATCTGATATGACGTGTACACACGGATTATGCATGATTCGATCGAACAAAAGAAAAACAGTTATTTCTGATTCGACGCCTTTTCGCCATTAGCCCTCGGCTATTGGTCAAAAGTTTTCGGGCTGCACCCGCTTAACCTGCCTGTCATGCGACGTAACAAAACCGCAATACCTCGCCGCGACAAATTGACGTGTACGCGTTAAAGATGCATTAATATGCCGAACAAAACTGAATTTTTTTCTGAATAGCCGCAGGCTGGGGCCCTATAACGTAAAACTATTCCAATATGTTTCTATTCCAATTTCCTGACGTCAAATTTGCGTAACCACCGACGCAAACACCGGGCGGTCACCCGCAGGGTTGTCTGAACAGACCAATCAAACGCTCTCCTCGTTCATAGGAGGTCACTTTTGTTTGCTTGAAAAACGAATAACATTGCCTACACTGAACGGCTTGTCGTATCTAATTGGCTGACAAGAGGCGAGGACAACGCTCAAGTGGAGAGGGATCCACTAGGGCAGAGCCAGTGCACTGAAAATCGATAACCGGATGAAGAGGGTGGTGCCAGCGTCTGCGATTGGTCGGCTTTCCCTTACTTAGCTTGTGGTGGCTGGTCGAAAATCGCGGCGGCATGCAACGGAAGCTTAAGAATGACGCTAAAACTGAATCTCAGCAGAGAAGAGTTGGCAGAATGAGGTGGTAAACGTGCCTAAAGCGCCTGAAAACGTTACACGGGCACGCAAGAGGCTTTATTAAACGCAAATACACCCATGCTCTCCGGCAGGTGCGAGTAGCCAGCGTCTCAGCGATCGGCGGCAGGTATCTTTTATTCCTTTCGGAAAGGGGCAGCCTGCGGCTATTCCGAAATAAATTCAGTTTTGTTCGGCATATTAATGCATCTTTATCGCGTACACGTCACTTTGACGCGGTGAGTTTGTGCGGTTTTGTGACGTCGCGTGACAGGCAGGTGAAGTGGGTGCAGCCCGAAAACTTCTTACCAATAGCCGAACGCTAATGGCGAAGAGGGATCGAATCAGAAATAACTGTTTTTCTTTTTTCTGTCAAATCATGCATAATCAGTGTGTACATTTCATATCAGATCGGGAGGTATTGCGGTTTTCGTGACGTCGCGTGACAGACAGGTGAAGTGGGGAGTGGTCGAAAAAAGTTTTTGACCAATCACGGAGGGCTGATAGCAGAATTGGAATAGAAAAGTTTGGAATAGTTTTACGTTATAGCGCCCCTGCTCCGTTCAGTAAGGAATAAAAGATGGCTGCCGCCGATCGCTCAGGCACTGGCTACTCGCACCTGCCGGAGAGCATTGATTTATTTGCGTGTGATAAAACTTTTTTCGTGGCAGTGTAACGTTCTTGAGGACTTTCGGCAGATTTACGACCTCGTTCTGCCAACTCTAGTTTGCTAAGGATCCGTTTTAGCGTTATTCTTAAGCTTATGTTGCATGTAGCCGCGATTTTCGACCAGCCACCGCAAGCTAAGTAAGTGAAAGCCGACCAATCGCAGACGCTGGCACCATTCTCTTCATGCGGTTATCGATTGCCCCATCAAATGCCTATCCACTTGAACCTGCTCCTCGCCTCCTGTAAGCCAATCAGATAAGACAAGTCGCTCAATGTAGGCAATGTTATTCGTTTTTCAAGCAAACAAAAGTGACCTTCTACGAACGAGGAGAGCGTTTGATTGGTTTGTTCAGACAACCCTGCGGGTGACCGCCCGATGCTTGCGCCGGTGGTTACGCAAATTTGACGGCATGAGATTGGAATAAAAACATATTCGGATAGGTTTACGTTATATGGCCCTATATCTCAATCCAGCGAATACCGCTTAACTATACCATGATCACACGAAGTCTAAGGATAATTTTGTCTTGTGGTGCCTCGTTTAGCATTGTCTAGCCTTGTGATAGTTGAGGCAAGTACTGTGCATGCAGGAAGCCTGTTGTCACGCTATCCAGCCGTCGTCACGGCACGACAGTGATTATGCATAATGTAACAGCAGAAATGGATGACACACAAAGACGAAGAAGGAAACGGGGCAAGCGCTGACTCACAACTAAGTTTTATTCGCGCAAAACAAGCTAGTATATATATTCACACAAAATCAAAATAAATTGCATTAACGCAAGCATATGTCTCCATCAGTACCTTTCCTACAGCGAGCTATCAAGGTACGCCAGTTTCTTCTGTAATAGTGTAATCGAAGGCTGGAAAATGCAGTCAGCACCTTTGCGCACGATTTGAGCAGCTTCAACTACTAACCCCGTGTACTGATCCTTATGTTTAAACAGAACACGAGATTCCGCGAACAAAGGCGATCCCTCGCAAACACAGCAATGCGTGGACACAATCGCATTCTTATTTTTGTTAAGTGAGGGGGCATGCTCCCTCAGTCTAACATTTATGCATCGACCCGTCCACCCTATGGATAATCGGCCTCAGGTAAGTGGAAAGGCGTACACAACACCAGCTTTGCATGTTACATACTTGTTAACATGCTTGACCTCAAACACAGCAGCGGGATGTTACACCTACCTTTTGCTCACCTTTCAACGGCCGGGAAAATCGCCCCTAATTTGCCAGGAGCGCAAGAAATACTTCTATTCCTTACCGACCCGAAATATACTTAACGCCATGTGACAATTCATGCGCGCAAGGCATGGCCGCTACGTTCCTCTTGTCACGTTTCTCATTACATTGACTTTCTTTCTTACCTTCTTTATTTTTACTGAAGACGGACCAACGCCGTCTAGCTATACCAGTCGTTGTGTACCACAAGGCGGAGTACTCAGCCCGAACCTGTTCAACCTGGTTTCGCCGATTCGTTACCGCAAACCGTTCATCTCTTCGTATATGCAGACGACATTTGCATATGGGCTTCAGGAGTGACATGTGTACAAGTCCGCGCACGACTTCAGAAGGCTTCAACGGCCGTGTCAACATACCTAAGAAGGCAAGGCTTGGGGCTTTCCCGTGAGAAATGTTCACTCGTTGCTTTTACTCGCAAAGCGTTGGCCCCGTATGCATTGCGGATTAATGACCAAACTGTACGAGGCAGACGAACCCACCGCTTTCTTGGCGTCATCATTGATAGGGACTTGTCTTGGAGCCCTCACGTCTCGTACATGACAAAGCGTTTGGCCGCCATCGTGCACGTTCTTGCGTTTGCCGGCGGTAAGTCCTGGGGCGCAACAGTACCATCAATGTTGCAACTATATAAGGCACTGTTCTTGGGATTCCTGCGGTACAGCTTACTTGTACTAGGAAATACTTGCACTACAAATATCCACAAACTCCAGAGTGTGCAAGCACAAGCACTCAGAACTTGTCTCGGTCTCCACAAATCTACGTCATCGATGGCAACAGTCGCCATTGCCGGAGACACTCCTTTGACAGTTTACATAGATACAGATGTCCTGAGAGCACATATCCGACACCTGACTGGCTCCCTCATACCATCTTGCTTGCTTGCCAGCAAAGAGGCACCATTCAACTTTTGCCAAAAGTTTTGTAAGACATCAGTTCTACTTTCCTTCAGAATTTACGCCTGGTACACGATTATCAGACCCATTGTGGTTTCTGCACCGGCCGCAAGTGCAAATGACAATTTCAGGGATGTTGCGTTTCGCCTGCGACACGTGGTTTTGCCGGCGCGACTGCGGCGGGGCGGCAGACATTTTGGCCCGATCGTCGTCGCCGCAACACTCATCGGCAGGTGTTTCCAGGCGCGACTGCGGCGATGCGACCGCAAAGGATCACCCTCTCATTCCAGTCATTGTGCCCGAAACAGGCGATGCCAAAGCAGGGATCACCCTCTCATTCCAGTCATTGTGCCCGAAACAGGCGATGCCAAAGCAGGGATCATCCTCTCATTCCAGTCATTGTGCCCGAAACAGGCGATGCCAAAGCAGGGATCATCCTCTCATTACAGTCATTGTGCCCGACCGGCAGCGCTACAACAGGGTGCTACGAGATCGTGCTCGACATGGTGCTACGGCAGCGCTACAACAGGGTGCTACGAGATCGTGCTCGACAGGGTGCTACGAGATCGTGCTCGTCATGGTGCTACGGCATCGCTACGACAGTGTGCGTCACCATTAGCCCATTGTACATTCACGTGCTCGTCTTTTGAGGGGTTCCTTCTTGCCCTCAACTGCGAGAGTATAAAAACAGCTGCCCCCGGACGCCAAAAGGAGGGCTCCGATTTCTTCTGTTGAGTGAAGTGCTCTCCCGTCTCTCTACTTCGGTCAAACCTGACCGCCAACTCTTTGCGATGTTAAAATAAACAAGTTGTTTCGTTGTTACCAGTCGACTCATGCTTTGCCGGGACCTTCGGATGCTTCCAGTTGTACCCCAGGCCGCCAGGCCAACGCTACCCTTGGGGCTTGCGACCCAGGTACAACCACGGGCGTCAGCGCCGAGTTCCCAACAGATCGTACCAGCGGTGCGATCCAAACATCTGGTTGGCAGCGGTGAGATCGCCTCCGACTTCAAACAACTGTCTGCCAGCGGTGAGATCGCGACAACGGAGGCCAGCAGCGAAGAGATGCAGTTGACTGTATGCTGAGCAGCTCAACGACGATCCGGGAGCAGTGCAACGAGCCCTGTGTGACGACTGGTTGCCTGCAGCGGAACGACTGCGCGGAATTCCTGCCTGCGAGGTTTGGTGAGTGCGGGACTTTCTTCTTCTGAGCTTTGCCAGGCTTTTTGTTAGTGTCAGAAACAGAGCTGGTAATTGTGGTTGTCGTTGCTGCCGGGTTAGTTTGCGGCAAGACAATAGTAAGCAGTAGAGAAAGCAGCATTCAGAGCAGCCATGGATTTGAAGTCGTTGCGCAAACCGAAATTGTTGGAGCTTGCAAGAGAGTTGGGTCTGGAGGTCTCAGACAAACTCAGAAAACCAGAACTGCTAAAGGCTATTCTTGAGTTAGAGGCTGAGGATGACGAGCTGTCGGAATGCCTTGAGACTATTGAAGAGAGGGAGACTGCAAAAGAAAAAGAAGAGCGTGAACGTAAAGAACAGAAAGAGCGAGAGCAACAAGAGCGTGACCGTCAACACGCTTTGGAAATGAAGCGTCTTGAGGTAGAAATGGAACGCGCTCGTAATGGAAGTCAGGCACACGGTGCAGGAGAACGAGTATTGTTCAAAATGACTGACCTGATGCGGCCGTTTAAGCTTGGAGAGGACATTGGTTTGTTCCTGGTTAACTTTGAGCGAACGTGCGAGAAGCAGGGGTTCTCTCGGGAAACGTGGCCACAGCGCTTGCTCACTTTGTTACCCGGCGAGGCGGCCGACGTAGTCGCTCGCTTGGATAGAGAGGAAGCAGAGGATTTCGACAAAGTAAAATCGAGTCTGCTAAAAAAGTACCGGCTGTCTGCGGAGGCGTTCCGTCGGAAGTTTCGGGAAAATGAGAAAGGCAGACGTGAGTCATATACAGAGTTTGCGTATAGGCTTATGTCAAACATGCAGGAGTGGCTCAAAGAAGAGAAAGCGTTCGGTGACCACGATAAAGTTCTGCAGTGTTTCGGGCTAGAACAGTTTTATAGTCGGTTACCTGAGAACGTGCGATACTGGGTCTTGGATAGGCCAGACGTGAGTACGGTGGCTAGAGCCGCTGAGCTAGCCGAGGAGTTTGTGACGCGTCGAGCTCGCGGAGCTAAGGACGGTCAAAAGGGTGAATTTGGCTCGAAGTTTGAGAGGCCGAAGTTCACACCCATGAGAGCAAAGGGGAACACGCGTAGTGCGGATGCGAGTGGAAGCAGTGCGACCGAACCTAAGGAGACGGCGGCAGCCGAAGCCGAACGCAGAAAGCGGTTCGAGATGAGGCAAGCGCGCGTTTGTTATACGTGCCAGAAGCCGGGTCACTTTTCGGCGCAGTGTCCGGAAACAACACCAAAAGTTGTGTTTTTTTCAATAGGCAGCACTGACGAGAACATGAAGCTTCTCGAGCCTTACATGCGAGACCTCCTCGTGAACGGGAAAGAGTGCCGAGTGCTTCGCGATTCCGCAGCTACGATGGATGTAGTTCACCCGTCTTACGTAGAACCCCATATGTTCACGGGCGAGTGCGCATGGATCAAGCAAGCCGTGGAAGCTCATAGCGTGTGTCTGCCGGTAGCAAAAGTGCTTATTGAAGGACCTTTCGGAGCGCTTGAGACGGAGGCGGCAGTGTCATCTATGCTGCCACCCCAGTACCCGTACCTATTTTCAAACAGGTCCGATCACCTCCTGCGCGAGAAGGGGCTTTTGTTTGGTGAAGCTAGTGTTCAGGCCTTAACCAGATCGAAGGTTCGGGAGCTCGCTGCAAAGGCGGTAGTTGCGGGGCCGACGTTATCAAACAACGAAAAAGGGTCAGAGGCGCAGCAAGCTGATATTCAGAGCACGCCCGAACTGAATAAACTTGAGTCTGTAACGTTAAAGGCGCCAGATACTGGAGAGGAAACGCCCGACGCGGGAAAGTTAGAAGAGCTATCTACTGATTTGCTCATCGCGCCTACGTCAGACGGACTTGATAGGTTGCTAAAAGTCAGCCGGACGGCTTTGATAGCCGAGCAAAAAAAGGATGGCAGCCTGGAAAACGTGCGCTGCAATGTCAAAGAAGGTATCGCCAGGAAAACTGCGCGTTTTGTGGAAAGAGGTGGAGTCCTGTACCGGAAGTATCTAGACCGCAGAGGAGTGGAGTTCGATCAGCTGGTCGTGCCTCAATGCTATCGTCAGGATCTGTTGCGCTTGTCACACGGGGGTTCGTGGTCCGCACACCTAGGAGTTAAGAAAACTAAGGACCGTCTCTTGCAAGAGTACTATTGGCCAGGGTGTTTTCGGGACGCAGACCATTTCGTGAGGACATGTGACACTTGTCAGCGGGTGGGCAAACCAGGGGACAAATCGAGGGCGCCGTTGAAATTGGTACCTATCATTACGGAGCCTTTTAGACGGCTCGTTATTGATACTGTGGGACCTCTGCCGGTAACAGCCACGGGGTACAGACACATTTTGACTGTGATCTGCCCAGCGACAAAGTTCCCTGAAGCAGTGCCGCTTAAAGAACTCAGCTCAGTTGAGATAGTCAATGCACTACTGTCCATATTTGCGCGAGTTGGTTTCCCTGCGGAAATCCAATCAGACCAGGGCACAGTGTTTACTAGCGCTTTGACGACAACTTTTCTCGAAAGGTGTGGGGTAAAGCTGCTACACAGCTCAGTGTACCACCCACAGTCGAATTCCGTTGAGAAGCTCCACTCCGTCATGAAGCGCGTGTTGAGAGCGTTGTGTTTTGAACATCGAACTGACTGGGAGCTGTGTCTGCCTGGGGTGATGTTTGCTTTAAGGACCGCGCCGCATGCGGCTACGGGGTTTTCGCCAGCTGAACTGGTGTACGGTCGCTCGCTTCGATCTCCGCTTCGCATGCTTCGAGAATCGTGGGAAGGTAGGGGCGACGACCCAGTCGTGGTGGAGTACGTGCTTAAGCTCCTCGAACGCTTAAGAAGGGCACAGGAGTTGTCAGGTGAAGCAATGACAAAGGCCCAGCAGAGGGCCAAGGTTTATTATGATCGGACCGCCAGGGCCCGTCGTTTTGAGGTGGGCGATGAGGTCATGATATTGCGCACATCGCTAAACAACAAACTAGACGTGCAGTGGGAGGGCCCAGCACGAATTGTTCAGAAACTGTCGGACGTTAACTACGTGGTAAGTCTGCCAGGAAAGCGGAAAGCACAGCAAGTTTACCACTGTAATCTGCTCAAACCTTATAGACAAAGGGAAGCAGTGGTGTGCATGATGGTAAACGTTCCTGAAGAGCTTCCGGTCGAGCTTCCGGGACTAGGCTCAGTGACGAACAGGGAAGACACCGGTCAAGTCATTAGTGACCTTATCAGTAAAGCACCGCTGTCGCCCGAGCAGAAAACCGAACTACACCAGCTATTACAAGAGTTTCAAGGTCTGTTCTCTGAGAGGCCTGGTAGGACTTCTGTACTTACTCATGATATAGAACTTACCTCCACAGAGCCAGTACGATCCAAGGCGTATCGGGTGTCACCCCGCCAGAGCGATATTATGGAGGCTGAGGTAAAGAAAATGCTACAGCTCGGTGTTATTGAGGCAGGTGAGAGTGATTATACCTCCCCTTTGATTTTAGTTGAGGTACCGGGCAAGGAACCTCGTCCTTGCGTCGACTACGGCAGGCTTAATTCCATCACTAAGGATCAAATTTATCCAATCCCTAACATCGAGGAGCGCCTTGAGAAAGTTAGTAGCGCTCAGTTTATTTCCACCCTAGATCTTGTCAGGGGTTATTGGCAGGTTCCACTTACAGAAGAGGCTAGTAGGTATGCGGCGTTCATTTCACCAATGGGAACATTCCGTCCTAAAGTGTTGAGTTTTGGTTTGAAGAACGCGCCATACTGTTTTTCAAGCCTCATGGATAAAGTGTTGCGGGGACAGCAAGAATTCGCTTTACCGTATCTAGACGACGTAGCGATATTCTCCGCATCCTGGTCTGAGCATATGACACACTTGCGGGCAGTGCTAACCCGCCTGCGCGAAGCGGGCTTGACAGTCAAGGCTCCTAAGTGCCAGTTAGCACAGGCCGAGGTTGTCTACCTCGGTCACGTGATTGGTCAGGGTCGTCGCCGCCCCTCTGAAATAAAAGTGGCCGCTGTGCGAGACTTTCCGCAACCGCGCACCAAGACCGATATTCGGTCGTTCTTGGGTGTCGCCGGCTACTATCAGAGGTACATCCCTAGGTACTCTGATATCGCGGCTCCCCTGACGGATGCTCTAAGAAAAACAGAGCCTCAAACAGTCGTCTGGGACGAGACAAAGGAAAGAGCTTTTAGCGCCCTAAAGAGTGCCCTAACAAGCCAGCCTGTGCTACGATCGCCAGACTATACAAAAGGGTTCGTTGTTCAGTGCGATGCTAGTGAGCGAGGCATGGGCGTTGTACTGTGCCAACGGGAAAAGGGAGAAGTAGAACACCCCGTCCTGTATGCTAGTCGTAAGCTGTCCAGTCGTGAGCAGGCGTATAGCGCCACCGAGAAAGAGTGTGCGTGTCTCGTGTGGGCCGTTCAGAAATTGTCATGCTATCTAGCCGGCTCGAGGTTTATCATTGAGACGGATCACTGCCCTCTCCAATGGCTGCAGACCATCTCTCCCAAAAATGGCCGCCTCCTGCGCTGGAGCCTTGCTTTACAACAATATTCCTTTGAGGTGCGTTACAAAAAGGGGAGTCTCAACGGTAACGCCGATGGCTTAAGTCGAAGCCCCTAACGTAGGAATCAGCCTCAAAATTGTTTGTTACTGATGTTTTTCTTCCTGAGGCAGGATTTTTTTTAACATATTGCTTTTGTTTAGTGTTTCAAAGTGATGATATGCTTTCTAGTGCAATTTTCCAATTTGTGGACGCGTTCTGAGTGATGCTAGACTACTGTAAGGAACTAGGCAGTGGTATAAAAAGGGGAAAGAGCCTGGCAGGGCTTAGTGAGGGTTGTGCCGTGCTTGCTGACTGAGCGGTTGAGTTTCAGCGTAGTTCTAACGCTTGCCGGGAACGAGAACAAAAATGTGAACTCTCCCGAAGTCACTTTGCAGTGTCCCGTGCGAACCTGAACGAGAGAACGAGGCCTTCTCTGTGCGCTGCGCTCAAGAAACGTCGAGGGACGCCCGACTTCGGTTATGAGCATCATCGAGCGACATCCCTCCGGACAGCGGATGCAGTCCCCTGTCCATCGGGATCTCCTTCCCCCGGCGGGGCGGTCTGTTGCGTTTCGCCTGCGACACGTGGTTTTGCCGGCGCGACTGCGGCGGGGCGGCAGACATTTTGGCCCGATCGTCGTCGCCGCAACACTCATCGGCAGGTGTTTCCAGGCGCGACTGCGGCGATGCGACCGCAAAGGATCACCCTCTCATTCCAGTCATTGTGCCCGAAACAGGCGATGCCAAAGCAGGGATCACCCTCTCATTCCAGTCATTGTGCCCGAAACAGGCGATGCCAAAGCAGGGATCATCCTCTCATTCCAGTCATTGTGCCCGAAACAGGCGATGCCAAAGCAGGGATCATCCTCTCATTACAGTCATTGTGCCCGACCGGCAGCGCTACAACAGGGTGCTACGAGATCGTGCTCGACATGGTGCTACGGCAGCGCTACAACAGGGTGCTACGAGATCGTGCTCGACAGGGTGCTACGAGATCGTGCTCGTCATGGTGCTACGGCATCGCTACGACAGTGTGCGTCACCATTAGCCCATTGTACATTCACGTGCTCGTCTTTTGAGGGGTTCCTTCTTGCCCTCAACTGCGAGAGTATAAAAACAGCTGCCCCCGGACGCCAAAAGGAGGGCTCCGATTTCTTCTGTTGAGTGAAGTGCTCTCCCGTCTCTCTACTTCGGTCAAACCTGACCGCCAACTCTTTGCGATGTTAAAATAAACAAGTTGTTTCGTTGTTACCAGTCGACTCATGCTTTGCCGGGACCTTCGGATGCTTCCAGTTGTACCCCAGGCCGCCAGGCCAACGCTACCCTTGGGGCTTGCGACCCAGGTACAACCACGGGCGTCAGCGCCGAGTTCCCAACAGATCGTACCAGCGGTGCGATCCAAACAGGGATCAGAAAGAAAGCTGGAGCGTCGTCGCAAGCTTTGAAACAAGCAGCTTTGGAACACATTCACAACGTACACAGATTCCGGCAACATCTCTAGACAGATGGTTCGGTAAGACTCAACAGCTCAGCTGCTGCAGTCATCATCCCGGCAAAATCTGGAGAAATCAAATTAAAAACTCCATGTCTGACCACATCGACGGGTGCTGAACTTACGGCACTCCATGCTGCACTTCATTTCATTAAACAGGAACCACCACAACAATGGACAATCTTTCGTGACTCCAAGGCAGCCCTTCAGTGCATACAAAGCCCAAGGAGCCACGGACCTAATGAACAACTGGCCTCAGAAATTAGACACATGTATCATCGCAACCATAATAAGGGATACAACATATTTCTTTCAATGGCTTCCAGGACATTGCAGCATCAGAGGGAATGACCGCCCCGACGAAGCCGCCCGACCTGCACATGAAAGTGGTCAACGTGTCCTCATTCCGCTTTCGCGAACAGACGCTGCGGCTGGGCTGCCATTGACGTCCCGTGAATGTACGTTGCCGCTGTATGACTCAAACGCTTTCACCATGTGTCGTTTGCACTCGTTGTCTGCAGACATACGCATGCACCTACCACCTGGGTTACCACGACGTGAACAGACCATGGTGTACCGTCTGTGGCTAGGCGTTGCATTTACGAACTCATACGCTTTCCTTATTGGAATGGCCAACAGCCCCACGTGTGCCGCATGCAACATTGATGAGACGCTTGCCCATATTATCTGTGTCTGCCCGCGATATAGAGCCCAGAGACAAGTGCTGTGCAGAATACTGGACCAGTTGGACAATTGTCCCCTATCAGCTCTGAAAGCTCTAGGCCAGTGCTACCAAAGGACATCCGCGCAGTAGGCCTTATTTGCATTACTAAGATTCCTGCGGTCTACGGGCCTTCACGATAGACTTTAAGAACACTGCCCCCTACCGCTCTATAGTGTACGCGGATTGTTGGTGCTCGTCCCTCTTTTTTTGTCTCTCTCATCCTTTGTCTCTCTCTCTCTCTCTTTATCCCCCTACCCCTTTTCCTAGTGAAGGGTAGCGAACCGGAACTACCTCTGTTTAACCTCCCTGCCTTTCTATGCATCCTTTTTTTCTCTCTCTCTCTCCGCTTCTCAATATTTTCACTCATTCCGTCAACATTTCAGAGCTCCGTGAAACCAGGCGATCTAGGTGCAAAGCGTATGAAACCTATTCATGGGAAGCGCGAAGGCATCATCAATGCAATGTGGGCCCGACTTCGACAAAAGCGACCCTAAAGTGGACACGCAGACGGAATCTTGAACTAGTTTCGAATGATCCGAGCTGTAGTACAAAGGAGGCTTAGCTGAACGAGGCGACTATTCCCAGCGTACGTGGCAGTCCAAAAAACGCAGCCTCAAGTCAGGGTATATTGCATGCAGTTCGTCACCCCTTACTAGGTCGAAAGTGAACTGCAGCTGCAGGCCAACTTCTTTAAAAACCTTCAGTATACCAGCCACCCTCCTAGTGCTACTTTTGTTTGTAAATGAACAGGAGAAAGTATTTACAGATGTCTCAACACTTTGAGAGTTACGCCCGAAAGACTTCGTTCCAAGGCCTTATCTACGCGTGCTAGAAAAAATGCTGCTCGAAACAGGAGCCAGCCGGTAACATGACATGACATGACATGACATGACATGACAGTATGTAACATGACAACGACAGTCATCCCCTGCGAAACATCTGTGTGGGAAAGTCTGTGATTCAGTGCTAGAGCTGCAGGATTAATTACCCAAGCAATAGTTCTGTCAGCGTCCGGACTTGAGCCATTTTCAGTGGCAGCTGATTACCCCTTCTGGGAGGCCGCAAGTTCTAGGTCTTGGAACGAAGTCATCAGCGCATCCGCTAGAGGTCAAATTTCGGAGTCTACTTCCCATAAGCAAGTTATAGGAGGTTTCCACTTTTGTATTCCCAGACGGATCTTCAACAACTGGTACTTTGAGGGCTGCATTAAAAGATAATAATTCTGAGGTCTTACGTGCCAAAACCACGATATGATTATGAGGCACACCGTAGTGGGGGACTACGGATTAATTTTAATGACATGGGCTTCTTTGACGAGCACCCCATGCACGGCACACGGGCATTCTTGCACTTCGCCCCCATCCAAATGCGGCCGCCGCGGCCGGGATTTGATTACGCCTTCTCTGGCTTAGCAGCGCAACGCCATAGCCTCTACTCCACCAGGGAGGGTAACGGGTAGCTGCATTTTACATTCCGGAGTGTGACACACGGAAATGTTATAGACTGCCACAAAAAGCGTCATCTACAGTCGTGGAACTACTAGGTATTCTTGAAGCTGTGAAATTTTTTTGTGAAAGTGGTACAGCAACAAATGGCTAATTTCCTCTCGTTATAAAGCAGCCCTGGCGGCACTAAGGAATTATTGTTTCCTATGTATGTGAATCTTCCTCACTATCTTATGAAATTACTAATACCTTAACTTCGCAAATGTTTGAGCTATGTGACGGCCTCAATGCTTTCGTGTTATTAGTTTTGCTTGCCCTGCGAAAAGGAGTAGCTGGAGCCATTCAAAGCATCAATTAAATCAAGAACAACAACAAAAGAAAAAGCTCTCCCCACCTTTTGTGGTTTTTGTGGCTTGGAATCCATTGTACGGTATTGTATGCAATGAAGAAGCCGATACGCTTGCAGCTGATGCACATACTTTGGCATCACTGGCACATGTTGCCTTCTCGTCATCAGCTGCTAAGAGTCTCGTTTGCGGCCTACGAAGCAAGTTATGCCGGACGACATAGTTTGATGACGATGTAAAGTCGTCTTTACCGTATAATATTGACTCACAGTTGCGTTTTTCTGCAGGTAAACGTCAAGATCAACCGAACACTATAGGCGCTCCTACACTGCTTACACCACGAGGTAGCCTATACGCTTTACTTCTTGCATTGCATAAAGAAAAGGACGTGGTCTGAGTGCCCGCACTTCAGCACAGTGAAAGTTTCTGTTGAGCACTGTCTCGCTGAGTGTCCGCAATATGACAAACAGTGAGAGATCTTTCGTAGTCGTCTGAACATATTAGATAAGAGCCGCTTCTCTGTGCAGAAAGTGCTTGGACCATGGTTGGTACCAGCAAACGTATTGGCGCTCAAGGCTCTGCGAGATTTTCTCTAAGCAGTGAATCGATAAATTCCTTGTTAATGGAAGGTAATGTGCATATTTAATTTCCTCTGTGTTCCCATTATCTGTACATGCTTATGTTATACTTATAGTCTAATAAACTTTTTTCTTCGTGATCTACAGACTTGCTCTGTTAGTGTCTCGCTATTTCATTGGACTTTTGACCGTGCCTTGCATTTTCATTATATACATATTTTATGGCTGTTGTTGTTTTCTAAACATATGATTTATGAATAGACGGCCCTACATGTGTGGCCAGACTTCTTAAACAATATGCATCCGAACTCTAGCTGCTAGCATGGTCCCGACAGAGCATGGTGGTCCCAGACGGGGACGGTGCCTAGCCTTATGCTATTTCAAAAGAAATCGATGTAAATAAGCGGCGCTTATCTGGGTCTTTGGCAGAACGTTGAGGGCGATTCAAGCATAAGCGTCAGCCTGAAATACTCAGCTATACAGCGCACCGCCTTTCGCACGACAAGGCCGAGCAGTACAGAGAAAACGATAAACCGCAAAGAAAAAGCACAGCAAAGTGGCAAAAGAGATAGATAGAGACACAGACGGAAGAGCGCGTTCGGGATGGGTGGGTGGGGGGGGGGGCGCAGCGGCGAACTTCTTTACTTAGTCCAGGGGGGCGCCCAAGACGAGCGTTCCGCCAAGCCGGCTATCAACGAAGGGGATCGTGCGGCCCAAAAGCACCGCAGCTGGCATCGCTGGCAATGCTGTCCGCTCCGGGCACCGCACTACGGTAAGCACGCAGGCGAGGCTTCACGGTCGAGTTTCCCGTTGTGTGCACGAAGCCACGGCAGTTGACGACACGCCGGCGCGCGCTGGGGATTAATCGACTGCCAAGCAGCGCGCTCTTGCTGCAGCCACAAATCCTCGCGCAGCGAGTTCCGGGGTTTTGTAAATATGACAAGAGTTGCCGAAATTAGAGTGCACCGTTATTGGCGCGATTTAAGGAAAGCTCGCCTTATTTTTGTACCCAGGAGCTAAACGCCCGCTTTATTCCGGTAGTTGCCGCTCCGCGTGATGGAAAAAGAGTGGCTGTTGTGAGCAGAACAAAAGCGCCGCTTTGCGCCATCAGCGAAGACTCTTCCTGAGGCCACGAAAAACCTGCTTCCACTCTCGTATGGTTGGCATAAGTACAGTTAGTAAGTTTTCTTGCGGTAGATGTCTGGTGAACAAGGACGGGTCCTGACAACTGCATCAGACCTTTATCCCTTTACAGACATGCTCATCAGTCTATCTTTGTAAGTCTGCCTGGCTGATAAATGATGCAAATGAGAAAAGTGGTGAAATGCGGCCGGAACTTGCGTTTCTGGCGCCGAATTCACAAAGATTTTCGTTCATAAGGGCTGTTTGCCTTTAGCCAGCGGGCTTTCGCTGATGATATGTCCATGCATCACGAGTGGGTGGACTTTGCTCTTACAGGCAATTCTAGCGTAAACTATTTTTGTGAATGCGGGTCCTGGCGTCTTTAAAAGAGGTAAATAACAGTATCGTACAGGCCCCGCTGCGGCTTAGGATGCGAGGACACGCAGCGCGCTGTGGTGTGCGTTAGTGCCTTCTAGCGAATGCGCCGCTGGGTAGACGGAGCGCTGGGGTGCTATGCAGGATGCCCAGAGTTTCCCGCTCGCCTGAACGTGCTCGACCGTAGTCGGAGAACAAAGCTAGCGCTGAACGCGCGGAACCAGTAAAGAATAAACATGTCGAGATAAAGCCACGTATGTCAATAAGGGAGCGCACCGATGCACCCTGCACTTTCCGCTTCCTCGCTTCAAGCACAGAAGACTTGGTAATGTATACGCACCAGCGCCGCTTATTGTTATCAAAGCAATATCGCAGTACCGCGACTGTCCGGCTATATATAGACACACTCAGACCAAGCCGCTTGTCACGCCCTTCTGGGACGCGTACCGGGAGTGTCTGCTCTTTCAGACAATATCTGTCTATACATTGTTTCCTCGGGGTACAACGCAAAAGTATAATTAATTGAAAAAAAAAATTTTCAAGGCAAAATTCAGTTCACATCTTGAGCATTTCAATATGCTTATAAACTACCATGAAGCGCGTAAGAAAAGTACACCAGAAAACATTTCCTTTTCCTGCAACTTACTCGCGCATTGCTTATTACTTTTCAAAGTGTCCGACGACATGCTTTTGCGTTCCAGTTATGTTTGTGGTCCAATGCACAATAAAACGCGTTTTTATAAAACAGGAGGTAGAACAACAGTGCCTTTTTGCCGGAAGTTTGACAGCACATATCTCGAAACCGGTGCCATCCTCAGAAGTTGTTCCAAATGAATATGCCTTGCAAACTCGCAGATTGAAATATGTGGTGTAAGCATTTAAAGAAAAGTTAGTTATCCTTATTATGTTAATTATTTAATTCGACATTTTGATGTCGAATTTGATGTCGAAGTGGCCGCCTCATCGAGTAATTTAGGTCAAGGGTTAGAATTGTGCTATCTGCCACAGGCAAACTTTAAAAAAAATTGGTGCAGCTGAAGAACAACACCATGTATTGTTTATCTTTGCTAATAATTGGTTTTCAAGCAATTCATCGGCCAGCTTCCCTCGCTTTTGTCGCGCAGACATCAGCGCAGAGGCTCACTGACACCTCACTCAATGTGCGCGCTGGGGAGTGGGGCGGCGTTGTAACGTACGGACATGTGGCGCACAAGATTGTTGTTACTGAGCATTTGGGTCCTCTTGAAGCAAAGCGCTTCATTATTGCTGGGTTAGTTCCAAATTCACGAGAATGTTTCTGGATGCGGAGTTTGGCCATAGTTGCTCGGTCTGCGACAGACAGCTTCGCTATCTAATCAGCCACCATATCTATGGTTTGGCCCGAATTTTTTTCCCCACCAACGTTCTAATCATCTCTTGCCGTTCTTGACTTTTGGCCAGTTAACGCTACCATAAGCTCTGAACCACAGCCCTTCTGAAAGCTGGACATTGCCTATGGTTCTGACTGGATAGCGTCTTCGTATTCCATCACAATGCGCTGAGTCATCTTCGGATTTCTCGTGCAGAAGACACATCCCTCATTACGATGCTAATGTTTGCTTCTGCATGTTCTTATCCTCAGGTACCTAGCTCGGTCCTCAAAAAGCAAGGCACTGCCATTTCTGTTATCATAGGAATCCTGATTTTTCACGTGTCGTCCTTGCAAATCTCCATGGTCTTTTTGTTTTCTTTCTTTGCAACCAATTTACCGACTCGGTTTCTCTCACTTTTTTTTTATGACTCCAGGTTGCTGGGGTGCTTATGGCCCCACCCCACCCAAATTGCCTGACATTTCGAATAAAATTTTCCTCACTCCAGGTTCTCTACTTGCACTTCCAATTGCTCTATACTTGGTTGCCAGCTTTCTTCACCTCTCCCTCCATTCCGTGTCCATGCATGTTCTTGAGCTACAAATATTTATGCACTCTAGCTGCCAATTTCTTATCATCCATGTTCCCTAGTCTTTCTTCAAAGCTAATGTTGCTCTGCGCTTTTCTGACTTGAAAAGATGCCCCTCCCATGTCCCCATGCACTGCCTAACCTGTGGTTTTACCGTGGGCATTTCATTTCAGTCGGCCGAGTGCCCTTTGGTTAGCTTCCAACCCCGACAAGATCTCTGATTGTAATCACAGAACGGCGTCTGCGAACATTAGTGCTGGTACCATTACAATTCCCCAAATTACTCATTCCACATAATATTTATTGTAACCTTAAAGTGCTCTATGTTTCGTTTGAGCCGCATTCTGCTGTACCTTCATATTTCGCTGTTCTTGCCGGTGTCACGGCTCACTTTGTGTGGGAATGAACGGAACAGATGCCAAATGCTTGGGACACCGCGTGCCTGTCAACAAGGAAAGACTTGTCCGTCGGTTGTGTACGACGGGATTATGCGCAGAATGTGCAAATATTACTCCCCTCTGTCCTACGTTAAACCCCTCTACGCCAAGAAGTGGTTTTCCTCCCGTGATCCTCTCTGTGGGTTGACCCAACGTCTCCTGAAAAGGTCCTCTACCAGGGAACAGCAGAGAATAAGGTTGCCCGGACGGTGGAGGGTATAAGAAAGCCAGCGAGCCGTTACGTGGGGTCACATCTTCTCTGCCCTGGCGTGCAGGCGCACGCACGCTGAAAGTTTCTATATTGTCACGTGGTCGTGACGTCAAAGAACACAGTAGCAAAACTGTGAAAGGCAAAAACTAGCTTTTATTGGGCGAACCTGTGCCCACAAAACAGGCTACACTTAAAGCACAACGAGAGCGGCGAACACAGTCGGCGATCGTCGTAAAATCTGATCAGCGAGTCAAGCGCGTCGGCTTTTATACAGCAGTCGTCGAATGTTCCAGACTAATCGTTCGGACCCGCGTACCTTTCACAAATTTCTACACCATTCGCGTCACACGATGAAATCAGATAACACAACGTTCGGCGACAACAGATAGCCGGGTAGAAGTATCTATAACTTTCCAGAAACTTCGGATACATGCAGGCGCGTCCCGCGCTGTGCGATTACATTTGTTAGGTGGCGAAACGTGGTCGCCCGATAAAGATAAGTACACGTGTCAATACCCCCCCTCTTAAAGAGCATCGACCCGATGCTGCATACAAACGAAATAAGAAAAACACCCGTAGCAAAAAAAACAACAAAATAAGGAAGTTCGTCAGCGTCCGTAAAAGGGTTTCAGACGCACCACGTGGACCACTTCAGATCGTGCGCGGCGCCGCTGTGAATGCGAAATTCCGTCTGGCACGACCTCATAGTCCAGTGCGCCAATACGTCGAATGACCTTGTAGGGTCCGAAATAGCGGCGCAGTAGTTTCTCACTCAGTCCTCGTCGGCGTATCGGTGTCCAAACCCAAACTCGGTCGCCGGGCTGGTACTCGACGAAGCGTCGTCGGAGGTTGTAGTGTCGGCTGTCGGTCCTCTGTTGGTTCTTGATCCGCAGGCGGGCGAGCTGTCGGGCTTCTTCGGCGCGCTGGAGATAGCTAGCGACGTCAACATTTTCTTCGTCAGTGACGTGGGGCAGCATGGCGTCGAGCGTCGTCGTCGGGTTCCTGCCGTTATTTGGATCCCACCGATGGCAACGGTTGTTGTGGTCGCACCGCTGGTACGACCTGTTGGGAACTCGGCGCTGACGCCCGTTGTTGCACCTGGGTCGCAAGCCCCAAGGGTAGCGTTGGCCTGGCGGCCTGGGGTACAACTGGAAGCATCCGAAGGTCCCGGCAAAGCATGAGTCGACTGGTAACAACAAAACAACTTGTTTATTTTAACATCGCAAAGAGTTGGCGGTCAGGTTGACCGAAGTAGAGAGACGGGAGAGCACTTTACTCAACAGAAGAAATCGGAGCCCTCCTTTTGGCGTCCGGGGGCAGCTGTTTTTATACTCTCGCAGTTGAGGGCAAGAAGGAACCCCTCAATAGACGAGCACGTGATTGTACAATGGGTTAAGGTGACGCATACTGTCGTAGCGCCGCTGGTCGGGCACCAAGACTGGGAGGAGAAGGTAACTTCTGCTCTCGTAGCGCCTCTGGTCGGGCACAATGACTGGAAGGAGAAGGTGACTTCTGCTCTCGTAGCGCCTCTGGTCGGGCACAATGACTGGGAGGAGAAGGTAACTTCTGCTCTCGTAGCGCCTCTGGTCGGGCACAATGACTGGAAGGAGAAGGTGACTTCTGCTCTCGTAGCGCCTCTGGTCGGGCACAATGGCACATACACTCACACACGCACATGAAGACACGTGGCATAGGAACATGCCTGGACGCGCTTGGCGGGGAGCGTAGCGGCGACGCCGAACGGGCCAAAATGTCTGCCGCTTTGTTGCAGTCGCGCCGGCTAAACCGCGCGTCGTAGGCGAAACGTAACAGACCGCCCCGCCGGGGGAAGGAGATCCCGATGGACAGGGGACTGCATCCGCTGTCCGGAGGGATGTCGCTCGATGATGCTCATAACCGAAGTCGGGCGTCCCTCGACGTTTCTTGAGCGCAGCGCACAGAGAAGGCCTCGTTCTCTCGTTCAGGTTCGCACGGGACACTGCAAAGTGACTTCGGGAGAGTTCACATTCTTGTTCTCGTTCCCGGCAAGCGTTAGAATTACGCTGAAACTCAAGCGCTCAGTCAGCAAGCACGGCACAACCCTCACCAAGCCCTGCCAGGCTCTTTCCCCTTTTATACCACTGCCTAGTTCCTTACAGTAGTCTAGCATCACTCAGAACGCGTCCACAAATTGGAAAATTGCACTAGAAAGCATATCATCACTTTGAAACACTAAACAAAAGCAATATGTTAAAAAAAATCCTGCCTCAGGAAGAAAAACATCAGTAACAAACAATTTTGAGGCTGATTCCTACGTTAGGGGCTTCGACTTAAGCCATCGGCGTTACCGTTGAGACTCCCCTTTTTGTAACGCACCTCAAAGGAATATTGTTGCAAAGCGAGGCTCCAGCGCAGGAGGCGGCCATTTTTGGGAGAGATGGTCTGCAGCCATTGGAGAGGGCAGTGATCCGTCTCAATGATAAACCTCGAGCCGGCTAGATAGCATGACAATTTCTGAACGGCCCACACGAGACATGCACACTCTTTCTCGGTGGCGCTATACGCCTGCTCACGACTGGTCAGCTTACGACTAGCATACAGGACGGGGTGTTCTACTTCTCCCTTTTCCCGTTGGCACAGTACAACGCCCATGCCTCGCTCACTAGCATCGCACTGAACAACGAACCCTTTTGTATAGTCTGGCGATCGTAGCACAGGCTGGCTTGTTAGGGCACTCTTTAGGGCGCTAAAAGCTCTTTCCTTTGTCTCGTCCCAGACGACTGTTTGAGGCTCTGTCTTTCTTAGAGCATCCGTCAGGGGAGCCGCGATATCAGAGTACCTGGGAATGTACCTCTGATAGTAGCCGGCGACACCTAAGAACGACCGAATATCGGTCTTCGTGCGCGGTTGCGGAAAGTCTCGCACAGCGGCCACTTTTATTTCAGAGGGGCGGCGACGACCCTGACCAATCACGTGACCGAGGTAGACAACCTCGGCCTGTGCTAACTGGCACTTAGGAGCCTTGACTGTCAAGCCCGCTTCGCGCAGGCGGGTTAGCACTGCCCGCAAGTGTGCCATATGCTCAGACCAGGATGCGGAGAATATCGCTACGTCGTCTAGATACGGTAAAGCGAATTCTTGCTGTCCCCGCAACACTTTATCCATGAGGCTTGAAAAACAGTATGGCGCGTTCTTCATACCAAAACTCAACACTTTAGGACGGAATGTTCCCATTGGTGAAATGAACGCCGCATACCTACTAGCCTCTTCTGTAAGTGGAACCTGCCAATAACCCCTGAGAAGATCTAGGGTGGAAATAAACTGAGCGCTACTAACTTTCTCAAGGCGCTCCTCGATGTTAGGGATCGGATAAATTTGATCCTTAGTGATGGAATTAAGCCTGCGGTAGTCGACGCAAGGACGAGGTTCCTTGCCCGGTACCTCAACTAAAATCAAAGGGGAGGTATAATCACTCTCACCTGCCTCAATAACACCGAGCTGTAGCATTTTCTTTACCTCAGCCTCCATAATATCGTTCTGGCGGGGTGACACCCGGTACGCCTTGGATCGTACTGGCTCTGGGGAGGTAAGTTCTATATCATGAGTAAGTACAGAAGTCCTACCAGGCCTCTCAGAGAACAGACCTTGAAACTCTTGTAATAGCTGGTGTAGTTCGGTTTTCTGCTCAGGCGACAGCGGTGCTTTACTGATAAGGTCACTAATGACTTGACCGGTGTCTTCCCTGTTCGTCACTGAGCCTAGTCCCGGAAGCTCGACCGGAAGCTCTTCAGGAACGTTTACCATCATGCACACCACTGCTTCCCTTTGTCTATAAGGTTTGAGCAGATTACAGTGGTAAACTTGCTGTGCTTTCCGCTTTCCTGGCAGACTTACCACGTAGTTAACGTCCGACAGTTTCTGAACAATTCGTGCTGGGCCCCCCCACTGCACGTCTAGTTTGTTGTTTAGCGATGTGCGCAATATCATGACCTCATCGCCCACCTCAAAACGACGGGCCCTGGCTGTCCGATCATAATAAACCTTGGCCCTCTGCTGGGCCTTTGCCATTGCTTCACCTGACAACTCCTGTGCCCTTCTTAAGCGTTCGAGGAGCTTAAGCACGTACTCCACCACGACTGGGTCGTCGCCCCTGCCTTCCCACGATTCTCGAAGCATGCGAAGCGGAGACCGAAGCGAGCGACCGTACACCAGCTCAGCTGGCGAAAACCCCGTAGCTGCATGCGGCGCGGTCCTTAATGCAAACATCACCCCAGGCAGACACAGCTCCCAGTCAGTTCGATGTTCAAAACACAATGCTCTCAACACGCGCTTCATGACGGAGTGGAGCTTCTCAACGGAATTCGACTGTGGGTGGTACACTGAGCTGTGTAGCCGCTTTACCCCACACCTTTCGAGAAAAGTTGTCGTCAAAGCGCTAGTAAACACTGTGCCCTGATCTGATTGGATTTCCGCAGGAAAACCAACTCGCGCAAATATGGACAGTAGTGCATTGACTATCTCAACTGAGCTGAGTTCTTTAAGCGGCACTGCTTCAGGGAACTTTGTCGCTGGGCAGATCACAGTCAAAATGTGTCTGTACCCCGTGGCTGTTACCGGCAGAGGTCCCACTGTATCAATAACGAGTCGTCTAAAAGGCTCCGTAATGATAGGTACCAATTTCAACGGCGCCCTCAATTTGTCCCCTGGTTTGCCCACCCGCTGACAAGTGTCACATGTCCTCACGAAATGGTCTGCGTCCCGAAAACACCCTGGCCAATAGTACTCTTGCAAGAGACGGTCCTTAGTTTTCTTAACTCCTAGGTGTCCGGACCACGAACCCCCGTGCGACAAGCGCAACAGATCCTGACGATAGCATTGAGGAACGATCAGCTGATCGAACTCCACTCCTCTGCGGTCTAGATACTTCCGGTACAGGACTCCACCTCGTTCCACAAAACGCGCATTTTTCCTGGCGATACCTTCCTTGACATTGCAGCGTATGTTTTCTAGGCTACCATCCTTCTTTTGCTCGGCTATCAAAACCGACCGGCTGACTTTTAGCAACCTATCAAGTCCGTCTGACGTAGGCGCGATGAGCAAATCAGTAGATAGCTCTTCTAACTTTCCCGTGTCGGGCGTTTCCTCTCCAGTATCTGGCGCCTTCAACGCTACAGGCTCAATTTTATTCAGTTCGTCAGCTTGCTGCACCTCTGACCCTTTTTCATTGTTCGATAACGTCGGCCCCGCAACTACCGCCTTTGCAGCGAGCTCCCGAACCTTCGACCTGGTTAAGGCCTGAACGCTAGCCTCACCAAACAAAAGCCCCTTCTCGCGCAGGAGGTGATCGGACCTGTTTGAAAATAGGTACGGGTACTGGGGGGGCAGCATAGATGACACTGCCGCCTCCGTCTCAAGCGCTCCGAAAGGTCCTTCAATAAGCACCTTTGCTACTGGCAGACACACGCTATGAGCTTCCACGGCTTGCTTGATCCATGCGCACTCGCCCGTGAACATATGGGGTTCTACGTAAGAGGGGTGAACTACATCCATCGTAGCTGCGGAATCGCGAAGCACTCGGCACTCTTTCCCGTTCACGAGGAGGTCTCGCATGTAAGGCTCGAGAAGCTTCATGTTCTCGTCAGTGCTGCCTATTGAAAAAAACACAACTTTTGGTGTTGTTTCCGGACACTGCGCCGAAAAGTGACCCGGCTTCTGGCACGTATAACACAAGCGCGCTCGCCTCATCTCGAACCGCTTTCTGCGTTTGGCTGCCGCCGTCTCTTTACGTTTGGTCGGACTGCTTTCACTCGCATCCTCACTACGCGTGTCCCCCTTTAATCTCATGGGCGTGAACCTCGGCCTCTCAAACTTCGAGCCAAATTCACCCTTTTGACCGTCCTTAGCTCCGCGAGCCCGACGCGTCACAAACTCCTCGGCTAGCTCAGCGGCTTTAGCCACCGTACAAACGTCTGGCCTATCCAAGACCCAGTAACGCACGTTCTCCGGTAACCGACTATAAAACTGTTCTAGCCCGAAGCACTGCAGAACTTTATCGTGGTCACCAAACGCTTTCTCTTCTTTGAGCCACTCCTGCATGTTTGACATAAGCCTATACGCAAACTCTGTATATGACTCACTTTTGCCTTTCTCATTTTCCCGAAACTTCCGACGGAACGCCTCCGCAGACAGCCGGTACTTCTTTAGAAGACTCGATTTCACTGTGTCGAAATCCTCTGCCTCCTCTCTATCCAAGCGAGCGACTACGTCGGCCGGCTCGCCGGGTAACAAAGTGAGCAAGCGCTGTGGCCACGTTTCCCGAGAGAACCCCTGCTTCTCGCACGTTCGCTCAAAGTTAACCAGGAACAAACCAATGTCCTCTCCAAGCTTAAACGGCCGCATCAGGTCAGTCATTTTGAACAATACGCGTTCTCCTGCACCGTGTGCCTGACTTCCATTACGAGCGCGTTCCATCTCTATCTCGAGACGCTTCATTTCCAAAGCGTGTTGACGGTCACGCTCTTCTTTTTTCTCTTGTTGCTCTCGCTCTTTCTGTTCTTTACTTTCGCGCTCTTCTTTTTCTTTCTGTTCTTTAAGTTCGCGCTCCTGTCTTTTTGCAGTCTCCCTTTCCTCAATGGTCTCAAGGCATTCCGACAGCTCGTCATCCTCAGCTTCTAACTCAAGAATAGCCTTTAGCAGTTCCGGTTTTCTGAGTTTGTCTGAGACATCCAGACCCAACTCTCTTGCAAGCTCCAACAATTTCGGTTTGCGCAACGACTTCAAATCCATGGCTGCTCTGAATGCTGCTTTCTCTACTGCTTACTATTGTCTTGCCGCAAACTAACCCGGCAGCAACGACAACCACAATTACCAGCTCTGTTTCTGACACTAACAAAAGCCTGGCAAAGCTCAGAAGAAGAAAGTCCCGCACTCACCAAACCTCGCAGGCAGGAATTCAGCGCAGTCGTTCCGCCGCAGGCAACCAGTCATCACACAGGGCTCGTTGCACTGCTCCCGGATCGTCGTTGAGCTGCTCAGCATACAGTCAACTGCATCTCTTCGCTGCTGGCCTCCGTTGTCACGATCTCACCGCTGGCAGACAGTTGTTTGAATCCCACCGATGGCAACGGTTGTTGTGGTCGCACCGCTGGTACGAGTTGTTGGGAACTCGGCGCTGACGCCCGTGGTTGTACCTGGGTCGCAAGCCCCAAGGGTAGCGTTGGCCTGGCGGCCTGGGGTACAACTGGAAGCATCCGAAGGTCCCGGCAAAGCATGAGTCGACTGGTAACAACAAAACAACTTGTTTATTTTAACCTCGCAAAGAGTTGGCGGTCAGGTTGACCGAAGTAGAGAGACGGGAGAGCACTTTACTCAACAGAAGAAATCGGAGCCCTCCTTTTGGCGTCCGGGGGCAGCTGTTTTTATACTCTCGCAGTTGAGGGCAAGAAGGAACCCCTCAATAGACGAGCACGTGATTGTACAATGGGATAAGGTGACGCATACTGTCGTAGCGCCGCTGGTCGGGCACAAAGACTGGGAGGAGAAGGTAACTTCTACTCTCGTAGCGCCTCTGGTCGGGCACAATGACACATACACTCACACACGCACATGAAGACACGTGGCATCGGAACATGCCTGGACGCGCTTGGCGGGGAGCGTAGCGGCGACGCCGAACGGGCCAAAATGTCTGCCGCTTTGTTGCAGTCGCGCCGGCTAAACCGCGCGTCGTAGGCGAAACGTAACACCCCGGAGCACGGACTTTTGCCTGATACGACTAGGAAGATGGCCACCAAGTCCACCCCAATGGCAGCCCCAGCGTCACCCGTCGTGCTGCAGCAGCCCAGGGAGCCTCCGACGTTCCGCGGTTCAACTTTCGAGGACCCGGAAAGCTGGCTTGAGACGTACGAGAGAGTCGCTACCTTTAACAACTGGAACAGCGACGACAAACTGCGATATGTCTTCTTCGCTTTGGAAGACGCGGCCAGGACGTGGTTTGAGAACCGAGAAGCCACCTTAACGACCTGGGAACTTTTCCGAAGCGGCTTCCTGCAGACATTCGCAAGCGTCGTACGCAGAGAACGAGCCCAAGCGCTATTAGAAACCCGGGTGCAGCTACCTAATGAGACGACCGCGATCTACACGGAAGAAATGAGCCGTCTCTTCCGCCACGCCGACCCTGAAATGCCTGAGGAGAAGAAAGTCCGCCTGCTGATGCGTGGTGTGAAGGAGGAACTTTTTGCCGGAATGGTACGAGGCCCACCGAAGACCGTCGACGAGTTTCTTCGCGAGGCCACCAGCATCGAGAAGACACTCGAGATGCGAAACCGGCAATTCGGCCGCCGCACAAACTCGACAAACTACGCCGGAGTTCAATCACTGGCCACCGACGACCTGCGCGAGACTATCCGAGCGGTCGTGCGGGAGGAGCTACAAAAGCTGTTCCCACCATCACAGCCTCAAGTGGCTTCGATTGCCGACGCCGTGCGTGAGGAGCTCCAACAACAACTTGGAGTAGCCCCTGTATCGCCCCAGCCTGAGCCGCAAGCGATGACCTACGCCGCCGTCGCACGCCGTCAAGGTCCCCCTCCGCGACCGCGCCAGGGCCCTGTCGCGCCGCAGTTCCGTCGTCCGCCGCCGCCAGCGCCAGCACGACCACCCGTCGCCCAGCGCACCTACGCGAGGAAGACGGACATTTGGCGCGCTCCTGACCACCGCCCGCTCTGCTACCACTGCGGAGAAGCGGGGCACATCTACCGCCGATGCCCATACCGCGACTTGGGACTGAGAGGGTTCGCCGTCAACGCGCCGCGTCCACAGCTTGGAGAGCGCCCACGTGACATCTGCGAGAGGTACGGGGATCGATACCCCGCACCTCCACCAGATGTCACGTGGTCGTGACGTCAAAGAACACAGTAGCAAAACTGTGAAAGGCAAAAACTAGCTTTTATTGGGCGAACCTGTGCCCACAAAACAGGCTACACTTAAAGCACGAGAGCGGCGAACACAGTCGGCGATCGTCGTAAAATCTGATCAGCGAGTCAAGCGCGTCGGCTTTTATACAGCAGTCGTCGAATGTTCCAGACTAATCGTTCGGACCCGCGTACCTTCCACAAAGTTCTACACCATTCGCGTCACACGATGAAATCAGATAACACAACGTTCGGCGACAACAGATAGCCGGGTAGAAGTATCTATAACTTTCCAGAAACTTCGGATACATGCAGGCGCGTCCCGCGCTGTGCGATTACATTTGTTAGGTGGCGAAACGTGGTCGCCCGATAAAGATAAGTACACGTGTCAATATTTTTTGCCTTGGAGCACACCGCTCAACCGTAATGATGTATTGAACTTCTGTAATTTGTTTTGACATCACCTTGTCTTTCCGTGCCGAAGCCTCTCTGATGGTCAACCTGGTTCGACCTCCAAGCAGACGCTGTTGAAGGTAACAAAACCTCGTCCCCACAACACAGGTCGTTTCAGTAGGTTTTTGCTTCATTTAGGTGTAATATAGCTTGACTATGGGTATAAATTCCTGTTGAATTCCTTCTTTCTTCCTTCTCGTCTTGCAATCCCCTTTCCCTCTTCCCCAGTGCAGGGTACCCTATCGGGCTCCGCCTGGTTAACCTCCCTGCCGTTCCCTTATGAGTTCTCTCTCTCTCTCTCTCTCTCTCTCTCTCTCTCCCGTTGAAGTGATACCGATTCATTACTCGTTTCATTCCTAAAGACCATAATTCCCGATTTCTCTGCGTTAGAATTAGGGCCTAGATATGTCGCCTCGTTGCCACATGTATTGCCAAGCATCGGTAGATCCTCGGCATTGTCCGCTATAGTAGTACTATGACGCATACATCAGCCCAGCGGTACTCTGTTGTACAAGCTTCCAGTTGCAGGTGTAAGATAGTCAAAGCTTAATTTGCTATTTGCCAGTCGTCCTTCTATGCTCTTAAGGTAAAGCGTGAACAACGACGCATATTGAGGGAATCCTTGCTTCAGTTCTCTGGATATTCGGCCTTCTCAGGGGATTTGTACTTTATTGTCTCTACGTATTTTTCAGAGCGTAATCATCATCTATGTCCTCGTGCGTGCGAATATCCCATATCAACTTCCTGCCTACGTTGTCGTAAGCTCCCAATATCTATAAACGCTATCCATAATGGTTTACGCCCAGCCGTTGAAATCGCTATGCACTGAGTTAGCACAAAGATATTGTTCTAAGATAGAGTTCTGTCGATAGTCCATATTTTTTCTTAGCTGAACGAGTCCAGCAAAGCAGTCGATAAGTGCTGAATGAGCGGATATAAAACCAAGGCTCAGAATAACGTAGTGTGGACACTCTTGAAGAACAGTAAATAGATCAGAGGTCTGATGGCCAACGACACTGACACGGGCAGCACATATTCTTGTGTTATGGTCGGTGTTCTGCCTTCAATAAACTGTGCAACAGCCGACGCCGCAGGGGTGAGGACTTTAGTGAGCCGTCCACGAACCTGGTCGCTCATCAGAGAGATGTAACGTGCCGTTATCAATTAGAGCAGTGACAAGGACACCGTCTACGTACACATACAGTAAATTCTTGTCCGTCGGTAGGGTCAGTAGAGGAATTTCAGTCCGGTGCGCTCTAGTAGTGTCACTCCTCGAAGCTGTATCCTCCAGTTTCCCGTTGAGCGCTTGTATATGGGGTACGTATAACCACGAATAGTGGACGAGCGGGACAGAGGACGTCGTAGTCAGGGCGAACGACTCTGCCGCCTAGATGGCAACGTCTTAGTGGAGTTGTATGGATTTGTGGGATCTTCCAGCGGTAGGCGACTACCTGCTTAGGGACGGTGAGGTGAACGTCGATCGGTATTGGGACGTCCAGGTACTGTGCCAGTGACGTGCAATAATGCCAACACGTCGGCTGCTGAAACAAATCGGCCTGCCACTGAGCGTTCGCCATTCCATTGGGTTGCGAGAAAGCCGACAGGAGTACTGGTGTCGCGGAGAAGGCATCGTAGTAAAAGCGCAGTAATCGGATCGGTCGACGGAGCAGAGAGACTGTATAACAAGGTTCGCCAACCCCTCGCAAACGACGGACTGGATCAGGGAAATGGTTTGCAGAAAAGTTCTGGAAGACACCCGACGACGTGGCTTCAACCTCTTGATGAAGAATGCCCAGAGGGCTTTGGAACGTTGATGGCTGATTCACAGGGTGGAAGCATTTGCACGACGAGGTAGCAGCCGCATTTGGAAGACACGTGAGTTGGTGCACGGTGCGACGGGTCTTTTGATTCATCGAAGCGCCGGCATTATTATTGATGTCAGCGATGGTGGAATAGTTCGTTTACACTAGAAGGTCAAAGACGTCGTCTTCTATGTCCTTCATCACGTGGCTCACGGGACCTTATTCTGGGATCCGCTCGTCGACCTTGCGGCAGAGGGCGAGCATGCATCCTGAATGTACATAATATATGATTCGGTGTACGTTTGGACGCGAATCTAAAGTTACTTCTCGCTACTCACTGACGGCCAACAGGCTTGCCGAACAACTCGTGGAGCTTTTGCTTGCGTTGTCGCCTGCTTATCTGTTCTTCCTCGCAGGTCTCAAGCCAGACCCGTGCTGCTACTTTCAGGTAGAAAATTATATTTACCAGCATAAGGGAGTGGTCCCACTGCTATGGGTGTTGACGCACTCGTAAACTTGGAGCCGATCATTGACGTCGAGATCGTCGGTCGCGGTAAAGGTCCGAGGTTTGTAGCGATGGTACAAAATGACTGCCGGCATCGCAGTCACCTTCGCTTCCGTTGGCACGGTGTCCGGTGTTGCAGCGGTTGTGCCGGCCGACATACTTCTGGTGGCTAAGCTACGTCCGCCTCAAAGCTCTATTGTGCACAAACAGTACCCCGCACCTCCACCAATATGATTCCGAAGGTAGAAGCAAAGGGAAAATCTGTTAACAGAACATTTACCCGATACAGAGACAAGTACACAGCAGGCCAGTCTCCAGCGTCGGCTTCTTAAACACCAATCTCGTGCTCTCTTTCCTCAATGTTGTGCAGAGCATTGTAACAATATATAACAGAAAAATACGGGTCTAGTATACTTCCTTGTGGCACAGCAGATAAAAGTGGTAAGAAAACTCTGCCTTAATATTGAAAACAGCCTTAATAACGTCTCTTAATAATTCTTAATAAGCCTTATTAATTATTTAACTATATATACGCAGAAAAATGCACATCAGCAATTTGCCAGTTTCAGCAAAGCGTTGCGTGATGCATTAGCGCAATCGTCAAGCACCTTAGAAAAAAGATATTATAGCCCTCCTATCTGTCGTTGATTTACGAAAGGACTGCTAAAATTAATTAAAGATAAATACTTTTGGCACACTAAAGTAAAGTTACATACGGAAACACATATTGTGAACAAAAATTTCATATGGCTCTAAATATAGTAACTAGTGCTATACGTATTTGTAAAAAGGAGTATTACACAAATTTAATATTCCGCTCTGGTAATTCAAAGGCTACGAGGCACGTTATCAACTCGGTAATCAAGGCATCGGTTAGAGAATACATAATGCCAGACTTGAAAATCTTAGGAATATCTATGGAATCCTTAGTATCGTCGTTTAACTCGTACTTCTGTATGATTGGTCAAGCAATATCTACTAATGTAGCTGTTCTTTCGTCTATTACTTAACCGGAAAGGACGCTGTAATGTCCACAAAACCAACTCATTTGGTTTTGTGGACATTACAGCGGAGGAGATAGTGTCCGTAGTTAACGGCATGTCATTCAGACATTCTACTGGTCACGATGGAATATCCATAGTGATCTTAAAGCATTGCATTGATATACTGTGCAAGCCATTAGAAAAAAATATTCAATCTGTCTTTCTATACTGCTACCTATCCAGACTTATTAAAGATCGGTAAGGTTATTCCAGGTTACGAAAATGGGGACCATAATTTGTTAGAAAACTACCGTCCTATATCTGTCTTAAGTTGCTTAAACACCGTCCTTGAAAAACTTATTGCCCTACGAATCACTTCATTTTTTGAACGTGAATTCATTTTCGCTTATTGCCAGCATGGTTTTCGAGCTAAAAGGTAGACAGACACAGCAGTATTAGCTTTGTCTAACTACATAAATTCTCACTTGGACAACAACAAAAGTGTCCTATATATAAAGGCATATTTCTAGATGTGCTAAAAGCGTTTGACACTGTAGATCATAACATACTGCTAAATAAGTTATAATGCTATGGTTTTCGAGGTATAACTCTTAAATTCTTCCGCAGCTACCTCAATAACAGAAAACAACTAGTTGTCATTGCAGATACCAAATCCGACGTTTCTGACATTGTTACAGGGGTCCCACAAGGCTCAGTACTGGGCCAACATTTTTTTCTTTATTTGTAAACGATCTTCCTGATGCCTTAGAAAACTTCTCTGCTGTAATGTATGCAGACGACACTGTTTTACTTTGTGCGCTAGACTCCTCGGACAAAACATTTCAAGTGGCTAATAATGAACTTCGAAGTGTTAACCAGTGGTTCGCGTGTAGTAAGCTAACTTTGAATACCAAGGAAACTAAATATATTCTCTTTACTTCTCCGGGGAAAGCACCTCTAAGAGAATGTGATTCGCTTTCTGTAAACCACTATATACTTGAGCGGGTGAGTTCAATTCAATAGTTGGATGTGACACTAGATGAGCATCTTCATTGGAAGCCTCACATTGCATTTCTGTGTAAAAAGTTCAGCAAAGCTTGTTTTATGCTGTACAAATGCCGTTATTGCTTCGACACTGCCACTCTGAGAGCAGTTTACTTTAGCGTATTCCCATAGCCATCTATCCTACTGGATTGCATCTTGGGGTAACACGCACGTTTCATATGTAGAACCTATTGTACTTCAGAAAAGGGTCTTGCGATTTATGACTTTTTCAGATTACAATGCTGCTGTTTCAAAGTTTAAATATACCGTTAATTTATTACTGAATTTAAAACTACATTGCATACTTATAATAGAATAACCATTAACTGCCCTTCGAGTTTATCAATTTTTTTACATTCCAGAAGCAATACACGCAGCGCATTTAAGGTAAATTTTCTCTTGCCAAAAATGCATAACGTATATGGAAGGAGAAGGTTAACAACACTGGAGCACTCCTATGGAACAGCTTACCAGCGGAAGTAAAACCAGCAAATTTTTTTTCAATATCAGTGAAATCCCATGATCACTCACTACTATTATCTCGATAGGGTTTTCATCTCGCTGGTGTACATATCTGTTTTTTTTTTCACTTGCAGTATCTAGTTAATTACTACATACAAATTCCTTTCTATAGGTTTCTCGTAGCTATTACAGGTACCCTGCCTTGTGCTTATAAATGAATATTTATGTATATATGATTCATTTATACTTTGTAGTATTGCCCTTATGATTGTGAATAATAACTAGCATGGATCCCAACTAGCCTTGAGCTAGGGATTCAGATGTCCTGTACAATATTTCCTGCGTACTTTTCCTATTTTGAATCAACTTCAACTTCAATTTTAACAACATCTGGCCTTTTATAGATATAATCTGAAAGTAGGTCAGATCAACAGCCTAGGGTTTTGATAACACTAGCCTAATTGTGACAACAAATAACTTATTAAACATACATGAACTGTCAATGCCAGTGGGAACTCGTCTGTCTTTTAGCATTGACGTTAAGCCACAGCATTACAGCCAAATTTTAACATTTTGCTTTATTGGCTCCATTGATCAGCGGCATTTTCAATAGAAGAATAAGATGACACTATTAAAATGCTCTTACTTTGCATTCCGCAGTGATTAACCATTCAGGTCATTCTAGTACTTTTAAAGTTGTGCAACTTTTCAGGATTCCAAGGGAAGGGAAGCGTAGCAGGGGGCGGCAGAAAGTTAGGTGGGCGGATGAGATTAGGAAGTTTGCAGGGACAACATGGCTACAATTAGTACATGACCGGGGTAGTTGGAGAAGTATGGGAGAGGCCTTTGCCCTGCAGTGGGCGTAACCAGGCTGATGATCATGATGATTATGAACTCTTGAGGAAGCGGATATTTTTGAAATTGGGTGCATAATTTTCTTTTGTCTTTACTTTTTTTGTAGGTCTTGCTAAATCGAAGTTTTCCTGGCTCTTGGATTACGAAGGTGTAGGACAGGAAAACATATGTCGTAGGCCAGCTTCAGTTTGTTTATCAATGCTTCGTAGGCATCGTAGGCATCATTATAAAACGCTTCATTCCAGTCAGTAGCGCAAATCGTCGTACAAAACCATTCAAGATGATTGTGGCGAACGAGTCGATAATACGTGGGATTTAGATGCGCTCTGTAACACGAACGAGCTGTCAGAATTAAATGCAAAAGCAATAAAGTGGTAGCATAATGTTAAAGCAAAAGCACTATGTAGATAAATAAAGCTACATTTAGGGAAACGGAGTTGGGCCTGCATGCCAATATTTACATCACCAGGTAAGAATATTTTTTTTTTTCACTGATTGTCGCATGGTCAATATTGTGTTGACGAAGAGCATACTGACTTGCCGACCGATCGAGGACGTTACATTGTGGTTAAACATTCTGCTTCACTGAACTGTTAGTAATTCGTAGTCGGGAATACGCAACGTGAAAAGTTACACTCTAAAAACAGTTGCACCCTTTGAGGTGTATATTTGCCACGCAACGATAATCGTCATCTGTCTGGCTTGCGTTTCCTTTCTTGAAAACGCTGCGCGGGTAACTTTCCTGCCGAGAATGCTCTCTCATGCTGATAAAACGCATGCCGTTCGTGACTTGGAAGTACCGGGCTCGCAGCGTTAAAGAAAGGAAACGCGGGCAAGACAGATGACGATTATCGTTGCGTGGCAAATATACACTCCAGACGGTGCGACTGTCTTTAGGTGTGCTACACTCACGCTCAAGGTTTATTTTATTGCCTCACCACCTTTGCAATTTCACCGATTTTAGACGAAGTAAGCATAATCCTTAAAAATAAATTTGGAGTAATTATTTGGTACCATGTTGCACGGAACATTATGACATATAGAAAGAAAATTTTAAAAAGTGAAAAAGCTTGCGCATGTCAACAGTTTTGTTGAGAATAGAGGCGAAATTTCATACGGAAGATTCAACGGGCATCTTTCCACGAAAGTTGATGCAGTTCAGCATGGAGAAAACATTGAGGCAAGCAGCGATGGAATCCATCACATTGCGCCATATTTCTCTACGCGTGTGCTCGCAGGAACGTTGGCCACAGGGCAGCCTTCCAATTTCTGCGCGAACACATTATCACCGCGAAACCACACAAATTTCCATTTAGGCGCACATTTTTTTAAAGAGAAGCTTTCTTTGCTTTACCCCCCGGAGATTGCAGTGGCTGCTGCAAGGTCGGTATTTCGACGTGTGCATACTTGTGGACATTTATAATTCCGGCAAAACCCATTCGCGATTAATGCCGACGTTAAGGTGATAGACATTGCAGCGCTGTAGCAACATACCGTCATTCCCCGCCTACAAGCGCCTTATGTGAAGCCTATTTGACATGATGTCATTTCCACCGCACTGTAAGTGCGATTTCCGTCGCATGCGACAGAAATCGCAGTCGTAGTGCCCCCCCCCCCCTTTTTTTTTTCGAGTGCGACCAACCGCTGCGATTTTTCGTCGAAACTGCACCGAGAGTTATTTCGCGGTTTGTTTTGGGAAATGGCGTCTCGCTCAACAAGTGCAATGCGCGGAGACGTGGATTGGCGAATCCGGCACGTAGCACCGATACACGAAGGGAGAATACAAGAACTGCCCCGCATATTCCATTCTCCCATTTCTATGCGTTCGATGATACGTTACGTACACTCTTATATAGGCAAAGTTACACCCTTTAGGGTGTATCTCTGCCACACAACGATAATCGTCATCTGCCTTGTTTGAGTTTCCTTTCTTGAAAACGCCGCGCCCGCTACTTTCCTGTCGGGAATGCTGTGGCCTGCTGATAACGCGCATGCCGTTTGTTACTGGAAAGTACCGGGCTCGCCGGGTTAAAGAAAGGAAATGCGGACACGACAGATGACGATTATCGTTGTGTGGCAAAAAGGTGTAATTTTGCTTAAGAGTGCAGCAAATGAGGGGCTTTTTTCTCATTTGCTTCGTACGCTATAGACCTAGTACTTGCTACACACCTTTGCGAGTTGCAAATATTACGAGGTGTTCGATGCCCACGAGACGAAATGGCCTTTTGGGGTGGTCACAATTTTCATAATTGTTGAGTAGCATAAAAAAATTGCGCGTATGCAGCAGTTTAAATAATTTCAACCTCGGCAAGGGCATGTTATAATACAGCAACGTTACAGTGGCTAGGTCGGTAGGTGTGCCGTCCGCCGGGCGTGAAGCGTAGCTCAGCGTTTCTCCGCTTCATGACGACAAAGGTGGCGCTGCGGTCGGAGGCCTTTCACAATTAAGCAGTGCGCGTCGTGTACTGCTGTGGCCGAATTACATTGGAACTGCGGCACATTTACCAGCGTATTTAAACTGAAAACCATCTTCACAGCGACATCAAAGACAGTTACAAACTTCTGAAGGCAGCAGAGCTCTGCCACTTGTGAAGGTCACGTATATACTTGCCTTTTCAGTCACCTGTTCCTTTCCCCGTTTGAGGCGAAAAAATATAAGAGTTACTAACGCTGTTTAGTTCGGTAAACACGTTAAACGTGAGCCTGCGAAGAGAATCACAAATCCTGCATGGACGAAATAGCCTTTCATCAGTTCTTCTAAAGCGAGAAAGGCGAAAGTTTGCTTTGCGGAACGGATGTATAGTATGTAGGGGTTGTATGCGAACGGCGATTCGTGCAGTGTTTTGTATTCTTATACCACGGAGTGCGCAAGAGAAATAATTTGGCTTGAAGGGACGTAAAATACAATGGCATAAATATTGATATTCGTACAACTAAAATCCTTTAGTTCAATTTCCTTGCTCGTATTGGGGTTATTATAAACGAGACCCGCTAACAATATAATTTAAAAAATTTTTTTGTGAATACAAATAAACTTGTTCTTGATAACTAAACATTCTTAGATTGTTCGATGATCTTTGATGAGAGGAGTAGCTTGTAGCATGAAAAATAATAGTTTGAGACACGTAATGATGGTATATACGATGACGTCTCTGTTGGAGCGACGTTTATATGGCCCGAGTGCTCGGCACCGAACCAGCAAAGGCGCACACCCAATGATGATGATCGCACGGCACTGAAGATGATAATCAATCAGCGTAGAATGATGATGATAATATACAGGCGAAGAAGACGTGCGTAATAAACGCCCACAATGCGTATATTTGAATGCAATAATTACTTAGATAATTCTTCGGTCACACACGCAAACCAGTAACACTAAGCTTTTACTGCAACTATAGCTTTACATAAAACACCGCACTGCGTCACAGCGCTCACAATACATGCAGCTTAGCGTAAGGTGCATTTTCTTTTCTGGAGTACGCTCAGGAGCCATGTTCTTGGTCGTAACAAGGAAGTGCAGGCGAGCAATATATTAGCTTGATGATGATGAGCATCTGCCAGTCGTTTTGTTGTAAACCGCGGCCGCTGAGCTACAAGCTGAATTTGTCGCACACAGAGGTTTTGATGGAGCTATGGAGCAAGGCGTCGATGTCATACCTTGAAAAATTCAGTTTTATAATCTTTCCGTCAGTGTGCTCCTTTTTGCTTCCGCGTCAGCCTGTTCATTTCCAGCTATTCCACAATGGCTAGGAATCCACTGCAGCATGATGGTATGCCCGGACTGAGATGCCTCAGCAAGCAAAGACATATGGGAGAACCCCTAAGATCAGCAAGAGCGCCTCCATAGACTTAACGCTGGTTTGCGATTCCGGCTTCCACTTCGGTTGCGGAGAGGCCAGGAAACACTCATGCACCGATTACGGCTCGGTGTGGCGTACACTCACCGATATCTTCACAAGATTGGAAGAGAACGGGACCGTCACTGTAGCGTCTGTCACACTCCTGAGACAATAGCTCACGTACTTTGCGTACCGAACAAAGAACACTTATGTCTAGTGTTGACTGCTTGGGCTCCCACCCCTTTCCGGAAGAAAATATTTTAGGCGCATGGAGAAGAGTTGGCCGTGCCCAACGTGCCATAATGTCACTCTTGAACTTTCTACGTGAGACTGGTTTAAACGATCGCCTCTAGAACCTGTGAGATGTGCAAACAGCGCGACATGTGTATGCGCGATAACTTTTTGTGTGGACAAGATTACTCTTGCGTGTATTGTGTCTACAGCACGCATCCGCGTACTGACAACGTTTATATAGTAGCAAACCAGTTAAGCTAAACTGGTTAACTTCCCTGCTTATTTTAACTTCCCTAACTTTTTCCTTCCTTCCTTTTTTAGTAGCTTACTGTGCCATAACATAATCACCTACCACCTCCCTTACCCTGTATTTCCCACTTCCACTTACCCCAGTGAGGAGTAGCAGGCTAGAGACACGCTCTCCAGGCCAACCTCTCCTCCTTTCTCTTCATTAAAATATAATCCTTCTTTCGCACACGGAATCTTTACGTTACCCGTCATTGAGCACGCAGTTCATTTCTTCACTGTACCAATACTCGTGTACCAATAACCTGTAGAACGCGCGACATTTTCATTCGCATCCTATTTGCTTGAAGCGTTTGTAGGTTTGTCTCGCTGTCCCTTCAGGATTGTTTCAACGGCCAATATCCCGTCGGAAAGTTCTGGGTTTCAGCGCATCGAAACCAATGATATTTTCGCCCGTGGCTTGCATGTCTGTAGCCAAACTTACGATTCGGCGCAAAGCAAGTGGTGCCCCTCCGGCTTGTTTTCTTCTGTAGAGCAACACCTTCACTCTGTTCCCGAGTCTCACGAGCTTGGTATTCACGAACATCACCAGCAGCCACTACCGTGACGGTAGTGGCTGGGCCCGAGATTAGATGCGTCGGCTGCTGCGTGCCACGACACTTCTTATCTCGAGCCCAGCAGCAACCCTTAGACATCGCTGGCTGCCTCCGTCGCTGTCGTCGCCGTTCACCGTGGCTGCCACCGCCGTTCCCGTGCTCTACAAAAGGGTGACGTGCACTGTACATAGCAGAAATAAAACCTTCTTTCTACTTGTTCCTACTGGCAGATATGAGTGGGTGGTAAGCAGCAGAAACTTTATTAGAAGGCATTGTGTAATATCACTTATGAAAGAATGAAGACAGTACATATCCGAACAATACTTTGTATAGCGAGCCTCCTTTACTGCACACACTGTCTTACCAGACATAAAATGAAAGAATAAACTAGTACCACTCGTGGACGCTTACTGGTTATGGCGTTGTGCTGCTAAGCACGAAGTCGCGGGATGCCATCCCGGCCATCGCAGCCACATTTAATGGGGACAGACAGCAAAAGCACCCGTTTACTGTGCATTGTGTGCACTTCCCTAGGTTGCAAAAATTAATCCAGAGTCCCTTACTATGACGTGCCTCATAATCAAATTGTGGTTCTGGCACGTAAAACCACAGCAATGAAATTTATTTTCATTGAACAATAAGACGAGCTCGTTTATTTTGTAATGATCCCAAACGATTTGTCAGGGTAACTGAATGAGAATTTCTATTACGGATGCATATTCAAGCTCTGAGCTAATTAAAATTTTGTAAGCAACTCATTTACTGTCACTGTTAAGAGCAGCACAAAGGCCGGCGAAAGGAAGCCAATGTAGATCTGGCAGGTTGTTAGGTATCGCATGCCAAACAAGTAACGTAACCACTAAAAATATTTATACGAGGAACAGTATTAATACACTTGCGCTGGAGAGCTTTTCCTCGTTGCTAAGAATTTGTGTGCTTGCCCATCGAAGTATTCATACTTACAAGCCATATAGTACACTAGGAACTTAGTTTGCCCAGGTTGCACTTTAAAGTACCGTCAGATTGAAACTTACCATACCTATGAATAACACAATAATCGAAAAAGCGATGTGCGTTACATGATATGCCATTGCACTATGAACTTTTTATATATCCCACAATCATCGATTAACTTATGTAGAGCAGATGAAATGCCGTCGGGGAGATCACTCACATATAGGCAAAACAATGATCATTATTGCCCGAGGAACTCCTTAATGCACTGGAACATGAGAAGATGCTCTGCTGCTGCTTACAATGTATTAGAAATAGCTTCAAAGAAACGCTGCTATCCAGGTGATCAAAGAGGAACCAATGGCCATTGCTTCCAGTTCAAAGATGAAGCGTTTCTGCTGTACCTTGCCAAAGGCTTTAACACAATCAACACGTAGCGACTAGACGTCTACAATACAATGTGTGTTAGAATGTAAGTCAGTGAAAACATTGAATTTCACAACACAAATTACAATCCACGTTCAGCAATCACACACAGATAATTTGCGGCTTCCTTCATGGGCAGACGTGGGCTTGAGAATTGGTGCTTGCTGCTGCGTTTGGAACAAGAATATGGCTGGAAGCAGGCACAGCTTATGCGCAATCACGAGCAATGTACACACATTTCTTCAGAAGGTGACGCTGAGCACGGGTAGCGCGAGGATCTCGTTTCGCTGACAGGACGAGTTTGCTGCAGCCGAATAGTCCATATACGGTGAGGGTAGCTATATGGGCTTGCTGATAGGTCATCGTCTTAATTCGTTGTAGCGCAGGCCGAACGACACGGACGGCACTTGAGGCAACATACAGCGCTGAACAAGCAGCTGCGAACACCTGTTTAAGTACGCTGTGTCTCTTCGCAATGAACTTCAGGCACCGCCGTTGAGCCTTCCAAAACAAGTGTACACTTCAAAACGTTTTTAAATTACATAACACGCGTATTATTTGCTTCTAATAAAGACAGGCCAATAATATTATAACATACACGTTTTTTTTATTACACTAATATAATCATGCCACGTGTGCCACAAAACCAGGCAGCAAGCAACCCTAGGCGTCACACCCGACGCATGGTTGAAATGGCAATAGTGTAAAATAAGCCGTCTAAAAAGTTCATGAGGCATTCCACTCTGTGAAGGTGCATGACCAGTGAGGCTGTTTAGCACACGACACAGAGGTGGCACAAAATTTTGAACAAAGGTACGAACGTATTTACTGTCCTGATCTGTGGTCATCATGACGATATACGTACGCCCACACATTCGCGTATCACCCCTATTAATAAATGCACTCATCGTGATTATGATGATGATCATCACCATCATATTTTATGTACACTTGCAAAGGACGGAGGCCTCTCCCTGCAATCTCCAATTACCCCTGCCCTGCGCCAACCCATTCTAACTAGGGCCCGCAAATTTCTTAATTTCACCTCCCCCCCCCCCCCCCTAGTCTTCTGCCTTCCTCGACTGCGCTTCCCTTCTCTTGGCAACTTTCTGTAACCCTAATGGTCCACCGGCTATCTAACCTATGCAGTACATGACCTGCCCCGCTCCATTTTATTTCTCCTAATGCCAATTAGAATATAAGTTATCCCCGTTTCCTCTCAGATCCACACCACTCTCTTCCTGCCTCTTAACGTTACGCCTAACATTCTTCGTTCCACCGCTCTTTGCGCGGTCCTTAACTTGTACTCAAGCTTCTTTGTTAATCTCCAAGTTTCTGCCCCATATGTTAGCACCAGTAGAGTGCAATGATTGTACACCTTGCTTTTCAACGACACTAGTAAGCTTCCAGTCAGGCTCTGGCAATGTCTGCACTATGCACTTCAACCCATTTGTATTCTTTAAATTTTCTTCGCATGATCAGAGTGCCCTATGAGTAATTGACCTAGGTAAACGTACTCCTTCACAGACTTTAGAGGCTGACTGGCGATCTTGAACTCTTGTTGCTTTGGCAAGCTATTGAGCATTAACTTTATCTTCTGCATATTAATCTTCAGCCCCACTCTTTCGAATCCCGGCCACGGCGGCCGCATTTCGATGGGGGCGAAATGCGAAAACACCCGTGTGCTTAGATTTAGGTGCACGTTAAGGAACCCCAGGTGGTCAAAATTTCCGGAGTCCTCCACTACGGCGTGCCTCATAATCAGAAAGTGGTTTTGGCACGTAAAACCCTAATTATTATTATTATTCAGCCCCACTCTTACACTTTCTCTGTTAATGTCCTAATCGTTTGTTGTAACTCGTCCCCAGTGTTGCTGAAAAGGACAATGTCATCTGCAAATCCAAGGTTGCTGAGATATTCACCGTTGATCCTCACTCCTAAGCCTTCCCAGTTTAATAACTTGAATGTGTCCGTCACATAAGACAATGAATGGCTCAGACCCCCTAGCAATGGCCCATACAACCGTAGAAGTGGCCTCCCCATTACGACGACAGAAGAGAAGGGAAACTCTACGCTGAAATGACGAGCGACAATAGAGCACACACTCGCAGGGGAAGCACCGCGTTAACACTGCCAACGCAAGTTTTCGCATCTAGTCCTCAATCACGGCAGCGATCGCAGTGAGATTGTTATCGAACCATAGTATGTCACAGGTGTTGCAGGTAGAGCCGAAATGACAATCGAGCAAGTCTCTTTGGAACCTCGCTCGCACTTTTCAACTCATCCACGTTGACCCCTTGAGGCCGAAGGTGCCACGCACCATTCTCTGGCTCACGGTATGCCCCGTCGGTTCCCACTAGTCACTTACGTGCCGTCTCGCGGGCACCCTCGCGTCGCTGCTCCCGCCGTCGCTCTTCATGCGCGCTCTTTTCTTCTGCAGTCCCGACGATGTGCGGCCTACTCATTGCACCGGCGGAACGAAACTGAGATCAATTACGTCGTTCACCTATGAGCCGTGACGTGAGCGGTACTCGAAACAGCCATTAGTGATTATTATAATTATTTGCACAACGTAGCCAGCTGTGGAAGAAGACGACGACGAAGAACGCGCGCGAGCAGTGGCCCGAGAGTGTTCGCGCAGTTGCGTCGAGGGGCGCCAACGAAGAAGACGACGACGCTCGAGCCATTTCTGATGATGATAATTTCTGCTCGCAGATGCCACGAAACCCCGGATCTGAGCCATACACAGCTTCGCTGTAAATAGCATTGCAATGTGTGCGATTGCACCGATTTTTTTTTTTTCGCTAGAGTCACAGCATGTGAAACATCCCCTTAGCCATGTCTGCAGCCAGGCTCCTCTCTCGCGCTTCCCTCTGGACACAGTTCGGCATCTAGCGCCGCTGCAGCGAAGTCCATGTGTGACGCATGTGTGAATATATTTCCGACAAGATTGTCTGAATATATGTGACACGGGTTTGATTCCGCCTAGCACTGGGTGTACATTAAATGATTTTTCACCCGCCGTGGTTGCTCAGTGGCTATGGTGTTGGGCTGCTGAGCACGAGGTCGCGGGATCGAATCCTGGCCACGGCGGCCGCATTTCGATGGGGGCGAAATGCGAAAACACCCGTGTGCTTAGATTTAGGTGCACGTTAAAGAACCCCAGGTGGTCAAAATTTCCGGAGTCCTCCACTACGGCGTGCCTGATAATCAGAAAGTGGTTTTGGCACGTAAAACCCCAAATATTATTATTATTAAATGATTTTTACAGCGAAGCTGTATATGGCTAAGTTCGGGAAAAAATTGCGCGCATCTGTCGAGCCGTATAGATGAAGAATTTATCCCCATACGTGGGCCGATCCCGAAGATAGTGCAATACCGTGCCGATCCGCGGCGGAAGTAAAGCAGGCTGTGAGACCGGGCTAGTTGGTATTCCATGGTGAAGTGACTAGCGCAAGAGTGGACGCAGTACACTAAAAAGCCGAGAAGGCAAGCGCTAACTTCCAACTGGTGTTTATTACAAAAAGGTGCACACACACACACACACACACACACAAATATATATATATATATATATATATATATATATATATATATATATATATATATATATATATATATATATATATATATACTGAAACGTGTACTTCTTTGTCTTTATCGGGTGGCACGTTTCACCGCCTAAAGAATGTTATCGCACAGCGCAGGTCGCGCCTGCATGTATCGGAAGTTTCTGGAATGTTATCGATGCTTCCATCCGCTGTCTGTGACCGAACCTTGCATAAACTGATTGCATGTTTGCGCGACGCGAATAATGTAGAACTTTGTGGAAGGCACGCGGATCCCAGCGATTACTCTGGAACATTCGGCGACTGATGTATAAAAGCCGACGCGCTTGACCCGCTGAACAGATTTTCGACGGTCGCCGACCGTGTTCGCCGCTATCGTTGTGCTATAAGTGTAGCCTGTTTTTGTGGGCACAGGTTCGCCCAATAAATGTTAGTTCTGTCTTTCACAGTATTGCTACCGTGTTCTTCAACGTCACCACCACGTGACTACATATATATATATATATATATATATATATATATATATATATATATATATATATATATATATATATATATATATATATATATGCCTCTCGCGCACTTGATCATAATCAGTTACAATCATGCACGTCGACATGGTTACTACAAATAAACAAGAACGCACCAAGACCGCGGAACGGCCTAAGACGGCTTCCCAGATACAGACCCCAAGTATGCAAATTCTTTAACAGTCAATGCTAGGGATGGTTTGCTAACGCAGTTGCTTTCTACGATAGCCGCTGCCTCGATGATGAATCTAGTGTTTTCTTGCGCGTTGCTTGCTGTTATTTGTTTCTTAAAAGATTGGATGACATTTGAATTGGGAGCAATGAATTCCAAGGAAACCCTCTCACCCTTCTTGTACTTTCTGATTGTGTTGCTGTAGTCTCACCTTTAGCTTGTTATTCAGGTTATCCGCCGTGGTTGCTCAGTGGCTATGGTGTTAGGCTGCTGAGCACGAGGTCGCGGGATATAACGCCGGCCATGGCGGCCGCATTTCAATGGGGGCGAAAACACCCGTGTACTTAGATTCAGGTGCACGTTAAAGAACCCCAGGTGGTCGAAATTTCCGGAGTCCTGCACTACGGCGTGCCTCATAATCAGAAAGGGTTTTGGCACGTAAAACCCTATAATTTAATTTTTGTTTGTTGTTTAGCTTGTTCGACAATTTACGTTTGTCCTTGTCGCCTTTTTAGTGTCCCGTGTCCACTCTTGCGCTAGTCATTTCAGCGCGGAGGTGAAGCAGGCTTTAAGCATTCCGCCAACATGCAAAATTAATTTTAATATCTTAGGTCCAAATACAACCCGTATCTGATAAGAACACATACTACACGTTTACCCGCGTCGGCCATGTCTACGTTCGCATCGCCTTCTCTTTGTCGGCGTTCCAAGCCACTTGCGTATCTCCTTTCCTTTCCTTCCGCTCTCCCGTGGTGGCGGTCCCGTAAGCGTGCTGCCCGCCAGGACCGCAAGGCGGAAAGAAATGCGAACCGTCCATGTGGCCCCCTATCCCGCAAACTTGGAACGTTTCACCTCACCGACAGCGAGGTTTCAGAGGGTAGTTTGTGGGGAACCAATTTTGTGTGGCCTGTGTTTGTGCGACTGCATGTCAATTACGGGTCACCTCACAACCATTACTGCACTGTGGGACGTCGACCAACGCACGATCGCCTTGGCTACGGTGAAGCAGTGTGTGCCCTCGGAGTGCGGTGAGGTTCGTGTCGGTTCTACGTGCCGGGATTCATTAGTAAAATGTTTCGTGCCACGTTTTGCAACAATATATGGGTATGTACACCCCCCGGTGGCTCATCATCTTCCGAGGCTCAACATCGTGGAGAAGCGATTAGTCGCGTCTCGCCTTCCATTTGTGCATACGGCGTTTGACGCCCATCAATAGACAGTTCGCCATTGAGGGGCCCACATACACAGCTTGGCTGGTCATCCGCCTTCACAGAGTGGAATGGCACTTTTTTCTTTTGTCATTGAAGCGCGGAACATACCGAGTGGCACAAACTCAGTGACTCAAGTTGGCGTGATAGTCACTAGTTGGTCCGACGGGATGTTTCGAACCCGGTTCACTCAGCACAGCAGCCCCATGCTCTACGCATTAGACCACGGAATAGGCCCTCTGACGAAATATAGCATCAGTCGGGTAAATTCCTTAGAGATAGATAGATAGATAGATAGATAGATAGATAGATAGATAGATAGATAGATAGATAGATAGATAGATAGATAGATAGATAGATAGATAGATATCGGAAAGTGTGTGAAGCATCCTAAGAATGCCAATCGGGTTATTTATTTATTTGTTCATTATTGCGATAGCAATCATTCGACACTCCAGGCAAACTTCCGCCGCCGTCGGCGTGGGCGTCGCGGTGAAGTCCAAGTGCGATAAGATCCCGGCCGCGCGCCACGTGCGAGGGAGAGCATGCGAGGGTGAGCCGAGAAGGATGGTGGCTGGGTGCGTCGGCGTCTTCTGGCGAGCACGAAGGTGGAAGGCGGGTAGGATGCGCGGCGTCTTTTGGCGCACGGAAAAGGGGTAGGGGTAGTGGCAGGGTAACGCGTCTTCGCTTGTACTTCGGCCACCGCCTGCGCGCGGCGTGGCCGCGCGCGTCCCATCTTGGAGGTAATCTGCGGTGGGTTCGAAGGCTAGCCGACCCGAGGTATCTGATGGCTTCGTGTGCGCTGTGTTCTCACGCGCCTGCTTCGCATTGGAAGCGAGAGGCAGCACTAAGGGGAATTCGCTCGCTACTGCTGCCGCTCTCCGTCACGCCAGCGTTCGGACAGCGAATTTGCGGGGTCATCGAGTAAGGTATGTCCAGTTTGCCTGTGCGCGCGTGACAACCGAGCTTGTTAATTTAATTAGTAAGCGAATGTTTACAGCAGTTTACACAGCTGACAAAATTACTAATCTTACTGCGTATAGCTGTCTAATAATGTTCTATTGCGATCAATGTTTCGCCTTTAGGGCGGAACTGCAACTTTTTTTTTATTTATTTATTTATTTATTACCATACCCTCGAGACCCATGCGGTATTACAGAGGGGGCGGTTACAAAACATTTGACATGACAAACAACATATCAAGTAAAAGAGAGAGAGAAAGAGAGAGAGACAGAGACAGACAACAATTGCAGCTACTTTGGGAAAGGGTCAGTGACTGTGGACTTCAATGAAGTTCCGTCTTCTGTGGCAGCAATGGCGGGGGGAAGGCGATTCCACTCTCTACATGCCTTCAGCAAAAAAGAATGCAAATATTATATGTTCGCTGAATGGTTCGCTATGTTCATGAAAGTTCGCTGGAGTACTGCCAGTAAGCGCACTCTGTTCTGCTTCATCAAACAATATTTCAGGACATATTGGCCTGCATTCATCCTCACATATAATGTAGGCTGATAGGTATCTCTAAAGCATACCGATCTCTTAATTAAATTGTGCTTTGTACTCAACAACTTCTGTGGTTTACTTCAATTTCTTTTATTTAGCCACTCGGTATGTGAAACTGGGTGTATACCTATTATAGACCACTCCTACTGAATGAAAGTTGAGACCTTTGTGGCGCATAAACTTAAACATTGCAGGAGCTTGTCGTTACCTCATTCTAATTACGCACATCTGGTATGGGGAACGACGAAGGAAAATGTAATGTAGGTTTTATTATTCCAAAAATATTCTTTTTAGAATTATTGCAGACGCCTCCTTCTCTCGCAGTGACGAACTGTTCAAACCATTTAACGTTATAAAAATGAATTACGTTTACGACTACCGACCATTCCGCTATTAAATGTAATAATTCGTTTTCCCAAGATCTATCCACCCTAAAATAAAATGTTGCTTCACATAAAGCACATTTTCCAGACACGCGATATTTCCCCACCACGCGTAAGAACTACTACAAATTAAAATCAAGTAGATACACTTTGCCCAGATTTCCTAGCAAACACGAAGCAAGATTAATTGACATTTCTGGAATGTCAGCGAAAAAACTTACCTTTTTGTTTACGCAAGATCTTATGCATTTTTTATTAGTATAAATAATTACTTACAGTAATCATGTATGAATTCTGTAATCGTGAAGGCTGTAATCTTCTTATACTTTTCTTTTTGTTTTTGTAGTGCCCCAAATTGTGATCAAATAGTTTGTTAGCTGCCTTGCTGTGAAGTGCATTTATGCTATCTTATGTCCATATTCAGCTTTTCTTTCTCCTTTTGTGCCAAAGCCTGTGTGTTTCATAAATTTCCTTGTACCCGTTTGAGCTGTCGTTGTTGGGTTGGCTACCCCGTCAGTGTGCCGGCCCAAGACAGCAGCTTTCTGTGTCCACCTCTGTCCTTGTATATCTTTCAATGAAATAAAGGTTGAATTGAATTAAACGGATTAAAAGTAATCTCAATTCTCTGTGGCATCGCGCATAGTACTTTACCGCTTGACTAAAGCTTCGCTTCACGTAGATTTCAGCATGTGCGCTGGATCTGCATAACTTTCTTTTTTTTTGATGACTTGTACCAGAAGGCGCTTGCGACACGAGCATAGAGGCTCCCATTATATATACGGACGTCGACAACTCAAAGCCAACAGCGTCACATTACGAGTTCTTTTTTTAAGAGCGCAGCTCTTAGGCGCCCGTTCTTAGAGCGAGCGTCGGCGTAACCGACTGAACGAGCAAAGAGTGAAAGAGCGAAAGCGTGAGCAGTGAGTGAGTGAGTGAATAAACTTTATTGCAGGTCCGGCGAGGACGCGAACTCGTCGCGCACCCGGCTAGTCCCACGTCGGGACCTGCAGGTCTAGCCCACCGGCCCGGTCGCGGGCACGCCGGACGGCCAAGATTTGCTTTTCTAGAGCGGGGCTACGCAGAAGCGAGTCCCACTCCTCCTTGATGAACTTCGGGTATGTCGACCCGCACTCCCAGAGCATGTGAGGTAGAGTGGAGGTCTGGCCGCAGGACGGGCAGGTGTCGTCGCGATACACGTCGGGGTAAGCCTCGTGGAGAGCGGACAGACACGGATATGTGCTGGTCTGTAGAAGCCTAAGCGAAACGGCTTGCGCCCTATTCAACTTGGGGTGAGGGGATGGAAAGACCCTTCTGGACATGTAGAAATATTTAATAATCTCGTGAGTTGTGGGAGCGTCCCTGTGACCGTAGAGAGGACGGGAGTCAGTGCTTCTTATAGAGGAAGCGCGGTCGGTGAGGTCACGCGCAGCCTCGTGAGCAGACTCATTGAGGTTCGGGGGAGCACCCTCGACCGACCCTACGTGAGCGGGAAACCAGTGAATTGAATGGTTCGTGAGAGCATATGGACTCGAGCCGCTAAGAAGACGAACAGCTTCCTTGGCGATGCAACCCTTCTGAAAAGCCCTAACTGCCGTTTTGGAATCACTACAGATTTCGGACCCACAACCGTCTAGCAGGGCGAGGGCGATGGCGACTTGCTCGGCGACTCTGGGGTCTGAAGTACGAATCGAGGCGCTATTGGAAATCTTGCCGCTCGAGTCGACCACAACGACGGCAAAGGTCTTCCCGTCACTGTACTCCGCGGCGTCGACGAAGCTTGCTCTAATGTCGTGTTGTTTGATCTGTTTGAGGATGGCTGCTGCTCTGGCCTTGCGTCTGCCCTCGGTGTGGACGGGATAAACGTTTCGGGGCACAGGGGCCACTACGAACTTGTCTCGAATGCACCTAGGGATCGGGGTACTGACCATCGGGAATTCCGCAGGGTGGTAACCCAGGTCTTCGAGGATGGGTTTACCTGCCGCTCTGGTGGGAAGGCGACTGAGTTGCGCGCGTTATTGGGCTTCGGCAATCTGCTCAGCGATGTTATGTACCCCCAGCTTCAAGAGATCCTCGGTGCGGGTCCTGGTGGATAACCCGGGAGCCCTCTTGACTACTTTGCGGATGAGAACGTTGAGCTTGTCTCGCTCCGCTCTGAGCCAGTTGTGCATAGAAATCGTGTACATGAGGTGGCAGAATACGAAGGCATTGATCAGCCTGAGAAGATTGTTTTGTTTCATGGCTCGATGCCGATTTGCGATTCTGCGTACGAGGCGGAAAGCTTTGTCCGTCTTTGCGATGAACTTGCGGAGAGCAGTTCCGTTCCCGCCGTTGAATTCGACAAACATGCACAGGACCCGAATAACGTCGACCCTGGGTATCACCCCCACGGCACAAGTGCGAAGTCAGATGCTGGTTTCGGAGACTGGCTTCCAATCTTTGGGTCTGCCTCCCTTCTATTTTCTGTAAAGAAGGAGCTCCGACTTGGCGGGGGAGCATCGAAGTCCGGTGGGGCGGAGATACTCCTCGATCACGTCGAGTGCCTCCTGCATGGCTTCTTCGACTCGGCCCTCGCAGCCACCGGAGCACCATATGGTGATGTCATCGGCGTAGATGGTGTGCTTTACGTCCTCGACGCGCGCCAACCTCTCGGAAAGACCAATCATACAGATGTTAAACAGTGTTGGGGAGATAACGGCGCCCTGAGGAGTGCCCCGCCCTCCGAGAAGCACATCTTCGGAGCGGGAGTCTCCAATGCGAAGCTTGGCCTTCCTGTCAGTTAGGAAAGAGCTGACGTAGCTGTGGATTCTGGAACCGAGACCCAGGTCTGAAATGGTCTTGACGATGAAGGTGTGGAGCACGCTGTCGAAAGCCTTCTCGAGGTCCAGACCGAGCAGAGCCTTGACTTATCTGGAACGGCCATCCACAATCTGATGCTTCATTAGTTTCATGGCATCCTGCGTTGAGAGTACGGCGCGGAAGCCGATCATGTTGTATGTGTAAACCTCGTTGTCTTCGAGGTAACCGTTAAGCCTGTTGAGGACGACGCGCTCCATTACCTTGCCGACGCAGGAGGTCAGAGAAATCGGCCTCAAGTTCTCGATGTTCGGGGCCTTGCCGGGCTTGGGAATGAGCACCATGCAGGCCGTCTTCCATTCTGCAGGTACAATGCCACTCTTCCAGCACTCGTTTATCTTGTCGGCCAGAAAGACAATCGACGTGTCGTCGAGCACAGACTTGCACAGACGGCACAGACTTGCGGTTGAGCACGAAGATGGGCTGTCTGACCTCGGCAATGGAGAAGTCTTCGTCCAGCTTGGGGCGTGGAGGGCCTCGGCAGTCCGGGAGTTGGGTCGACGGATCTCCGCCGCGACGGACAGGCAGGTACTTCTCTATGAGTTTTGCAACGAGTTCATCGACCGTGTGAGACCTGGTGGCTTCATGAAGGGCCCGGGCCAACGTATGCCTTTGATTTGACTTCGAGCCGCTTTCGTCGAGAAGGTGCTTCAGCATACCCCAGGATTTGCCGTTGCGTATCTGTCCATCGATAGATTCGCAGAGCTCGTCCCACTGCTGCTGGCATAGCGCCTTGCAGTGGTCATCGATGACCTTGTTGAGCTCCGAAATCTTCTTTCGGAGTCTACGATTGAACCTTTGACCCTTCCATCGGTGGAGGAGGGCGCTTTTGGCCTCGATCAGGTGGGCGAGTCTGCTGTCCATCCGCTCGACGTCGAGATCTGTTTCCACTTTCTTGGTGGCAGCGGAAGCGTCGTTCCGGATGCCTTCACACCATTCTTCGAGAGTGGCGGGTGCCCTGGCTCCCCCGGGTTCTTCACGAATGTTACGAAAATGGTCCCAATCAATGGACGTGAATTCCCTGACCCTATTCCGAGACACCTTGAAGTTGGTCTCGAGAATGTAGTGGTCGCTGCCGAACTCCATGGCGGTGTTCTCCCAACCCACGTCCTGGACGTTCCTCACGAAGGCGAGGTCGGGTGTCGAGTCCCGGGTGACGGAGGTGCCGATGCGCGCATGAAAATTCTTGTCAGTAACCAGAGTGAGGTCCATCTCGTTGGCGTCTTGCCACAGGTTGCGCCCCTTGGTAGTGTCGTAGACGTACCCCAGATGCCGTATGGTGCGTTGAATTCGCTGACGACGACCAAGAGTCGAGGGCCGGCCAAGTCGGTCGCCTTCTTGAGAATGGTCTTGAACTGCTGGAGCGAGTCTCTGGAGTTACTATATACATTGAGGACGAACACGCTGTTTCTGCGCTGATTCCGCTGCGGAACGTCGAGCAGGATCTCAACCATGACATATTCGATTCTACCACTTGCCAGCTTGAGGTCGTGGGTCATATGAGTTAGCCGTTTATCGATCAAGGTGCAAATCCCTCGCCCCTCGGGCCGGCCCAACACGGCCCTGTAGCCCTGGAGCGAGCCAGCGGAGATTAATGTTTCCTGGAGAGCAATGACCTGAGGTTTCGCAGCGAAAGACCTGAAAAACTGCTGCAGAGGGGCTTTTTTGTTAGAATACCCTCTGCAGTTCCATTGGTAAATACGAAAACTCTCTTTGGATCTATCCATTATGGCTGACCTGACGGATTACCACCTAACGGGACAGTTAGGCCTGCGCAAAGACTGGGACCTCCTGTCGCCGCGCTGGTGGGATAATGAAGTCTAGCTTCTTTTAGTATGGCGGGAACGGTTAGCGGTTGTACGACGGAGGCGGATGAAGCCATATCCTGAGGTTTCGCAGCGAAAGACCTGAAAAACTGCTGCAGAGGGGCTTTTTTGTTAGAATACCCTCTGCAGTTCCATTGGTAAATACGAAAACTCTCTTTGGATCTATCCATTATGGCTGACCTGACGGATTACCACCTAACGGGACAGTTAGGCCTGCGCAAAGACTGGGACCTCCTGTCGCCGCGCTGGTGGGATAATGAAGTCTAGCTTCTTTTAGTATGGCGGGAACGGTTAGCGGTTGTACGACGGAGGCGGATGAAGCCATTCGCGCCTCAATTGCATCGATGCGATCAGCGAGAGCTCCGAGGCCCCTGTTGGGGTCCCTGAGCCCAACCTGAATTTGGCGAACGTTATCACTGAGGCAAGCGACGCTAGCGGTGACTTGTTTGAGGCTGTCTGCATGCCGAATGAGACTTTGCTTAATCTCGCTGACTTCTGCAGACAACCTTCCCGATTCACATGTTTGTTTGAGTACTGCCCTGCGTTTGGAGGACGTCGCAGTACCGTCTACTGGAGCTGGGATTGGAGTCTCAGTGGCTGTGACTGACGCACCATTACCCGACACATTCGAAACGAGTTTCCTGATCTCTGCCATTCCGCTAACTAGCCTGTTGATCGTGTTCTTGAGGTCGTCGTTTTTTTTCCGTAAGCGAATGACTTCCGCGTCTCTAGCTTGCTCTGTGGGTGGTTGCTACGATATGCCGGAGCGGCCTCGGTATTGGCGCCGGGCTTGGGTCGTGCCAGATCGGCCCAAACAAGGGTCGGCTGTTTTCCGCAATGTGTGGAGGCGGGCTGAGGCCCGGATGCTGGCTGGGTTCTGGAACCCGGGCGGCCCCTGGCACCGGATCTCGACCTGGATCTAGATCGCACCCGGGATCTTGACCTCGACCTGGCCCTGGAGACGGAGCGGCTCCTGGTGCGACCCCTGGAGCGGCCACGAGACCTGGATCTCCCCCTGGAGCGGGAGCCGCTGCGACCATATTGGCGTTGAGGCGATGCTTGCAGGGCTTGATTCGCGCCCTCCATGAACGGGAAATGTTCGGCGTTGAGGGCGCGGGAGCGTTCCCCCCGTCTGCGCTTTACGATATACGGCGTCTGAAATCTCCGCTTGCACTCCTTGGCGGCGGTAAGGTGGTCGCCTCCGCACAGCTTGCATTTGGGAGCGCTCCTATGATGAGCGTCAGGGTTTGCTTCTCCACATTCTCTGCAAATGGCGTCGTTGGGCGAAAGGCAGACGTCGGAGCGGTGCCCGAGTCTGCCGCAGCTGTAACACACGTCCATTTCCTTGCGAAATAAAGTGCACCTGACAATAGTGCCGCCGTACGAGACAAAATTCGGCACCCGGTACCCCTCGAACAGGACCACCACAGTGCCGGTGTTGAAGATTCTTTTGGCGCCCAACGCCGTGGGATTTCGCGGGTTGACGAGTTTCTTGTCGATCGCCGCGGGCCCGTCGGTAAGGGAGATGCCTCGGATGACGCCCTTGCACGTGGAGTGGGGGTCGACTTCGTAAGCGCTCACCTCAAACTGTTGACCGGCCACGGAGATGCCCTCAATGCCGACGTAGCGTTCAGCGTTGTGCCTGTTTGGTGTGCTGATCACCATTATATTTTGCTGAAAGTTTGGACACATCGTGTCGGTGTCACGCGACGCCAAATCGAGCCCGGCAGCCTGCCATATGGCGTCGGCGACTGCGGTAGGTCCTAACTTGCCCATACACAGGCCTCCCCTGGGCCGCACGACAATCTTTGCCTCCTCCTTGGGCAGCGGAGGCATCCTGCCACCTCGAATAATCTTGCTTGTAATGCCCGCGCGGTTGGCGCGGCGCCGAGCGTTGGAACCGGTGTTGTGCTGAACGTCGATTGCGCTGGCATCGGGGGCGTTTCTCGTTCTCATTGAACGTCTGGAGGCAACGAGCTGCCACCCGGAGTCTTTAGTGAAGTCCTCGGGGGCTAAAAACTCTCCTTCCACCTCACACTCCATCACGAAGTCCGTGGAAGAGCTTCCGACGAGAAGAGACAGGCGAGCGATGCGTCGCCGCGCGAACCCTAATGCGGTTAGGCACAACGCACAGTCATGGCGTAGCCGAAAGGAAAACGGCAAGAAATGTCACAACGTCCACCCACCTATAAAAGCCGGGTATCGGCGTGTTCCTCTTGACTTATCGAATCCGGAAATGTAGAAAGTTCAGGGGCACGCAATCGAAAAACATCCGAAAGGTTGGCAAAAAGCAAGAGCCGAGCGAACCAAGTCACATGTGTCACAAGCGCAGTACGGCGACGATGGCTAGGAGATGGCGCCAGAGTAAGCGCGCGTCCGTCGGCGGCGGCTGCTGTGACTCGCGCCGGCGCGTCACCCACGCTCTGCCTCTCGCGATCTGCAGATTAGCGAGGCAGTCGCCCCACACTTCGCTCCGTTTGCAACGTGCCACACGAGACAGATTGTCCGCGCCAGCCAATATACCGCGGAATGACCTTGCTACGTTAAGTAGCCATGAGGTACTACCTGTGTATCCATCTAACATCACGGCTCGTTGTAACATCACCCTCGAAGCATAGGAAACAAGAATAAATTAAGATAAGAGTTCAAGAATTTACGTGGGTTCGAGCCAAGAACCTCACGACCATGAACTATGTTGCATTCGTAGTGCAAGAAAGTTCTGGCAGGACACATCATACGAGGACTGTCTTCAAGCAATGTGTCGACATACCGTATTGCTGAAGGCAACTCTATTTAGAATCTTTAGTGGTCATTTTGAGATTTCCATTGCTTTGGCTATATGAGACATACACTGTCTGCGCAGTCGGCCCACTTTGCTATGACACTTGCTCGTGAAGGTTGTCATGATAATGACGGCATGACGATGACGCAGTAAAGACGATGGATTAACGAATGAGGAATGATACTGAACACGACGAAGGCGGTATGAGGACGACGGCATGACGAAAATGGGATGACGGTTCTGAAATGATGACGATGGTATGACGACAACAGCGTGACGACGACGGCATGACGATAATGGGATGACAACTGTATGATTACGAAAGCCTGACGGCGTTTCTATGACGACGACATCACGACCACGGTATGACAACGAATGCATGACGACGTAAGGATGACGATGGCATGACAACGGTGGTATGATCCCGATTGAACGATGATAGCATCTATACAGCAATGTAAAGATAGATAGATAGATAGATAGATAGATAGATAGATAGATAGATAGATAGATAGATAGATAGATAGATAGATAGATAGATAGATAGATAGATAGATAGATAGATAGAAAGTGGCTAAGAATGCTAATCGCATTGATACTGCTACATGCATATTGCGTGCTTCTTTTGGACAATGCGCGCGGACGCCCCGACACAGAAGACGAACTGGCCAGCGCTGCAGTTGCTTTTACAAACAGAGAGAGCGAGAGACAGACAGAGAGAGAGAGAGAGAGAGAGAGAAAGAAGAGGGAAATGTGGGGAGGTTAACCAAGGTCGTGCATGGTTATCTACCCTACCCTCGGGGAGGGGGAAAGGGAAGTACAGATAAGGAGAGAAAAGAAAAATAATCGTCAGTCATTCTCAGTCAGTCGCAGAGGAATGTCCACTGTCACGAACGTTCATTCAATCCAGTGTCCCTAAAGAAAAGCAGAAGGACTTTTGTGGCCTTATGCATGCAAGAACGCATAGGCCATAAGTCCTAGGATATTTTCTTCTGAGAGCGCTCTATTGTCTAGCAGCTTGAGTTTCGCTTGTAAAGTACGTCGTCGAGTGTCAAAGGATGGGCAGTGACACAGAAGGTGCTCTAAAGTCTCATCGAACCGGCACCAATTGCCCACGCACCGCACTGTTGGCCGTTCCTATCAGGAATGAATAGGAATTTGTAAAGGCGACGCCCAACCACATGCGACACAGTAAAGTTGTTTCGTGACGGGAGAGTCCAGGTGACAGGAGAAGTCGCAAGTTAGAATCGAGAGAGTGCAAGCGTGAGTTGGTGAAACCCGGTTAATTCCATCGTAGAATCATGGCCTGTCTGGCGCATGACGCATGCATCTGTCGCGCCTGGCATGCCGTTAGCTTGTTGCTAGGTAACGCAATAAAAATAGGTCGCAAAGTATAATGAAGGGGAGTACGGTAGCACGATTAAAAGCCGGGACAAAAGAAGACACATAAGGACACACACAGCGCTAACTTCCAACAATGTTTATTATCGAACACCAGGTCGTACTTATACACTCAGCCAACATGAGTCACAGCCACGTGAACAGATTAACAATCAGAGCAATACATTTTGTGATATGTTAAGGCATGCGCAAAAATTTCAGTTCTTTTTCAGAGAGAGCCAACGATGGTTTGCTGATACATGAATCCCCTAGGGAATCAATCTGCTCGGCTTCTATTATAAGTCTAGTGAGTGAGTTCGCACTTCTTTCTACCGGTAATGATTGTTGATTCGAAGAGAGGGGAGCACTTATGTTGCTTACAATGTAGGGAGAGAAACCCATCTGATACAAGTTTGTCGACTTTATTTTTGTGTTCGCGCAGTCTATCATTAATGAATCTACCCGACTGTCCGACGTAATACTTCCCACGCGATAAGGGTATACGATATATAATTGATGTCTTGCATTCTCTAAACTTCTTCCTGTGTTTAACTTGGCAGCTAGGGGCACTTTCTTTCTTTTCTGGTTTTGTTTTCCTGCACAGGCTGATTAGTTTGTTGGGTGCTGAAAAAAACACATCAGTGTTACCTCGGCGGGCAATTTTCTTTGGGTTGTGCGACAACTGGTGGATATAAGGTATCACTGTTGGTCTTTTTTTCTCTCGGTTACTATTTCCTTCCGCTCGTTCAGCAGTCCCTGATTGCTGCACTTGCCTAAGTATTCCCTCTGCAACTGATGCCAGTACATCATAGGGATAACCTGCTTCATGTAGCCGCATGGCCTGTTGTGTGAATGCTCCGTCAGTGCAATGATGGCATGATTTAGTAAGTGCGTTATCATGTCATATTGCACTGACGAAGCATTCACACAACAGGCCATGCGGCTACATGAAGCAGGTTATCCCACTCATGTACTGGCATCAGTTGCAGAGGGAACACTTAGGCAAGTGCAGCAATCAGGGACTGCTGAACGAGCGGAAGGAAATAGTAACCGAGAGAAAAAAAGACCAACAGTGATACATTATATCCACCAGTTGTCGCACAACCTAAAGAAAATTGCCCGCCGAGGTAACACTGATGTGGTTTTTTCAGCACCCAACAAACTAATCAGCCTGTGCAGGAAAACAAAACCAGAAAAGAAAGAAAGTGCCCCTAGCTGCCAAGTTAAACACAGGAAGAAGTTTAGAGAATGCAAGACATCAATTATATATCGTATACCCTTATCGTGTGGGAAGTATTACGTCGGACAGTCGGGCAGATGCATTAATGATAGACTGCGCGAACACAAAAATAAAGTCGACAAACTTGTATCAGATGGGTTTCTCTCCCTACATTGTAAGCAACATAAGTGCTCCCCTCTCTTCGAATCAACAATCATTACCGGTAGAAAGAAGTGCGAACTCACTCACTAGACTTATAATAGAAGCCGAGCAGATTGATGCCCTAGGGGATTCATGTATCAGCAAACCATCGTTGACTCTCTCTGGAAAAGAACTGAAATTTTTGCACATGCCTTAACATATCACAAAATGTATTGCTCTGATTGTTAATCTGTTCACGTGGCTGTGACTCATGTTGGCTGAGTGTATAAGTACGACCTGGTGTTCGATAATAAACATTGTTGGAAGTTAGCGCTGTGTGTGTGCCTATGTGTCTTCTTTTGTGCCGGCTTTTAATCGCGCTACCGTACTCCCCTTGAAGATGCGTTACCAACAAGCCCACATTGCAACCCTAGCAAAGTATAAGTTAATTTATACGCAAAACTTTTTAGTTTTAGCGGGAAAGAATAAAAAACAAATAAAACGTTGTACGTTCATTTCACATTCTTTTTTTACGATGCTCGCGTCAACTAACGGACGGGATTAACACTAGCCGTGACGTGTTTCCTGTTGCCATTTTTTTGCCGAGTGTGCCCTCTTGTTGAATTTTTTTCTGTATGGTAGAAGTGTGATGGGGCGAGCCAGTGATTGAAGTTGTCGTGCAGCATCAGTTACTCAAAGCGGTATAGGAACCCGCTGATGTTTTTGGTGAGCCAAACGCACAGCTTTATCTGCACTGTCGTTGCCGAAAATTCCACAATGGCTTGGCAACCACTGAAATACTATGTCGTGGCCTTTCTTAAGCGCGTAATTATGAGCATGCCTTATTTCGTACACTAGCTGCTCGTGTAACCCATGAAGTAGGGCAAACTGCAGAGTTTGTAAGGCTGCTTTGGAATCGCAGAAAATGACCCAACGATTTGGCAGCGGCTGGAGCACGTACTTGAGTGCACCTTGAAGAGCCGCAAGTTCTGCTGCTGTCGACGTTGTAGTGTGCGAATATTTAAACTGCAAAGTGACGGCGTCTGATGGAACAACTACTGCTCTGGAATAGCTGTTTGAATTGCTGGAACCGTCCATGTAAATGTCATGATCATCATCATCAGCCTGTTTTATTTCCACTGCAGGGCGACGGCCTCTCCCTGCGATCTCCAATTACCCCTGTCCTGCGCCAACAGATTCCAACTAGCGCGCGCGAATCGCCTAATTTCATCGCTCCACCTAGTCTTCTGCCGTCCTCGACTGCGTTTGCCTTCTCTTGGTACCCATTCTGTAATTAACCCTAATGGTCCAAGAGTCCAATGGTCCAACTGGCACATTACATGACCTGCCCAGCTCAATTTCTCTATCTTGATATCAATTAGAATATCGTCTATACGCGTTTGCTCTCTGATCCAAACCACTCTCTTTCTGTCTCTTAACGTTACACCTAGCAATCTTCGTTCCATCTCTCATTGCGCGGTCCTTAACTTGTTCTCAAGCTTCTTTGTCAGTGTAGTCTATATGTTAGCACTGGTAAAATGCACTGATTGTACACCTTCCTTTTCAATGATAATGGTAAGCTTCCAGTCAGGAGCTGACGATGTCTACCGTATGCGATCCAACCCATTTTTATTCTTCTATGAATTTTCTTCTCATGATCAGAATTCCCTGTGATTAATTGACCTAGGTAAACGTACTCCTTATCAGACTCTAGAGGCTGACTGGCGATCCTGAACTCTTGTTCCTTTGCCCGGCTATACATCACTATCTTTGTCTTCTGCATATTAATCTTCAACCCCACTCTTACACTCTCTCTGTTAATAATAATATTTGGGGTTTTACGTGCCAAAACCACTTTCTGATTATGAGGCACGCCGTAGTGGAGGACTCCGAAAATTTTGGCCACCTGGGGTTCTTTAACGTGCACCTAAATCTAAGCACACGGGTGTTTTCGCATTTCGCCCCCATCGAAATGCGGCCGCCGTGGCCGGGATCCGATCCCGCGACCTCGTGCTCAGCAGCCCAACACCATAGCCACTGAGCAACCGCGGCGGGTCTCTCTCTGTTAAGGTCCTCAATCTTTTGTTGTAACTCGTCTGCATTGTTGTTGAATAGAATAATGTCATCGGAAAACCGAAGGTTGCTGAGGTATTCGCCATCAATTCTTACTCCCAAGCCTTCATGGTTAATTACTTGAATATTTCTTCCAAGCACGCAGTGAATAGCATTGGAGACAGGTTGTGTCTCCTTGTCTGACCCCTTTATATATAAGTATCTTCCTACTTTTCTTGTGGGGAGAATTAAGGTAGCTGTGTAACCTCTGTAGATATTTTCCAGGATATTTACGTAAGCGGTCTGTACTCCTTGATTACGTAATGCCTCTATGACTGCTGGCATCTCTACTGAATCAAATGCCTTTTCGTAATCTATGAAAGCCATATATAGAGGCTGATTGTACTCTGCGGATTTCTCGATTCCCTGATTGATGACATGGATGTGATCCATTGTAGAGTATCCCTTCCTGAAACTTGCCTGTTCCCTTTGTTGACTAAAGTCTAGTGTTGCCCTTATTATATTGGAGATTATTTTGCTAAACATATTATGTAATACTGGAAGTAAGCTAATGGGCCTATAATTTTTCTATTCTTTAACGTCTTCCTTTTTGTGGATTAGTATAACGTCTCCATTCTTCCTGTTTTATGGAACCCTTGCAGTCGATAGGTATTTCGTATAAAGAGCCGCCAGTTTTCCAAGCATTATGTCTCCTCTACCTTTAATTAAATCGACTGTTATTCCATCTTCTTCTGCCGCTCTTCTTCGTTTCATGTCTTGCAAGGCCCTTCTGACCTCATCGCCAGTTATAGGAGGAGTTTTTGCATCCGGTTCATTACTGTCTCTAATGCAGTTTTCCTGACTCCTCTGGGTACTGTATAGGTCAGTATAGAATTCTTCCGCTTCTTTTACTATATCTCCGATATTGCTGATGAAACTACCTTGTTTATCCTTCAGTGCATACATCTTGGTTTGTCCTATTTCAAGTGTCTTTCTCACTGATTTCAGGCTGCGCGCATTTTTTACGGCTTCTTTAGCCTTTCTCACGTTATAGTTTCGAATTTCACTTATTTTCGCCTTGTTGATCAGTTTTGACAGCTCCGCGAATTCTATCTTTATCTCTTGAGTTGGGCACTTTCATTCTTTGTCGTTTGTTTATTAGGCCCTTTGTTACTTGGGAGCGCTTGCCTACTGGTTGACTTGGTGCATTGCCTCCCACTTCAATTGCTGCTTTGAAGCCAGCCTAGTTAGGGTTTCATTCATTACCTCTATGTCATCATCATCTCTCTGTTCTAAGGCTGCATATTTGTTTGCAAGTAGCAGCCTGAGTTTGTCTGCTTTTACCCTTACTGCCTCTAGGCTGACCTGTTTCTTCTTGACCAATTTTACTCTTTCCCTCTTCAAATTGAAGTGAATCCTAGCCCTCACTAACCTATGATCACTGCAATACTTTACCCTACCTATCACTTCTACATCCTGCACTATGCATGGGTCGGCAGTAAGTATGAAGTCTATTTCATTTCTTGTTTCACCATTAGGGCTTTTCCAGGTTCACTTTGTATTGCTACGCTTCCTGAAAAAGGCGTTCATTATTCGAAGCTTATTCCTTACCGCGAATTCTACAAGCATCTCCCCTCTAGCGTTCCTAGAATCGACGCCGTAGTTGCCAATTGCTTGTTCACCAGCCTGCTTTTTCCCCACTTTTGCATTGAAGTGGGCCATTACTACAGTATACTGAGTTTGCACTTTTCTCATCGCTAATTCAACATCTTCATAAAACTGATCTACTTCATCATCATCGTGACTGGATGTTGGAGCGTAGGCTTGTACTCCTTTTAATCTATACCTCTTATTAAGCTTGGTTAGGACTACAGCTACCCTCTCATAAATGCTGTAGAATTTGTCAATGTTGCCCGCTATGTCCTTATGCATTAGGAACCCTACCCCGTACTGCTTCTTATCTAGGAGACCTCTATAGCAGAGGACATGGTCGTTATTCAGCAATGTATAAGCCTCACCAGTTCTTCTCATCTCACTAAGGCCGATGACATCCCAAACTATGTCTGATAGTTCCTCAAAGAGTCCCGCTAAGCTATCCTCACTCGACAGAGTTCGGGAAATAAAGGTTGCCAGGGTCAGTTTCCACTGGCGGCCTGTCCAGACCCTGAGATTCTTAGCAACCTGTACTGCGTTAAAGGTCTGACCGCCGCCTTGGTCAAGTGCTCCGCAGCTGCTGGGGACTGAGGGCCATGGGTTAATTATAGGAATCATTTGGGAGGTAGTGGCCGGATACTGCACCACGGAGGCCAATTCCTGTCCTGGTGAGCGAGTGTCCTTGTTGAAGCTTAGTGGGCCTTCCTAATTTGGTTGTACCTGAATTAGTATAGCCCCACTCCCTCTAGGCAGCTTTTGCCAGTGTCAGGCGTCACTCCAAGCCTGCAGATGTAGTGCACTGGAGGAGGTGAATTTCAAGCTCACCATCGTCAAATTAAAAAAAAAGAACCTTATAGAAGGATTCGAACTTCGGACTACGGCTACCAAGCATTCGACATTTAATAATTTTTTAATTATGGGGTTTTACGTGCCAAAACCACTTTCTGATTATGAGGCACGCCGTAGTGGGGGACTCCGGAAATTTCGACCACCTGGGGTTCTTTAACGTGCACCTAAATCTAAGTACACGGGTGTTTTCGCATTTCGCCCCCATCGAAATGCGGCCGCCGTGGCCGGGATTCGATCCCGCGGCCTCGTGCTCAGCAGCCTAACACCATAGCCACTGAGCAACCACGGCGGGTAGCATTCGACATTGCTCAGTCTGGTAATCCCGTAGGCGACGAGGCTTTCTTATCGCCGACAACTACAACCCAGAGGGCTCTACGTGCCTAAGCACTTTGATTTATCCGCGATAGATGTGTTTTCATGATCGTGATGGGTAACTCAATGTATATGCGGTCAAAACAAGACTCGTTGAGGAGAAGCAGGGCCAACTGCTTCAAGGCTAGCGGTGACAAGTCTACCTTTTTAGCAATCTCAGGAATTGCGTGGCACACGTGAATTTCCTGGAGACACCATAATGCCGATGTTGGTCGTTTCCCAGGCTTGAAGCCAGATGGTATCGAATCACGGTGCCTCGTCACAATACCCCAGAATGTAGCCTGTGGTCTTCGCACTGGCAAATTGGTTAAATGGTGGCATGTTATTCTAGAAAGGTGTTGACTTTGCGCTCTTAGCGTCTCATCGACGATGTGAGTTGTGATAGGGTGTTCCTGTGCAACGACAAAGGTTGCAGCTGTCAACGAACACCTCGGGAGGCCAAGGCGTGTCCGAAGTGCTTCGGCTTGTACGCTCCGTAGTGCAAGGAGATTAGTCTTGCATGTGTTGGACAAAACAGGAAGACTGTATCGCAAAAATCCGAGAAGTGCAGTGTATAGCTGCAACATGTAGCACACGGATGGTCTCCACGGTTTTCCAGCTTCAAATTTGAACGTATTCGCAATACAAATGAGTTTTTTCTTCACGTATGAGACATGAGGACTACAAGTGAGGTCACGATCCACAATAACGCCTAAGACCCTGTGAGCTTTTTTTGTACGCGATGGACTGGCCCTCGATACACACCGGGTGAAAGACATCGCTTTTCGTGTAAATGCCACCACTGCAGTTTTTTTTAAAAAGACGCTAAAGACAAAGACGAAGACGAAGGAACACATACGACGGGACTGGCGCCAGTCCCGTCACATGTGTTTCTTCGTCTTCGTCTTTAGCACATTTAATGAAAACTGTCAAGATGAACCAACTCGCCCAAATCATGGTATTGTTGCCACTAATGCACATTTTTCTGTAGATATCATCAGACCTGGTCGGCGAAGGTATGCCGCTATCAGAGTTGGTGCGTTCTGTATTCTGCCACGCACTTGTGGCCTTCCCACACCGGACGCCCGGATGCAAATATCGTCGGCGTAGAGCGAGACATTAGCAGTCTGTGGTAGCGTAGCGGCAAGCCCCACTTGAACGAGGTTGAAAAGAGCGGGGCTCAATACTCCGCCTTGTGGGACACCACGACTGGAGTTATATCTACTTGTCAGTCCACCCTCTGTACGAACAAACACAGATCTCCGTGAGAGATAGCTCCTAATCCACCTAAAGACGTTTTAAATAGTCTTAGGTGTGTAATCCCTAGTTCGCGTAGCATTTTGGTGGAGGTTGGCGCTCGCTCGCCGTCATCTCAGCGCTGTCGGTCCCTGTCGCCCCAGCCACGCCGCTATTTGTCGCCGACCAATTATGGACACCGGACGGAAAATGAGACCATGCAGCTCCTGGTGGTAGGGCTGCAATATTTTCATCATGCCAAAGGCCTCCATTGGCGTTCCCAACGAACCAGGATCTACGCGATGTTCCCGTCGATGGTGCCCCTTTGATGGCATTATTGATAATGGGGCCCAGGTGTCCACAAGTAGTGCTAACCGCCATCGTCGACTGAAGAAGGTTCTCACGCCTACAACTACACGAGCCGCGTGCGTCGCCAATGGCAGCACTGTTGCCGTCACTGGAATGCGTACAGCTTGTATAAGCATCGCCGGCCGCCACATTCCAGTTCTTTTTACAGTGCTTACCATTTGTACCCACGACTTTATCCGCGGGCTAAACTTTCTTAGGGCGCATTCCGCTCTGATCGGCTGTTCTGCCTATAGTACCCTTTGCCTCAAACTGCCTCTTTTCCCGGATATTCATGCTGAACTTCCGAACAACTTTAGCACTACCGCCTTCGTCCGTCTGCCGCCTAAAACCTTGACTTTCGTCTATTTGCTATCATCTTGGCTTGTGCCCGATGGTGATTACGTTGTCACGTTTGTTCCTGATGTCCTCTTGGTGCTCAACATCACTGTGCCCACTCCGTCGTAACCATTGCCAATAACCGGACATGTCTCCGCGTCGTCAATTTTCGCCTGACAAAGAAAGTTCTACTCCAAGGCCTATCGGTTGCCACGCTACGTGTTATAGCAGATGACCACGTCACGACTTTTTCAGTAGACGTTTGCCCCGATCCTTTAACATGCCCGCAGGATGCAATTTGCCTCTACGCCACGTTAGTCCCGTGATTGCTGCGGACCTATTTCCTGTACAACCAGCTGCTCTATGCCACCTTTTGGTTTCTTACCGCGACTTCTTCAACCTCAAAAATCATCTATTGGGTCAGAATTCACTTGTTAAGCATCACATAAACACTGGTGATGCTAGTCCAAATTATCGCCGGCCATATCGAATGTTTGCATCCCAGTGTAAGGTTATTCAATAAGAATTGAACAAGATGCTTGTCAATGGCATTGATAAACCCTCGTAGAGCCCTTGGGCATCGCCCGTTGTGCCTGTTAAAATAAAGATGGCATGTGGCGTTTTTGCGTAGATTATCGTCATCTAAACCGAATTACCAAAAAGCACGTTTACCCCTTGCCTCGCATTGACGACACCCTCGATTGTCTCCATGGTGCCAACTACTTTTCGTCAATAGACCTTCGATCTGGTAATTGGAATATTTTTGTGGATCAAAAGTACCAAAACCACGCTCGTTACCCCTAACGGTTTATATCAATTCAAAGTTATGCTATTCGGTCTATACATTAACCGTCTATACATATAACAGTAACGTTCGAACGTATGATGGACTCTTTGCTTCATGGTTTCACATGGTCAACGTGTCTTTGCTACCTAGACGACGTCTTCGTATTTTCCGCTACATTTGAGACACACCTTGGGTGCTTATCAGCTGCTTTTCAAGACTTCTGCAAAGCCCGGTTCCAACTGAATTCATCGAAGTGTCACTTCGGTTGTCGGCAGATTACAGTGCTGGGCCACCTCTTCGACGCTTCCAAAATTCAACAAGACCCGGAGAAAATTCATTCTGCCAAGTCTTTTCTTTTACCTCAGTCTACCAAAGAAGTCCGAAGTTTTGTAGGATATGCTCATACTTCCTACGATTCGTGAAAGATTTCGCAACGATATCCCGACCACTTACTGAACTTTTGAAGAAAGATGTGCTTTTTACTTGGGGTTCCACTGAAGCTGCCGCTTTTGCGCATCTCAGCACCATTCTCACCACGCCACCTAAACTGACCCATTTTGACCCGACCGCCTCTACAGGGATCTGTACCGATGCGAGTGGTCGCGGGATCGGAACCGTCTTAGAACAACACCAACGGGGACAAGATCGTGTTATCGCTTACGCTAGCTGCTTCCTCACAGAAGCTGAGCGCAACCGTTCAATTACAGGGCACGAATGCCTTGCTCTCGTCTGGCTGGTTTCGAAATTCCATCTGTATCTATACTCATATATAATTTCCAGGTTATTATACACAAGTAACAATCACTTTAAGACCTGTGGCCGAAGGCTACTTGAAGGTCTGATAAAAAAAATATAAAGTAAATCCTAGCATAGCAGGAATAAAAAAAGAGCAACAGTAACTGTATACACAAAGGTGTTGGTTGTTGATTCACAAGTCAACTAAAAGGAAGTGAATACAGCAGAGTACCAAATAACAGAGTAAGGGGCACAGTTGAAATACAGGAGAATACATATCGCAATGTAAAGATGTGTACTATGATGTCAATTTCTTTTACGTATCCCACAAAAAATTGCAGGCAACATCGATTAGTACTGAACCGGTTGATAAAGCATACAATTGATGAAATTCAATACGTACATAATAAGAAAAACGAGAGCAATAAGACATTTCAATGCATAACAAAACAACACAATCGCGTCATACTAAATACATGGAGTAATCGGAAAATAGTCTAAAAAATATAATTTTTCTTGTTTTGTACAGATCTATGAAGAAATAGATTATTTACTCTGTCTTTAACAAAGAAAGAAAATATTGTTTCAGGGCACTAGGGAAGTTCGAGGAATTAATGACTCCCGCAGGGAGTCCGTTCCAGGTTTTAATGCCTCTGAACTGTAGCATACGCTCTTCGTATATATTGCTACGCGGTGCGAGATTAAAGTAATCACGGACTATCACGCGCTCTGATGGATTTCGTCTCTCAAGGGTCCTACAGGCCGGCTTGGTTGCTGGGCTCTACAGCAACAAGAATATACTTATACAGTAATGTGCAAGTCTGTCCGCCTGCGTCAAAACGCAGACTGTTTATCATGTTATCCAGTGAATGAACTTCCCGCCGTCCCGGACACCAATACTGAGGCTTGCGTTTTCTCCGTTTCTCAACTGTTACACGTCGCTGACAAGCAACGCCGTGATGCCTCTTTTCTCGACATCATTGATCGCCTGGACTCTTCGCCTTACGATTCGTCCCTTCACTTGTTTGTCCTCCGAGATGGTATATTATACAGCCACAACGTTCTCCCGACGGTTCTGCCCTACTCTTCGTCATTCCCAATACCTTCGATTGGCTGTTCTATAAGAACTTCACGACTTACCAACCGCCAATCAACTCTGAGTCTTCCGCACTTACGAGTGAATTCACCTACGCTTCTTTTGACCAGGCCTTGCCCGCTCAGTCTGAAAATATGTTGCCACGTGTGAGAAAAGCAACCTCTGAAAAACACCATCGACGCTACTTGCCGGGTGCCTTCGACCGCTCGACGTCTCGTCGGAGCTGTTCTTTCGCGTTGGCTTGCAATTACTTGACCCTTTTTCTCTATCAACACCTGGCGAGAAGTGGGTCGCTGTGGCGATAGATTATGCCATGCGCTACGCAATCACCAGAGCACTTCCGTCAAGCTGCGCCACAGATGTCGCCGATTTTCTGCTACGTGACGTGATTTTACAACTGGAGATCCACGCCAACTCCTCACTGACCATGGCCGGAAATTCCTTTCGAAAGTCATCGCCGACATCCTTCAGTCCTGCACTAACAGGCACAAGCTGACTACGTCTCACCATCCACAAACTTACGGTCTGAATCGAACGCTGCCAGACATACTTCCAAAGTATATCTCGTCCAACCATACTGATTGGGACCTTGCTCTACCCTATGTCACATTTGCATATAATTCATCGCGCCATTGCACTGCTGGTTATCTCCCGTTCTTTCTGTTGTTCGGCCGAGAACCAACATTGCCACTGGACACATCCCTCCCATCCACCGCAGTAGAATCCAGCGAATATGCCCTTGACGCCATCACCATGACAGCCCGAGCACACTAAATTGTCCACGTTCGCCTCCTGACCTCCCAAGAAAACCAACGACGTTTGTACGATCGACAACACAGAGGCATGCACTTTTCGCCTGAATCTCTGGTATTTTTGTGGTCCCCGACCCGTCACGTTGGGATGTCAGGAAAACTACTGTCTCCGTACGTAGGCCATTATCGAGTGCTGCTTTCCGTGACTCCAGTTACATAGCCAATGCCAAGTGCCTCATCTGCCCCGCATTTCTACGGACGTTGTGTATGTCACATGCCTCAAACCTTATTAATCGCCTGTTAACGCCGATATTTAGACGCACCGGGGATAATGGTGAATGTATATTGCGTGTTTCTTTTGGACGATGCACGCGGACGCCCCGACGAAGAAGACGAACTGCTCCTTGGTCGCGAGCTCTCGGCTAAACTGGCCTGCGCTGCAGTTGTTTTTAGAAATATACCTTGCAAACAGTCTTCAGTGTTTAATACCTAGCTCACGTAGCAATATAAATGTCCTAATTTCGTGGTTGAAATTAGACGTCAAAGGTACCCACTATAAGGCCAAGCAAGCAAAGAACGCTGCTCCTCGTCCTCTTCTCCCATCTCGCAATGAAACTTTTGTTTTGTAACCTCACAGCGCTCTATAAAATGCTCTGGGGAGTCGCCTTAAAAGCAGCATAACGTACGACATTCATTTTTACCCATTTACATTATACCTTAAAGTAGACAACGGCAGATTAAACAATAAACAGCGCGCCTCTTGTCTTCTGCCGCCCAGTCATCACTGGCCCAACAACACTGGCGCATTTTAGGGGATCTCATGTAGCATGGTAAACCGTCTGAGCAATACAAAACGCCGGATAAGTGCATGCGATGGCACATGATGGGGACATTCAGTCTCAAAAGGACCCCATGACACCTTTTTACAGAGTTGCAAACATTGGTTAGCAATGAAAGAACACTAAAACCAAAACACTATACAAGCCTAGATCGGCATATTACAAACTTCCTCAGCAATTTTATATCTCTAACAGATTAATTATCAGCAAGTTGTAGTAGAGAGGGTTCGACTAAATTTTCCCCTCGTCCAAGCTATAAGGCGCTAGTGGAGTCATTGTCTGGCGTACCATATACCGCGATATCTGTTGTGCATAGGCCAGACGAATGCGCACGGTAAACATAAGCGCTGCCTACATTCACGTTCACGCTGTCTCTGAGTGCCTTGGATAAGTCTTGGAGATCAGTCTCATTCAGTTCGAAATAGTAAATGTCGAATGTCTCGAGCGGCGCGCACCGGACGACGACGCAGTGAACAGCGCCGCCATTGGCGCCGCGAATCAATTACGAGGTTCGTATGCGCCCAGAACCTAGCGACTCACGAGCTCTTCTATCACGACGCTGCGAAACACCAAGTCGCCCAGCACGTAGCTGGAGTTGACCGTAACAAACAGCTGGTCAGCTTTGCGCAGATAATGGTGTATGGCGCTGCAGCACTTGAGCGCCTAGGCTTCATACGCGTTATTCCAGTTCTCGAGAAATATTGGCGTGAAAAAGGTTTCGCACATACTGGGTAGCACATATAGCGTGTACGTTCACTCCGACGATCGAGAAACGCACGCTCACACTCCAATGGGTCTATAGCGTGGCCAGCGTGCAGCGGAACGCGTCGATTAAATCACTGGGCTGGTTATCGTACAGCAGGCAGTGGCACAGTTTAACGTGCTCCACGTTGCAGCCACGTCAGTGACCGTCGCGAAACGGTAATGGTTTTGCGAGATGCGCGGCTCGCACAGTTCCTCGAACTGAATGCAGCGGTGCTCCGTGAGCGGCCAGTGAACCACCACGAACGAGTGCCTGCCTACGCTGCGTGTTGGGGGCGCAGGGAACCACGCGCCCACGCTGACCGAGCGAGCCGTCCTGCACTGACTTCGCGTAGCTCGAAGTTGACCCACGGAAACTTGTTCCACAGGAAAAGATCCGCCATGACGAAGCAGCCGTTTGCCGCGCAGGCCATACACGACTTGTCGTGGTTCACCCAGCGATGGCTCGGGGTGCTGGGAAGGTGGCGCAGGTTCGAGAACAGCTGGTTGACCGACGGGCACGAGCTGGGACAGTTGCCGACCAGGCACATGGCGTACTCGTGCCGGCGGCCGCGGTCGGGGCCGGGGCGGCAGCAGTGCGCAGGGCTTCGCACCTGTCGAGCAGCTCGCACTGCATGTGCAGGCCGAGGCTCGAGAAGCTCGCGCTCCAGTGTATCGAGCGCGTTCAGCGTGGAGCAGAGCACGTCGATGAAATCCCTGGGCTGGTAGTCGTCCAGCAGGTAGTGGCCCTGCTTGTCATGTCCCAGGTTTCGGCTCCGCCGAAGGCCATCCCGGAACAGAAAATGGTTTTGCGAGATGCGCGGCTCACACAACTCCACGAACTGGATGCAGTGGTGCTCCATGAGCAGCCAGTGAACCAGCACGAACGAGTGCCTGCGCTGCATGTCGGGCGTGAAGGGGACTACGCGCCCACGCAGACCCGCCAGGATCGGTTGTCCTGGAATGACTTCGCGTTGCTCTAAGTTGGCCCAGAGCAAGTCGTTCCTTAGGGAGAGCTCTGCAAGGACGAAACAGCTGCTGGCAGCGCAGGTCGTGCACGACTGGCGGTTCACCCGGCGATGGCTCAGGGTGTTCGGAAGGTAGCACAGGTTCGAAGAGAGCTGGTTGACCAACGAACACGGGCTGGGACAGTTACCGACCAGGTATGCGGCGTACTCGTGCAGGCGGCTGCTCGATGGTCCCATCTCGCATACACTTTCTTTGGAACGTCGCCGTCGTCTCAGGTCTGTCCGCACGATCTGCCACGGAGCCCAACTGCTCCCACTTTGGACGCAGTGAAAGGCGAAATTCCTGCAATGGATCTGGGTCGGGCTGCAATTGACTGGAGGGTCCAGCGTTTGGACGTCAAATGAAATTTGGCTAAACGACGCCTGTCAGACAAGAATCAAAGCGTAGGAGCGGTACTTGTGGTGACAGCGACTGAGCGTGCCAGCGCCCGTGGCCATGGCCCGTGCACCACGCGCTTTCGTCTTCTTTATTTCTAACAGCCTCCTTGCACGTTTAGATGAGTTTTCCGCATGAGAACAACATAAACGTGCAGATTTCAAAAACAAAAAGGGACATTTGAAGAAGATCTCCACACAAGCGCACACCGCACCTATAAATGGGCTGCGGTGGATGTTTATTTCCCCGTAGTACCGTCGTATATATCAGAGAGCTTGCGTACCACCTGAGCGGAAATGGCGTATCCCACTGCAGCCGCCATCGCCTCTGAGGCCTTCTGGTGGCATCGGTATTTTGTAAGGCTCGTGACATTGGTCAGACCTGTTGTAAGCATTCTGGAGAGTATAAAGGCCCTATACTCTGAAAGCAGACGCGTGGGATGCACCTTTTTTGGCATGCATGGTGCGTCGCAGTAAAGAGACGCAATTAAAGGCTCACAGTGATGTTAAGCATGTGACAAACGTATATACAGCATGTCGCAGCTACCATGCACTAAGATTTAAAAATATGCGAATGCCACTTACCTGGACAGAACCAAGGTAATGTTGTTTGCCGTTGCTTGGAACAAGTGAGACTATTTTTGTACTTTGTCTATCTAGATAATTACATCATCATCATCATCATCATCATAATCATCATCAGCCTGTTTTATGTCCACTGCAGGACGAAGGCCTCTCCTTGCGATCTCCAATTAACCCTGTCCTGCGCCAACCAATTCCAACTAGCGCCCGCGAATTTCCTAATTTCATCGCTCCACCTAGTCTTCAGCAGTCCTCGACTGCGTTTCCCTACTCTTCGTACCCATACTGTAACCCTAATGGTCCAATGGTTATCTAACCGGCGCATTACATGACCTGCCCAGCGCCATTTTTTTTCTCTTCATGTCGATTAGAATATTGTCTATACCCGTTTCCTCTCTGATACAAACCGCTCTCTTTCGGTCTCTTAACGTTATGCCTAGCAATTTTCGTTCCATCGCTCTTTGCGCGGTCCTTAACTTGTTCTTAAGCTTCTTTGTCAGTCTCCAAGTCTCTGCCCCATATGTCAGCACTGGTAAAATGCACTTATTGTACACTTTCCTTTTCAATCATAAGTCTCTGCCCCATATGTCAGCACTGGTAAAAGGCACTGATTGTACACCTTCCTTTTCAATGATAATGGTAAGCTTCCAGTCAGGAGCTGACAATGTCTACCGTATGCGATGCAACCAATTTTTATTCTTCTATGGATTTTCTTCTCATGATCAGGGTTCCCTGTGATTAATTTACCTACGTAAACGTACTCTTTATCAGACTATAGAGGCTGACTGGCGATCCTGAAATCTTGTTCCTTTGCCCGGCTATTCATCATTGTCTTCTGCATATGAACCTTTAACCCCACTCTTACACCCTCTCTGTTAAGGTCCTCAATCATTTGTTGTAACTCATCCGCAGTGTTGCTGAATAGAACAATGTCATCGGCAAACCGAAGGTTGCAGAGGTATTCACCGTCGATCCTTACTCCTAAACCTTCCCAGTTTAATAGCTTGAATAGTTTTTCCAAGCACGCAGTGAATAGCATTGGAGAGATTGTGTCTCCTTGTTTGATCCCTTTCTTTATAAGTATCTTCCTACTTTTCCTGAGTAGAATTAAGGTGGCTGTGGAAACTCTGTAGATATTTTCCAGGGTATTTACGTAAGCGGTCTGTACTCCTTGATTACGCAATGCCTCTGTGACTGCTGGTATCACTACTGCATCAAATGCTTTTTCGTAATCTATGAAAGCCATATAGAGAGGCTTATTGTACTCTGCGGATTTCTCGATAACCGGATTAATGACATGGATGTGATCCATTGTAGAGTATCCTTTCCTGAAGCCAGCATGTTCCCTTGGTTGAATAAAGTCCAGTGTTGCCCTTATTCTATTCGAGATTATTTTGGTAAATATTTATATAATATAATATATTATTAATTATTTACTCCTCAAGTACTATAATCGGAGAAAATTGTCAATCATATAGTTGTAGGCCATCACAAAAAATTCCCGACCCACCTTTCTATTGCTCTATATGGGCTACATAAAAGTTTTTTCCAAGCCTTAAAGAAGCCCACGAAAGCACGCGAGAAGTGCCGCGCGAGTAGCCATCCGCCATGGATCGATGGATGCTATGAGCGTCCCTTTGAAACGGGGCGGTGGGTTGCCCCACCAGGCTCTTGTTATTATTTTACCTAATGTCCTACCTATATTTAAGAAAGGAAAATAAACAGACAAGGAATAAACACAGCATTCCCAGCATCATGCTTTCTTAACCACTAATGAGAACTTTGTTTTTGTACGCCTCTGTTGTCTGTGATCTCCCAACTTTTGTGCCACCAAATTTCCAATCGCCCCTTAGTACTTTTTATAACGGATATATTTTCTTTACCCCTACTATCGTTGAACCCAAGGGCTTCAAGGAGGCCAGAGGAACCTAAACCGACCACTCGGTGGATATCTTCAGATTCTAATAAAACATGTTCCACAGTCTCAGTAGCTTTGCCGCACCGTGCTCATGCATCTTCCTTGTTGTAGCTCGCTTTCTAAGTACGCGTTCTAAGGAATCCTGATCTTGCTTCAAAAAGCAAACAGCTTCCCTTTGAGCTATCATAAAATGTTTCTTTCTCGATTTCGTTTTTTTTTCTTAGGTAGTTATTGTGTTTATTTTCCATTGTTGCCATCCATGAGGTTGTCTCAGCCACTCTGACTTTGCGTGTGATGTTCTTTGTTGCCATGTTGCTTACTACACCGGTCGTATATTTGCTGGTAAGCCTCCTTGTTCTTTTCCTCAACTGTGAATCAATGTGTTTCCTGCACAAATATATGAACACTCTAGCAACCCATTTACTATCTTCCATATTCATAAGTCGTTGTGCAAAATCAATTTCACCCTGAGCTTCCCTCAATTCTTATCTTATCCAGCCCATACCACCCTGCACAGCTTCACTTGAAGTGTTCGCCTGAGCGCCCAATGCGAAGCGTCCCACTGACCTTTGGTTGCCATTGAGTCCAGATTTTACCACTGAATCAAGCAACAACCGCATTTCCAAATGTAAGTCCTGGAACCATTACACCTTTCCACATACACCGGAGCACCTCGTACATATTGTACCCCCACAAAATTCTGTGTTTCATTATGGCCGCATTTCTCTTCCCTTTTGCTATTATTGTTTATTTCCTGTGAGTGAGTGAGTGAGTGAGTGAGTGAGTGAGTGAGTGAGTGAGTGAGTGAGTGAGTGAGTGAGTGAGTGAGTGAGTGAGTGAGTGAGTGAGTGAGTGAGTGAGTGAATTTTATTTCGGTCTAGAGAAGACGCAGGGTAGACCCCGCGCCACCCGGAATGTCCCACGTAGGGACCGCCAAGCTCGATCGCGGGCACTCTAGACGGCCTAGGTTTGGTCGTTGAATTCGGGGCTGCCCAAGAGCGCAGCCCACCTATCCTAGCTGAAGGTGGAGCCGATGGCTTCACACTCCCACAGCACAGGATCCAATATTGTCGTTAGTCCACAGAAAAGACAGTCCGCACAGGTATATAGCATGATATATAGCATGAGGTATATAGGATGAAGAACAGCAAAGTTAGCATACACACGGGCTTGTAAAAGTCGAAGGGTCACCACCTGCGCCCTGCATAAGGCAGGGTGCGGGAGGGGGAATACCTGTCTCGACAGATAGTACTGTTTGGTGACCTCATTGAACGTGAGCAAGGGTTCCCCGCCGGGCAGGGAGACTGCATTGTATGAAACTTTTTTGCTATATTAACCAATACCAGTGCTGGAATATCGCACGAGGGCTCGTTAGTTGACGGTGGTAACAGGTGACAAAAGGAGAAGTACTGAAAAGCTAGCTTAGCGAAGAAGAGTCCGTCAAATTCACGCGACGGAGGCGGCGCGGTCAGCGTGTCCTCGTGCGCGCCTTCCTTAGGGTGGCTGTGCGCTCAGCAATTTTCTCTTCAGCATTCTTCCACGCATCGAGGAGAGTCGCCGTCTCGGGGGCACTGACTGAGCCCCGGATAGTGTGGATTGCGCCTCGCGTCGTCTGCTATGCCCTACGTGTTTACGTGTGCGTGTGCAGTGCACACTATCTTTAAATGCCTTTCTTCCGTGGTTGTAGCACAGTCGTAAACGCTGGTTTTAGACGTCCGCTGTCGTCTTTGCACTGTACGTAAGATCAGTGTACGCCCATGCGCGATGTGTGACGTTCGCCATCAATCATACGAATTTTATTGTCGCTTCGTGTTTAAGGTACACCACAAAAATCATTATACCTTGTTTTAAACAAATTAAGTGGTCGCAGCGATACGTGAATGCCGCATTTTAGCGACCTTTCGCGATGCGTGGATCACTCTGAAATCTCTGTTACACCACGCAACAAGAACAAGCCGTCGTATCAAGCAAGAGTTAGAGAGAGAGAGAAAGAGAGAGAGAGAGAGAGAGAGAGAGAGAGAGAGAGAGAATTGTTAGCATGCACTTATGTCCAATTGCGTCATACACTTTATATGGCGATAACTGCGTTATGATAACTGCAATAACTGCATAGCTCTCGGTTAGAGGTTACGCAACAGCCTGAGGTGTTCTTTTAATAGGCTTTTGATTCTCCGAAGGTGAACTTAATTTATATCGCAAAAAAATCGTAGGCTTTTGTGTTCTGACTCATTTCTACAAAAGGAAAGCTAAAATAGGGTATTATAAGACGATCATATGCAACAGGAAGTTTCAAGAAGCAGGACGTCAAAACAGATGAGTTGAAACGTGATTACTATAATTTTCTTTCGCTCTTCGGTGTCGAGTTCGTTGCTTGACGGAAAACTATGGTCCATTGTCGGCTTACTTAAAACAACCTAATGAATTTCCCGCCTCAAGTAAATGCAACTTGACGCTTCACCTAGGAAGGACAGCTTCGTACTTTAATCACGCGTATTTATTTTTACAGCGATAAAAACACTGTTAATGCCAAAGAGAAGCTCCCCTCTTCCTCGGCAGCTCAACTGTCGCATTGCGACACACAATCGACATGTGCTGGAGGTGATTTTATTATCAGTAGTTCCTTGTGCGGGACAATTCTGATGATCTTATTTTTCGATTAGTCAGTTAAGCGCGATTAATCGGTTGACGTGGGATGAGCGAAAAACTGGAAAGCAAGTATTGTCGTACTGCTGCATGCATTGCCCCGAGGCACTGCGGATGACGGTAAGCACCCTTGTTCGAGTTAGATTCTTGGCACAGGATACTGTTTTATGAGCGACCTGAGCGTGAAGCCACCTGCTCGTGATTTAGTGAAGGTTCACCTTGGTTTCTTTAAGTTACCAGTTCATTTTAATTCATTTAGTAGTGCACTATGAGTACAGTGTTATACCAAAGATGCATGCATTTTTGTCACTTTTGTAGGTAAGTAGGTGTGAAACCATAAAATACCGGGTGTTTCAGCGAACACTTTCAAAACTTTTCAAAAATTGCCAGGGGTAGATAGCGCAATCCTAGTCCATGAGCTGGTCTACTCGAAGAGACGAACATGCCCGAAAAGTTGGAATGCATAATAGACTAATTAAGAAAATACTATAATTAAGTTATTTACTAATTACATTGTTTAAATAATTACACTCACTGCCTTGGTGGCGGATAAGGCAGTGAGTGGTGGCGCTGGCTGACACTACCAAGGTTAGTTCTAGCAGATGTATACGTAAATACACCAGAAAGTGGTTGGGAAAACGGCGCCGCGGTAGCTCAATTGGTAAGAGCTTCGCACGCGTAATGCGAAGACGTGGTTTCGTATCCAACCCGCAGCCAGTTGTTTTTTAATCCACTTTCATTTTCTTTTATATATTATTTCTTTAATTCAATTAGGTACTAAGGAATTTCCCTCATGCTGTCCTTCCTGTCATTGCTTGTTGGGTTCTTAAGATATGACTAATAAAAATCGCACCCCTCCGTTTTCTTTCTTCTCGTTCAGACACACGCACACGCATATATATATATATATATATATATATATATATATATATATATATATATATATATATATATATATATATATATATATATATATACGCGCTATACTGGTCGCCATCCTACGATTCCCCGCCCCCTCCAATGAAGCAAGACCTTAAGCCCTGGGCGTATAATGACGAAGGTATGACAACAACGACAAGTCTATTCCTAAATTATTACGATGGCATAACGACGAGACAACATGGCGATGACCACATGAGGACAATGAGATGATGACAACATTGGCTTGACGACGACGGTATGACGGTAACCGGATTAAGAAGCGGAAATGGCGACGAAGACGGCATGACGACGGCGGTACGAGAACGTATGCATTATAGCGTCTGTGTGACGACGACGCACTGACGACAGTGGCATGACAACAGCAGCACAATCACTATTGAATGACGCCATAAATACGATAGAAAGACCTAGAAGGAATGACGGCGATAGATCGACGAAGGTGGCATGGCGACGGCGGCGTGGCGACAGTGAGACGACGACGACGCCATGACGAGAGTCAGATGTCGAAGTTACAGTGATGATGATGGAACGACCCATCACACACCGGCACAGAGAGATTGGGATGACTACGAGTGCATGATGACACTGGCGTAACGATGTCTGTATCATGAAACCTATATGACGACGACGGCGTAAAGAAGATGGCATGATGAGAGTCGGATGACGAAGCTGGAGTGATGATGATGGCACAACTACGACGGCATTACAGATACGGTGTGACCAGTGGCGTGGGCAGAAATTTCGTTTGGGGGTTGGGGGGAGGGGGCTCAATTTGCAGCTCGGCCTCCTCCTTATAGAATTTGTCGAGGGATCAAATACATGAATAATAACTGCATTGCCATTGCCAACGATTCTGCAAACAACTTCTTAGACGCTACGCACTGTCAAGACAAGTAAAATATGTTTTTCATGAAAGAATATACTCGTATGTCACAAAAATTGTGTCCGAAATGACTGATATCAATGTTTCCATGTTTTTTGTCTGTATAATAAATAAACAAAATATCACACGAACTTTAGAACTATATCAGTTCGAACCCAGCAAAGCAGTGCATGCCGCTGATATGAAAAATCTAAAGGCCGTGAAATGAATGAGTTCAGCACAAATATTTTAATGAACCTTTGTCATTCAAGAATCTTGTTTACATATTGCACATATATAACGGCCAGGGAGAAATCTCAATGAAGGTGTCCTTTGTTCCAATGTATTGCGCAGGAGCAGCTGTCACCGGTCGTGTATTGTGAGTAATTGCACCGAAATTTTAGTGTAAACGGAGAACACATATAAAAAGCGTCAGTTCTGCAAAATATACGAGGGCGAGGCCAATGAAAGTGAGCCAATGCGAATATATGACAAACGGGGTACTTTATTTAAAAGTAGTCTCACGAGCATTTAGACATTTGTCCCACTGACTAACCAGTCGCTTGATTCCCGTCTCATAAAACGTCTAGGAATGCTGCTTCAAACAGTCTATAACCGACTCGGTGGCGGTGGCGGCATCATCATCCTCATCATCATCATCATCATCCTGGCTACGCCCACTGCAGGGCAAAGACCTCTCCCACACTTCTCCAACTACCCCGGTCATGTGCTAATTGTGGCCATGTTGTCCCTGCAAACTCCTTAGTCTCATCCGTCCACCTAACTTTCTGCCGCCCCCTGCTACGCTTCCATTCTCTTGGAATCCAGTCCGTAACCCTTAATGACTACCGGTTATCTTCCCTCCTCATTATATGCCCTGCCCATGCCCATTTCCTTTTCTTGATTTCAACAAAGATGTCATTAACTTGCGTTTGTTCCCTCACCCACTCTGCTCTCTTCTTATCCCTTAACGTTAAACCCATCATTCTTCTTTCCATAGCTCGTTGCGTCGTCCTCAATTTAAGTAGAATCCTTTTCGTAAGCCTCCAGGTTTCTGCTCTGTAGGTGAGTACTGGTAAGACACAGCTCTTATACACTTTTCTCTTGAGGGACAATGGTCACCTGCTGTTCATGATCTGAGAATGCCTGCCAAAGGCACCCCAGCCCTTTCTTATTCTTCTGGTTATTTCAGTCTCATGATCCGCATCCGCGGTTACTACCTGCCCTAAGTAGATGTATTCCCATACTACTTCCAGTGCCTCGCTACCTATCATAAACTGCTGTTCTCTTCCGAGACTATTAAACAATACTTTAGTTTTCTGCAGATTAATTTTTAGACCCACCCTGCTGCTTTGCCTCTCCAGGTCAGTGAGCATGCGTTACAATTGGTCCCCTGAGTTACTAAGCAAGGCAATATCATCAGCGAATCGCAAGTTACTAAGGTATTCTCCATTAATTCTTATCCCCAATTCTTCCCAATCCAGGTCTCTGAATACTTCCTGTAAACACGCTGTGAATAGCATTGGAGAGATCGTATCTCCCTACCTGACGCCCTTCTTTATTGGGATTTTGTTGCTTTCTTTATGGAGGACTACGGTGGCTGTGGAGCCGCTATAGATATCTTTCAGTATTTTTTACATACGGCTCGTCTGCACACTGATTCCGTAATGCCTGCAAAACTGCTGAGATTTCGACCGAATCAAACGCATTCTCGTAATCAATGAAAGCTATATATAAGGGTTGGTTATATTTGCCACATTTCTCTATCACCTGATCGGTAGTGTGAATATGGTCTATTGTTGAGTAGCCTTTACGAAATCCTGCCTGGTCCTTTGGTTGAGAGAAGTCTAAGGTGTTGCCGATTCTATTTGCGATTACCTTAGTAAATACTTTGTAAACAATGGACAGTAAGCTGATCAGTCTATAATTTTTCAAGTCTTTAGCGTCCCCTTCTTTATGGATTAAGATTATGTTGGCGTTCTTCCAAGATTCCGGTACGCTCGAGGACATGAGGCATTGCGTCTACAGGGTGGTCAGTTTTTTAGAACAATCTGCCCACCATCCTTCAACAAATCTGCTGTAACCTTATCCTCCCCAGCTGCCTTCCCCCTTTGCATAGCTCCAAGGGCTTTGCAGAAGGGTTGAAATCCGGACCAGTTGGTACATAGTTAAAGGAAAACACCAAGACTTTCTTTACTTCTTCCGGCGTTACTTGTGGGATGTCAAATTCCTTTAGACTGTTCCCTCTTCTAATAACTTCGTGGGTGCCACTGGTAGTGTATAAATCTCTGTAGAACTCCTCAGCCATTTCAACTATCTTATCCATATTAGTAATGATATTGCCGGCTTTGTCTCTTAACGCATACATCTGATTCTTGCCCATTCCTAGTTTCTTCTTCACTGCTTTGAGGCTTCCTCCGTTACTGAGAGCATGCTCAATCCTATTCACATAATACTTCCTTATGCCAGCTATCTTACTCTTGTTGATTAACTTTAAAAATACTGTCAGTTCTATTCTAGCTGTAGGGTTAGAGGCTTTCATACATTGGCGTTTCTCAATCAGATGTTTCGTCTCCTGCGATGGCTTACCGGCATCCTGTCTAACAAAGTTACCACCGTCTTCTATTGCACACTCCATAATGATACCCATAAGATTGTCGTTCATTGCTTCAACACTAAAGTCCTCTTCGTGAGGTAAAGCCGAATACCTGTTCTGCAGCTTTTTCCGGAATTGCTATATTTTCCCTCTTGCCACTAACTCATTGTTCGGCTTCTTATGTGCCAGTTTCTTCCGTTCTCTCCTCAAATCTAGGCTAATTCGAGATCTTATCCAATGGTCACTGCAGCGCATCTTGCTGAGCCCGTCCACATCTTGTATGATGCCAGGGTTACCGCAGAGTATGAGGTGTATTTCATTTCTAGTCTCGCCATTCGAGCTCCTCCACGTCCACTTTCGGTTATCCCACTTGCGGAAGAAGATATTCATTATCCGCAAATTATTCCGTTCTGCAAACTCTACTAATAAATCTCCCCTGCTATTCCCATAACCTATGGCATATTCCCGCCCTGATTTGTCTCCAGCCCGCTTCTTGCCTACACTGGTATTGAAGTCGCCCATCAGTAAAGTGTATTTGGTTTCGACTATACCCATCGCCAATTCCACGACTTCATAGAAGCTTTCGACTTCCTTGTCATCATGACTGGATGTAGGGGCGTAGATCTGTACGACCTTCAATTTGTACCTTTTATTAAGTTTCACAACAAGACCTGCCACCCTCTCATTAATGTTACAGAATACCTGTATGTTACAAGCTATATCCTTATCAAGAATGCGACTCCTAGTTCTCGTCTGTCCGCTAAGCCCCGGTAGCACAAGATGTGCGCGCTTTTTAGCACTGTATATGCTTCTTCAGTCCTCTGTCTTCACTGAGCCCTATTATATCCTGTTTACTGCCCTCTAATAACACTGCTAGACTCGCCTCACTAGATAACGTTCTAGCGTTAATCGCTGCCAGGTTCAGATTCCAATGGCGGCCTGTCCGGAACCAGGGATTCTTAGCACTCTCTGCTGCATCGCAGGTCTGACCGCCGCCGTGGTCAGTTCCTTCACAGCTGCTGGGGACTGAGGGCCGGGTTTTGATTGTTGTATTCATATAAGAGCTTGTGGCCAAGCACTGTACCAGGGTGGCCAATCCTGCTCTGGTGAGGGAGTGCGTTACCTGTTCTGGTCACCGGGATCAGGCCGCACACCAGGCCTGTTTATGCAATTTTATCAACACGCGGATTATTATTTAATCCGGTGGAAAATTGCGCGGCACCGGTATTCGAATCACGGTCCTCTTGCATGCGAGGCGCATGTTCTACCTCTACACCACCGCTGCAGCTGGTTAAGCTGTATCTTCAATTGCCCCAAAATGTGGAAGTCGCGAGGCGACAGGTCTGGGCTGTATGGCGGATGTTGCAGAGTTTCCCACTTGAACTTTGCCAGTTTTGTGTTAACCACATCAGCGACGTGGGGACGGGCATTGTCGTGGAGCAAGATGACCCCATTCACCAATTTTCCATGTTGTTTGTTCTTGGTTTCGACGGGCAGCCGATCCGGTGTTTCAGAATACCGGAAACGATTGATAGTATCTCTAGGTTTAGCAAATTCGATCAGTAATGGCCCCTGACGATCTAATAAAAGAAAGTCAACTTCCTGGCGAAAATCACGGCCTTAACTTTCTTTGGGGGTCGTGAATTCGTAAGTTACCACTGTAAGCTTTGCCGTTGTGTTTCAGGTTCGTATTAGTGGCCCCATGACTCGTCCCCGGTCACAATTGCAGACAGGAAATCGTCCCTCTCATTGTGATACCGGATTAGATGAGTCAAGGCAGCGCCGAACCTCTGTGTCTTCTGGTGGTGCTTCAAAATCTTGGGCATCCATTGCGCACACTAGATCTGATAGCCGAGACGTTCACGAATTATGACGTGAACCGAACCGTGACAGATACTCACACGCTCTGACAGTTCATCGATGCTTATCCTCCGTTATTGTCTAATCCGCTCACCAACCTTTGCAATTGTGGTGGGGTTGATTGCACGGTGGCTTTGGCCCGACCTTGAATCGTCTTTGCAACTTTCACGTCCTTCTTTGAACCACTTGCTCCAATGCTTCACAATGGTCAATAAAATGCGATGTTCGACGTAAAAGGCAGCCACACGGAGACTCATTTCTTTTTGGGAAACACCTTCAGCTATCAAAAACCTCACGACACCACGCTGTCCAACTTCTGGAGCGTCCATTATATGACGCAACCATGTTCAACACATTGTATGAGAGCATTAAAGAACATTTATCCTCAGACCTGCGTGTCACTTTTGTAAATGAGAGAGGCCTGTGTGCTACGCGCATGCATCGCAGATAATGAACCGGACCATTATTGCGCGGGTATGGGTTGGCTCACTTCCATTTGAATCACCGTCGTACATTAGAAATTTGAAGATACAATGGAATATACAAATGCGAAGATACAGCTTGATAAAGGGCAAAAGAGTGTCACTGGAAACAAAGCTCACTGCACGTATACACAAAATCTCGCAACAAGATATTTAAATGTACGTATAAGTCTTTAATAAATCTACACATCTAAGAAAAAGTCACTGCATATAATGCATTAAACAAAGTAAATAAACATGCTGCGCAATCACAGATTTACAGATCACAGAATCCTAAGTTCCGCCCCTCTGGGCCCTCCGCTCCCCTTGATAATCGCTCGCGACGGAAGGCGGTGCGCTTCCTCCCCGCTTCTATCCCTTGCGCACACAAAACTGAACCGCCATCGTCAGCTCACCCATGCCACCCCCCCCCCCCCCCTACGCTTTCACTCGCACATACAGCATGCGGTGCGCGGTCACGATGTTATCACCCTTCGACTTTATACAAAACATGAGGGCGACGGCAACGGCAGGAATGAGCCTTTAGTATCCACATAATTGAACAATATAGTAAGAGTATTCGGCAACTGAAGCGTCCTGTGGCCCATTACTTTCCGTGAAAGAAGTAGTAAGAAAATCGAACTTTCACTATGCGACAATTCGCTAGGGCGCAACAATGTCTTTTTTTTTTCTTTTGTGAGGTGGGGGCATGGAAATGAAAAAACGCGAAGGAAAGCATGTTTTCTACAATCTAATGCCTACTTTGGGCACCTACCGAAGGAATGTCGAAGAAAATGTGAGACGCTTGGTCCACAGAGAACCATATGCATACTGCTCGGTATCCTACACCGGCGAGACAAGACTTTCCGGAGAGGTTGCGCTCAAGCGAACACGTTGCAATCCGTCTAGTCCCCATAGTGATGGCGGCGAGTGACCATTGTTTCTTTTTCGCGTCTGCTAGCCAGAAGGCGTCCAAAACGAACGTGCACCGCAGTGCGCCGCGCGGTGGTCGGGGCAACGCGAGAAAAACGCATGCCCTCTGGCTGGCTCTGGCAGCAGGCTGGTAGCCAGAACAAGAAAAATGAAGAGGCTCAATGTGTCCTCGCGAATAAAATTCAAAGTCGAAAATTAAATAAGAACGTAGTTATCTTTGCTGGCTTTAGTGCCTTCACATGGATGCTTTGGCGCAGGAGAAAAAGAAATGTTATTATTTTCTGTCACATGACGGCACAAATGAACCACCATAATGTTTCGTCTCATCAGACCTCGCTGCATGCTTTGTGTGATAGTGTGTTGATTTGGCTTGTCTTGTTGTATGGTCCGATGTACGACTTTAGAAAAGTCCGTGCACCTTTGGCGTCAAATCTTTATAACAGCATCAAACCCGCAAATTTCCGGAATCGCAAATCTAAAGCATGACCTTGGAAATGTCAATGCACCTTTCGCATCAAAAGTTTAATGAGAACTTTTTACCCATAAAGATTCAGAATTGAAATCCTTGCGCTAAGTAGATTCGCGGCCTCCGAGAGATGCCGCTACGAGCCCGCTCGCCATCGAAACGCCCTTGAAACTTTGTGCTTGGATGGGGCTCCTTGCGTTATGTGACTCCCGGTTCATGAGCGTTGCCACGAAATCCAGCCGGAGTTCGCAATCATCGCGCCGAAATGCCTTTTCGAGCATGAAAAGGACATTCTAGACAAAATCCAGAATGATTTCCGGCGCCGGGGGTTGTCTTGGTCGCCGGTGTATGACAGTACCAAAAGATTTCGAGGGAGAGGCTGAAGCCCCATAAGCTCCCTCCCGCCCCCTGGCTACGGCCCTGGGTCTGACAATGTAGACGTGTTGGCGACTTTCTGACGATGACGGCATGGCAAGTGCGGCATAATCACGATTGAACGACGATAGTATGTGCAGCAAAGCCTGTAGTTGGGCGAACAACGAGTTTATTGTGGTTGCGCAAGTTACATATATAGAGAAGCCAACGTGGCATAACAGATCACTGGATTACGGGTGCTCGATGATGACTGCAGCGTGCTACATCTCCCCTTTAATGGGACACAAATTAATTATGCCTTTCAGGTTGCGGCCGACCGACTCCTGCAGTTGGGTATTCATAATACCCTGGAAGAAATTGCAGAAGCACAAGAAAGGACACAGATTCTCAGGCTCTCCGGCACCAGGGCGGGCAGACGACTCCTAACTGAGATGGGCGTCCCCCCGGCCACTGTCGAAGACGCCTACCAGAGCCTTCCGAAAGAGCAGGAAGATAACATCATCCTATCGCCCGCCCCGCGCAATATGCATCCCCAGCGCAACGTAGAAAGAAGGAAGGCCAGAGCAGTGGCGCTCCTACGACGCGCAGCAGAACTCCCTGGCGGCAGCTGCTTCGTTGACGCGGCCCAGTATGGCAACAGCAACAATTTCACGGTAGCGTCAATCAACCACAGGGGTTCGACCGTTAACGCCGCTCGGTACGAAGCACCTCGTCGCGTGCGGCCGAGCAAGTGGCCATTGCCTCGGCCCTGCTGGACGACGAACATGCCAATATCTTTAGCGACTCCAGGACAGCCATCCACGCCTTCAGCGTTGGCGCCGTGTGTAAGCAAGTCTGTTGCATCCTCGACGGCAAAAGCATCGCCACCCACACTCTCACGTGGTTCCCCGCTCACATGGGATCCATCATAGGAGGCCCCACAAACCTCAACGAGCTGGCCTACTTCAAGGCGCGGGGTCTCGCTTTCCGCGACCATGGAGAACTCCAACGCCGGCCCGCAGTGGTAGAGAACAGAGATCAACCGACCACATAAACGAAATTGCGCAGTACTTTTATCTCGGCAGGAGAGACTTTCCCCTTCCACACAAGAAGTTAAATATAGCGCAGGCATTGACCCTCAGATTATTGCAAACAGGCTCGTATCCCAGCCCCGGCTTTATTCCACAAAGTTTATCCCGACACCTATGCACTAGTTCTTGCAGGCACTGCAATGACATCGCTAGCCTAGACCATATGCTCTGGCGTTGCCCCTCGTTACGAGGCACAGAACAAATCAATGAGGACAAGTGGCTCTCCGCTATCAAAAGCCCCGATGCCGGGGCGCAACTATGGGCTGTCCAGAGGGCCCACGATGCGGCGGTCGGGTATGGCCTGACTGTCCCAACGTGTGAGCGGCCCGCAGCGCGCTGAGTCGCGTGCCTCAGGACCTTATTAAAGTTTTGCATCCATCCATTTCAGGTTTCGGGTATCGACAGGGCTTGCGGCGAGTCCTCGTGCTTCTGCGTAGCTCTTGAGACGAGTGGTCTTCTGTGGAGCCTTCTTCGGGAGCCTTTGCTGGTCTATCTTCGCGATGGATCGGAAAGTCCCGCAGGTGTTCTTTTCTGCGTCTGATTTCTCGACCATCTTCCGTTCTCAGGATCGCTGAATGGGGCGTGTTGGCTGGCCTCAAAAGAATAGCAGGCGACCACGTTCGCTGGAGGGTGTCGTGACTGACTGACCTGGTGAGAGGGGTGGTAAGTGCCTCGTTCCGCGGTCATAGTAGACCTTCTGGCGTTCACGGATCTCCTGAAGCCGGCTGTGAACGGCTTTGCTTGATACTGCCTCTAGTACTAGGTGGCTGGTGGGCACAGGCAGCAAGGTCCTGGTTTGCCGTCCCATGAGTCTCTGCACAGGTGACTTTAGAATATTATCTCTGGGGTGTTGCGCCATTCGAGCAACGCCATATGAAAATCAACTCGGTTACGTGAACATTTCTTTAAAAGCTTTTTGGCCTCTTGTACTGCTCTTTCCGTCATACCATTAGAGCGGCGATGATACGGACTTTACGTAACATGGGCAACGCCTAGCTGCTGCAGGAAATCTTTGAAAAGCCGGCTTGCTGAACGGTGGGCCGTTATCACTGCAGAGCTTAAGCGATAGGCCATGTGTGGAGAACAGCTCTGCGCACCATGACGTCAGAGCGCTAGCAGTGCTCTGACGGAGTTCGCGGATCTCAAAAAAGAAAGAATAAAAGTCCACAATTACGGCAAATTCACGACCCTCACGGAAGAACAGGTCCATGCCAACGAATTCCCAGGGCATCTTTGGGATGTCGTGGCAGTAAAGAGGCATTTTCGCGTTTCGCGGCTGGTATTTCTGGCAGACAACGCAATTTTTGCAAAACTGCTCTATCTCATGTGACATATTTGGCCAGTACATGACGTCTCTTGCCCGTGCCTTCATCTTCTCCGCTCCCAGGTGCACAGCGTGAAGCAGCAGCATGATTTCTCGCTTTTTTTGAAGATGGTACGACTACCTTGTTGCTGCGAAAAACAAGGCCGTCTTGCGTGTGCAGCTCCTTGTAGGACCAGTACGGACGCACATTTTCGGGTACCTCGATTTTTTCTGGCCAGCTTGTTTCGGCGTAACCTCGAAGCTTGACGAGAGCAGGATCTTCATTGGTGGCCGCAAGAAGATACCTCAGGCGCTGTTGCGAAGCTGAAATGTGTTCAAGCACATTTACTTGAAATTGCTCAGTTTCTTCTTGCACGAGTTGCTTGCTAGGGAATCTAGATAAGGCGTCAGCCAAAAACAGCTCTTTCCCTGGCTTGTAGATCAGTTTAAAATGATATCGCTGCAAAGTCAAACGCATGCGCTGCAGGCGAAGTGCACACTGATATAGTGGTTTGCTAAATATCGGCACCAAGGGGCGGTGATCAGTTTCGACAGTTACACTTTCCTGGCCGAAGATGTAATCGTGGAACTTGATGCAGCCATGCACAATTGACAATGTTTCTTTCTCAATTTGTGCGTAGCGTTGCTGCGCCTCTGTTAGTGAGCGTGACGAGAAAGCGACGGGGCGGCTGTCTTGAATAAGCACTGTACCAACTCCCATTTGGCTCGGGTCGACCGAAAGGGCGACCGGCTTAGTTGCATCGAAAAAGGAAAGGATTGGTGCGTTCACTAAGCTCTGACGCAAAATTTCATAACTTTGTTGCTGAGCCTCGGTCCAAACCCATGCAATGCCCTTGCGCAGCAAGAGAGAGAGAGTAATATAGGAAGGCAGGGATGTTAACCAGTCAATAGTCTGGTTGGCTACCCTACGCTGGGGAAAGGGAGAAGGGGAAGCGAGAGAAGGGAGAGAGAAGGTGTAGATACGTGTACGGACAGCACTTGAGTTAAAGACGCTCGCACAAACCAGAAGTTCTGAGAAAGAATAAAAGTGCCTTCACTGCCTTCTGAGCCGATGATCTCAAAGTTCTCCGTGGGGCAGTCACGACGGACATGTTAGGAATGAAACATTGCACATAATCCATCATGCCTAGAAAGACTTGAAGTTCCTTACTGTTCTTTGGCTCTTTCGTTTCCAGTATGTCGTTCACTCGACCAGGGTCCAGGCGGAGGCCTTCTGTGCTAAGGATGTGCCCTAGGTAGCGGACTTCAGGCTGCAAAAAGGTGTATTTCTTGAGGATAAGCTTGAGGTTGTTTTCGAGACAGCATGCCAACAAAAGCTACAGGTGGTGGTCATGCTCCTACTTCGTATGTCATCAAAGCAGTATGTCATTCATTACCACGGCTACACACGGTAAGCCTTCCAGCAAGCTATGCATAGCTGCTTGGAAGATTTCTGGAGCTGACGCAATGCCGAAAGGGCATTCGAAGAAACCGATATCGCCCATACGGCGTGCTCATCATACATAGTTTAGAGCTTGATTTAGAGAGTTTAATTTGCCAAAATCCTGACGCCGCGTCGAGCGTCGAGAAGTATTTAGCACCGGACAGCTGCGAGGCTGCGTCTCCTAGGGTTGGCATTGGGTAATGTCCGCGCAGCAGCACTTTATTAAGCGGTGTAGGGTCCAGGCAAATTCCAACCTTGTCCTTCTTAACAACTGTAACCATATGGCTAGAGCACTCCGTAGGCTCGGTTACCTTTATTACGACGCCTTGTGCTTCCGCTGTAGCTCAGCATGACTTTGTCCTGAAGAGCCACAGGAACTCTTCTAGCTGGAACGACGACGCCCACCGAGTCTGGCTTGAGCTTCATGTCGTACTCGAAGTCTTTTAGCTGCCCGAGTCCCTCGAAGCGGTCTGCAAAAGGCTGCGCTGGCGGGTACAGTTCATGCTGTATGTTTTGCATACGGTATATGAAGCCGAGACTTTCAGCTGCTGCACCACTCAAAGTGGCAGGAACGTCTTGTTCGACAAAAAAAAATACGTCTGTTCCTTGGTTCTGTCATTTGCTGAAAGCATCAATTGGACTTTCACATGTGCGGCTGTTGTGTGGCCAAAAAATGCTGCGAGCTTGACATTGCAGCCTTGTTGAGGCTTTCTGGCAGCTTCGCAACGTCGCTTCTTCAAATGAGACAACAATTGGCGCCTGTGTCTAGCTTGCACATGATGGGATGGCCCTCAATGTAGACCGTTGCGCTCCAGTGATCGGTGGTTATCGCACCGATAGTCAACGCTTGCAAAAAAAAAAAAAATTCGTCGTCTTCGGCTCGTAACTCGCATTTGTTCGTTGGCACTGCGCGGAAACTTGGACGACTTGCATGCTCGAGCGAAATGGTTTAGCCTTCCACACTTCCGGCATGTTTTTCCTTTTGCTGGGCACGTGTCACTGCGGTGCATTTGACCCCCACACTTGTAGCAAACGTTTTTCTTGTGTCTGCGGCATGTATTATGGTGCCTTCGCTGGCGCCCGTAGCTTCACTTATCTCACAAAAGTGCTCTTGCCTTGTTCTTGCGCGCGGCAAATGTCGACCCGTCTTTTGGTACGTCGGGCTTTCCGCGATCAGTCTTTGCTGTGGGCTCTTGTCCTGAGTGCCCAAAATAGACAGTTTTAGTTGCACGTACGTAGAGACTTCACGTACGCAAACATGAAAAGCCTACGAACCTTATGTGCACGCTATCTGAAACGCTTTTAGCTAAACGTACGCGACGCGCGCCAGGAGGGACCACGTACCTCCATCTATCGGGAAATGTGAACACGGCGGTAGCCAATTCAATCCTGTCGCCGTGTTTCGATGCAAGCGGTCTGCGCGCGCACGGCCCACTATCGCTTGTTCGTGATCCCGCGAAACTCCCGCTCGAAGCTGTAGAAACGCACGCAAGGAATTGAATCTCACGTACGGTCCGTGAGACCCGCGCGCGGCCGCTACGTTCTACGCATGCGCATCGCTTACACGTAGAAGCTCTACGTACGCAAAGCCTCTCCGTACGTGCAACTAGAACTGTCTATAATGATTCGGCTAGGCAACATGCGGTCTTCAAAGTCCCCAAATTCACAGTTCTTCGCTAACACACGCAGTTCTGTTAGCCACTCGTTAAACGTCTCGCCTTCTTTTTTGGTTCCTTGAACCGAAACGAAATTCTCGGAATGTTAAGTTCGTTGCGGGCTTGTAATGCTCCTCAAATTTCTTAATCAAAACTTCAACGTCATTTCTGTCTTCCGCTTCCTCGAACTTGAAGGTACTGTACGACTTCCGAGCCTCTTCATCTATGGTAACTAGCAACGTGGCTGCTTGAACGTCTTTTGGCTGCTTGTTCAATTGCGTAGCAGTGGAAAACAGCAGAAACTCACTTTTCCAAGTTTTCCAGGCAATCCAAGGGTCGTGCGATGAATCCACAGGCTTCGGGGGCGGTAGTAGCGCGGACGCCACGACATATCGGCTGGGTTCCGCTGCCCCCATGTAGCCAAGCCTGCAGTTGGGCGAACAACGAGTTTATTGCGGTTGCCCAAGTTACATATATAGAGAGGCCAACGTGGCGTAACAGATCACTGGATTACGGGTGCGCCGTGATGACTGCAGATTCAGCCGTGCTACAGCATGATTAGAATGCAATGACGAAGAAAGGTTGACGTCGACGGAACGGCGAAGGCGGGATCACGACGACGGCATGATGGCAATGGGATGACGCTACTGAAGTTATGACAATGATAAAACGACGTAGGGACGACGGCAGCATGGTGACGACTGTGGGACGACGAGGGCGTGATGATGACGCCATAACGAGAGTAGGATGACAAATCTGGAATGACGACGGTGGCATCACAACCCCGAACACACACTTAGTGTCCCAAGCTATATTAGGCAACTTGGACCACTAGGTCGGGGTAGAAGGTGCGACGACGACAGCATGACGAGTGTCAGATCACCAAGCTGGAATGACGACGATTGAACGCACTCAATGGCATCACGATGGCGGTGTGACAATAAATACATAACGACTCTATGACGACGATAGCGTGACGACGACGGCATACCGAGTGTTGGGTGAAGACGTGTGGTGGCAAAGCTGGAATGACAACGATGGAACGACCACGAGCCTAGTGGCGCAAGCTTGGGTTGGTCGGGGTAGAAGGCGGGACGACGACGGCGTGACGAGAGTAAGATATCACAAAGCTGGAATGACGACAGTCGAACGACCATGATGGCATCACGACCAGGAGCACATACCTAGTGGCCAAAGCAAGCAACAACGTGAGCTACTAGGCCGGCGTAAGAGGCTAGATAGACAGACTCAAAACAGCTCAAGTATATATCAGCAAGGAATGCCATTCGCATTAAAAGAGAAGGTCTGCGCATTTCATGCAGGAATGTTGCGTTGGAGGACGATATATGATCAGCTCACTGCAGCTGGCACTTTTTTTCCTTAAAATCGAGGAAATCGTTCACAGTGACGCGCAGCCGTGCACATTTCCATGCGTGCCGCCGACCACCAATCCCCACGAATGCTGCGACGGTGCTGCCACCAGTAGCTCTTTCCCGCGGCGACATTTCACGCTCGCCTAAATTCGGAGTCATGACATAGCGTATCATAAACATTTGGTGTTTCTGTGGTTTTATAGCGCAGCAGAGATAAAGACATTAACGTTATACGCCTACAAAACCACAGAAATATATTCCAACTCGCATGCAAGCCCTGAAGTTGTGGTGCGCCGTAATTGCTTTGCCAATAAATTAAATATCGTCCACCTTCGGTTGCCGCGCTCGTTTAGGTCACGGGAACTAATGTTGCACCTATAACGCACCACATACCGTAATTTTACGGCATTGAATAAACAGTGCTTATGCCCTCCTCCCCCCTCCCCGCTCGGAAGGTCAGCTGTATAGCACTGCAGCACAAATTCGACATGCCCTGGAGGTGATTTTATTACCAGTAGTGCCTTCAGCGGGGCAATTCCAACTTTTCAAGTTTTCCATTAATGATTTCATCGCGATTAATCGGTTGATCTGGCATGAGCAAAAACAGGAAAGCCGGCATTGTCGCACTGATGTGTCCATTTCCCCGAGGGGAGACGCTGCAATGACGGTCACCACTTTTCTTGGCACAGCGCAGTTTCATGAGCCACTTGCGCGTGAAGCTACCTGCTCGTGAATTAGTGAATCTTGACCTTCATTTCTTTAGGTTAACAGGTAATTTTAATTCGTTCACTTGTGCATTATGAGTACTGTGCTGTAGCAACGATGCATACATTTTGTCCACTTTTGTAGGCAAGTTGGTGTGAAACCATAAAATATATTGTTGTAGTGGCTGAGGTTGTGAATCAAGCAATTGCAACTAAACTTCTGTGTTACAGCTAGACTTGCTTGCTTTGAGTTCCCATATTTTTAACACTTTATCTCCCGAGTAATTTTTGAAACAACGTTTCCAAACTTCAATTTCCGCCAAAGTGCCACATCCGCTCAACATGGCTCTGAGTGGCGCTGGCTAACACTTCGAGGGTAACGTACACCTTCCAGAAGCACTCGGATTTAAAGTGGACGGAAGCATCAACTAGTCGGCAGTCAAGGTAAGCAAGATACGTTTAGAGTATAGATGAAAAAAATGCAGGGAAGAGAGTGATACGACCGGATCCGTTACTGGCATAGGTAGCAGTACAAAGTAAATAGAGAAGTTTTGACGAACAGAAAAAAGATGAAAGAGATGTATACAGAAATATTAGAATGACAAGCATGTATAGCATACCTGAATAACTCAAGCAGGCTAGGTGACTAGGCTAGGTCACCGCCAAGGGGATGCCAATAAATCATCATCAGGGCTAGGTCTAGTAAACACGAATACCCAAGTTGAAGAAGTTTCTGAAAAGGGGGCCAATTGGCACCTATCATACTTGGGCAGCGCACAAACAAACGAAACACGAGGAAGAAGACAGGGCTAGCACTGGCCTAACAACATGTATCTGAGTACAACAGCTTGTATCTTAATTCCAGAGTGAATTATCCTTGCATGCGACATTCACAGCATGCAGATTAGACCAGTTAACTACGTTCTTGATTTAATTTGTCATAGCTCACGCACATATATAATATGATACTTTCTACTGGTGTTGTTTCAAAGAACATGCAAATCCCAAAGTTGTTACTGTCCATAACGGTGGGGGCAAAAATAATTTAGCAAATTATCGTCCCCTTTCAATACTGCCTGTTTTCTCTAAAGGTAGCGAAGTAGTAATTCACATCCGCATGACAAAGCTCGCAAATAAGTATAATTTGATCACTCCGGCACAGCTCGGATACCGCAAAGGAAGATCCATAGAACACGCCCTTCCTAAACAAAAGGAATCTATTCTTAAAACTTTTGAACATAAAATACGTACTAAAGGTACTAATAGCAGGTATATATATTGACCTTTCAACATTCTATAGCCGAAGTCATTTGACACTAGCAAAGAAACATGAAATATATGATATTTGAGGCATACAGCTAACACTAATAACATCTCATCTCCAACACAGAATACACTGCATCTATGTGCAGCGCAATATATCCACGTATCAACCGGGTACTGCAGGTGTTCCCCGAGGAAACATACTTGAACCCCTCCTTTTTAACTTTACGTTAACGATATTACAAACATCAATACCAATCCTGAATACGTAACCTACGCAGACCTTATTCCTCGCAGCAACCTTATTCTTTCGCAGCTACATGTATAACGCTCGTGAAATAAACATCAATCAAACTCTTGGGAATTGATACCGCTGGAGCTCAAACAACTAACTTGTCATTAATACGCATTTCCAAAAGCCACTATTTACACATCTAGGCAGACAGCTCCCGATCCTACTCTAAATCTTGTTCTCGGAAATTCTAGGACACAGCTTGTTGAGTATTTTGAGCTCGGTGTGCATTTGCACGAACATATGTCTGGGAAACTCATGCGAAACATTAAGCTAGTCCAGCAGCCATTACTGGAGGAATTTATAACCAACTATAAGTCTTACTTACCCCCATTGTTTAATTTATAATGTCATTTTTCTTTCACAGTTAACCATGTACACAAATTATTAAAGAAACCAGTCCATTCATTGTATTGCCGACGTCGAACGATGATCGTCACACGCGAAATTTTTCTTTAGCATAAGCTGGTGCCTATACACAAATTGTATTCACTAAACGTGGCAAAGAGGTATAAGAAAGACCTTGAGGGGATTTTAACTAAACTTTCACAGTTAACACCATTAGAAAAACACGTACAACTCCTGAAGGCAGTATTGACATATGGAAAATTTCGTTTTCTCGTCGTAATCATGGCAAGCTAATGTTAAAACACACCATTCCGGTCTTGCTAAATGAACCTCAAGCCAATGGAATTAACCTAAAGAACATAAGTAACAGAATGCTCGTCCTTTTTTTTTACATAAGGTTGATACTGTTATTTCGCATAATCCTATTATGTACTGTTTTTTCGCACTTATCTATTGTTGCTGGTATTGTAACACTGCAAACTATATCATAACACCGTTATATAATATCTAACATCGCAAAGCTATGTCATGTAGCTCTGTATAAATATTGCCTGTTATTTCATGCACCGTACATTCAAACTACAAGGTGATCACTTTTTAAGGTTTATAGAATCTTTAAAAATAGCCTGTTGCAGATAAGGTAATTTTAGTCCTTGATCTGGATTATTCAGAGAGGGGGACATTACTTGCACAAGAAATCTAAACAAATATTCTAAGAATGAACAAAGATCCACTAATTATGTTTGAAATAATTGATTTTACTAATTAACAAAATGCACTAATTAACTTCATAATTCATAAATTACATTACGGCACATATTACAATTAACGAATTGTAGACGGTAAGTTTGCAAGACATAGCTACTTGGAGTGAATTTCCAGAATGAGGCCAGTTTGGATATGTGCAATATCAAACTTGGCGTAAAAATGCACTGTTGTTCCACTTACTTTTTTACCAGAACGCTCTATTATAAATTGAAGCACAAAAGTAACTGGAACGCTCATGTACTTCGTTCCACATTTTGGGAAATAATGTCTCCAAACTGGTATCATCCCGGAAATTCATTTCCAGTGGATACATATTGCAAGCTCGCCGGCAACAATTCGTAAATTGTAATATGTGCCTTAAAGTAATTAACGAAGAAGTTATTAGTGATTTTTGCTAATTAGCTGAATATGTGTTTCAATTTCTCGTGCTATAATATCCGCCTCTTCGAATAATCCGGCACAAGGACAAGAAATATGTCATCTGCCACAGGCGATTTTTTTTTAATTCTATAAAACCTAAATATGACTACGCGTATTTACATAACGGCATATAGCGCTATTTACTCTTCTCTGTCCTTTTTACTACGACCAACTCGCCCCAAGCTTCTGCCCTGATAGGTCAGTATTACGCTGACTGTCAAGTAAACGGGGCTCTCGAGACTCTGCAAGTCGCTGCTCCTTTTTTAGAGCCCACGACTTACTCGATGTATTGTGGAAGGAAAAAAGTACTATTTTATTTGATTCGAACTATAGTTTTACGGGCTGTCTTTGTCTCCCGGCGCATCCAAAGTAGATGGCGGGCATCCGTTGCAGTCGCAGGAGCGGAGCGTGCACTTGGGACACTGGCCATTGTTTTCACACTGAAAACGCAGAGCCCTTCTACGCTTCAGTGTGTTTAATGCCTTGTACGCGCGAACTAGTGCTCGTTAACACGTTATTTGGGTATTCTAAATAATTAACGCAAGAACACCCAACTAATCGGGTATTCTTGCGCCACTGGTTTACGTTATTTGTATACCATGTATAAAATCTTATATTGCTATGCTTGCCTCCTTGTCTATTTACCTCCTTTTTCTTTTTAATTACCGTGATTACTAGATTTATTGCGCTTTTGTCCCCTCTATATTGCCATCACGTACTTATTTTCAACGATTTACAACGTATTGTCGTTTCTCCCATATGTAATCCCCCCACCAGGCTAATAACGAGTTAACGAGAATAACGAGTTAATAACGAGAATAACAGCTGAATAAATAAATAAATAAATAAATAAATAAATAAATAAATAAATAAATAAATAAATAAACACGGTTGATTGTAGATACACGGGATGGCTGGTGTAAGGGCGGCCCTGGACCGAAGTCTTCGGAGAAAGACTGTCTCTAGCCGAGAAAGATTGTGGGTAAGGAGCTTTACATGCGGAAGGGGTGGGGGGGGGGAGGGGGGCGCGGGTGCCCCTCCGGAGAATAGATTTTCGGGCGATGAGAAACAAGCAGGGATCGGAGGGAAGACAAAGATTAGGAGTTACAGTTGGCGAGAAAGAGTGAGCATTGCAGTTTGCGAGGTTATTGTTGTGGTCATGGCAATGTACCTGCATCCACTGGACAGTGATGTGTTCACATGGGAATACTTGTGAAGTTTGTGAATGTGCTCACAATATCAGTATTTTTAACACTTGTTTGAGCTGCCTAACTGCGCTGACGAAAACCGAGCTTTGGGGCCTGAGCTTGGGACTCGGCCTTCTTCTGGAGGAAACGCCAACCGCACCCAGAGGAAAGGCCGCAGCCCTCCTCTAGCGCGAGACACGCAGCATACTCGCCTCACTTGCGCAGACGGTGGTCAGTGTCCGGTAACCAAAGAGTGCCGGTGTGCGGGGCCAGATAACAAACTGTGCCGGGTAAGTCGCTCCACAACTTACCAGCGAACTATGGATAACTCTTGCAAATCAATGTCCACCTGGTGGACATGTCCATTTCATGTGCTGCTGAAGTTCTGATTGGATGGGCTGGGGTACGCGCCAGAAGGAGACAGGCGCCCCCAGCCCATCAGCACTTGAGCAGCAGCAGAAATGGACATGCACACTCGGTGGACACTAGCACACGAATGTACGCAGCTGAAGGTATATCGTGACGGTCCACATAGTGAGTGACTAGCGATAACACATCTTTGCTACAAGCTAATACAAAGTGCGAAACGTCCATGTTTGAAGCGTTGCGCGCAACAAGAACAAATACACCTCAACTGAGCACACCCACGAGCGATTAGGCAGAAAATAAATAATCACATAGTAACCGCACTGGGGAATGTTACTGAGTCAGAAAGGTGACAAGCGGCTGCTGCAAAGTAATTGCCAGATAAAGAATGAAAAGCAAGATACACTGATGCTGATTTAATTCATAAGTGGAATGTTTGGACAGTTCGGTATACATATCTAGCACCGCATCTAGTACAAACACCGTATACTCTGCTCTTACCATTTCGACAAGGCGTTACAAACTCCAAAACCACTTACATCTCTGCAGATTTGGCCAACGTTTCGTCTCTTCCATCCAGTCATCGTCTACAATATCCACCGAAACAGCGGCTTGTTGAGAAACATCGGCATTAAGCCCATTTATTGTTAACACGGAGGCAACGTTGTTAACACATTTATTGTTAACACGTGACCAAACATGGTGGTGCCCACGGTATCACCATGAAAGGGTCTATAGTCGCTCCGCTATGGTGGCTAGCCACCATAGCTCCGCTGCATAGACTTTCTACAGCGAGCAGTCTCCGCACCCCTCACCAAGGGTTGCCACAGGCCTGTCGCCATTAAACGGCCTCACAATCGAGAGCAAGCAGGCATTTGCCGCCGTCCACACTCCAGCAACCTCCCGCCGAGGCCACATAGTACTATTTATTTAAAATGTGGAAGAGAAGAGGGAAGACGTGCTCTGCCGTGAGCTGCAGCAGTTGCCAAGGAGACTTCAATATGTGTGATGAGTCTGTGTGCGAGCTTCATCCGTCTCCGCGGCACAAGGAGGGCCCATGTTTACGACCATTCGCCATGCACGCCTTTCCGCAAGGCGAGCACAAGCTCAACCGCCACAGCTGGATAGCCAAGTGCCGGCGATGACCGGCAACCAATCGCCGGCTATGACAGCCAGACAAGCATTACTTGCAGCGGCACAGCGTTATTACCACCGCTCGCACCAAATGTCACGGAATGTTAGCCTTCCATATGCATGCAAGTCAGCTTTCCGCCATCTCCACACAAGCGTGACTGGCGTACTCGAGCAACTTCACTTTCCATAACAACGAAGTCAAACTCGAAATAATATGCGGGTACCGCCAATTTTATTTGTGCGCCGGGAATGAAAAAAATCATGCGAGCGATCACTCGGCCACTTGCAACATTTTTGCCCACGCATATGCGAACACAGTTCAATCTGCGCTGAAAGTAATCAGAAAACTCTCCCAAATTATCTGATCAGCGCTGGCGGCAAGAATTACGCAGTCGAAACCAATCAGCGTGGTCGGAGCAGGTCGAAAACATGCATTTACTGCGTGCGCATAGAAGCCTATTTCCGAACGAAGTTGTTGCACATGCCGTAAACGAGACTAGAATATACAAGGTGAAACCAAGCATAAAGCTGCTGCCTTCAGCAGGTAAGCTTGCACACTATAAAGACAGCAGTGCAGATAAAGCGGATAAATGAAAAGCAAGCTTACGCTTCCTCTGCAGCGTTAACCGAAGTTTTGCGTCGTTTACCGACTCGCTGATGATCGTGGTGGCCGAAATTGCGGCTGTCTGAGTCATTGCAAATGTCTCGGACAGCCGAAACAAGCCAGCAAACGCCAATCAAAACGCGATCAATGGCGGCCGTTGTCACGTGAGCACATACGGCGGCGCCCCTAGGTATGGCGCTATAAAAGGCCTATATATGCAAATACTTATCTTCTCTCCTATCCTCGCTCCCTGTCATTTTACTGCTACTATCCCCTGCTGCCACCCGAACGGCACTTGGGTGTCAGCAGATTGAGCTGGATAGCTACTGTGCGATCAGCAGTAATTTCCTTTATTTTTAAGAAGAACTAATTACATACATACGAGTTAACTTATCCAGTTCTTACATCGCAGTGGCCGCAGCAAGGACCCACTCCAGGGGGTCACCCACCCATTCTGCGAACCCCACCCTCTCCCCGCTTATCGTTTTCATCTAAGTGGCAGGCAAAACGAATGCAAATAAAAAAAATAAGGAGATTGCTTAGGTGGCAGGCTGACGCGTGGCCTTGACCTTGCCCGGCTCCTCGCATCGACGTGCACTTAAATTGGCAGCTACGCTCCGATCACTGCATTAACTCTTGTTGCGTACTCCAGGGTAGCGTATCGTACTGCTGCCGAGAAGTAGCGACGCCTGCCTATCGAAGCTCGACCGACGTTACTTATTGGGTAGCGTGGCATTGTCGGCGGGCTGCAGGCATCCGGTAGACCATGGCGACCAAGCAAGGGCGAGACGATTTCTAGTGCGAAACTTGCACGGTTTATTCAAACGTAGATGAAAGAAAATGAGAAGAGCATGAATTGATCAAAAGTACATTTCGGAGCCCCTTAAGTAGGCTCTCTACAATCGTGGGCGGGATCGTGCTTCCGTCGACGTCACGTGACCGGCACAGAAAGAGGGCCCCTCCTCCTCTGGTTATACCGAGCCTGCTGCAAGGAGGAGGTCGTCCCGCCTCCTGGAACTGTAGAAGCCTGTCCGTCTCTTCTGCGCGTTGCGGGTTCGTGGAAGTTCTCCTGTAGTTTGTTCGAGGAAAGGGTCTCCCTAAACTCTCTCTCTCTCTCTCTCACACACACACACACACAAAAGAGGCCTGTACACTGCGGGGCATCCGCCAGACCTGCAGACACTCGAAATGGTCATGGCGAATTAGGAAGTCACGCTTCATTTCGACGAGGCCTGGTGGAAGAAGGTCGGGTGAGAGAAAGTTCTTTCTGCACGTGGTGCGGGACGCCAACCACCACAGGAGAAGTCACGCCTCATTTCGACGAAGATAGTCGGATGAAATTCCACTCTGCACGTGGTGCCAGACGTCAACCCTAACACTCTCTGGTAAAAATGGTTGCCTTGATCCTTCTAGGCTAAAGCCGAATTCGAAAAAAAAGAGAAAAAGAAAACAATCAGCGTGTCTTCATCAGTTTAAATCAAAATCTCTGAACACTGGCTATATACAGTTTATCTTGGCTGTTCGACGTTCGCATGTAGGAATATATAAGTAGAAATCACGGTTGCTTTGTTCGTTAATTTGAAAAGGCTGGATGTTTTGGGGCATAAAGTCGTTCCAGTTGCAGAATGACGATGAGCCCGCAATAGTCGGCAAGCGAGTGAGCCTATACACAGCAACTGCGAGATGGACAAAGTCGGAACGAATAATTTAGGGGGAAAAAGGAATAAAACGGGGACTAAGGCAAGAACATACAAGGTCGCATCGCTGCGCCCTTGTCTGTTCTTCCGTATAGTGTCACACACAGGGACACTATTCTTGCTTTAGTGTCCCTGTCTCTCTTTTTCTTCTCAGTAGTCTGTTAAATACGTCCGTGAAAAACGTCTTTTAAAAACTGGCTGTCAGTTTCGAAATTTCCGAGCAGGTCTCTGCATTGCACTGGGAACAGGAAAACAAAGTTAACGTAAGAACTAAACACTAGCAATAACTTTCTTCAGGTCGTCGGCTGCATACGATCAAATGCCAAAACGCACCGTAAATTTTGCAGTTTCCTCTGCAAGAACAGCAATTTCATGGTGAGTTCAGCGACCTGTCTTCATCCCGCGCAGTGTGTTGGCTGTAAGGCGTATAACGTGCTAAACGGGGTTAGTGAAACTGCTCGTGCCATTAAAACCTTCTTAGGGAGGGAAAATATCCCATGTTTGGAATTTCATTATGGCTGGTTAGTGGATTTCGGTTACCTAGGCCGATATATCCTCGGTTACCTTACCGCCAGGCGAAATGGTAAATGGGTCGGGTCCGGTATGTAAAACCAGTCGAGAATGTCCTACAATGGTAAGCAAACGAAGACCGTCATCCGCTTTGCGTGACTGAAATGCACATGTAAAAGGAAAAATAAAAGAGCGAGCAAATGATCACTTTGGACTGGTCAAACGTTCTTGCAACTTCACTTTTATTATTTGATGGAACCAGGTTGTTTGTTAGTAGATGAAATGAAGAACAATGTTTTCCTTCCTGAATTTCGCGCCCATACTTCAGTGTCGGTACAGCCCTGTCACGGCTGCCTAAAGCGCAGAAGAAGCATTACAGCCTCCGAGACTCTTGCGCAGGGATGGCCGATTAATTTATTTATTCGATTAAAGATTATCATTCATCATTTTAGCTTTTAATCGATTAATAACTTTCGATGCAGGGTTTTTGATCGATTAATTGATTAATCAAAATTTTTGCCGGGCACATTCAAAAAGCTTGAAACATGGTGATCAACTTTTAGAGGCCCCTATTTCAATGTTTGTAAGGTGGAACTGAGCCTGAAACAAAAGGATATAAACGTTTGATAAAGGATAATCTTTAACTTGTTAAAGTCTAAATATAAGTGGCACTAGTCGCTTTTGAAAAGGTAAACAATTGTAAACGAAAAGGGGTTCTCTACCACGGACTCAGCTAGCTAACCGCGCACTTGGTTACAAAACTAGCTCTGGCCGACAGCGGCCCGCGAATGTGCCACTGTGGGCCAGAAAACGCGACGCAAAGTAAGGCTCATGCGTACACTCGCCCCAAGCGGCTCCCACGCAACAAGGGCGCCTCGCGAACTTGGGGGAGCAAGCAGACACACAACTTTTCTCTTTGAAATGCAACTTTACTCTAGGCTCCCGCGACACAGGCTACTGTACACCGCCAGGGTCGTAAAACGCGGGACTCGGGGCGGAGAGAGATGCCTGCGGTCAACGAAGGGGGGTCGAACCGGGGGTGGCGGCGGGGCTGCAGGCATGCAGCCCGCCGCTTGCTGGATTGTCTCCTGAATGTGTTCGAGGCACCTCGGTTTCCGAGAAAAACAGGACCTGGTAGTGATGGCGCCGTGTTCGTTGCTTACACTCGACCATCCTGCACTATCTCGTCCCGAGAGAGTCTCATCATTCTCACTTGCTGTCCTACGCCAATTTAAACTGTTTCATCTGGCTTACATGGGCGCTCGTGACGTGGTCTGGCCGCGTCGACACCTTCGATATTGGTAGGTTCGAGATGCGATATGTGTCTGCAGGCAGCACCTCTGTAACAATGCACGGGCCTCTGTGTTTAGGTTGCGTCTTCGTGGGCTGTCCTGTGTCCTTAACTGTTTGTGGCCACGGAGGCGGCGGTAGTCGATCACCCTCTTGTATGCGCAATCCTTTCTTCTGTGCGATAAGAACAGTGCTGCTGTACTGGAAACTACTGTCACGGATTAATCCACATGATTTCAGCTCATCAGTAATGTCCTTCAGTACCCGCCTTTCATAGTAAGAGTTGCGGTATGGTGGCTGGAAAACCGGCTTGCTTCCAGGGAGCTCCACGATTTTCATTTCAGCGGTGCCGGTGCACCCCAGTTCTTCCATTTGCACTGCACAACAATTATTATGCTTGTTAAGCAACACGCAGTGCTGTGTTTTCTCCTCTCCATAGACGATCGAGCCAACATAACTATCACTTCGGCTTATTAATTGCAGCACATAGGCCTCCTCATTGGCGGTCAGTAAAACTTGCTCTGGCATGTTGAAAGGAGCGGGTGTACACTTGAGTATTTGACCTTGCTTCATGGGCAACTTGACGTCGCTGTAGTTTGCAACCGGCTCACTGAAAACATCAGGTTCATCAAGGGAAGGCGTTCCCGACACAGACAGAACCGTCCGAGCGGCAGCCTCAACGCTTTCACGACACTTGACGACCTCTCTCGGTCTTTCCAATTCTGCAACAAGACCTGCCAGCCCTTGTGCTTCCCTTTGGTTTAGCAAATGGGCACACCCACCACTACGGACCAGAAGCAAATCGGGCAAGTCAATCACGTCCGTACCAATGATGACGTCCGGTCCAACAAAGGCGTCGTCGCTGACTATGTAAAAGTGGACGGCGGGAAGATCAACATCATTGACGCGCACCCTTAAGTCTAGTTCGCCGAGGGATGACCGCTGTCCACCCACATCGCGTATGGCCGCTCCGGGAGGTGCCGTAAGCTCCTTGTTCAGCTGCGCGGCAGGCGTCAGCTTGATCAAGCTCACATCGGCACCCGTATCGAGAAGAGCGGGCATGCATTCGCCGTCAATGCAAACGCTTTTGTACACCCTCTTTGAAGGCATGGTGCGTACAATATTGGTCCCGTTCTCTGAGCGGCCCTGATTCGGACAAAAATTTCGCGCTGTGCCTATCGTAATTGCACTTCGCGCAGTGAAGTGGGCGCCGTGGCTCAGAACACTGACGCGACAGGTGGCCCGTCTTTTGGCAGTTGTAACAACGTACTCCGTCCGCGTGTCGCACTCCTTCTCGCACGGTACTGCTGCGTACATCATCGTCTACTTCTGTTGACGAAGGAAATGGCTGGTGGCCACTGCTCGGTCGGCTTCGGCTGCCGAATCTTTGTGCCGATGGGAATTGCTTTTCGCGGCTTTCTGTAAAATTTTCATACGCTTCGATAGCTTGAAGCAACTCGTCCACACTCCTGTACCTTCTGTCCCGCAGCGCGAAACTCATTTCAGTCGACCAGAGGCATCTGACAATCTCGGTAATTGTGTCCGGCAGACTTAGCTTGACCCTGGTGCACATTCGTTCCTTTTCTCTGACGTACTTCGTCACCTCCTCGTCACGACTCTGAACTCGTTCGGCCATTCTCCTCCATAAGTCCGGCAAGCTTTCTTCAGTCACCAAGGCTGATTTAAATGCAGTTTCGAACTCTTGCCATGACTGATGCCTTGTTGCTGACGAGATTAGCCAATCCTTAGCGGGGCCCGGCAGCTTGAGGTGAATTGCAGTTAGGCGTTGTTGTTCAGACCAGTTGGCTAAGTCTGCAACGCGCGAAAATGTTTCCAGCCAATCTTCAGCACTGATTTGGGCGCTGTCTCCGTTAAAGCTTGGGATTGCGGTAGAGGGGTCCGGACTCACATGAACAGTTGTCGCTTTCGAGAACGTATTCATCCTCTCCAACATGCGGGCCATTGCAGTGAAGGCCTCGGTGAGCTGTCCCAAGATGGCGTTGCTCGGGCCTGAATCCGGCTGGAACGACGGTGTTGAGGAAGCAGGAGTAGAGCCGCCGAGCTCCCGAATCTCCCCCTGCAGTCGCGAAAGCTGGGCGACTTTTCTTGCAGCTGGTCTGGTGTGCCGCGATCATTGCGTTGCCTGCTGTCTCGTTGGAGCTCGGCGGCGCTTGTCACCTCCTCAGCAGCGCGTGACTGGGCAGCAAGACGTGTGTTGTACGGATGTTCGCCTTCCTGGCTCATCTTGACAGGCTTGTTGGGATTATCCCACTTCTGAATGTAAACAAAAAGGGGTTCTCTACCGCGGACTCAGCTAGCTAACCGCGCACTTGGTTACAAAACTAGCTCTGGCCGACAGCGGCCCGCGAATGTGCCACTGTGGGCCAGAAAACGCGACGCAAAGTAAGGCTCATGAGTACACTCGCCCCAAGCGGCTCCCACGCAACAAGGGCGCCTCGCGAACTTGGGGGAGCAAGCAGACACACAACCTTTCTCTTTGTAATGCAACTTTACTCTCTCCGCGACACAGGCTACTGTACACCGCCAGGGTCGCCCGCCGCTTGCGGGATTGTCTCCTCAATGTGTTCGAGACACCTCGGTTTCCGAGAAAAACAGGACCTGGTAGTGATGGCGCCGTGTTCGTTGCTTACACAATATATGCTATAAAATGGCATTTAGTGACGAATTAAACAAGGTACATTACGTTAGAAAGTCCCTGTACAGTACAGTCAAACAAGAAATAAGAAAAATGGCAAAAGTGAAAGGTGAAGTGAAACTGAGATATGCATGAAATTGCAATATGCACAGGGGAAAAGAAAATTACTGGTTTAGGAGTTTAAGCCACATGCTCTTTTCTACATAGCGAAGGAATGTCAATTGGCTGGGATGTTTGGGTGAAACCAACACCCTCCTTGAATGGCCACACAACCAACATGTGAAAGTTAGACGCTCGGACGCTATATAGCTTTGCTGGAATCGACATGAACTCCATCGCTATGTCAACGACATGCTCCAAACCGGCGCGCATGCTCTGCCACGTCTTTAGTGGACTGCGAGTGGCACGACGATCAACGGCTGGGTTTGCTATAGTATGCCTTGAATTGCGAGGATATTTCAAGCCTCCGGCTTCGGGCGGCGTCTGGGGGAAGAGGGGGGAAGCTCTCAGCTCGGCATCACTAGAAAAAACCAGCCGCACAGTGACTGCTCGTGTGCCGCCATTCCAGCACAACTTCAAAATTTTCGCGCCACTCCTATCAAACTCTCGAAAACGATTAATCGAACAGGCCTAATCGTTTAAGTCGATTAAATGAAAGATGGACATCGCTGAAGATTAATCGTGTTGCGGGATACATTTAATCCATTAATCATTCACCGATATTACCAACCCTATGGCGGCGCAAGCTCAAATGATGCAGTTAGTTCTGGGAATGCGCTACCAGGCGGACAGGGGATTCCACATAGGGTTTCATACAATTATATACTATAGAGGGAACTGTGGCACTAGTGCGTACGGGAGCTGTATACGTTCAGCCGCCGTGGGAGTAACGGGCAGTACGTGGATTTGCCTAAACTTCGTCCTTCTGGCTTAAAATGGCTTCGTGACATTGCAAAGTGAACAATTTTTAGTAAAGTACAACGTTATAAATAATGGAATAAACATTAAAATTGTCCGACGGCAGTATTCGAGCACAGGACCTGTAGCACCGAGGCCCGATATCGAAACCATAACGTCACGGACGCATGGACAAGCAGAACCACTGCAATTAGCAGCAATTATGCGTGCTTGCAAAGTCTTATTATCCCTTTGCTACGTCTAAACACCACAAAGGCGTTAATTAGACGTTTGCCACGAGGCAAACACCCACCCATCCATCAGCGCCTATCCAGACGTCAACGCAGCGCGGACACCGACTGTTCATGGGTCCATAAAAGGCTACACCCCCACCATTATCTGACAGCCTGAACTAATGATAAGGGGGGGGGGGGGAGGAGGGATAACATCAAATGCTACCGAACAACGACGGCGACCTTAAATTCGCAGGTTGCTATCCTGCCGCATATTCCATGCCATCGGGCTTCGAAGGCGGGGTTATTGAGGAACGTTGCGATAACATGGCCGTGGTATCGCAACGGATTCAATGATTGTGATTTGCTGCTAGACGGTCTTCAGATTCCATAGTCGGCTCGCCTAGGGAAGACGACGGTATTAAAAGCGGAGACTTTCCGTGCAGAGGACAGAGGGTCCTGATGTGAACTCGGACGTTTAACTTGCTCCTGCATGGAGTGGGCTTCCGTAGCTGGAGCCGTGTAACTATAAAGCCAATAAACCCCTTTTCCTTCATTCCTACTACCTGATGTACTCGTTGATGGGCTTGGTGGATTCCTTGCCCTAACGCCACCCTGAGCCACAACACACTGAATTAAAAGAAGTAGAAAATTCTTTGAAATTAAGGCCAACTTAGCGCCAGATAAAGCGTAATAAACGAAGCCACAATAACGTCTGAGGCCCAAAGCACGAAGATCAGACAAATTCATACCCATCGTTCCCATGGTGGCTAAACGATCTCAGGGCCACAGTTCCCTTTAGTACACTCAATGCTATTCGCCACCAACGGTCACATCCGTACTCCTTGAGCAGCTTCCCATTTCTGACGATTTTGCCCGAAGACAAGATTCACATGAAGCATGAGCGCGCGAATTGGGTCGCGTGATTAGCTGTTACTTTAGCGTGGCACTACGGGCGCTAATAAAGAAACGTTCCTACCTCTTGGCGAACCTCTCGGCTCCCCCTCTGATCAGGCGGAATCATTAGAAAGGGGGAGCTGCACAAGGTACATCTATACATAGCGTTTCCTACAATTACCAGGAGGGACTCTGACGCTGCGATTGCTCAGCCACCATGGAAATAATGGGTAGTACCTGGACTTGTTTAATCTTCGTGCTTGTAGTTTCAGATGTTCTTGTAGCTTCGTTTATTACGCTTTATCTGGTATTAAATTGGCCTAGATTTCAAAGCAATCTATGCGCTTTTTTTAAATGCAGAAGGTGAAAAGTACCTGCAAACACGAATAATCGCTGCTGATTGGAGTGGTTCCGCTTGGACCATGTGTCCCTGGCGTACAATAAAAGATGAAAAAAAAATTGTTGGCTCTCCCGTAATCGAGAGTAGATGTAAGCATCAAATGGCTACCGGCAAAGCAGATTGATTGGAGATTATACGACCTTAATATCGGTAAGTATGGACAGCTGGGCTAGTTGGTTATGATTAGCATTATGAAACATAGTTCCAGCGCACATTTGGACACGGACGAGGAGAGAAAGACAACACGAACGCCAGTGGACAGCTGGGCTAGTTGGTTATGATTAGCATTATGAAACATAGTTCCAGCGCACATTTGGACACGGACGAGGAGAGAAAGACAACACGAACGCCAGGTGTTGTTTCTCTTTCTCTCCTCGTCCGTGTCCAAATGTGCGCTGGAACTATGTTTCATAATGCTAATCGTAACCAACTAGCCCAGCTGTCCACTGGCGTTCGTGGTGTCTTTCCCTCCTCGTCTGTGTCCAAATGTGCGCTGGAACTATGTTTCATAATGTTAATATCGGTGTAGTGCACGTTCGCAACAACACACCCCACCACATCACACCGCACCACGCCATACTGTGCAGTGGTCCATATGGACGCAATAGTTTCCTGTCAAAGACAGAACCTCATTGCAATATTTTCTCGGTGAAACGGCCATTCGCGGCGCGCCACGGAGCTCACGGACCGCTGGCGTTGAAAAGAGCACTCAGCGCCAAAAGATGACACTCAAGGGCACAGTGCCCTGTATCTGCCTTCTGAACGTCGCCTATTGGCAATGACAAATAAAACTTCAGCGTGCTAGAAGTTACAGCTTGAGTGATATTGTGAACAAACATTAAGAAGGACTCTGAAGCAATATTTTTTTAAAGTTATTTGGGAAGTAACTAGCGTTTGTAATGCGCTCTTGGCTGGTTGCCCAGATCTCGCTTCGTTCTCGCAACTTGCCCGGATGTTCTCGTTAGCGTGCCCGGATAACGGCTCTGGCTTTTGCTTCAAGGTCACTTGAAGGTCGCCGACAACGGGTGCTGAAAGCAGTTCATGCTTAGAAACGATGACAACAACAAACAACAACAACAACAAAAACGTATCCGTGGGGCGTATGGGTTTCGATATCAGGCTTCTATGCTAGAGTTCCTGTGTTCGAATCCTGCAGGCGCACAATCTTAATCTTTATTTATTTATAACGCAGTACCCTCTTAAAAATGATCGCTTTGCAATGTCACCAAGCCGTTCAAAGCCACAAGAACAAAGTTTAAGCAAATCCACGCACTACCCATCATTCCCATGCTGGCTGAGCCACACTGCTTGTAGCTCCCGCCGACAGTAAGCACCCCGGTTCCCTCTAGTAATTGCATGAAACTCAGTGCATGGATATGACAGTGCGCGGCAAAGCCCTGTCCGCCTGGCAGCGCATGCTCAGAAGCAACTATCTCTTTGTAGTTTCATCCGGTAGACGGCACTGAGGGTCGCCGAAGTTTACGGAAACTTAAGGCACCCAAGTGCACCACTCTCGCGCTCTGGACAGCCGTGAAGGGGGATGTACGTCACTGTGACGCCAGAAATCTTAAGAACGTTTTTGCTTGTTTTGGCTAAATTTGTGCAGAAAAAGTTCTGAAAATTCACAGGGCAGATTATTTGGTTCCCTGAGAATGCGATGTAGCCCTCGTTCATTTATAACCCGCTATCGCCTGGAGCAGTCAATCTATGACGTCACGCGGAGCCCTTACGGGAACTTAAAGGACGCGCCACCACATATATATATATATATATATATATATATATATATATATATATATATATATATATATATATATATATATATATATATTGACACGCGTACTTAGCTTTATCGGGCGACCACGTTTCGCCGCCTAACAAATGTTATCGCACAGCGCAGGACGCGCCTGCATGTAAAAGAAGTTTCTGGAATGTTATTGATGGTTTCGTCCACTGTCTTTCGCCGCAGCTTGTGTAATCTGATTGCATATATGCGCGACGCGAATAGTGTAGAACTTTGTGGAAAACACGCGGGTCCCAGTGGTTGATCTGCAACATTCGACGACTGCTCTATAAAAGCCGACGCGCTTGACCCGCTGATGAGATTTTGGACGATCGCCGACCGTGTTCGCCGCTATCGTGGTGCTATAAGTGTAGCCTGTTTTTGTGGGCACAGGTTCGCCCAATAAAAGTTAGTTTTGTCTTTCACAGTATTGCTACTGTGTTCTTCAACGCCACCACCACGTGACATCTGGTGGAGGTGCTTGTGCGTTCATGTACCGAACGCCCCCGCAAAGCCGCGATCCAAGCCCGAAGCCCGAGGACAAAACCAACATCGCCCAAGACTAGCGCGCTAGCCGCCGACTGCAAGGACTGCCCCCAGAGCACGGACTTCTACCTGAGACGAGCAGGAAGATTGCCACGAAGTCCACCCCAATGGAAGCCCCAGCGTCCCCCGTCGTGCTGCAGGAGCCCAGGGAGCCCCGACGTTCCGCGGTTCAACATTCGAGGACTCGGAAACCTGGCTCGAGACGTATGAGAGGGTCGCTGCATTTAACATCTGGAACAGCGACGACAAACTGCGACATGTCTTCTTCGCATTGGAAGACGCTGCCAGGACGTGGTTCGAAAACAGAGAAGCCACCTTAACGGCCTGGGACCTTTTCCGAAGCGGCTTCCTGCAGACATTCACAAGCGTCATACGCCGAGAACGAGCCTAAGCACTACTAGAAACCCGAGTGCAGCTGCCTAATGAGACCACCGCGATTTTTACAGAAGAAATGAGTCGCCTATTCCGCCACGCCGACCCGGAAATGTCCGAGGAAAAGAAAGTCCGGCTACTGATGCGTGGCGTAAAGGAGGAACATTTAGCCGTTATGGTACGAAGCCCACTGAAGACCGTCGACGAGATTCTTCGCGAGGCCACTAGCTTCGAGGAGACACTGGAAATGCGGAACCGGCCATTCAACCGCCGCACGAATTCAACAAGCTACGCCGGAGTTCAGTCACTGGCCACTGACGACCTGCGCGAGACTATCCGAGCGGTCGTGCGGGAGGAGCTACAGAGGCTGTTCCCGTCATCACAGCCTCAAGTGGCCCCGATTGCCAACGTCATACGTCAGGAGCTCCAACAACTCGGTGTGGCCCCTGAATTGCCTCAGCCTCAGCCGCAAGCGATGACATACGCCGCTGTAGCCCGCCGTCACGTTCCCCCTCCGCGCCCACGGCAGGGCCCAGTGACCACACAGTTCCGTCGTCCACCACCACCCCCCCCCCCCCCCCCGCCAGCACGCCAACGCGTCACCCCACGCGGCATTCCAAGGAAGACCGACGTTTGGCGCGCCCCCGACCACCGCCCGCTTTGCTATCACTGCGGAGAAGCCGGGCACATCTACCGCCGATGCCCATACCGGGAGATGGGACTCCGAGGGTTCGCCGTTAACGCGCCGCGACCACAGATTGGCAAACGACCTCGCGATATCGCCAACTACCTCGCCGCCACTCAGTGGAGCCCTCAACGACCGTTCCGTTCGCCGTCACCAGGCCGCTACCTGTCGCCGCAGCGCCGACCATACACTGGCCCAGCACGGGGCCGCTCTGCGAGCCCATATCCGGAAAATTAAAAGCAGCAACAGATGGAGGTGCGGCTGCTGTTCGTCGAACTAACGAAGATCCTCCGCCGCCGACGAAGACGACGAAGAGAGCATCTAGACGACATAATAACGACACGCCGCCGCCCCGACGAAATCAGGAACCAAAGACTACACCGACGAAAGACGGCCTGACGACGCGACGTTCCAACTTCATTCAGTCCAAGATGACGCAGCCGTGATCCGACGCCAAGACCTAACTGCAACGCCAGACAAAGAACCACCGACCTCGAGGTGCTTCTGGACGGCCACGCAGTTACCGCCTTAGTGGACACAGGGGCTGATTACTCCGTAATGAGTGGACACATCGCCGCCCAGTTGAAGAAAGTTAAGACCGCATGGGAAGGCCCTCAAATTCGGACCGCTGGAGGACACCTCATCACGCCGACTGGAATCTGCGCGGCAAGAATGACCATGACCGGACTTACCCTGCCACCTTCGTTATCCTCCAACAATGTTCACGAGACGTCATTCTCGGTATGGACTTCTTGGACCAACACGGGGCAATCATCGACCTGAAGTCGAAGTCGATAACGCTATCGGAAGATAAAGCGATGCCACCGGAGAGCCCTCGTAGTCATCACGCCTTGAGTGTGCTCGAAGATCAAGTGAGCATCCCGCCTCGCTCCAGCATTGTTATTTCGGTCGTCACCGAAACACCCGCTGACGTAGAAGGCGTCATCGAAGGCGACCAACGTCTATTGCTAGACCGTGAAATTTGCGTCGCAAGAGGGATCGCTCGACTGCATGGAGGGAAAACTGAAGTGTTGCTGACAAACTTCAGCCGGGAGTTCAAGCACATCAACAAGGGCACGACGATCGCGTACATCGAGGAAATTCTGGAAAGCAGTAATGCGTTTGTCCTCTCGGATTCTGCCGCATCTACCCCGCCGACCATAGTCCCCAAACCAGACTTAGACGTAAATCCAAGTCTCCCCATGAGCAAGCAGCAATAGCTCAGAAGTCTTCTCCGTCGATAGAAAGACTGCTTTTCGACGTCGTCGAGGATTCCACAAACACCAGTTGCAAAGCATCGCATCATAACCTAAGAGTGCGCTCGACCACTCCGCCAGAGCCCTTACCGAGTTTCGACGCGAGAACGTGAAGCTATTAGGCAACAAGTCGACGAAATGCTGAGCGACGACATCATCCAGCCGTCGAAAAGCCCGTGGGCATCTCCTGTTGTCCTGGTGAAGAAAAGGACGGAACCCTACGTTTCTGCGTCGATTATCGTCGACTGAACAAGATCACGAAGGACGTATACCCCCTTCCGCGGATAGACGACGCATTGGATCGGCTCTGCAACGCTAAATACTTCTCGTCGATGGACCTCAAGTCTGGCTACTGGCAAATAGAAGTCGACGAGAGAGATCGCGAAAAGACCGCCTTCATCACACCAGACGGGCTCTACGAGTTCAAGGTGATGCCATTCGGCCTGTGCTCGGCGCCTGCGACGTTTCAGCGCGTCATGGACACGGTGTTAGCAGGATTTAAGTGGCACACGTGTCTTGTTTAATTGGATGACGTCGTTGTCTTCGCCGAAAATGTCGACGACCACCTTAGGAGGCTTGCGACAGTATTAGAGGCCATCAAGTCATCAGGGTTCACTCTGAAGCCAGAAAAAAGCCACTTCGCTTACGATGAGCTTCTGTTCCTAGGCCACGTCATCAGCAAGTCTGGAGTCCGCCGCGACCCGCAGAAGACAGCTGCCATTTCAAAGTTCCCGCAGCCCATCGACAAGAAGGCAGTGCGTAGGTTTCTTGGCATGTGTGCCTACTACATGCGATTTGTCAAGGACTTTTCACGCATCGCTGAGCCGCTGAGAAAGCTAACTAAAAGTGACGTCGAGTTCAAGTGGGAAACGCCGCAGGCCGACGCATTTCAAGAACTCAAACGACGCATGCAGTCGCTGCCCGTACTTGCGCACTTCACCGAGCTCGCCGATACCGAAATACACACTGACGCCAGTAGCCTAGGCCTCGGTGCCGTCCTAGTCCAGAGAAAAGATGGACATGAACACGTGATAGCTTACGCTAGCCGGTCGTTGCCAAAAGCGGAAGGCAATTATTCTACAACCGAAAAGGAATGCCTCGCCATCGTTTGGGCTACAGCGAAATTTCGCCCTTACCTCTATGGCAGGCCATTCAAAGTGGTCAGCGACCATCACGCGTTGTGTTGGCTAGCTAACTTAAAGGACCCTTCAGGACGGCTGGCACGGTGGAGCCTCAGACTACAAGAATACGACATCACTGTAACATATAAGCCCGGACGAAAACACTCAGATGCCGATTGCCTATCACGCGCCCCCATTGACCCGCCGTCGCAAGATGACAAGGATGAAGACGCCTTCCTTGGAATAATAAGTGCGGAAGACTTCGCCCAACAACAACTAGGGGAACCGTAGCTAAAAGCCCTAGTCGAGTATTTGGAAGGGCACACCGACGTTGTCCCTAGGGCATTTAAGCGTGGATTATCTTCGTTCACGCTTCAAAGCAACCCACTCGTGAAGAACTTCTCACCATGCAGTCCGCGCCAACTACCTTCTTGTTGTTCCGTCGGCGCTGCGTCCAGAAGTATTGCACGCCCTACATGACGATACGACCGCTGGGCACCTCGGTTTCTCCCGGACGCTATCGAGGATACAAGAAAGGTATTACTGGCCACACCTAACCGCCGATGTCGCCCGTTACATCAAGACATGCTGAGACTGTCAGCGACGCAAGACACCACCGACAAGGCCACCGGTATTACTACAGCCGATCAAGCCTCCTTACCGACCTTTTCAGCAGATCGGGATGGACTTGTTAGGACCGTTTCCGACATCAACTTCCGGAAATAAGTGGATCGTCGTGGCGACGGACTATCTCGCCGCTTCGCTGAAACTAAAGCTCTACCGAAAGGCAGCGCAGCCGAAGTGGCGAAATTTTTCGTCGAGAACATCCTGCTGCGACATGGTGCTCCAGAAGTCCTCATCACCGACAGAGGAACGGCTTTTACAGCAGAGATCACGCAAGCCATTCTGCAATACAGCCAGACAAGTCACAGGAGGACAACTGCCTACCATCCGTAGACGAATGGTCTCACGGAGCGCCTGAACAAGACCCTCGCCGACATGCTAGCAATGTACGTCGACGTCGAGCACAAGACGTGGGATGCGGTCCTGCCGTACGTAACATTCGCTTACAACACGGCGGTGCAAGAAACAACACAGATCACGCCATTTAAGCTGGTTTACGGCAGGAACCCGACGACGACGCTCGACGCCATGCTGCCGCACGTCACTGACGAGGAAAATCTTGACGTCGCTACCTATCTCCAGCGCGCCGAAGATGCCCGACAGCTCGCCCGCCTGCGTATCAAGAACCAGCAAAGGACCGACAGCCGACACTACAACCTCCGACGAAGCGTCGTCGAGTACCAACCCGGCGACCGCGTTTGGGTATGGACCCCGATACGCCGACGACGACTCAGTGAGAAACTTCTCCGACGCTATTTCGGACCCTACAAGGTCATCCGACGTATTGGCACTCTGGACTATGAGGTCGTGCCAGACGGCATTTCGCATTCACAGCGGCGCCGCGCACGATCTGAAGTGGTCCACGTGGTGCGCCTTAAACCTTTTTACGGACGCTGACGAACTTCCTTATTTTTGTTGTTTTCTTTGCTACGAGTGCTTTTGTTTATTACTTTCGTTTGTTTGCAGCATCGGGTCGATGCTCTTTAAGAGGGGGGTAATGACACGTGCACTTAGCTTTATCGGGCGACCACTTTTCGCCGCCTAACAAATGTTATCGCACAGCGCAGGACGCGCCTGCATTTAAAAGAAGTTTCTGGAATGTTATTGATGGTTCCGTCTGGTCTTTCGCCGCAACTTGTGTAATCTGATTGCATATATGCGCGACGCGAATAGTGTAGAACTTTGTAGAAAACACGCGGGTCCCAGTGGTTAATCTGGAACATTCGACGACTGCTCTATAAAAGCCGACGCGCTTGACCCACTGATGAGATTTTCGACGATCGCCGACCGTGTTCGCCGCTATCGTGGTGCTATAAGTGTGGCCTGTTTTTGTTGGCACAGGTTCGCCCAATAAAAGCTAGTTTTGTCTTTCGTAGTATTGCTACTGTGTTCTTCAACGTCACCACCACGTGACAATATATATGAGAATTATTCACTGATGTCACGGCCTTATGTGACAATTTACAAGACCTCATAGCAGGAGACAGTTCCATTTCACAGCCTGAGTCCTCTCCCACCACCAAGAATCTAGCGTCTCTCGGTGGTGTTATTTTCCTTCGTATAAATGTCGTATACTTCGCTACCACTAATACTGTTTCGCTTTTCCGGCGAAACTGCAGCCTTTCTCTGCCTTTTCTTGAGTCACTGGCTGTCTTTTTTAGTGACTTTTTCTGTGAGTCCGAGTAAAAGCACTCCTGCGTATGACTGCTGTTGATTCTGATTTCGAGTGAATCCGGCTTGATCTCATTTCGGTTACTGAGTGAATTATACAGGGTGCCCCAAGTATCATGCACGAAGACTTAAAGCGCCAGTTACTGCAGGGGAGTAGCCGCCAGTAATTGTTTCGCTCCTGAAATTTAATTCCACAATTGCAATTAATTATCTAATTCGAGAAGTACTGTCCTAATTATCAAATTGTCAATTAGTCATTTTAAGCACCCCCAGGCACCCCCAAATGACATCTAACTGCTCTGTTTCAGCGACGTACTAATTACGCGCGATCTTTTGAGACTGGCAAACACACATCACGAAATATCAAAAATACCACGTGACTGCGCTCCCACCCGCATCCATAAAGCGACGCCCTTAAATAAGCTGATTGAAAGCAACTGCATTGCCTGTCGCAAACCCGAAGAGACAGCGCATCACCTTGATAATGGAACGGTAGGAGCACCAACAGCAGGTTTCGCGGCTTTGCAGCTATTCCTTCCTCTTTACGCCACACTTATTATCCGTCTCTCAAGGCCGACTGATCCCATTGATAACAAAAGCCCCTCGATAACGCGGCCCAAGCGCCGCTCTGACCACGCACGAAACGCGAAAAGCAATGTAATAGGCATAGCATGTTTCAAAATCCGGGCTTTGCTCGCACTGCATCGACAGAGTGCGCACGCAGCTATTTTTCGTGCCAGAAACTTGCTGCGATCCAAAGCCAAATAAAAGTGACGGTTTTAGTTTTCATTAGTGTGTATACGTGCTGCAATAACAGGTTAATGGCACAAAATAAAAGCGAAATAAATCGATCGGAAAGCGACCAACGCGTAGAGAAAAGGGAAAACCGATGCATTCAATAATGTAACTAACCACTTCTAAATGAGCCGAATTGGCAGTCGGGCGCCTGCAAAAAAAAAAAAAAAAAAACCACCATCACATTTCAGCGTGCCATTCTCTATGAATTCGTAAGCGCCAATGAACAGCAGCTGCTACCTAGAGGACGTGTTTGAAAAGGTCTCCTTCTGCAGCTACGCGGTACTGAGTCCGCTTTATCACTTCTTCAGTGGCTTTCTTGATGACCGGCGCTCGAGTTCTACGGCAGGCATTCGTTATCCTTGTCTTGAGCTAGTCAGACATCCGTCTCGATCATGTAAGCACGATCTTTCACATAACCCCAAAGAAAGAAATCGAGTGGCCAGCTAGGTCACCTGACCTAGCTGGCCAATTTACAGGCCCGTGCCTTCCAATCTCTTGTGCACGAAAAGTCGCATCCAGCTAGTTTGATGGTTAGAACATCCGTGCGTAGGCTAGGACTCACAAAGGTGGAGTCCCACGCCACTTTCTTGAAGCTACCGGTTTTTCTCTGGTTTTCATCATTTCTGATGATAGTCAACGCGTTTGGTCTACCGCCACACTTCCATGACTGATATATATTTGCGGCCTTCCTCTTGTCATTTGCAGCTCTCAAGGCAAGGATCATTTTTACCTTCTGCCCATTAGAGAAAGATACGGCGACTAGGACGAAACAAAACGCACCTTTAAACATTTGCAACCCGCCGTGGTTGCTCAGTGGCTATGGTGTTGGGCTGCTGAGCACGAGGTCGCAGGATCGAATCCCGGCCACGGCGGCCGCATTTCGATGGGGGCGAAACGCGAAAACACCCGTGTGCTTAGATTTAGGTGCACGTTAAAGAACCCTAGGTGGTCAAAATTTCCGGAGTCCTCCACTACGGCGTGCCTCATAATCAGAAAGTGGTTTTGGCACGTAAAACCCCAATTATTATTATTAAACATTTGCACTGTCATCGCCAATTCGCTTTTCTGGTGGTAGGTGTTTTGACAAAAAAAAAAAAAGAACCATCCGTGCTTTTTATCTACGCTTAGCGTACAGCTATCACAGCTTATTTCCAACTAACACCAAACGCGACGTGTTACTTCAGCCGAGGCGCGGCAGATAAGGCACTAGCCTTTTAACGGAGCTGTATGTGGCTAGCCGATTCGTCCGTCCATCCGTCCGTCTGTCGCCTGGACACCGAAAACTCCTCCGGCGCAACCTGATGCGAATGCACGAAAAAAAAAACGAAAGAGGCGCGCGATTGACTGCGCCAGTAGTGACGTCGTCGCTCTCTGTCGCAGCCGAGCGGTCACGCAGCAGTTTGACTCCGGCTCCGAAATGGGTAGGTCACGCGTCATACGAACTCCTGAGGAGCAGGCAGCCTTCGATTAGCAACACCGCGGGCAGAACCGGGAACGAGCTCGTCTACGCCGTCCCGATGCTGCAGCTCGGGCACAAGAACGGGCTCGTGCAGCCGAGCGCAAGCAGCAACTATCCGGCAGCCTACCAAGCCGTCGTTTAATGAACCGTCGGGATAAACTCGGCGATAAACGACGGGGCCGCACGTTTGAGCTTCGCTAGTTAACTATCAGTACGGAGTGCTTGGACGGTGATTTTTTTCTTAATTTCTTTCATTTCCTTTTGGCTAACTTAGAAGGAGCCTCTTCGAGGGCGCTGCCTTATGATGCGGGTGGGAGCGCAGTCACGTGGTATTCGCCATATTTCGCAGGGTTTATTTATCAATCAGGAAAAAAATTGAGTACGCAATTAATACGTCGCTGAAAATACCGCATTTAGATGTTCCTTGGCTGTGCCTACAAATGCCTCACTAACACTTCGATAATTATGATAGTACGTCTCGAGTCAGATAATTAATTACAGTTAGGTAATTAAATATAAGTAACAAAACGTTACTGACAGCTACTCCACTGTACTGGAAACAACATGCACTAGGCTTTCTTCGAGTAACGCATTGCTTTTTTTTAATATTGGTGCATGATAGTTAATTGGTATACCCTTATATATTATGACCTTTGCATGCAAGTGACGATGTTTCCATCCCTAATAAATCTTGTAAATTCTCAGAAGTGTTTCCTTTTTAGTGAGTCGTTAGCTTTGCTTACTGGAAAGAGAAGCGACACTGAGACATATCATTCATGTTCATTTCACACGCCGTTGATAAAATACTCTGCCGAAGGGGTCACTAAAGTCTACATGTATTTTTCAGGGTCTAAAAATCACGATAAGCATTTTGAATCAAGGTGAACATACAGCAACATATTCATTCTCTAGGCACAAGCTATCCATACCTTTAGAAGTAATTATCAATTGGCTACCTCCTCCTCTTTAAATATTAATAAACTCTGTCCTGTGTACATATTTGGATAGTATATGTGCATGGTGTTAACAGGGGGAATTTAAAACAATGTTGAAGTGAGAAAATACGGATGAGGCAGCCACCGCTGGCACTTCTAATGCGCTTGTTCTCCTATTGTCAGGATTTGCAGAAATAAAGCAAAGTACGAATAAAAATTCGTGCACGTCTGCGCCAACAATGATGCAGTAAGCTAGGTAGCCACAACAAAAATTTTAAGTGAAAAGGTCGAGGCAAGTCAAAAAGAACCTCAAATAATGTGGGTAACAAAATTCTGGCAATGACACGTTAGGCGGGGGGGGGGGGGGAGAGGCTGAGCCACACTCCCCTCCGGAAAACTACAGAGGGAGCTCGGGCCCCGGAGCCCCTCGCGTAGTCGGCGCCTATGGACTGTAGCGTTGTTTTGCATTTCGAAACCTTTAATGCCGACATGGTTTTGGCACGTAAAACCCCACTATTTCTTTTTTGTGGTTGAAGTTTTTCGCTGGTTAACTCCCCTTGGGTTAGATCTTGTATACATACATAAATGCTCAAGAGTGCATGGACTGCCGTCGTCGCCGTAGCACAATTTGTAGTGCAACGCGCGTGTAAATGCAGAGGTTATGGATACGGCTCTCAACGTCGCCCCCCCCCCCCCCAAGTTGCGTTTTCCTGTATTTCCCATTACCTTCTCATTTTTGCACTCCAATTACAAACTACAAATAATTTATCCTATGCTTTCCGCTTGTTCATTATCAGTTTTCATATGGTTCTGATTAACAAATACGCGCGAGCGTTTACAAAACCAGGCTCTTCGGTTCCCCTTCTTTTCGTTCAATACTTGACAATCGGCTATATTGTGCTTATAGCCTACCAGTTAGTCTTTCTTGCAGCCCAGTCATGTAGGAGTTCTATCTCTTACGTTACAACTAGCGATGTTTTTTTTTTTTTTGTAAAAGGCTCTGTATTCTTTCTAGTGCACACAAATACCGCTTTAGCGTTTTGTTTTCCTTTTCTATAACTTCTGATATTTTCTCAACAAATATTTATTACGCGTTTTTGAAAAGCTGGTCAGTTTCAAATGCCTGTCATTCTTGGAAGGCTTGTATGCCACCAGGCTTAAACGTGTCAAGCGGCTATTCGTGTAGTTCTTTTCATGACTGTTGTGATCTTGTGTTTAAAACGGTCTTAATTGTGCGTGATAGTTGACTGCCCATTCGGCGCAAGCGTGTTCCTAATTCTTAGCATGAAAATGCATTTAGTCTGCATATTATCCCTATTTTTTTTTTTTTTTTTGCGCTTGTCGACATTTGTGGTAGCAAAACTGGATTCTGTGGAACACGCTTGGCCACATGCTGTTAACATGGCAACGACAATTATCCGAGCTTTGTACAGGTTACATACCATATTTTTGCCCTTGATCTAGCTGAAAGCCGCCGTGAAGTACTGATTCGTCCGAAAGGCGTGATAAACGGAAGCTATTTGCTCAGTCGCGCGTGAAGGAGCTAAGCCGTTCCGATATTTACGTTTTCACGCAGTCGATATGTCTTATTCATCTTCTGTGTTCTAAATCTGAACAGAAAATGTATTCCACTTGGTCTTGGTAAATTAGCTCTCCGACACGCTTGCCAAGCGTCTACCAATCGAACGGATTTAGTGACGTCGCTGAATCCGCAGCGTTTAAACGCTGCGGGTTCACATAGGTATTGTAATATTCAATTATATGTACGATCGTAATAAAAAATACGCAGCCCACGGCTCCGGGCGCAGGAGCGTCTGCGCGGCCACACCGCGGCGCGCTGCTATCTCCATCGGGCGCCTGCTGTGAGGGTGCCACCAAGTGACGCCAATCTTCGCCCTCACTCTCGTGCGGCCAAGTCACGCGCTTGGTAAATGTCAAGTGCCACGTTTCGGCCACTTGCATGTGGCTTTTGAATATAAAACCGCATTCTTGAAGGCCATTTTCCGAGCAATCTTTGACTTATAAGTCGATAATATATCGCGAACTGTTCGTTCAAGTCACTAGAGAAGTCACCGATTGCTATGGGTAGCAAACTTTGCAGTAAACAGATAAAAGAAATCACAAAATCTAGCGCCCATATCGCTAAAGTGGAAACACTGATAAAATACCAGCAAATTATAAACGCAAGTTTGATTTTGCGTTTTCACGGATGGTTAGTTTAACGGCCCAAACAAACAAGGGATGGTGGACTAAACTTGCTTTGGGCAGCCTAGCGATAGCTTTCTCAGCAATGACGGCTTGCAAGTAACGTCCCGCGGGCGTCTCGCACCGCAAAGTACGGAGTAACGCGTCATCTGCTACAGCACGTGGAGGCGAGGCCCGAAAGCATGGGATACGTTATAAGTAAATCGTACCTATGTGAACACACATTTGAGAGAAAACACGGCCTCAGCTGTTGTTTTGTTCTATGTGTGCAGCCGACAGTGCCCACCTTCACTTAAGTGTGTGCGCGTAGGGCGCGGATAAATGGTCTACTTTTCCTTTTCAATTCTGACTGCGGGGGGAAGGGGAGCACATCCCCCCGAACCGGTAGGTACACCTATGACAAGCACGGTGTCCCGCACGTACGGGCAAATGTAAACACATCTCACTCGATGACCAGGAGCACTCGCTGTCACAACGCTGACGTGAAGCCCGCTGGCAGCGAGAAGCGAACGCTTCGTGCTGCCCTAGTTTCACCGCGAGAACACCTTTCACGACCAAATAAGTAAAAGCAGTCTTGAAAGTTCTGGAAACCTCAATTGCACTATTGAGGTTCAATTGCCCTATTGACAGACCAAGTAGCCCGAAACAATGTCTAGATCAAGACTTTAAAGGCTACTGCAGACTTGCAAAGGTGGGGAAATTTACGAAGTATTACCGAGTAGATGTGTGCTATATAAATGCCAGTGATGAGTGCGCTGAAGAACCAGTGTGGCCGTGACTCCACGTGCAGCTGGTGGCGAGGCCAGATCTCTATTATCAGTGCTTCAAGCCGCTTTCTGTAGACCCGAGTGATCTTAGTTGAGACTCTGGGCGCACATGTTCCCGGATTTCAAAAGTGCCGGGTAAATGACCTACTTTTCCCCCCAAGCCCCAAGAGTGAAGGGGCAAGCCCCCCCCCCCCCCCCCCCGGTATATACGCCTATGCTGTCGCTGTCTGTGCGCGCTGTTAACCCTGTAAGACCGTCCAACAAGCCTGAGACACTGATGAAAGAGCACGCCTAAGAGCTGCTAAAGACTGCAACATCACCAGTCGTCGAAAATTTCAAGGCGTTTGCTTCACGGCTACCCATAAAGAATACAAGACTGAGTACGCACTTGGGAAATCACGAAAATTGATTTCTCCCAAGTCGGACTTGATATCTTTCATGAAGACGCATGAAACCGACGAGATTACACAAAACGTTTATTCACATAAAAGGTAAAACATAAGGTTCGTACGACAGGATTTTGGGGATTGAAGAAAGTGATAATGTGGCTGTAATCTTTTAAGACTAGGACTATTACTCGCTCAGTGGCGACAAGGTTAAACCTTCAAAAAATAGATTGGAGTTTAGTGGTTCAAGGCGGCAGGAGGGGAGGCCCCCGAAAACCAGCTTCAATGCACACCGCGACATTTCTCAATGCCGTGGCACAGAAGTAGATGGCAGTAGAGTTAACGATTAGGCAACGAGCGACATCGTTCGCCCTCATGAGCAACTATCTCGCCCTGTTCGCATACGCTGTAACGTAACCGCGGAACAAGGCACCATCACGACGCAAAGGGACAAAGCAACCGTTTATATATTACACCGACGCGCCTCTTGCTTAGTAAACGTGCGCACATGTACGCAAGCGCAGACATACGTACACACACTAACACAAAACATAAATGATATAAAAGCCCGTGAAACGCCCGTCATCTGCAACTGCAGGCAGGCAGCGCGGATTCACGTAAAAAGCATGAACACACTGGCGGGAGATTAATACTAGAAAAATCGACACACACTCAGCTTCTACGAAAATACAAATGCCGTTCTTTAATTACAGGTAAAAGTGCGAACGGCTCTAAAAAAAAATAGTATAGATGAGAATTAATAAGGTACTCCCAAACATGTTTTTTTTTCACGCGAAATACAAATAATAAGAAAGAACAAAACTTGCGTCATGTTAAGGGATATGACATGTCGGAGGCACATTGTTAAAGCAATAGAAAAGCCCCAAAAAGTAAATTTCAGCTTGAAAGGACACAAGGAAAGCAACGTGCGAATAAAAATATGAGCTCTAATGCAGAGTGCTTAACGAACGCTTGAAATACCCAACACTACAGTGTGATGTGTCGGATTTGCGCAAAAGTGTATGACGCTAAATAGGAAACTAGGTAGTTTTACAGTCAGCCGCACTCGCTGAATTATATATGTTGTAGCCCATTCGTTACGTGGCACCATTTCTCCACCTTGAACTGCAGGAGAAACTCGGTCCCAACTTTAACCTCACACCTGGCCGCCGATGAACGTAATCGTGCGTGCACCAAAAGTGGCAACCTGCATGTGCAGGGGGGCAATCATTGAGCAGATGTTTCATAATATTACCTTTGCGGCTAAAACCTGCCACTTAACAATGACATGGCATCGAAAAGAAACAGGCTGGACGCATATTACGCGTGAAAACCAGACAATCACAGATCAACGTTAGACAATTAGCCGCCACGAAAGAGTAAGTAAACTTTAACGAATTCGCAAGAAAGTTGCCATAGTAGCCAACCCAAATGCAAGCTGAAAACGTCAGATGCGACCAATAGAGCAGGAATATTCTCATTATAGCGGGTTAAATAATGGGGCGGTAGCTCTTTTTTACTAACTAGGAGCGCTCATTGCACGCCAGAGTTCAAAGCAACAACGCACGTAATGTACATCCGTAGAGACTTTTCTTTTTCTTTTCAAGTTGTGTGATCACGTTTGAACCACCTCGTTCGTGTCTCGTTTGCCTACAATATAGAGCACTGGTCCCTTCGTGGAAGGAAGGTAACAATGGCGGCGAGTTTGTGTCCTGCCTGCACGACAAAGTTGCGGCCCGCCACGCCAGCTGTTGTACTATACAGAAAGCTCCCGCTGCGCAGAAACAGCGACGATGACGTGGATCGGCACGCCCGTTTTCAGCTTTATTTACTCAGAGGCCGCGCAGGTATGCCAGTTCGCCATCTGCCCTGACATCGAGTACGGACAACGTGCGAGCGGCAAAGCGCAACACGAGTTTGACTAATGAAACGAGTCGACGACGCTGCGGCATGGATCACCCGACGGTGGCCGGCAACGCAGCAGACGGGTTTCGCTCAAGCCGCCCTGATCTTCAGCACTTCCTCGCAGACCCGCTTGTAGTGCCAAGCGTCACCGGTGAGGCGCTTTCGGCGAATTCCCAGCAGCTCGGGCTGCTGCACTTGGACCACCTCCAGCTCGAACGTCAGCTTCACCTTGCCCCACTCGTCGCGAACCTTGCCACGGAGGGTGTACCTGTAACGGCACGAAACAAAACACTGGCCAGCGTCAGCATTATAACTATAGTGCACATTAGCCAAAACATGCTGCAACAGAGAAGCATTAATGCTACACTTTGAACGGTTTAATAGCAGGAGACCCGCCCGGCGACACACAAGCTGTTTCGGAAAATGCGTTGGAAATTCCTTAATGATAAATAGTGAAGATACGATAACTGAGCGATTTCAAAGATTCTACAAAGGGGGTATACATATTAAGATGACTCGAGTTAGTAATTATATAATTCTGCAAATAACACTAATTAGCACTTTAATTGAGTGCACCAAACAACTGATCATAACGCACGACTTGAAGCCTGTGATCTGAGGAGTTCGTATACGTTCCCAGACATGCAAAATGGCAAAGCTGCCAATTCTTGCAGTGAGAAAAATTCCAGCCAATTTTACTAGGGAAAACAAAACTGGGGCCGTATTCACAAAGCTTCTTGTTCGTAAGTGCTCTCTGTCATCGGTTGTCCGCCTTCGCTAATATGTCTACATTCAAGATTGGCTAGAATTCGCTCTTACGAACAAGTCTAGCGTAAGAGCTTTTATTTATTTATTTTGTAAACGCGTTTATTAGTCACCGCGGCATTTGGGACCGACCGTTAGAGCAGGGCACGCGGACTCCCAGCACGAGCAGCGTTCCCCGTGCAAGAGCGTTGGAGAGAACCACCCACTATACCGTTTCAATCCTCCTCTACAATTTATTTATATTGTGAATAAGGGCCCTAAACTGCCGAAGGGCGCAGCTGTCACTTTAGCAGAAGCTCATGAGTGATGTGCCTGACCGTTGGGCGATCATGAAGCGAAAGAAGTCATAAATGAGGGCGCTCGCTTTTTCATGCTCACCCGACGGTGACGCGTAAATGGTTCCCTCACTCACGACCGCCTGCTAAAAACGTGACGGTTGCACATCCAAGGCAGGTAGCTAACGTCCACTCGGCATAAAACTCAGTAATATTGTTTTACGAACTACCTTATGAATTTCAGTTTTATCTCTTTGCATAAGGGTATGACTTAGTGGATGCTTCTCATGTGTTAAAATGCGGTAAGAGCATCGACAGGTCTCAATGAGTGGGAAAGAGGGATGACGTGCCTGGGTAACGGCCGGAGGACTCGCGGATTGCTCATGACGCGAAAACAAACATCAAGCTGTCTAAATGACAATAGCCGGAGTAGTTCCTTAAAAGTTTACGAATGGCTGTGCGGAAGGAATGTCGAACAAGCTTTTTTCTTCTTCATTTTTTGCTTTATGAGTATTTTAAGTTTGTTGTAGTGATGCGACTAATTCCCTGGGATAACGTTACACTCTAAAGAAGAAGCGTTAGCGTTACGAATGAAATAAAAACGAATGTCGAATAATAATTATGGGGTTTTACGTGCCAAAATCACTTTACGAGGCACGCCGTAGTGGAGGACTCCGGAAATTTCGACCACCTGGGAGAGAGAGGAGTACTTTAATGGGTTCTTTAACGTGCACCTAAATCTAAGTACACGAGTGTTCTCGCATTTCGCCCCCATCGAAATGCGGCCGCCGTAACGAATGTCGAATGAATCCGTTCAGCAATCATGAGCAGTACACGAGGTATGTAAGAAACAGCCTTACACCGCACATGGAATTGACAGGGAAGAAAAATATAGAAACACTAAAATTATATTTCACGAAAACTAAAAAAAAAAAAATGCTCCGTTTCAGATCTTGCACTGTAACGTTTAGCTTATGCCCGGCAAGTTGTTACCCTTCAGGGTGTCTAACAAGTTGACATTTCCAAATTCCCTGAGTTTTCCAGGTTTTCCCTGAGTGCCTTTGCAAATTTCCCTGAGTGATGCAGAACAACGTTTTATGTCAAGACGGGCTCAAACCATATCGCTTGATGCTGTCACTCTCTAGTAAGCTCATGAAAAACAAACAAGCGACTTAATCCAATTTGAATGCTAAGAAACAGTGTTTGTTATTCAAAATGAGAGCAGAAGGCAGGGGTTAGTAAAATGCACAGCAAATAAAGTGTCTTCGAAAAAAAAATTGCAAATGGAGTCGGGCATTCTCAAATAAAAATAAAAAGGAGATGCACGTAGAAGCAAATATTTTCGAATATGAGCTATTTCTATCAACTGATACCAAGCTCAGTGGTATGAGGCCCGAACTCTGTCACCAATTGAGATTCTCTCTCAACTGCTCGTAAGCCGACCTCAACTGCCCTGACATACTCTCCGCCTGTGCACGACGCCTGAGTTGTGTTTCACTGCTTTAAAGAGTTTATTTTGATGTGGATGAGGGACACCTGCATCTCGGCATCAGCCAAAACTTTGTTTTTTGAGCTCAAGCTCCTTCAAAACGGCGGCAGCAAGCTTCCTTTCCCGTCTGTTCCTGAATGCGTAGATCATTTCTGTTCTTGTCCTCCTTCCGCCACTCGTTCGCCCCAAGGACCGTTTGAAGCATCTTGGTCAGTTGCACAGTTCACGACCGATTTTTCGAACTCCCTAGGGGCCGCGAAAACGTCCGAAAAATCGGCCACTTAGAAAAAGATAAATGCATGTCATTTACTGCCCTTAGGGGCTGAAACCGCCACAGGCGCGTTCGAAAACGCTCTGAAGGCTTGTCGGTACACATATTAGGCATATCGGTTCTCGTACTGCGACAGGAAATACCGGGTGCACGTGAGTATAATTAAGGGATACATACTGTGTTCCGTGGCAATAGCCCACGCTTGTTATGCTTCACTGCAACACTTTTGCGTATGTTTCACCAAGTAACATACAGAGGCGAAGTAACAAGAGGCGAAGCTGACTTTCGGGAACCGGCATTATGCAACGCACCGTGTTTTCCAAGTTTCTAAGCCAATCGCGAGGACCACAAAGGCGGAGTCGGTGCCATTGCTGACAACGGCGAATTCTTTCAATGAAAAACACGACACCGAACGATAAAAAGCTTAATAGTGAACGTCGAAGCAGCTAAGCCTAGCGTTGCCGCAGTGGTGGCAACGGCTGCCAGCGGATCTGCGTGCGAGAGTGCCGGTACGAGGTGGCGAAGTAATCAAAACGGCAGCGGTGGTGCCTTTGATTATTGCCATTTCGGACCTGCGGTCACGACAAAACGTCCGGAAATTAGGACGGCGAAGAGTTCTTGCGTCCGAAATTTCACACGTTCTGATACCTTGACTCTATGGGGTACGTGGCGGTGCCGCGAAGCCGTCCAAATTATCGGGAATCCGGAAAGTCGGTCGTTGACTGCTTACTGGCAACTCCTCCAGCCGATGACAGGGCGTGAAAGACGATTCATTACGATTCCTGTATGTTGCTCGAGCCAGCATTACCACGACTTTCGACCCTTTCAATAAAATTGCCGCTAATTTTCCCTGATAGAGGCCCAAATTCCCTGCGTTCTCCCCGACTTTTTCCAGACTACTCAAAATCCCTGAGATTTCCAGGTTTTTCCGGTTGGTAGACACCCTGCCCTTAACAGTGCAAGTAGCGCTAAAGTATGCTCAAAAAGCAGGCTGATGACCAGCGACGTTTAGAAATTTATGGCTCCCGGTGTTTGAAAAGAGCGTAACCGGAAGCCAGCAAGCAGTAGACTCAAAACACATCTTTATGCAGTGCCCCCCCCCCCCACACACACACACACACAAAAAAAAAAAAGAAACGGTGTGGGGGCAACATGAGAACGCGAGCGTAACGGCAAAACAAAACAACAAATGACGCAAAGGAGGAACTGCTGCTCACGCGAAGGAAAACAGGGGACCAAACCGCAAGCAAGTGCGCGCGGGCGCCAATCCCATTTTCCCGCTGGCCAGCCCCTAATCACAGCGACAGGCGGCAAGCCTCGGCAGCTCGCGCGAAATCGGGCAAGACAGGTTCGCTCACTTCTACGAACAGGTAAAAAGAGAACCGGGGTCCGCATTTAACAAAAGGCCCGCGTAACAGGAGAATGTGTGGCCAGAAAAGCAGGTTCCGTTGAGAGAGAGAGAGAGAGAGAGAGAGGAAGAAGAAACGCGCTTCATCAAATTCCTCTCAAATTCAAGCACCAAGGGATGAAGGGGGCGCGCGGAGGAGGGTTGGGGAACGCGCATTAGCGAATCGACTTCATCCCGTGCGGCGGCAGATGGAGTCGCACGCAGAAGCCACGCGGCGGCCGTGCGCGTGCCATTATCAAGGCGACACGCTCCAAGAAATACGCCCGCGCCGAGCGCCCAAACCCCCCAGCATCCTTGCATCGCAGGAGGCCGCCAGCCACACGGCGGCGAAGATTTGCTCCAAGAGGGAAACAAGGGCTCCACGTTATCAGCCGCTGCCGCGGGAGGTTTGTTTGGAGCCGCCGTATCTCGGCGCACTGCTGCTGGGCGGGCGTATATACGCGCGCTCTAAAGCGGGCCGGCCCAGTTCGTGCGCAGATTGGCCTTCGCACGGCTCCGTGGTTTCTGCCTCTCTGATGTTTGCCCTTCGGTTAGGGCCTCCCGAGCAGCGATGGTTCGTGTGTGTGCCGGAACAATCGGGCCACAATCGGGAGCCCAGCCATTCCTTCGCTGCTCCGCAGCGCGAAATTAGCTCCTCGGGATCTGGTGAATCGAGCAACTCTACAAGGCTTACTCCCCGCCATTGTGTCCTCGTTCGCGCATTCCCTTCTCTCTCCCTCGCTAGCCCCCCAGGTCACAACTATATGACTAAGGTGCTGCCACGTTTTGCCGTACACCAATCGATTTTATGCGATTCAAACGCCGGGAGCTTGCTTCAGTTCTTCGAACAAGCAGCAAACCGTGGATTTCCGAGGGCATGACGCAAGCTTCGCTTACGATCGAACTGAAGGTCCCATATGCAGGGTATCCAGCTCCCCCCCTCGACCGCGCCATTTTTCAAAGGGCCACTCCGCAGTTCACGCAATAATAGGGGGGGGGAGAGAAGAGCCACAACGTGCTGCAGGCAAAAGCCCGCGCGGCGATTGTCAACAGGCCACCAACTGGAGGTGGATGAAGTAGCCCCGACCATCGGGTGGTCGTCCCTACATGGGGACGCCAAACAGCACGGCGCTACCGCAGAAAGATCCCGGGGTGTCCGACCCATAGACGCCATTTGCATTTGGACGCGCTCCGCTAGACAAGGCTGCGTACTGCCACTACCTCCCCCTTCCCCCTCCGCGCGCACCAGTCACATCAGTCGCGCATCACGTGACGCCCCTGCCCACCGTTAGGTCTCAAAGAGCGCTCGTTCATCACTGGCACAAGGGCCCAGCGACAATTATGACCCCTAAGGCAAGCATTTTGCAAACACTTCCTCGCCGCTGTTTGATGACATCACTAGACGCGAATGCGAAAGTGTTGCGCATTTCGCAACATGTGGGCAAAGGTGAACGCTGTGAATGCACCTTTATGGCGTAACCACGGCTCGCAGACATTTTTATTTCCAGTTCATTTACGAGACTGAAAACGGCCCCGTAATCTAGCTGCGTTGAGGCTGCGAGGGTAATACGTACGAAAATGACTGTCTATCCCATCTAGCCTGAAAAATACGTGTTAAGGGGGAAGTGCACCACACAAACAAAACGGCGGAAAAGAATAAGGCTAAAGCGTTTAAGGGCCCCTTGCCAGGCCCTATAGAAAATTTCGGTTATACACTGGAAGTTATGTGTCCTCTAGGGTGCGTTCTGCCACAATTTTTTCAAATCGGCTCATTAATAGCCGAGATAGAAATATTTCAGTGTCGCGAACCCATGATTTCATGCGGCGAGCTCCACTGCAAAGCGAGACACTCTCTCCACTTCACCCGTCTAGCCTCCGCAAGCGAAATTCCTTCCCTGCGTTCTCCCATACAGGACCTCGAAGATCGCGTGACGCATATGTCACGGGCCCCGCCTTCATTTTTTTTTTTCTCCTCGCTTTTTTTCGTTTCTTTGAGGCGCTGCGCACTTTCGCTGAAATGGGTTGGGAAACCAAATTTTGAGGCTATAAAATGTATGTTGTAGGCTGCTTCCGTATGCGAGGACACCCACAACGAGGTATTGGACGCTGCAAACATTTCAAAATAATTTTAATTCAGTTCCAAAAAGTCATTACAAGCTCCTTCTCGTGGTCGAAACCCATCGCTAGCGCGGCAGTTACTACGTCACAGAGGAGGAACGAAAATATTGACGTCATAGCACACTAGCACAAAAACGTGACGTATGATGAGTAGCGATGAAATGCCGATTACGGAGCCTGCTGAGCCCAGCGACCGAGCATAGCCTCCACTATGACCGAGCTACAGGCATATAGAAATCCTTTATAATGCAAAGAAGGGGTAAGGCGTGCAGACACGGACACAGGAGGAGAGAAGTGGACAACACGAACGCCGCACGGCGGCCCGCGAACGCCAAACTGCGTGCGGCGAGTTGCCGTGCCGGTAACGTGGACGGGCCTTTACACGTTGAGCGTAACACTAGCCGGCCGACTCCGAAAGGGACCAGGATATACGGCGTTCGTGTTGACCGCTTCTCTCCTCTTGTGTCCGTGTCTGAATGCAACTGCCCCTTCTTAGCATTATGAATCCTAACCAACTAGCTCAGCTTCCTGTCATTTTAAAAATCCTTTCTATATGCTACAGGCTTCTAGAACACTGTAACCGAGCTAACCCTGGCCCCGGGCTAACCGAGACATGCACAGTGCTGTCGCGGAGAGCAGTTGACGTAGCATGTGCCAGTCGCATAGTTCGGCAGCTCGGAGCGGTCTTTCGTTCGCTTGGCGTTTCTCAATGTGTAAAGGCCCGTCCACGTTATCGGCACGAAAACTCGCCGCACGCCGTTTGCCGTTCGCGGGCGGACCCGGGACCCATTTGTGCGGCAGCCGTACGGCGAAGCGGCCCATCACCGACCGTGGAGTGGTCACTCTGGCACCGACGGCAGCCTCAGTGCCGCTGATCGTTCGACGCCACCGATATCGTCGCTAGGCCTTTTCCGGTTCACTTCAAAGCTAAAGCTTACGGCGCTTCGGAATGAATCACCGACTCTCACAAGCCGCAATATTTTCTTAGCGTTGTTGTCGCTCTTCGCAATAATTATAATAATCCCGACATGCACTTCGAATCACCAGTTGTTCACCTCTGCTGGCAGAGCACGCATATGCGCGAGCAGACGACACAGCATAGTTTTACGTCACTATTTTTTGTGAACCACGTGACCAAGCCCTGTTGAGTTTCCTCTCCTACGACGTCATAGCATCACCTGGAGTCCAGAAACCGAAACCGAAATCGCTCGGTATAATAATGCTATTATTAAATTATTTATCGGGTATATATGAATCGCGCAGTGTGTATCGTGCTTCCTGAAGCAGTACGCAACGCTTGAATTGAAGAACGCATGAACAAAAATTTTCATGTCTCCACCCCTTGAAGGCGTTGCGCGCGAGCTGTCGTGATTATCTCGTTTCGCAAAGCGCACGATTTTGCGCTCTGTGCACAAGGACACATGACTAGCGGTATAATTCAGTGCGACACGAATACTGAGGCAGAACAAATGGATCGCAGAGCATGATCACGCGCTGGAACACGGTACAAAATGGCATAGTTTCGGCAGCTGCACACGTGACTGCACGACCGTGGGAACAAGCAGACGAAGCGGTAGTACATCTCTCTTGCTTCGGTGCGAGGTAAAACAAAACAAAAAAAAAAAACAAAAATAAACAGGTAGACATTCCGTTTGTGTGTTTTATTATTTCTCTAAACTTCAATTCGTCAATTCAAGCAACAGATGTTGCCTTGAATTATTCTTGAAGTCACGTGTCACCACGGACGACGTCACACTGCGGACACGAGTACGTAGGCGCAGGGACACGAGTACGTCACGGTCCGGCTTGGAACGCGGATGCCGCGAGGGAAACGGGAAACGACGTTCGGATTGATATTTCAGACCTTTCCGCGGCGCGTAGCGATGTATTCTTTGCAAGCACGATCGTTAGCGCGCATTGTAAGCCCTGCGCTTGTCAGCTCAATATAGCCAGACCTGGTGAGGGGCTCTTTAAGTGGCTCATACCTGCAATGGCCTTGAAAAAAAGCGCCGTCCGGTCCAATGGCACAATAACTATCATCATCAGTAATAACTCGTATCCCCTTAACCAAGCCTAAAATGCAATGATTCATCCCTCTCGTAATCCAGAGGCTACCAGCACTCAGAAAAGTGAAGCGTAAAGTGCATACATTCATTGGAATCACGCATACAGCGTACATAAACGCTGCATCTAGTCGAGTGGTGCAAAAAAAAAAAAAAGAAGAAAAAGCGACCTTCTGCATGGCTCATACCCCCGTAAGGCGGAGGCTACAAGCGCTAATCAAAGTCAAGCGAACAGTGCATACATTCATTGAAGTCACCCATACAACACACAGAATAGCATACGTTTCAAGCCCCTGCTGAAAGGATGCATCGTTAAGTCGAAGAGAAACGTCGTTGGCGCGAGTCTGACTCCGCTATACGAGCGCAGGCAGCCGCAGTTAAGCGTCGAAAATGAGCCAAGGAAGACGAGCTGCGAAAGCAGCAACGCGACGATGCGAGACGGCGCATCATGAAGTGTGCAGCAGACTTTCGCCTTCACGTGTTACAGGAGTGTAACAAGCGGTCGAACTTTTTCTGTGACAATAGCAGCGTTTCAAGGTGTGCTTGCGTTTTTGGGTACGCTGGTTGCCTCAGTGCAAGTTCATATTCGCGTTCACGGCACTAGTTTTAGCTGATAACCACATTCGCCGTCAGCACAATGGTGCCGTCTATCACTTTTCCTTGGCGTCTGCATGGCCAGGTCCAAAATGAATGTTATCCCTATCCCAGGGATGTATACGAAATGATAACGCCGACTAAGGTCAAACCACATACAAGCAATGACCATCTTCATCGATACTTTTTGGGCGCGAGCTGGTTCATCATGAAACATATGGGTAACAGCGCGAACAGACGACCACAAGAAGGGAGACACGTACACACAAGCGCTGTGTGTGTATGTGCTTGTGTGTACGAGTCTCCCTTCTTGTGGTCATCTGCGCTGTTACCCATATGTTTCAATGGCCACCTTGGCGGCGATATAGTATTCCGTCAGTCACGGAATAAGCCGCACGAAGAAGGTTTCCGGAAAAACGGCGCGCTGACGTCCCAAACAAGCCGTAAGACTTCTGGTTAAAAGAGAAAAGGGGACCTACGTTACAGCACTCGACTAGCCTACAAATGATACAAACTGGAATGACAACACGGAAATCAAGCAATATAATAGAAGACACCAGCCTCGACTATCTTCCAGACTAACGTAAAGAAAGCACTGCTCAGCTCCTTTCGCCTATCGGTAGCAGCGACTCGTGCCGCTGAAAGTGACAGCGCAGCGTGTCACGGGTGAGTCGCCACCGAGAGCGAGCGACAGCCGAAGAGTGCGTGCTCCTCAAGGCGGCCAGAGTGAATGTTGGTCGCGTGCCTATATACCCGAACACAACAAACTCCCGTAGAAAAGCGGTACATGCAGGCACGAGAACTTATCGCACACGTCCCGAGCACGCGCACGAAACACCATAGGAGCGGCGCGGGCGCGCGCGCACACACATAGCTTGGCCTCTCGACATAAGGCCGCGCCGCGATTGCTGAGACAATGGGCGCGCGCAAGCGCGCCGGCGCTTTTTTTCTCACGCACGGCGCGGTCGGCGGCGCTCCCGAAAAGGCAGGGGGCGGAAATCATTTGCCTCGGAGCCCGGGTGTCGGGATCCAGGTAACGCTACATCCGTCAGGCGCGACTCTGATCGATGCAGCGTCGCGCTCAGAGACAGCTTCTCCGAAGCGGGACGCGGGCACCGCCGTCGTTACGGGGGAAGGGGGGGTCGGCAGCTACTTTCCCCACCGTCTCCCTTCTTCTTTGACTCCCATTTGCGGAAGAAAAAAAGTTTCATTTAAAGCACCTGCGGCAACGGTTCCTATACTTTTGTTCCTTCGCTCCGGCATCGTCGTCGTCAAAGGCTGCGCTCCCATCTTATGCAGCCACCGCTGCCGGGGGAACTCGTATAGCGGGTGGGTGTCGCGCGACCTGTGGAAATCATTCCAGAGAAGAGGACTCGAGGAACGCAGGTAAACAGCAGGGGGGCGACGCTTCGGAGGCGACACGGGGCCAGAAACGGCGGATACTCCGAACTCCGCAGCTGTCCGGGGCCTTTGTTTCGCCTTTTAGACTCGACTGAAGCATTCCTCGTCGTACCCATCTACTTACAGCGATGCGCGAGACTTTTCGAAAACACTGGAATAGTGTCATCCGTTGTGACGGAGGCAAATAAAACAAATGTGAAAAAATATACATGAGGAAATTCAAATCCAGAGTGTAACGTTACACTGAAGTGCGGGCAAAAAATGCAACATAGACGCAGAATAAGAGGTAATAAAAGTACATATAACAAACATAAATGGTATTCGTCCCGAAGTCGTACTATGAAAAAAAAATAATCTGGTATAGGCTGTTCCTGATACATACATATCAGGGACGCAGCCGCAGCGGGGTACGCGAGTCGTCTTGTGCGTGTTGCAGAGGTTGTATATGCACTACAGGCGATATGGGGTACATAAATGACGTAACCAAACACACAAGTTCGCGCATTCACGCATTAGAAAGCTTACATGCTTAACTTATGTTAATGCTAGTGGAGGTCTTACGGTATAATTTTACAATCGAACTCATGCCCTATTCATATAGTGGGCTCGTTTGCTTTGCAGAGGGTTGTTTGGGCGCTAAGGTACAGAAATGACCCCCCTATATACTGGTGGCACCCGAGACCACGCCGCATCCGTAGATGGTTGGGGTTCCTGCATGCACTGGCCTCAATCTACTGCGCTTGCGCTCCCTGTGGAAACGGACATGTTCCGCCGTGGTATCCCCCTGTCTTGCTGCCCGAGTCTCTTCACGCCATTTCTGGATCGTATACGTGTCGAACGCGGAGGCGCCCTAGCCTAGCAAGCGTGAAATTTCTGCAACGTATTGCACACTTACAGGCCTTATAATTCCTGATGAGCACAGGTTTGAGTTTCATGGAGTATGCCTATACTAGTGCCGAATGAGCTCTCTCAAACGCAGCCACTCCCGCTCGGATCAACAAACGTATACGGCCGAGCTATGCCTCTCTCCGAACGCCGAGCGAAATTCTAAGTTTAGCTCCGATCGCGTCATGCGTGCACGCGACCCATGTATGATCGAGTAATGTCTTATTTTCTCTCTACAACGATACCAAGGTACACCGCGCGTGGGTAGTACGGTTGCAAAGGCATAGGCGACAATAGTACTAAATGTTTTCGTTACATGCGGTTTTAGCAAGCGACCCCATATGCCAACCGAACTGAAAGACATTTCATGTCAGAAAAAAGGGCAAAGACAACGTTGCGCCGACATATGGCGATGCGCCATCGCAGCACCTGACATAAATGTACCAGAGGAAATTTCGACGAGTTACATAATAAGGGTGTCGCGAATTTCAACGCCTTGATCTGCATATACATGCGATGTGTGCACTTGCGCGTATTTGTGCATTTTCCTTTTGATCGAATTGTGATCGCAGATACTTCGTGCAATCACCTTCAGTGCATGCAATGCCACCCGATCCGTAATCTCTCGATAATTTTTTTTAGAACCGTAACCACGTTACTTTTCTTTTGGGAGCTAACCGAAATACGAACGCGACGTAATCCGCAGGACTGCGCCTCCTGGCTAAGAGGACAGTTCCGCAATATTCTCAGCGATCGGCAACCTTTCTTTCTTTTGTTGTAATACTAAGATCGATTTTCTTGCCGAGGCAGTCTGTCCAAAAAACAAAATTTTCTCATTAAGATTAAAAACGACCAGGACATACGCTCGGTCTATCTTCTTAACACACCCGGAAAAATAGACGAAGAAACAACAGCAAAAAATAGTCAGCAGCAATAGGAGGAAAAAAAAAAAAGGAACGAGAAACTAGGCCAGAACATAGCCCCGGCAATTCTCTAAATAAGCGATAGCATACTTTTAATGTGGTGATGGTGACGCCTCGACAGCTGCGCGCGCGTGCATCACGGGCGACCTTGCATACACATTTACTAATGCGACGGTTATTTACGAAGTATACCTCACAAACTTAGGATTTCGTTAACACTGCGACGCGCACCAAAGTGGGTGAACTGTCAAGATAATACGAACGCATAAAAAAAATGGTGAGAGAGAGAGAGAGAGAGAGAGAGAGAGAGAGAGAGAGAGAGAGAGAGAGAGAGAGAGAGAGAGATAATCAGGAGAATAGAAGAAGAAATTAATTTATAGCAGAAGAACCGAGCTGGAGGTCGCGGGTTCGATCCTGGCCGCGGCAGTCGCATTTCGATGAGGGCGAAATAAAAAAGAAATCATAGCATTATTCTCCAATCCACGTTTTGCGACGCCGACCTGCGCATGCGCAGCATCCTAGCGGCTGAGGACCGAATCGATTTGGCAGGCGTACGGCCGGACTCTACTCTCTCCTACGAGTGAGCCGGGGCCGGCCGTGGCGGGCGCTGTACTTGTCAGTTGAATAGAGCGCAAGCCGCTTCTCTTTAACTCTTACAGACGGGCACATATCCGTATCTGGCCGTTCTACACGAAGTTTCATCATCATCATCATCATCATCATCATCATCATCATCAGCCTAGTTATGCCCACTGCAGGGCAAAGGCCTCTCCCATACTTCTCCAACTACCCCGGTCATGTACTAATTGCGGCCATGTTGTGCCTGCAAACGTCTTAATGTCATCCGCCCACCTAACTTTCTGCCGCCCCCTGCTACGCAGCCCTTCCCTTGGAATCCAGTCCGTAACCCTTAGTGACCATCGGTTATCTTCCCTCCTCATTACATGTCCGGCCCATGCCCATTTCTTTTTCTTGATTTCAACTAAGATGTCGTTTACCCGCGTTTGTTGCCTCACCCAATCTGCTCTTTTCTTATCCCTTAACGTCACACCCATCATTCTTCTTTCCATAGCTCGTTGCGTCGTCCTCGATTTCAGCAGAACCCTTTTCGTAAGCCTCCAGGTTTCTGCCCCATATGTGAGTACTGGTAACACACAGCTGTTATACACTTTCCTTTTGAGGGATAGTGGCAACCTGCTGTTCATGATTTGAGAATGCCTGCCAAACGCACCCCAGCCCATTCTTATTCTGGTTATTTCAGTCTCATGATCCGGATCCGTGGTCACTACCTGCCCTAAGTAGATGTATTCCCTTACCCCTTCCAGTGCTTCGCTACCTATCGTAAACTGCTGTTCTCTTCCGAGCCTGTTAAACAATACTTTAGTTTTCTGCAGATTAATTTTCAGACCCACCCTTCTGCTTTGCCTCTCCAGGTCAGTGAGCATGCATTGCAATTGGTCTCCTGAGTTACTAAGCAAGGCAATATCATCAGCGAATCGCAAGTTGCTAAGGTATTCTCCATCAACTTTTATCCCCAATTCTTCCCACTCCAGGCCGCTGAATACCTCCTGTAAACATGCTGTGAATAGCATTGGAGATATCGTATCTCCCTGTCTGACGCCTTTCTTTATAGGGATTTTGTTGCTTTCTTTGTGGAGGACTACGGTGGCTGTGGAGCCGCTATAGATATCTTCCAGTATCTTTACATATGGCTCATCTACACCCTGATTCCGTAATGCCTCCATGATTGCTGAGGTTTCGACTGAATCAAACGCTTTCTCGTAATCAATGAAAGCTATATATATAAGGGTTGGTTATATTCTGCACATTTCTCTATCACTTGATTGATAGTGTGAATATGGTGTATTGTTGAGTAGCCTTTACGGAATCCTGCCTGGTCCTTTGTTTGACAGAAGTCTAAGGTGTTCCTGATTCTATTTGTGATTACCTTAGTAAATACTTTGTAGGCAACGGACAGTAAGCTGATCGGTCTATAATTTTTCAAGTCTTTGGCGTCCCCTTTCTTATGGATTAGGATTATGTTAGCGTTCTTCCAAGATTCCGGTACGCTCGAGGTTATGAGGCATTGCGTATACAGGGTGGCCAGTTTACCCCGACGTAAATCGCGACGACGCCTGCCAGTCCTGCGGGCAGCCCTCCACTATAGCACACATGCTCTGGAAGTGCGGGTCGAGGTACCCCAAGTTCACCAAGGAGGAGTGAGACTCGCTTCTGCGTTGTCCCGCTCCTACAAGCAAATCCTGACTGTCCGGCGTACCAGCGACCGGGCCGGTGGGCTAGACCTGCCGGTTCCGACGTGAGACTAGCCGGGTGCGCGACGAGTTCACGTCGTCGCCGGACCTCCAATAAAGTTATTTCACTCACTTGTCAGCCTCGTCATTCTCGCTGCCGCGCGCACGCAACACCTCTCGAACATTATTGCCATCGAAATTTGGCACGATACCAATGTCGTGTGCCGCTTACGGCTGCACCTCCCGTGACCATCCCAGCAGGACAGTGCGGTTTTTCAGATTTCCGTCGGTAAAACGAGATCGACAGCACCGTGAAGCCTGGATTAGGGCTGTGAAGCGGCAGGATGCGCAAGGGCGTCCATGTGGCAGCCGTCAGCAGCATCTCGACTGTGCGGGAAGCACTTTGTGACAGGTATGTATTGGCATATGTAGTTTATGGCATATGTCGTTACTGACTCATACCAATAACCTCGACAAAGATGAAAATGTATGTTTGAGATAGCGAAACAAACGATCTCTGAGCTCGCGCGAGCCGGCTGAGCGAAACGCGAAGTGTGTGTGTGTGTGTGTGTGTGTGTGTGTGTGTGTGTGTGTGTGTGTGTGTGTGTGTGTGTGTGTGTGTGTGTGTGTGTGTGTGTGTGTGTGTGTGTGTGTGTGTGTGTGTGTGTGTGTGTGTGTGTGTGTGTGTGTGTGTGTGTGTGTGTGTGTGTGTGTGTGTGTGTGTGTGTGTGTGTGTGTGTGTGTGTGTGTGTGTGTGTGTGTGTGTGTGTGTGTGTGTGTGTGTGTGTGTGTGTGTGTGTGTGTGTGTGTGTGTGTGTGTGTGTGTGTGTGTGTGTGTGTGTGTGTGTGTGTGTGTGTGTGTGTGTGTGTGTGTGTGTGTGTGTGTGTGTGTGTGTGTGTGTGTGTGTGTGTGTGTGTGTGTGTGTGTGTGTGTGTGTGTGTGTGTGTGTGTGTGTGTGTGTGTGTGTGTGTGTGTGTGTGTGTGTGTGTGTGTGTGTGTGTGTGTGTGTGTGTGTGTGTGTGTGTGTGTGTGTGTGTGTGTGTGTGTGTGTGTGTGTGTGTGTGTGTGTGTGTGTGTGTGTGTGTGTGTGTGTGTGTGTGTGTGTGTGTGTGTGTGTGTGTGTGTGTGTGTGTGTGTGTGTGTGTGTGTGTGTGTGTGTGTGTGTGTGTGTGTGTGTGTGTGTGTGTGTGTGTGTGTGTGTGTGTGTGTGTGTGTGTGTGTGTGTGTGTGTGTGTGTGTGTGTGTGTGTGTGTGTGTGTGTGTGTGTGTTTGGGGGGGGGGTTGCTATCATCTCAGTGCGGCCGCCGCTAGAACGCAGTCATTTCGCAATTTTACACCGTGCATACTTAGAGCTTTATAAACGCTCAGCGAACGCTCGTGATGCCGGCCAAGTCGGAGCCAAGCGCGCCTGCACTGCCGGGCTGACGTGTGAAACAGTGTGCACTGTGGAAGTAGCTGATGGTGCTAGTTTGCGATCATTTCTAGTTGTCGTTTCGTCAATCTTGTCGGCACTAATATTTACTTGCAGAAGTGTTATGTTCGTTTAGCGAATCGTGATGCAGTACGGTATGTACAAGGCTCATTTTCCCGTGCGGCGTCTTCTGGAGTCGAGTGGCGCGTCTTATTGTGTAACTAACACATGTCGGTGCGCCTTCGCTGTCGCCCAGACATTAGGATTTCACACCGACGCTATTTGTGCACACCATAGAGTTTCATATTAGTATACCTAGAGGGAAATCTGGCGCTGCGATCATTCAACCATCATGGAAATGATGGGAAGTAGAGGCTTCGGATTGGCATTCTTTTGACTGGCAAACTAGTCTACAAGTATTTTTTGGCAGTTTTGGTTTCGCGTCAAGCGCAGTTGCTATAACCTGCAGTGGGACAGTGCAACGCAAAGCTCTCTGCCTTTGTTATGTTGCTCGAAGTGGCGATAGCGTGCTGGACCAGCGACTGGGACGATGTTTGTGTCGCGGTGTGGTGTCGAAGCCCTGACGAGAAAGCGACGGCATCGTAAACGTTGAAAGAACACGTTTTGAGCGTTTGGACCTTGGTTTGTTAAGTGTGTTAGGTTGGCCCTGTAGCGTTACGTGCTTTTATGAAACTTCAGAATAGGAAAAAGAAGACACTACTGATACAAAAAAATATAAATTATGGGGTTTTACGTGCCAAAACCACTTTCTGATTATGAGGCACGCCGTAGTGGAGGACTCCGGAAATTTCGACCACCTGGGGTTCTTTAACGTGTACCTAAATTTAAGTACACGGGTGTTTTCGCATTTCGCCCCCATCGAAATGCGGCCGCCGTGGCCGGGTTTCGATCCCGCGACCTTGTGCTCAGCAGCCTAACACCATAGCCACTGAACAACCACGGCGGGTACTACTGATACAAGACATCTACAGTTGTACTTCTAGTGGCTTCACAATCAAATTTTATTGAGGGCTTCATTATGCATTGCTCGTTTATGTGCTCATGGAAATGCGTGTTTTAGGACTTTGAGAACACAAACTTACTTGTGGTAGGAAAGGTTGCTGCTTCCTGGCTGTAGTCTAGTGTCGCAAAATGGGTAAGTGCAAAGCCACGCCATAACGCTTCGGAAGCGGTACGTCAATATAATATATAATGAAGCATACTCGTAGGAGGCCGCAAGCGTCCTAGCTAGCACTGCAGCAGATGTGCTTAAAAGTACTTGAAGACGTTCAGCAATCGTGACAGCCGACGCAGCCTTTCGAAAGAGCGAGAGAGTTCGCAAGTGTCTGTCGTCTGCGAGAAAAGTCTTGCGTTTGCTGCGAGCAGGCGTCGTAGAAGACGACACTTGTAGCATTCCGCTCAAGGGCGCAACACTTTCTCACAATACAACATGTTTATTTCCATAAATACTTGATGAGTAAATTTGTATAAGTACATGCACGGTTGTTATTGCTGTTGCAAAAATAAATAGATAATTATTCTCTGGCGTTAAATCCGGAACAGAATGGCACAAGAATGCATACCCTGGTGTGTCCTGGTGATAAACCATAGTAAACCATGCTTCCATCTCAAAGTGATACAAAGTTTATGTAGCGTGTTGTACATTATATAACATACTGCAGAAAGAAAATTAGGTTTTACGCGATAATATTTGAGTATAGCTTTGTTTGCTGCGCCGCAAGCAAACGCCACTAGTCTAAAGATCGAAGTCAATCCGAAGCCTGTACTTCCCATCATTTCCATGTAGGTTGAGGCAACGCTCATGAGGGCCCGCATAGACAATAGCGCCACATTTACCTCTATGGTATTTATTTAGAAACTCTATGGTGCACACGGACCAGTAAAAGAAAAGGGGGCGGGGGGGAGACGCGGTCGACCGCTTTGTTCGTATCGCGGCGCGTTCTAAGAGGAAGACAGGTGCTTGTGGGACACCTGTCTTCCACAGGAGGTATCACCGATTCTGGGCATTCTGATCATTTTTTGGCATTTTTGTAGATGTACACACGCTTTATGCGGGTACATAACGTATGCCAATTGGCACTCTGTTGGCCTCCCCACTGCCTGTGTATGTATGTACGCCTAGTACTATGGCACACCATAAAGCAAGACATGCAGTGGTGAAACGTGATATTTGCCCTAAGAAATCAAAAATTAAATTATGGGTTTTTACACGCCAAAACCACTTTCTGACTATGAGGCATGCCGTAGTGGAGAACTACGGAAATTTCGACCACCTGGGTTTTTTTTTACGTGCACCTAAATCTAAGTACACGGGTGTTTTCGCATTTCGCCCCCATCGAAATGCGGCCGCAGTGGCCGGGATTCGATGCCACGACCTCGTGCTTAGCAACCCAACACAATATCAACTGAGCAACCTCGGCAGGTCCTTACGGACTACACCTCATGCCCTATCGAGTCATGAGTTTTTATGCGTACTCATACTGTTTTATTACTTATTCACTTTAGGCCCCATGTGCAACGGTTTCAGGTCAAGAAGGAGCTTGTAAAGCGTTGCCGAAGCTCTTCTTCCAACCGTTCGTCACGCTGAATAAACCTCCGGGTACAAGGCATTCACCAGCGGGCTCGACGGCTAGCTGACGATGACAAAATATGACGGCGCGTGCACGTTGTTTCGGTCTTGAGTCTCACAGGCTGCCTGTTAGGTCACGAGTCTCGAGTGGGGCGGCCGTCGCGGCGCGCAGCAGCGCCTGCTAAATTGTTTCTCGTGGCCACCGCAAAATGGCGCCACAATGCGGATTGAACGCCGCTGAGCGGCCCTTCGAGTTATGGACTCGCGGGCAAGTGAGCGCGTTGAGACGCTTGGCGCGTTTTGATTTGGCCTTACCGAGGCGCAGTTAGAACGCAGGGTTGCCCGGGCAAGGAGCGCGCCGATAACATAGGGCGAGGCTGACGTGCCGTCATGGCGATGCCCTCTCCCCTCACGCAACACCTGGAGCGCTAATGCAGCAGCAGGTGCACCCTTTCGCTCGCTCTCTCTGCTCCGGCGAGGCGCGCTCGTGAGGTGGCGTCGCAGCCGATGGGAATTTAGGTGCCGTTTCGCTGCTACAGACGCCGGCTTTTTTTCTTTCGCTCAATGAGGCATTTGACGATTTCGAATCAAAATAAGAGATAGATAGATAGATAGATAGATAGATAGATAGATAGATAGATAGATAGATAGACAGACAGACAGACAGACAGACAGACAGACAGAAAGACAGACAGACAGACAGATAGAGAAAGCACGTGTACTAGTATATTGGGGCACGTTAAAAGAACCCCAAGGTCCCCACTACGGCGTGCCTCATAATCCGATCGTGGTTTTGGCACCTGAAATCCCAGAATTTAATTTTAAATTTAACAGCAGAAGCAATACGAATGGCAGGTGAAAATGAAATAGGAGCCTAAAAAGTAGTGTAGCAGAAGGAAAAGAAGTAAAAGTATAGTAGCGACAGTGGTGCTAGTAATTGTATAACAGCAGCAGCGGTATAGGGATAGTAGTAGAAGACGTAATAGTGATAGAAGAAAAGGGGGGACATAAAAATAAAAGCGAGAACGCTGAGTCGCCAAAGCTTGGGTTGCTTCTTCCTTGTTCTCCCTATCATGGCCTAATAGAATGACCAAGGCGCACACAACGTTTTTATTGCCGCCGCAATCGCGCAGGAGAAATAGGACAGACAGCGAACTGCAATACTGTCGCAACACTAAACTGAGTTGTAAGAACTCAGCGGTTCACGCAATCAATACGAGTAAAAGAATACTGCTGATTCCCGACATAAACCATCCTGTCTATAAACGTGGCACCGAGCGTAAATTCCGATTGGAAGCGTTATCAAGCCGAAATGAGAAGAAGAAAGAGACTGCAAGAAAATGAAACTCTAGACTTATATATATATACCTGCGATTTCAGGAGACTCGGCGGTGGAGAAACTTCAGCGCGTTGCCAAGTGGTTCCTTGCACACGGCCAGTGTGCGGCGTTTACGACCCAGTAGGCACGACGGCGTCAACGAAAACTTCGCGAGACCCCGCGCGAGAGGCGCAAAAAGGAAACGAGAAAAAAATAAATAGATTGACCGGAAACTCGATTCCCAATTGTTGCCATGTTCGACGCTTTTACGACCGAGCGAAGATAACGGCGCAGGGGCAACCGTACAAACGAGCCCTCGAAGTATTAAAAAAAAAATGAGGAAAAATAAATAAAACAAAGGAAAGAAAGAAAAAAGAAAGGGGGGATATGGGGGTGCTGCGGCCACAATCCCATTGTCGCACATCCATGCACCGCTACACGTACACCGTCCGTGATTCCTCGCTCCGGTAACAGCCACAAGAGTGGCGCTCCTTAAGCTCCCGTGACAGAAGGCACTCCGCAAGCCCGGCTCAATGTAACCTAGTACAAGCGTCCTGTATTGCGCGCCTGGTATTTCACCGAACAAGTGCAAAGCAAGCCCCCAGAAAGATTAGCGCTACAAAAATGGTAACCGAGACGCGCGCAGTAATAGTGAAGTTTCGCCGCACGCACGTAATTATATCGCCGCCGGATTACCGGAGACGTATACAAGGGAACAGCGGCGCTGGTGGGGGCAGCAATGTTCCCGCTGGCTTAAACCACGAAGAAAAAGAAAAGATGCATGGCCATGCCACGTGCGTATGTTTTATGCCAGGCAGATAAGTAAAATATAGTCGTTCGTTCCGGAGAATTTAGTGTATGTTTTTTTAACACGAGGTCACAAGATGTCGCCCTCAAGACTGGCGCTTCAATATACAAAGGTGCATAGACCTTTTCATCGGGCGAGAAGGACAACGCGCGCGGAGAGCCTTTCCTCCTCTCTGGCTTGGGCAATCTGGCGCGGCGCTGCTTGAAAGTATTGCTGCCGCGTGCTGCGGAACGATTTCGAGACGTTTTAAATCACACTTAGTGAAATTTACGCCATGTCCGTTCATATGAGGTCGTCAGGGAAGCCTTTCGGTGTATAGGTAACTACAGTAGCCGGAAATATGTCTTGGGGGCGCAAAAATGTGACGCGCTTTATTAGCCGCGGTGTACGTACATTACCAGTCGCAGTGTGTGTACGTGTTGTGAACTATTTTGCTTATATCAGTTCTAATTCAACAAAGAAAACCGGTGTTTCTGTATTACTAGCATTAAATGATAATTCAGCTCACTGTCTCGTCGCTTGGCGTAGGTAGTAAAACAAATCATAAGAGCGCATGCTCGTGCACGGCCAACCTAAGGCAACCACGAAACATCTAAGCGGCAAGCGCTATGAAATATTTGTGATGCACCCGCATCGTTCTCGGGCATTTTAAGTGTAGTAAGCTTGAAATTACTATATGTCTACGCTAGCCTTCCTGCATGAGGCGGATGGCGCTGCTCAACACAGCTATCACTGCGGTTGGTGAACCAGCCCGATACAAATGTAAGCTGTGCGCTTCCGCATTGCCTTTTTGGCCTGTATACAGCCATAATTATAAGAGGGATCGCATAAAAAGAATGCGGTAGCTATTTTTGAGGACAAAATTTCCGTAATACGTGCGAGTGCGTCGTAGAGAACGGACCAAACACAACCGAAAAAAAAAAAATCAGTTATCATCCTCTTTCTCGAAAAAGCAAGAGAAAACGGGCTAGCGCGCCGTAATACGTCCTCGCATAGCCACGCCGCACAACGTTTATAGATATATAACCGCTGATAGTATATGCTTGGACCATGCGGTATATAGAACAAAATATCTGTAATCCAGCACCTACCACTGCTTAGAACGTTCGCGCAGTTCGTAAACAGTCCCTTTGCTGGACAAGCTTAATTCAGACTGTAAGGTATGCTGCTATTACTTGCCAAAACTATTTTATTCAGGGGCGAAAACCTCATTCATGAAGCCAAGTAGTCATGCAATGTAACCTACAGCGAACAGTTTGAACGCTTGTCAAAGTATAACATCACAGCTCCTATCGTAGCAGAACGGTACCCACGCTGTTACGATCGTCGCGTATGTTTCATGGCTCCTAAACCGCAGCTTAGAAATAGAGGATAATACTGCAATAAGGTCACATTGGTGAATGGAACATGCAGAAATACACAGTTGACCTCCGAGGCTGATTGTAGGCTCAAATATGCGCGCACACATCGCGCTGCGTGTTCCGTCCACTTCAACGCCAGCAGAAACTCCAGCCATGACGCCTTAAACCACTACAGCACGTCTCACAGAACCGTTTACCACGTAGAAGACGCACATCATACTAAACAGACCGCACGACCGCGAAAACAAACGCCAGAACCTACCGCCGAGCGTATACCTGCCATGCAAAACACCGCTTTCACCCAAGCCAGTATGGCGCTGCTCATAGGCGGCGCCACTGCGTTCACAATATGGCGGCGCCTACGAAAAAAACGGTGTATAGAATCGACCGCGCACATTAACAAAAGATGGGACGCAACGTTTACTTAAGCGACCAAGCATGCGTAAAAGCCGGTCTAAGAAAAGTTCACGCCGACATTGTGGCCACTTCATTTCATCGAATGATGCGGCCAGCTTCGGACATTCTCTACGTTTAGAGCTTTTAATGGGAAATTTTGGATATGCCTTTTTCTTGGGGGAGGGGGGAGTTGTTACTGATTTGTAAGACAGCTACAGAACGAGAGAAAAAAATAACTACAATGTAAGTGGTGTTCAACTAGAACTAGCAGCACATACGTTGATACTGCAAATTCGAACCGGAAGGAATTCCCATACGTATAAAGCGATATTATGCAATAAGTGATTTCGTAATGACTACGGTCTGCTGCTTTTGCTCCCTAGCCGTCTGTAAAGCCTGTCCGAGTCCCTCGACATCCGTGTGACATTCAATACAGCTGATCTGATGGGCATTACCTCATGCAAGTCTGTCAAAAGAGCTCAATAAGAATTAAGCTGTTTCGATATACACATTCCGTGGCACGACCGATTTACAGTTTTCAGACAATGCTTTCAATGCCACGCTACGTTATAGTGCTAAAATTCCGCGCTAGACGGGGATTTATAAATAACACAATGAGCTATTCCAAGTTAGAGAGATGTTGAATCGGAACTTGTTCTTCAACTGAACGATGACGACCCGCGGCCGGAATCGAATCTGCGACGCTATTCTTTTCAGCCACACACACACACACACACATTATATATATATATATATATATATATATATATATATATATATATATATATATATATAGGTCCTCGAGCGGCCAGTCGAGCGGCGATTTCGCGTGCATTTGCGGGCTTCGTTCACGCTCGGTAAAGCACATTTATGTAGCACGTATCGAGCTTATGTAGCACATATCGATACAGCAAGCTGTATCGGGAGTTTTTCCTGTTGCTCTACAATTTTCTCATTGTCACTTTTCAGCGGATTATAATATTTGAGTTGATTAATTATTTAAGACTAATTACGTAATTAGGTGGGATGCAAAAAATAATATCGCCTCTCCGAGCGACGGCAAACAATATTATCTTATTTCTGTCCAGCTACGTGGCATTTGCCCTATTTTTTAAACTCTGGCTAATGTTAGCTGGGACACCCTGTAAATGTCTGATTAGTTGCAGGAACAACAGCAGTGTTTTACTTCTGACGCTGTGTCAGTATAGTCGCTCTCTCAACTATACGTAAAGAAGTCCCTCCCAGAGAGCAATATAGACCGTAGACACAAACACCCTTCAGTCTGTTATAAAATGGGGATGCTTGTCGCCTGGTTCCAATATGGAGGTAACGTCGAAACTTGGTGCCTCAGACTTTCAACGTGCACATTGGCTTATTGATGTTGATTGCGCGTCCAGACTGCATCATGTGCTCCAACTAAAGAGAATGTACGTACACAGAAAATCTTTAAAAAAATAACGAGAAAGAAAATAAATTGCTGATGCAGGGGGTTGCAAACACGAAGCTTTTCACCGAGTGAAAATAAAAGAATTGCTTTACCGAAGCGAATAGGACTACGCATTGCTTTACGAAGCCATTTAAGTTATAAAATATTAGTCTCCAGGACTTGCACATCCCGACTTTGCAATGTACCGCTAATCAGGAATTTTTTCGGAAAGCGACACGCCACCGCACACATCGCGAAAATAAGCTGCGCGTGCATTTTACATTCGCAAGCGTAAGGCACGATACCGCGCGTCGTTCTTTATTGTTTTTTTTTTTGTTTTTGTTCGTTCAGCGTCGCCCTTTGCAGCAACAACCGCGGGCATGAAATAGCTTTCCTCACAAAATCGAAAGATGCACAGCTACGGAACACCGGCGCTTGCACGTGGAATGTCGAATGGCGTGTCAATATATGACGAGCGCGCGTACGTCTACTGCAGGCTCGCATAGCGGGAACACCGCCGTTCTTTCTATACAGCTGCTTTCGCGCAACAGAAATAAAGACGTGTGGAGACATAAAAAGGAAAAAAGAAAGGAAAAGCGCCCCCCTCAGCTCGTCAGATGAGCGCGCATATCTACCAATGGCGCGCGTCGGGACGAGAGCAGTGGAGGAGGAGGCTAGGCCGCCGATTGGCTGCGCGCGCACAGTTTCCTCGGGGCAGCTGCAACAAAGACTCGCAGAAGCTGCACGCGCCCCCGAAAAAGAAGGGGGGGGGGGGGGGGACAACGGGCTGATATTGATTGCGATCCGCCACCAACGTGCGTATACCCCACGTTGCTTCCACACTCTTCACCCCTTTGCCCGCATTCGCGCCGGCCGCGCGCGAAGCCAGAATCCATAAATCACAACGTTTGCGGAGATGAGCGCCACCACGCCGGTCCAGTGACGAGGGAGAAAGAAGGCGATTGCTGAAATTAAAGAGAGAGGTGGGGTTGGGCTAGATGAACAACAAGAGCGCAGAAACTACAAAGAAAGAAAGACACGCCCGGTCAGGTCAATCTACCTTACACACGCACACACCTCTCACTTGTGTCCGTGTACGTATACGGCTTCCTGGCGGGGACACAGCCTTACAAGCACGTGTTTAATGACGGGATGAATCGGAGGAGTTGCTGCCACATATGGACGCGACACGATACTTGCGTACACACGCTTAACGACCGCACACGTATGATCAGCTATAATGATAACTAAGTAGCAAAGTTAATCGAGAGCCACTGCGTCGAGGCTACTAGTGGAGGCTGCTGCTTTTTGTATACATTTTTTTCCCACAGAGACTGACGAAATGAAGGCCACAAAATTACTCTGCGGTGGTTACACGGACACTGCGAAGTTACAGGAAGCATCAAGTCAGACGCCATTGCCAAGAACGCCCATTCTTTCCCAATATATAATGCCTCCTTTTCTCGCTGAACGCCTAACCACCCGAGTCATGCAGAAAGCTCAGTCATTAGAGAGTTTTAGAATTGGGGGCCCAAGCGGCTTGGGGACCCAAGAAAATTGCGCGCCACAAGTGCGCATGCGCAGAACCCAAGCCAGTCTTGGGTTCTTGCGTTCGCGTTAACCCAAGACCCAAGAATCGAAAACTAGCGTGGGCCCCCAAGCCGTCTTGGGCCGCCCTCGCGGGTGACAGTGATGACGTACAGCAGATGGTCGCAGAGCAAACTTTATTTACTTCAACTGATTTTCGCCATTTCACGCGAGTGAACTCAGTTTTTTCGCAGCGCGACACAAGAAAACACCAACTAAGAGCACTTCGCTTCGATTGGCTTTGCTTGGCTTAGAATCGCACACTTAATTTGTAATACTAACCGGTAATAACACAGTGATTACGTTTCTTACATTGTTCGCTCTTTTTGCTCAAAAATGCATTCTGTTCGTTTTCACTTGTAAGAAAAAAGGTTCCTTCTCTTTTTTTTTTTTTTTTTTGCTTTCAAGCACCTGTCTATTTTCCACACTGCGGCGCCCCGAGCGCTCAACCCAACGCTGTCTGCGTTCGACCCAATCCTCAAACTCTGCTGCTCATCTAAACCCAAGAGCAACCGACGCAACGCGGCTTGGGGGCCCAGTGCCTTGCGCCCCCAATTCTAAAACTCTCTATTAAGGCTTCCGCCATTACGCCCTCAGACAAGAGTTCAATCCAGTCTTGAATGAATGAATGTGTGATGTTTAGTGGCGCAAGGGCCAAAGACCAAAGACCGCCATGCCAGTGTTAGAGTTTGCAGTGGAGTTATGATTTCTATGAAGTTGATGTGGCGTGGCTGTAAAGGAGCCTTAAAAATAGCCGCTATAAAGTTCGTAAAATCTATGTGTATTAAGATTATGGCGATAACAAATGACGGGAACTATGAGCATCAAGATGCATTGCGAGGGAATGATACGATATATAAGATATGTCTGATGCTAAAATTGGCTAGAGCACTACTGTCTCATTAGAGCCCTTGATACACAAAGGCCTGGAGGCATCTGTTATACAAAACTATCACAGCAGCATCCTCTGGGAAGAGGATTCGCTACGAATTTAATGGGCTTATAACATGCAGGACACCATTATTCAAGAAATCGAGGACTGCTTTGGTGTTAAAGAAGCGGTTCCTTACCAAGAAACATAGCCGGGTGAAGAGAGATGAAACAACGGTATGCAAGAGGAAAATGTTTTTCAGGTTCGGCTTCTCGACACTCCAGGAGGCCATGGAGGACGGTGAGCCTCTCAGCACATCTACCACAGGTTGGAGGTTCATGTCCAGAAAGCAGAAAATTATGGGTCCCAAATGTGTGTCCTATTCTGAGACGACAGAATAGGACATCTGTTCGCCGTGATTTCGTTGCGGAGGGCCAAAAACCCAACTGTGGCTTTATCACGTGCAGCTTATTATTTATTTCTGTTTATTATCCGTTGCCAGTGGTTTCGGAGTTTCTTGCGTAAGAAAGGTTTCAGATCTGTGACAGGGACAGCAGCGGTAGGATTAGCAGCAAGCGATGCAATTGACGTGGCCATCTCGTGCGCCAGAACGTTACCCTCAATGCCACTATATGGCCAGGCACCCAGCATATAATGATGTGCCGATTAGATAGATACGCTTTACACAGGTAGGAATAGAGTTCATTAAGTACTGAATTTTCGTGCTCACAGAGTGACATCACGGCTTTCAGGACGCTTAGGCAGTCTCTATATATAACTGCCTTTTGCGGTTGATTTCCTATTATGCTTCATAGCCGACAATAGAGCATGAGCCTCAGCCGTAAGGATACTTGTTTCCGGATGCATTGCATCTGATTCCGAAAAAGATGGACCGACGGCTGCATAGGACACCCCGGCATTTTACTTCGAAGCGTCTGCGTAGAACTCTGTGCGGGAGTCCTTGTGCTGGAGTTCTAGGACATGCATTCGGATTTCGACCTCTGGAGCGTGCTTTGTAACTTCTAGAAAGGATATGTCACATTCTACCACCTGCCGCTCCCATGGAGGTAACAGCTTGGTTTGATGCATTAAGCGATGCTCGAGGAGTGGGACATGCATCCAGTCTTGCGCGCTGTTTGGACCTGGACTCTTGTACGATCTGTTGGGAACTCGGCGCTGACGCCCGTGGTTGTACCTGGGTCGCAAGCCCCAAGGGTAGCGTTGGCCTGGCGGCCTGGGGTACAACTGCAAGCATCTGAAGGTCCCGGCAAAGCATGAGTCGACTGGTAACAACGAAACAACTTGTTTATTTTAACATCGCAAAGAGTTGGCGGTCAGGTTTGACCGAAGTAGAGAGACGGGAGAGCACTTCACTCAGCAGAAGAAATCGGAGCCCTCCCTGGCGTCCGGGGGCAGCTGTTTTTATACTCTCGCAGTTGAGGGCAAGAAGGAACCCCTCAAAAGACGAGCACGTGAATGTACAATGGGCTAATGGTGACGCACACTGTCGTAGCGATGCCGTAGCACCATGTCGTGGCGCTGCGCACGATCTCGTAGCACCTGGTCGTGGCGCTGCGCAGCACACTGTCGTGGCGCTGCGCAGCATACTGTCGTGGCGCTGCGCAGCACACTGTCGTGGCGCTGCCGGTCGGACACAATGACTGTAACGAGAAGATGGTCCCTGCTTTGGCATCGCCTGTTTCGGGCACAATGACTGGAACGAGATCCCTGCTTTGGCCTCGCCTGTTTCGGGCCCAATAACTGGAAGGAGATCCCTGCTTTGGCCTCGCCTGTTTCGGGCACAATGACTGGAACGAGATCCCTGCTTTGGCATCGCCTGTTTCGGGCCCAATAACTGGAAGGAGATCCCTGCTTTGGCCTCGCCTGTTTCGGGCACAATGACTGGAACGAAATCCCTAGGCGGTCGCATCGCCGCAGACGCGCCTGGAAACACCTGGCGAAGAGTGTTGCGGTGACGACGATCGGGCCAAAATGTCCGCCGCCCCGCCGCCGTCGCGCCGGCAAAACCACGTGTCGCAGGCGAAACGCAACAGACCGCCCCGCCGGGGAAAGGAGATCCCGATGGACAGGGGACTGCATCCGCTGTCCGGAGGGATGTCGCTCGATGATGCTCATAACCGAAGTCGGGCGTCCCTTGACGTTTCTTGAGCGCAGCGCACAGAGAAGGCCTCGTTCTCTCGTTCAGGTTCGCACGGGACACTGCAAAGTGACTTCGGGAGAGTTCACATTTTTGTTCTCGTTCCCGGCAAGCGTTAGAACTACGCTGAAAACTCAACCGCTCAGTCAGCAAGCACGGCACAACCCTCACTAAGCCCTGCCAGGCTCTTTCCCCTTTTTATACCACTGCCTAGTTCCTTACAGTAGTCTAGCATCACTCAGAACGCGTCCACACATTGAAAAATTGCACTAGAAAGCATATCATCACTTTGAAACACTAAACAAAAGCAATATGTTAAAAAAAATCCTGCCTCAGGAAGAAAAACATCAGTAACAAACAATTTTGAGGCTGATTCCTACGTTAGGGGCTTCGACTTAAGCCATCGGCGTTACCGTTGAGACTCCCCTTTTTGTAACGCACCTCAAAGGAATATTGTTGTAAAGCGAGGCTCCAGCGCAGGAGGCGGCCATTTTTGGGAGAGATGGTCTGCAGCCATTGGAGAGGGCAGTGATCTGTCTCAATGATAAACCTCGAGCCGGCTAGATAGCATGACAATTTCTGAACGGCCCACACGAGACATGCACACTCTTTCTCAGTGGCGCTATACGCCTGCTCACGACTGGTCAGCTTACGACTAGCATACAGGACGGGGTGTTCTACTTCTCCATTTTCCCGTTGGCACAGTACAACGCCCATGCCTCGCTCACTAGCATCGCACTGAACAATGAACCCTTTTGTATAGTCTGGCGATCGTAGCACAGGCTGGCTTGTTAGGGCACTCTTTAGGGCGCTAAAAGCTCTTTCCTTTGTCTCGTCCCAGACGACTGTTTGAGGCTCTGTCTTTCTTAGAGCATCCGTCAGGGGAGCCGCGATATCAGAGTACCTAGGGATGTACCTCTGATAGTAGCCGGCGACACCTAAGAACGACCGAATATCGGTCTTTGTGCGCGGTTGCGGAAAGTCTCGCACAGCGGCCACTTTTATTTCAGAGGGGCGGCGACGACCCTGACCAATCACGTGACCGAGGTAGACAACCTCGGCCTGTGCTAACTGGCACTTAGGAGCCTTTACTGTCAAGCCTGCTTCGCGCAGGCGGGTTAGCACTGCCCGCAAGTGTGTCATATGCTCAGACCAGGATGCGGAGAATATCGCTACGTCGTCTAGATACGGTAAAGCGAATTCTTGCTGTCCCCGCAACACTTTATCCATGAGACTTGAAAAACAGTATGGCGCGTTCTTCAAACCAAAACTCAACACTTTAGGACGGAATGTTCCCATTGGTGAAATGAACGCCGCATACCTACTAGCCTCTTCTGTAAGTGGAACCTGCCAATAACCCCTGACAAGATCTAGGGTGGAAATAAACTGAGCGCTACTAACTTTCTCAAGGCGCTCCTCGATGTTAGGGATCGGATAAATTTGATCCTTAGTGATGGAATTAAGCCTGCGGTAGTCGACGCAAGGACGAGGTTCCTTGCCCGGTACCTCAACTAAAATCAAAGGGGAGGTATAATCACTCTCACCTGCCTCAATAACACCGAGCTGTAGCATTTTCTTTACCTCAGCCTCCATAATATCGCTCTGGCGGGGTGACACCCGATACGCCTTGGATCGTACTGGCTCTGTGGAGGTAAGTTCTATATCATGAGTAAGTACCGAAGTCCTACCAGGCCTCTCAGAGAACAGACCTTGAAACTCTTGTAATAGCTGGTGTAGTTCGCTTTTCTGCTCAGGCGACAGCGGTGCTTTACTGATAAGGTCACTAATGACTTGACCGGTGTCTTCCCTGTTCGTCACTGAGCCTAGTCCCGGAAGCTCGACCGGAAGCTCTTCAGGAACGTTTACCATCATGCACACCACTGCTTCCCTTTGTCTATAAGGTTTGAGCAGATTACAGTGGTAAACTTGCTGTGCTTTCCGCTTTCCTGGCAGACTTACCACGTAGTTAACGTCCGACAGTTTCTGAACAATTCGTGCTGGGCCCTCCCACTGCACGTCTAGTTTGTTGTTTAGCGATGTGCGCAATATCATGACCTCATCGCCAACCTCAAAACGACGGGCCCTGGCTGTCCGATCATAATAAACCTTGGCCCTCTGCTGGGCCTTTGTCATTGCTTCACCTGACAACTCCTGTGCTCTTCTTAAGCGTTCGAGGAGCTTAAGCACGTACTCCACCACGACTGGGTCGTCGCCCCTACCTTCCCATGATTCTCGAAGCATGCGAAGCGGAGATCGAAGCGAGCGACCGTACACCAGTTCAGCTGGCGAAAACCCCGTAGCCGCATGCGGCGCGGTCCTTAACGCAAACATCACCCCAGGCAGACACAGCTCCCAGTCAGTTTGATGTTCAAAACACAAGGCTCTCAACACGCGCTTCATGACGGAGTGGAGCTTCTCAACGGAATTCGACTGTGGGTGGTACACTGAGCTGTGTAACAGCTTTACCCCACACCTTTCGAGAAAAGTTGTCGTCAAAGCGCTAGTAAACACTGTGCCCTGATCTGATTGAATTTCTGCAGGAAAACCAACTCGCGCAAATATGGACAGTAGTGCATTAACTATCTCAACTGAGCTGAGTTCTTTAAGCGGCACTGCTTCAGGGAACTTTGTCGCTGGGCAGATCACAGTCAAAATGTGTCTGTACCCCGTGGCTGTTACCGGCAGAGGTCCCACTGTATCAATAACGAGCCGTCTAAAAGGCTCCGTAATGATAGGTACCAATTTCAACGGCGCCCTCGATTTGTCCCCTGGTTTGCCCACCCGCTGACAAGTGTCACATGTCCTCACGAAATGGTCTGCGTCCCGAAAACACCCTGGCCAATAGTACTCTTGCAAGAGACGGTCCTTAGTTTTCTTAACTCCTAGGTGTCCGTACCACGAACCCCCATGTGACAAGCGCAACAGATCCTGACGATAGCATTGAGGCACGACCAGCTGGTCGAACTCCACTCCTCGACGGTCTAGATACTTCCGGTACAGGACTCCACCTCTTTCCACAAAACGCGCAGTTTTCCTGGCGATACCTTCTTTGACATTGCAGCGCACGTTTTCCAGGCTGCCATCCTTTTTTTGCTCGGCTATCAAAGCCGTCCGGCTGACTTTTAGCAACCTATCAAGTCCGTCTGACGTAGGCGCGATGAGCAAATCAGTAGATAGCTCTTCTAACTTTCCCGCGTCGGGATTTTCCTCTCCAGTATCTGGCGCCTTTAACGTTACAGACTCAAGTCTATTCAGTTCGGGCGTGCTCTGAATATCAGCTTGCTGCGCCTCTGACCCTTTTTCGTTGTTTGATAACGTCGGCCCCGCAACTACCGCCTTTGCAGCGAGCTCCCGAACCTTCGATCTGGTTAAGGCCTGAACACTAGCTTCACCAAACAAAAGCCCCTTCTCGCGCAGGAGGTGATCGGACCTGTTTGAAAATAGGTACGGGTACTGGGGTGGCAGCATAGATGACACTGCCGCCTCTGTCTCAAGCGCTCCGAAAGGTCCTTCAATAAGCACCTTTGCTACTGGCAGACACACGCTATTAGCTTCCACGGCTTGCTTGATCCATGCGCACTCGCCCGTGAACATATGGGGTTCTACGTAAGACGGGTGAACTACATCCATCGTAGCTGCGGAATCGCGAAGCACTCGGCACTCTTTCCCGTTTACGAGGAGGTCTCGCATGTAAGGCTCGAGAAGCTTCATGTTCTCGTCAGTGCTGCCTATTGAAAAAAACACAACTTTTGGTGTTGTTTCCGGACACTGCGCCGAAAAGTGACCCGGCTTCTGGCACGTATAACACAAGCGCGCTCGCCTCATCTCGAACCGCTTTCTGCGTTTGGCTGCCGCCGTCTCTTTACGTTTGGTCGGACTGCTTTCGCTCGCATCCGCACTACGCGTGTCCCCCTTAAATCTCATGGGCGTGAACCTTGGCCTCTCAGACTTGGAGCCAAATTCACCCTTTTGACCGTCCTTAGCTCCGCGAGCTCGACGCGTCACAAACTCCTCGGCTAGCTCGGCGGCTCTAGCCACCGTACTCACGTCTGGCCTATCCAAGACCCAGTATCGCACGTTCTCCGGTAACCGACTATAAAACTGTTCTAGCCCGAAACACTGCAGAACTTTATCGTGGTCACCAAACGCTTTCTCTTCTTTGAGCCACTCCTGCATGTTCGACATAAGCCTATACGCAAACTCTGTATATGACTCACTTTTGCCTTTCTCATTTTCCCGAAACTTCCGACGGAACGCTTCCGCAGACAGCCGGTACTTTTTTAGCAGACTCGATTTTACTTTGTCGAAATCCTCTGCTTCCTCTCTATCCAAGCGAGCGACTACGTCGGCCGCCTCGCCGGGTAACAAAGTGAGCAAGCGCTGTGGCCACGTTTCCCGAGAGAACCCCTGCTTCTCGCACGTTCGCTCAAAGTTAACCAGGAACAAACCAATGTCCTCTCCAAGCTTAAACGGCCGCATCAGGTCAGTCATTTTGAACAATACGCGTTCTCCTGCACCGTGTGCCTGACTTCCATTACGAGCGCGTTCCATCTCTACCTCGAGACGCTTCATTTCCAAAGCGTGTTCGCGCTCTTCTTTTTCTTTCTGCTCTTTAAGTTCGCGCTCCTGTCTTTTTGACCTCTCCTCAATAGTCTCAAGGCATTCCGACAGCTCGTCATCCTCAGCCTCTAACTCAAGAATAGCCGTTATCAGTTCCGGTTTTCTTAGTTTGTCTGAGACATCCAGACCCAACTCTCTTGCAAGCTCCAACAATTTCGGTTTGCGCAACGACTTCAAATCCATGGCTGCTCTGAATGCTGCTTTCTCTACTGCTTACTATTGTCTTGCCGCAAACTAACCCGGCAGCAACGACAACCACAATTACCAGCTCTGTTTCTGACACTAACAAAAGCCTGGCAAAGCTCAGAAGAAGAAAGTCCCGCACTCACCAAACCTCGCAGGCAGGAATTCCGCGCAGTCGTTCCGCTGCAGGCAACCAGTCGTCACACAGGGCTCGTTGCACTGCTCCCGGATCGTCGTTGAGCTGCTCAGCATACAGTCAACTGCCTCTCTTCGCTGCTGGCCTCCGTTGTCGCGATCTCGCCGCTGGCAGACCGTTGTTTGAAGTCGTAGGCGATCTCACCGCTGGCAACCAGATGTTTGGGATCGGACTGCTGGTTCGATCTGGTGGGGAACTCGGCGCTGACGGCCGTGGTTGTACCTGGGTCGCAAGCCCCAAGGGTAGCGTTGGCCTGGCGGCCTGGGGTACAACTGCAAGCATCTGAAGGTCCCGGCAAAGCATGAGTCGACTGGTAACAACGAAACAACTTGTTTATTTTAACATCGCAAAGAGTTGGCGGTCAGGTTTGACCGAAGTAGAGAGACGGGAGAGCACTTCACTCAGCAGAAGAAATCGGAGCCCTCCCTGGCGTCCGGGGGCAGCTGTTTTTATACTCTCGCAGTTGAGGGCAAGAAGGAACCCCTCAAAAGACGAGCACGTGAATGTACAATGGGCTAATGGTGACGCACACTGTCGTAGCGATGCCGTAGCACCATGTCGTGGCGCTGCGCACGATCTCGTAGCACCTGGTCGTGGCGCTGCGCAGCACACTGTCGTGGCGCTGCGCAGCATACTGTCGTGGCGCTGCGCAGCACACTGTCGTGGCGCTGCCGGTCGGACACAATGACTGTAACGAGAAGATGGTCCCTGCTTTGGCATCGCCTGTTTCGGGCACAATGACTGGAACGAGATCCCTGCTTTGGCCTCGCCTGTTTCGGGCCCAATAACTGGAAGGAGATCCCTGCTTTGGCCTCGCCTGTTTCGGGCACAATGACTGGAACGAGATCCCTGCTTTGGCATCGCCTGTTTCGGGCCCAATAACTGGAAGGAGATCCCTGCTTTGGCCTCGCCTGTTTCGGGCACAATGACTGGAACGAAATCCCTAGGCGGTCGCATCGCCGCAGACGCGCCTGGAAACACCTGGCGAAGAGTGTTGCGGTGACGACGATCGGGCCAAAATGTCCGCCGCCCCGCCGCCGTCGCGCCGGCAAAACCACGTGTCGCAGGCGAAACGCAACAGCGCATACAAATGTACGCATCTCTACTCTGTTGTCACATTCAAACGAAAAGGCAGGCTGCGGTACTTTCTGGGAGCTTGAGAAGCGCAGTAATGCCCGGGTGCGTTTCACGTGGGAGAGATAATGGAAACGCTATGTGGTCTAGAATCGCACTACTCCGTACACGAATACCGACAGTACCTGCAGCCACATGATGTAACTCCGTCATTTTTACGCATGCTATGAGCGCTGCAATAAGCCACAGCCACACGGTCGTGCAAGCTCGTGCGATTTAAATAACATCACTAAAAAATATAAACGCCGCTGCACGTTTCCTCAACCCCCAACTTGCACTTCTTCGCGTCAGTAAAGCCAGCGCAGACATATATAGAACAATGAGAAAAGCGACGCACACCCAGTAGAGTTTATTTTTTACAAATGTACACCCCTGCCCAAGCACGAGCTCGCGTTCACTGCGCGGCACAGCGCACGGCGGAAAACGACGAGGCACAAGAGGGCAGCAGGCGCGAAGGCGAACCGCGTCTCTGAACATATGTCCAAATATTTCGATCCGGGCTGCTGGTCACTAGATTCCTTGATGCCACATTACCGCCTCCTTCATTCTACGAGGAAAGGGAGGAGGACAGAAAGTTCCGAGGAAGGATATGGAGCGCGCTGCATTCCGATATGAACGAATTTGAGAAGTAATTTTGGAGAAACGCGAACAGAGCGCAAGACGAGAATACCGAAGCAAACACCGAGGTACCGAAAAGAATAGGTAGAAGGCACCGAAAAATATATTTTTTTTAAACAAGCAGAGAAGAGCATACGTGACAGGCGAACAGGAAGCGCCGAGGAATCTCGGCGACAACGACCAAACCGACAATTGTCTAGCTGGGAGTCCGCGGATCAAAAGCTTCCGACACGCGCATTCCGAAGCAGCTGGCACACGCTCCACGCGGGGACAAGCCTTAGTAAGGAGGAGGTGGGGAAGCAGCAGTGATGGGGGGGGGGGGGGGTCGGAAAATGTCGCGCGCAGGCCCCCCGAAAGCTCGTCAACGAGACGGACGAAGCGAATACGCACAGAATGGGCCCTCCAAAGCTCGTCGCCACCGCCTCTGGCGAGGCTATGCATTGCCGCTAAGACAACGGCACGCCATTGGCCGACGAACGAGGTGCCCAATAAAAACGGCGAACGAAAGGAAGCGACAGCCCAAGGGTGGTGGTATATAGCAGCGGCACAGTAGGCCCCGGCTCCCGAATAATAGGCATTCGCGCGGTCCAGACCGCCGAGTAGCGCCTGCCGCACCCCACACGCACGCACGCGGCAGGACTGGTAAGTACCTGGCTGAACGCAATGTCATGTGGGCCGCCGCCGTGCGCGCACGCGCTGGAGGAGCCGTGTTCGTGGGGCCGTGTTTCCGGTGGCTTCGTGGCTCGAGGCTTGCCGTCGGTGCAAAAACAAAAACAAAGCGGCGGGCAAAAGGAAGAGATGGGCCTTGTTTGCGTTGTCGGGGCGCCGCTCCTCAGTCCTCATTCTCGTTTTCCTCCCAGAGCGGTGCGAAGAGAGAACTCCGCCAAGAGAAGTCGGCGTTCTCGACGAAAAAGAAAAAAAGAAGAAAAAATGAAAGAAAAAGAAAGAGAAAGAAAAGGCGGGCGGCCCCGGGGTTTTCTACTTCCAGGAGTGGGGGTGGCAAAAGAAGCCGAGGACGCGGGAAGGAAATATAAAGAAACGCGCGCCCACCCGCGAGCGCGCGCGTGCGAGCGAGCGCGAGTTTGCGATCATTCGCCGTCGGCGCGCACGAGAAACGACGCGCCGCCGAGAGAAATGACAGTGGCGCGCCGACGGACGAGCGCTCGTTGTGGAGCAGGTCTCTTCCACACCCCCCTCCCCTCCCTCGCCAAACACCGGTGATGCTCTGCCCCCTCGACGCTTTATTGGGTTGCCCGTGCCCAGCAACGACAGAGAAAGTGTGGTAAAAAAAAAAAAAGTGCTCGCGGTTTTCGTCTCTTAATGTCAGCCCCACTCCGAAATAGTGGCAAGTATCCCTTGTACGAAAACAACGTAATCGGCAAAGGGGGAAAACGTGGAGTCATTGTCAGGGCATTGATACATGTGAATGACTCCGGATTAATTTCCATCAGTAGGGTCCTTTACGTGCACGTACCAGTGCATGAGTGCTCCAGCCGTCCGCCGCCACCAGAGCGCAACCAGGTCAAATGAAGCGGCGACCTTGCGCTGAGGTCGCCACAGCCGCGGAACTGGCTGGTTAAGCCGGAAGTATTCTTTTGATAGTGCAGTCAAATCCAAATATAACAAACCCGTGGAAAGCGAATTATGTTATAGATCGAGCACGTGCGCAAAACTTACTTGGCGATATTCGTGCAAAATTAATCTCTTAAAACAAACTGGGCATTGCATATATCTAGCGTCGAGCGCGTATACAACGTGCGATAGAAAAACGCCTACTGCGTATGTTTTCTCCAGGATTTGTGTGCTTTTCTTTCAATTTATGTATTATAACCCGACAGAGAGCTAGGTCATGTCCGGTTGCTGCGTTACTTAGACGTGCATGCTGCTGCAAGAGTCAGGTCACCATGAGGTGTTTCAGCACTGCCACACAGCTTCGTTCTACCAGCGCACAAAGGACTCAGCATAAACGTTCGTTATACCCGAGTTCGGATACATATGGAAATGCTTCATATGGCAACCTATATTTAACGCACGACCCAATTCGTTATAGCCGAGTTTGACTGCATACATTGGCAGCTGCCTAAACAGGTCTTTTTTCGATTAAGAGTGATGTTCGAGTAAGGAGTTAAACATTCCTGGCTTTATGGGCCATCGTTACGCTGTGCGGCATATGAAACGGTGCAGGTTACCCTCGTCCTCCAAATGTGCCCCGGCACACGACGCTGTATTACACGCAACAGCGTCTGCGAACGAACGCATTCCGATTCAGCGACGCCTGCCAAACGTTCCCGAGCCAGCTTAGCGGCTGCACCTGTAGACAGGTATCGTTCTGCGAGACGTCGATGCCACAGGTTTTCGATCCCCGACATACTTTTACCACTAATAACGTGAGCTTCGGAATACTCATTAGCAAAACATTCATTAACTTTTTTATTAGTGTCTTGGAGACAGTTGTTTAAATTGCGCATTCGAATGCCGTCACATTTTAATGCACCATCATGTTTTTTCTTTTATTCCTGAAAGTCGCCCCTAATTTGAGATACTTATAATCCAATTTCAACGGTGAATTCAGGCAATGTCGAAACCTAGCGCGCCGGAAGCGCATACAAGGCGGTCCCGCTATCATATCAGACCGAAACCTCCCGTGACGACAAGCGCGAGGAAGTTTGAAACTGAAGGTCTCGGCCAGTCAAGGCAGCTAGCTACTGATATGACACGCTTTGCCTGGCAAGCATGTGTGGCTGTCTGCCGGGTCAAGATTTGCCGAACTGTCCCCGAGGAACTAATAAAAGTTGTTGAAAAGATTTCTGTTAATTTGTCTTCTGAAGCTCGTGATATTAGCTGAAAAGTATGTCCACCTGGCCTAATAACTCTCCTGCAAGAACGCCACGTTTGTGCTGTGCTCATTACTTTTTTTATATAAAATAATCTGTAGGCTTTGCATAACGGTTCCGAAGGAGTGCAGAGAAAAAAAAAAGCGGGAGCACGACTACCAGAAGCCACGTAGAGCCCACAAAAATAAATGCTTTCCTGCGCCATCTGTGCAGCGTACAGGTCATATTCTCCTTCACAAAATGACTGATTCTCCACATGACAGAGGCTAAATTCCTACAGCCAGCAAAAACACCACCAGAAACCAGAGGTGGGACTGCTGAACAGCTTTTGGAGTGCTTCTGGAACAAGAAAAAAAAAAAATCTTCGGTTTAGAGAAGAATTTTATGTGGAGCAGGTTAAGCCAATTTAGGAACTCCTATATTTGAAGCAGCTTAGCATGAGGGGAAAAAAAACTTGCCTTTGGAGCTGAGCACTAAAATCTAGAGCAGCCGGTAGACATCTAGAATCTAGAACGGCCGGTAGACAAAACCGCAGCGTGTATGTGGTACAGTTGGTTGCAGCGACCGCCACCGTAATCGACGAGCTCGACTAAAGCAGCAGGGCGTCTGATAGCCCATGTTCCGTCACAGCAGGCTGTGATTGTCGGCTTTTGCTGGAGGTGGTTTACGGAGCTGCCTCGGGTACTCGAGTATGTCGGATCAGAGAACAATTCACGCTGTCAGATTATAGATTTCAAAAAGAAACAACAAAGACGAGCACATTATACGGTGACATGTGCTACTTAGAGGAATCGTGATTAAAAATCTAAGAAACAGTTAACCAAAACCATGCTTGTTTCATTTTCTTAAGGGAGGCGCAGGTTTACAAAAAAGCTCGAACGTGCTACAATTGAACGAGAGAGACGGGAGAGAAAGGCGGCAACGTGAACCGCGTAGACATTGGTTCACGGTGGTCAGATTCGTGCACATCCCGTTTATAATGACAGGGCATGACTACGTCAAACAATACCGCTCAAGACAAGGCGGCCAAGCCCGCTACAGAACGCCCCGTGCGGCTAAGAGACGGCACTAGGTGATCCAGAATAACTCGTGCTTCCTAGCAATTGCTTCCTCCCAACGTGCACCGCGCGATGATCGGCAATTTGAGCGCACGACTGCTGTTTCCATGTCGTTTCCCACCAAACCAGGGTCTCGCCCTCTCCTGCCGGGGAGTCGACGACAGAGGAGGAAAACGCCCGTCATCATCCGCACAAAGGGTCGCGCACGCTGCCAATCACAGCAGAAGCGGCTGCACTCGTCGCAGCGCGAACGATACTCAACACAAACGGGGGCGGGCGGTCAGACGAGCAAGGTCGGTTGAGTGCAGTCCAGGGGATCGCTGGGGGACCCCGCAAGAGGCCCTGATTAGAGGCAGAAACAGCCCCCGCGGGGAGGCAGGACTAACGGCGACCCCTTTCCGGCTGGGAACGGTGCGAGCGCGCGCACACACACAACGGCGCCCATCTGGCCCAGCCGGATAACGCTTACAACACTTCATCTCTCGGCCAGCAGTGGCGGCACAGTAGACAAGACTCGCCATCGCTCCACGCTCCCGCGGGGGCACTTGCGAGGGCCACCGCACGATGCGCGCGGAAGCCAATATCGGCAACAACCGAGGAAGAGCCCCGCGGCCGCCTTGGGATCTCGGCGCACCCGGCGAGAAACTCGCGGGAGGCCGCGGCAGCTGACAGGGTTGCGACCGGAGGCCACGGGTCGGCGCCAGCACAGTGGATTCAGTGACAAAACGAAAGGGCGCGCTTCGTAACGCGGCTCCTCAAGCTCCGCTCAAGCGGCTGGCCAAAGGCGTTGTATACCACAGAAAACAGGGACAAAACTGTGTGACCCGGCTAGCGTGCTGAACCAAACTCTGCAGTGGTGTTACTCTTTCAGATATAGACGCACGCATATGCTAGCACTTCTGGCCCATTTTCTCTTGCATTACTACCGTGATACGTCTCTTCCCAAGCTCAATGATTCCTGAGGAGGTTTACATACAACTTGGTCCATCTGAAGTAAAATAACTTTTAGGACAGCAGGAGCAATGAAAAGGCCTTTTCGCTAACTTTCTACCAGAAGCGGCGGATTTCGAGAAGTATGTGTTTCGCAAAATTGGCGGGATATTTGGCAACACCTTACTTATTAACATTTAAATCAAGAACACTAAGGCACGTAACTTCAATTGAGAAACTTAGGTTGGGTAATGCTCAAGCCATGTCCGCTTAGTACAAATCCTGATGTTTCCACTATAGTTTCCAGATACTAATCTTCACATGGCACAAGTTACAGTGGTGCACTACGCAATTTTATCCCGCAGTGCGTAACGAACATGCCGACTTCAGCGAAAATTATGCACCGAACTTCGATGCATTTCGCAGTACATTATAGGGGGGGGGGGGGGGGGGGTACACATGTCTCGAACCAAGATCTTAGTCTCCAGATTTACGGTAAGTGGAAGTAGCTTCAGCACTGTAATATATATACCGGCCTCAACTCAGCTATTTTCAATATGATTCGCAAACGGATTAATTGAACAGGTAATTAGCAAATTAACTAATTTGCGCGTAATGCTAGCCACGAGTGATGGTTTCGAATACCTAATTAGATGATATTCTGAGAGATTTTACGAGATAAATTACACCACAATCTGATTATGAGGCACGCCGTATAGGGTGGGGGGGGGGGGGGGACTCCGGATTAATTTTGACTACGTGGGGTTGCTTAACGTGCTCCCATTGCACGGGCGTTTTTCGTATTCTGCCCCTACCGGAATGCGTCCAACACGACCGGGAATCCCACCCAGAACCTCGAGCTTATAGCAGCACAACTCCATAACCGCTAAGCCACCGCGGCGAATGAAACAGACAACTGAAGGCAGTTAAAAAAAGAAAAAAAAAAAAACGTGCCGTAAATTAACTGTCACGTACAATTGAAATATAGAATAACGAAAAATGAAAGTGGACGAAAAGAATTCGTCGCGATGTCCTACCAATGAGATCTACAGCAGCCGGCTATATACATACCACTTTCTTGAGTATTCGTGTGTGCGTAGAAAAAAAATCTGGCCCCACGAGAAAGCCAGCGTCGCAGCTGCGGCGGCGGCGGCGGATGCGCAGCATCCTTTCCCCCGCAGGTGTCTAGGAGTAAGTGAACTTCGGAGCAGGCAACTGGCCAATAAGTCCTCGTATGTTACCTCGTGGCACCAAAGCTGCCAAATTCGAGGCCCTCGCTTATGGAACACGAGCGGCAGAAATGCTCTATACTCCTTTAGCTCACGAAGAAGCAAGCCGCAGGGCAGTGCGGCGATGCAGGAGCAAATCAGGACGAGATACCCGGCACATCCGCCCTGCAGTCAGGTATAGCTGTGCTACAGAGGATGCGTCGCGTACACATTCCTTGCTTGAGCAGCGGGGGGCTTGCAATACTGCCGGGCCGACGATTTCGTGGTGTGGGGCAGGATTCATCGCGCTCCTACACGACCAAGCTGCCGATTGCCCGTTCGCTTTCATAACGCGAGAACGGTTTTCGCACGGAGCGCTGATGAGCAGGCGCTTAATGGCGTGCACACGGTTGCGTGCTGTCCGTATACGACGACTATTCGACTTTGGCTCTTGCCAGCATGCGCACAGGTACTATAGGAAAGCAACAGAAACAAATGTAAGCGCGGAAACGTGACAACAAGACCGGAGAGACACACATGTGCGTTATCTTAATCAATTGTCCAGTTTTTCCTCCAAACTCCAAATTTTATCGTATCATCACCGATAAGCCTGCGCCTTGCTGTTGTAAACACGTGTGCTCGGAGCTGGTTATGTACAATTTTTTTTTAATACGATTTTTTTAAAAACATCTGTGCCGTATAGCACGAATCGGCGTCTTCGGATGGATCACCCATGGAAGCAAAAATTACTTCGCAACGAAACGCAATGTTCTGATAGCTAATAAACAACCTTACACTCATTATTATTTTCAATTGTTTGCTTAAGAGCACACTCTAGCTGCAATCGCCGAAATGAAGCCCGGTAATAATGAAGTCGTATCCGATTGGCAGAAATGTCGTGACCAGCACCAATTTCGAGATACCAATCCTCCGAGTATGCTAAGAACGTGCATTGGTGCTCCAGTTAGTTTCGTCACGAAGTGCACGGGTAGGGTTTTTGCACTAACATGAATAAGAACAATGGATCGCGTAGCACGTTCTTGGGGACTCATATCTCGCAGCTGGCGCTGGTTTCAGGATTCCTGCTCAGCAGTTCCGCATTAACTACTTGACCTGCTTCAATTTTGCAATTACATCACATTCCCTAAAGTTCATAAATTATAGAGTTAATTAGTGAAGCGTTCTTAATCAGCCACCTGACCATTTTTATTCGTCATGCAAATAATGCTCGTCTCTCTCTCTTTCACACAAAGAGTCCGAATTCCACGATACGCCCCAATTTTTGAAAAAAAATTTAAAAAATAAATTTATATACATAGATATGCAAGTCACTTAAACACACGGTAATCGTTGCTAGAAGTTGCCAGAAACTTAAGAAATTAAGAAAATCCACTCTAGCGTTAGTTTCTGGCCACTGAGGATCTCATGCTAGCACGAGGTCACTAATAAGGGTGCAACGAAAGAGGAGACATTTCGCAGTCAAATATGAGCAAAACTCAGCAGATGTTTTCAGGGAGAATACGTCGAGCTAAAAAGGCAATGCCCGTCGTCCTTGACGCCACCTTATAATCCCTGAGGCATTTCGATCGATAACCGGAAGCGCGACGTACGTTCTGTATCCCACGCTGCATGCACACCACACGCTACAATATACAACATAACTGTGTTTAAATCGTGCAGCCTATCTATATCTGCAATGATGTACGAGGAAAGGAGAAGAAAGCACACGCTGTAAACATGCGCATGGGCGGTCCGGTCCAGTTCCCCTCATTGTCCTCAAGATACTTTTCATCATGGCTGGAGGGATGTGAGTGTTCGCGCCACGAATGCTACCCCGAACCGCTTCCCACAGTCATGCACGATTAGAGGCGACAGATCTGAGCTTAATAACGTGTAATTGATAACTGGGTGAATGCATCGCTGTAACTCCACTCGCTTAGCACACGCGGAGGAAAAAATCGAGGGAGACAATAAAAGACCAGAAATAACGTACAGTTTTGTTTCTTACTCTCTCTGTATTCCCCGCAACCAAGTAACACCCTAACATAAGCGACAACTGGACCGCAAGTGCCGGACATCAGATAGCGGCAAGATTAAAAAAAAAAAATACCGAAGCACGAGGCATGTCCAACACCGGCTCAATATCCATGCACAGGCAACAAAGCGCGCGCCAAACCGACTGGCATCTGACACGCGGCCAAACCAGGCGATAGACTGCTCGAACGCGAATGAAATCGGCAGGCAGCATAGGGCGAGGAGCGCCACGAGCGACAAACAAACGTTCGGCCCGACACACCGGGTGACACGCAGGCGGAACAAAACAACAGGCAAGCGGAGGCCGGACGCGCGCGTCATAATAAAGAAACGAAAGGAGATGAGAAGACACGTCGGGCGCCCAGCAAAACGGAAAGGACTTGACCCATCGCGAGCGGCGAGCCGTACACGGGCGACCGCAACTGTTCTTTCACAGACGCCACACTCCCTCGACTCGGGCCAAACCGGCCCACAATGGGCGGCCGGGAGGCGCCAGTCGACAGCCCCATAAAGGCGCGCAATCAAACAAACATTCGGCAATGGTGTCGGCGGCGGCCAGTAAACAAGCGGGCCGGTCACTGCAGCCACGAGTTGAGAAAACCGAGGAGAAAAAAAGTACAGTACACACTAGCGCGCGTAGTGAGGACTTCCACCCACCCCACGAGCCGCGCCAGCGTGCGTCCAGAAAGAGACCGGGATGAATCCGTCTTCCGACGACCAAGAGGCGAACAGCGCGCGAACACGGCACACAAGAGCGGGGCCCCGCCACCACGAGCGACCAACCGACCGACAGCGGCGATGAAGTCGTCACCCCCGCACCAGCGGCGGCCGCTGCTCGGCGCAGCCTTTTGTGGGCCCGCGCGGTCACAATGGAGACTTCGGAAGTGTCCCTCCCCCTCTTTGCGTCGCCCCGGAGTCGTTCTCGCGCGCGCGCATGTATGAGCGGCAAGCAGCCCGCCGTCTCGCATGCGGAAACACGCGGCCGGATGCATGCGCGCGGGCGCTAGAGACTCGCCCGAAAACAGGCAGCCACGTGTCGCAGCAGAGAAAAGTCGGGCGAGTCACTGCGCAGTCGTCCCCCTTCGAGCACATGGAGTGCCAACTGTGGCGGCCTGCCATCGTGTCCTCGCGGCGTTAATAAGTATACGTGCGAACGTGGCACTGCTGATGCCCGCCAACGTGTGCTCGCTTATGAGACGGTGAGGGGTGAGGCTGAGTCCATGATATACAGCGGCCACGAAAGAAAAATTCTCTCTCAGTGTAGGACTGCTGCACCTTTCCCATGAGACCATTGCAACGTGCTCAAGACTTTTCACGGCTGTGGTGATCCACAAGCTAAAAAAAAAGAAAAGAATTCTGGCTACGCCCCCGAGCAAAACGTCGCGCTAACTACTCGGGGTCGTCAACCACTGCCAAGCTGTGGGGTATCAGCTCGGGACTTGGCTTTTTCTCGGAGGTAGCAGTGCGCAGTCCTTTGCGAGTCACACGCGGCATCCCGCCACCTCTGCGGAGGATACCATGCCCCTCCGCTGAGCGGAATCTGCCGCCAAGCTGGCTACGCTCGTGCAGGAGGAGGCCTCCACCCGCCCGTAGTGGGTCCCAAGCCACATGCGATGACCGGTCAGTGGCAACGAACACGCCTGTGGGCTCGCGGCCGGCGCTCATCGGTTCCCACCTAACGGAACAACACTGGAGCGCGAAGACCCGTCATACACGGACTCATTGTTCGCCGTCAACTAGCTGCCCAAACACCCCCATACTCGTACAGCGCGCGGGGTACCGCTGCCGCCCATCGGTGCGTGCTTTCTGACGCGACGGCAGAGCGCGGCGCTGCTACGAGTGCACGTTGGTTGTGCGTGTGGCCGAAAGAGCAGATGGCACCTCGCACGCTTAAGAACGATAACTACTGTGGAGACTGTGCAGAGACAGACTCCAGGGCACTAGCGCTTAAGGTGCACGACCTCGGCCTCGCAACGCGTCAGTGCGCCGAGTTGCTAAAGCGCGAGCATGGGCTGTCCGCTGACGGAGTTGAAGCGCTACACTGGCCCCGCGCTTACGTGAGGCTCACCGGAACCTATGCACCTCTCTGGAGCAGTCAGGGATTCATGCCCGCCTGCACAGGCAACAAACGAGGCGCGGACAGCGCGCAAGCTTCCGTCGATTTTGTAAATATTGTAAACAACCTTTCCTCTATTCTCTTCGCTATTCTCTCTCTCTCTCTCTCTCTCTCTCTCTCTCTCTCTACTTTCTCCTATGCTGTCTACTTTATACCCCATGACCTCTACTCCTTTTTTTTGCCGATGTACAGATGTCAGTCGCTACTTAGTCACGCGTTGCGACCAGAATTCCCGTTCCTTTCAGTCTCCTGACACCCACAAATAAAGATATACCACGGAGCTCCTTGACGAGTTAATGTTTAGAAAGGGCCACATGAACTGATCACTTTGCAAGCTTACTCCGTTGTGGGACTAAAGGGACTAATGGACTAATAAAAATATGACGCACGAGCATTATCTCTAATTTGAATTCGCTTTGTATTACAAGCGGCCGAACCCAATTTTATAGGACACGAGGTAATTCCGACCACAACGCATATTTCGAACAACACCAGCAGCATTTGGCAGCTCAACAATGTTTTCCTTTTCAAATGCGGGACACGTACGCAAAGCTTTCTTATTATCTCATGACTGACATTCACCTCGCCGGAGTGCAACTTTGAAGCACGCACCCGCAAAACGACGTTACTTCTAGAAATAAAGCGGTACATACGAAACAGGCTCCTTAATTCCCGGCACTGTTTTTTCAAGTAAATCGAAAAAAAGAAAGCCGAGCATTGAAATTAGTGTGTCGTATACGGTTCTCTTGACATCCTGACAGCACTAGCACACGTAATGCCACAATCGCAAAAGTACAGCGGCCGAGTGGACATTCACGCAAAAACCTACTTCGTCAAAAAACCCACGGAGGCTTAATGTAACGGATTCAGCTGCGTTCTCCTGTCCGCACAGTTATTACTCCCGATATCTTGGAAGAAATTCGACTGCGGCCGCCAACGGGAGAAGGTGATGCGGGAGCGGCGTCCCGGCGCGGCTCGGGTCGATGTGGAACCATTAGGCCGGGGTCCGGTCCGCCGTCCGGCCGCTGTCCCTCCGTTTCCGATGCGTCCATATCCGGACAGCCGTGCTATTTCCGCTTCCGCTTCGGGAGTCCTCCCGCGCAGGAACACTGCACGCCCGCCCCCCCTCCCCCGCATTTCTTCTTCGGGATCTCTCCTCTTGGCCTGGAAGACGGGGGGCCACACCCGCTCCCACTCGCGCAGTCGACGTGGGTGCCGTTCGTCGATCGGACTACACTACAGCTAACACGGCGAGCAGCGCCGTGTCTCATGCACCAGCCAAAGAGAATGTCTACAGCATGTATCGGCTTGGCCTTGCCGGGAGATATCATTTATTATTACGCCTTCGTCTTCTGTTGTTAGATCGAGACTTGCAATAATAAACAAGAAAATGCCCACTAGAACATACTGGAGCGAACGGTTCAATCCATACTCAAAAGAACAGTATAATCCCAAGAAGAGTGTAAAGAGCAGGAGAGCAATATCCGATGGTGTACAGTTAAACTCCATGCAATAAATAAATAAATACACACACACACACACAAAAAAAAAGACGGATCGAGCGCACACACACCTCTGCTTTTTTTTTTTTCTATTTGCACAAGAACAAAATCGCGCACTAACGCAAGCCATTATTAAACAGTGCAGCAGCCACAGTTCTGCACAAGGTCGTTAACTGAGTACACGTTATACAGGGTGTTCCATTTGAATTGAGCAAAACATTAAAAACATTCAAACGATACGCAGCCTAACAGAACTGCGGTAATGCTGTTTGCAATCACTTGGAGATACCTAGATTCATTTTTGCATTCCACCTACTTATATAATTAGTCTTAATTACTTAATAAACTTCTCAATTACTATAATTAGATTAAAAGCGTCAATTTGAAAATTGTAGAGCAGCATGAGAAACTCCCAATGCAGCTTTCGGTTGCTCAATACGTGCTACAGAAAAGTTTTTCCAAGCGTGAAAGAAGCCCGCAAATACACGCAAAATGCCTCGAACGGCCAGTCGCACGGCAATGTTGAGTGCATTTGCGGGCTTCATTCACGCTCCGAAAAACACATTTATTGGGCCCGTATTGGGCAAAAGTAAGCTGTATCGGGAGTTTTCCATGTTGCTCTATAATTTTCTAATAATATTTGGGGTTTTACGTGCCAAAACCACTTTCTGATTATGAGGCACGCCGTAGTGGAGGACTCCGGAAATTTTGATCACCTGGGGCCCCCATCGAAATGCGGCCGCCGTGGCCGGGATTCGATCCCGCGACCTCGTGCTCAGCAGACCAACACCATAGTCTATAATTTTCTCATTGACACTTTTCGGCTAATTACAATATTCGAGAAGTAGATTGATGTATTAAGACTAATTATGTAATTAGGCAGAATGCAAAAATAATCTGAGTATCTCCAATCGACGGCAAACAAAATTACCTCTGTTCTGCCCGGCTACGTAGTACTTGAACATCTTTAAAGTGTGGCTCAAGTTGCGTGAAACACCCTGTATACTGAAAGCTTTCATCACACCGACATGGCTATAATGTCGACGTGCAGCAAGTGCATGGGACGCACGACAGCTTCAGTGTTACTTTTATTGCACGACCTTCAGGCGTCCCGACGACGGTCGATACGCGTGTAGCCTTTTTTTTTTCTTTTTCAAAATTTATTAATGATCAAAGGAAAGCAGACTCCCGCGAACAAAAAATAAAAACTAGCCTTTACAGTTCCAAAACGAGAGGTTCGAAAGAATAAGAGTCAGTTATTCTTGATACAGGTAAAGCACGATGCGATGGCTCTATACCCAAGCGTCCATTTGCAACCAAACAAGCTTCTGAGCGACATTCCCTGGCTGCTGAATGCTAAGTTGAGCATCTTGTCCGACACTTACGAAGGAAAAGTAGCGGGAGATAATATTAAGATGACGTTGAAGTAAAGCCTCCCCAAACTACTAACCGCATTGTCAGTATTTTGAACTTCGTATCAAATTATTTGACAATGCTTATATTTCTTTCCTTTCCTAATTGGCATGCTGCAAGACACCGCCGTAAACAGGAAACCATGCGCGTACAACGTAATGCGTACAGTGCGAGTGGAAAACATTTCTCATATCGAAACAGCATAACGTTCGCCTGAAAATCGAGCCGCGGAATGTTAGGCGTCATCAAGATTTTTCCGATCTGTTTCGGGACCCATTGCATATATATATATATATATATATATAGTAGACGGCCAAAGCTCAAGGTAAGCCCAAGGCCAAAAGTACAAGTGTCAAAAGCGTCACGTTGCGACGGGCAGCATGGAAGCGAGAGTCTTCACTCGGTCTTGCGCCAAAACTAAAGACCGCTTTTATAGTGCATTGCGCAATAGCCGAAGTGCGTCTTCAGAGAGCCGAAAAACCCAGAGAAATGTGCGCGTACCTGTTCTGCTTGCAGATGATGCCTTTGCAGAGCAGAGCTGTGCGCAGGGAATCCAGTACCTGTTCCGGGGTCAGCACCGCCGGCATGGTAGAGACGTTTTGCATCACCTAAAGAGAGAGAGAGAGAAAAAAAATAGGTCCAGACAGTACAAGTGTTGGGGGATATCGATGAATAAAACGGTGGTTGAAGCGGCAAGCTTGGTGCCGTACGCAACTAAATGATGGAACATTAAAATAACAAAGGAGTACCGAAGAAAACCGTATAGCCGTGTGGTATAGTAGTTCTCCGACAGGATTTTGCTGTGCCAAAGCATTGCAGGAGCTCAGCATCACAGCAATGTTACAGTTCAGTCAATCCAACAGTCAAGAAAAACAGGAAAGAATATAATGATAAGGAGTGCTCGCGGATATGTACGAAAGCCGGTTTACATAAACGGGCCGGTGACCGAGTGGTCTACCTAGTCGACGAGGCAATTATTTGAAAGAAGTCATCTAGCTACGAACTCTGCCAAATACGCGCCCATAAAGTTGCTCTGAAGCTACTGACGGTAAGAGAGATTTAACAGAAATGCTGCAGCGGCGGGCACTCTGAAGGTTTTACAAAAAGCTGGAGGACGCTTAAGCTTCGCCTTTAAAAAATTATGCGGTTTTACGTGTCAACACTACGACCTGATTATGTGGCACGCCGTAGTGGGGGAATTCGTAATAAATTGGAGCACCTGGGGTTCTTTAACGTGCACCTAAATCTAAGTATATGGGTGTTTTCGCACTTCGCCCCCAACGAAATGCGGCCGCCGCGGCCGGGATTTGATCCCGCGATCTCGTGCTTAGCAGCCCAACACCATAGCCACTAAGCAACTACGGCGGGTAAGCTTCGCCTTTAAGAGTTAAGAGATAACCCCTGTGCCGATTTTAATGAAATCTGTTGCATTTGAGAGCGAAAGTTAAATTTTAATGACTGGTGGCAGCGGAATTTCGATTTAGATGTTGAATTTTGTTAAAAGAATTTTCAAAAATTCGGAAGTTCGAAAAAAATACAAGCACGAAGTTTACAAATTAACAGCTCAGCATCAAAAACAGATATCGCGGTTCTGTAAACAACACCCATTAGATCATTCAAAGCGGACAAATTCGATATGTCAATTTATATCTTACGTGAATTCGTTACGTTTTATACAAGGGTTCTGCAAAAGCTGTATTTTCTTATTACGAAATTTCTTCATTCATGTGTAACAGATCAACTTTGTCCGCTTTAGATGTACTATTAAATGCAGTTCACAGAATTGTGATATCAATTTTCATTGCCGAGTTAGAGTTGTAAACTTTATGCCTTCGTTTTCTGAAAATTTGCGTTTTTTTTTGCGAATTTTTATTAAAAGATTGACGACGTAAATAAAAAATTCGAAACCAACAGTCACTAGATTTTAATTTTTTTCTTTTAAATGCAACCGAGCTCGTCAAATTTGGTCCAGTGTCTGCCGAGGAAAACGAATTCTGCCTTTACATGTATTTAGATAGGAGCACCCGAGCCAAAGCTTCCTCTTTAAGCTATCCCGTTAATGGTCGATACGTTTATTCAGTCCCTTTAGTTTTCTTTCATTAAACTCTCGACGCGCGCATCCCTGCTTAACTCAGCGAACGCGGCAGGTGACGCACGGCCGAACATATCCTCCGTCGTTCGCTAAAAAAGAATGCTGGGCGTTGTACCTTCACCAGCAGAGAGAACTATTCATTACGTGCTTAACTCGCACGCGCAACTACACCACATATGAATAAGATAACCCGTCTTGGCGCCAGGCCATACTCAGTTACGCCGATTCCGCCCTTATGCCACTTGGCGAACACGTAAACAGGGTCGATATATATGTTTTCAACCTTGTCCTAATGGGCGTTCATCAGACCGCCCAGCGAAATACTAATATCCGTACCGCTTGAGATGCTACTCCCTTCGATCTTTTCTGGACAGCAAATTTGTTAGGCGCACGCGAGAAAGTCGTATTTCTGGCTGTTAAGCGCTGCCCGACTGACATATTCCGCCTCGGTTCTCACTTTGTTACAAATGGAAAGATCGGACGCCTCCGGCACACGTTCGCAGGGACGCGCGCCGGGAAAGCTTGCTTCGCCGCAGCGCGACGAAGCTCGACGGGGATGCCGGCTCGGGAAGAAACAGCGTTTCGCCGCCGTGGCTTGCCCCGGACACGGAGATTGGAGGGGAGGCTCGCGCGGAACACAAAGGCCTTCGGCAGGGGGACACGGGGGGAGAGGGGGTCGCACCGTCCATTGTCACACACACACACACACACCGCACGAAGGCGTCACTTAGTTTTCATTACACGGCGCAAAAGCGGCGCAAGGAGGCGGAGATGGCCCCGACGATGAGAGAATTCCGGCGGCTCGCAGTCGCGCTCTTTTACAAAAAGGCGGGCGCTCCCTGACGCAATTAGGGAACAATTACACCGGCACATGCGCAATGCGACCCGCGCCGGGCGCTCAATCGGCGCACAGCATAATCGGGTTAGCGTTTAACTAGCTGCCTCGCCGCGAGACGAGCTCTTTATTTACCCCGGGGAAGGGATAGTGCGGCGCGCACTGTTTTGTTCGCGCATTTTGTCGAACAACCCACCACCCACTTGTCCCTCCACTCGAGTAAAGAAGGAAGAAAGCGCTGCCACAGGGAATCGCGGGGGGGGGGGGGGGGGAGAAAAAAAAGTCGTCGACGTCTTTGAATCGCTAATCGGATTTGGGACGCCGACGCGGGAGCGCGCACACGCGCGAGAGAAGAGCTTCCAGCGCGAACAATGGCTCTTGGTGTGGTGGACGAACCGCGCTTGTGGACAGGCGAGAGGTTGGGCCTTGCTCCGCCGGAATGGTCATTTCATTATTATTATGGTTATCTTGTCGTTCTTCCTTTTTACAGTCGATGATGACCCTGGAAGACCACCGAAGTCCGTACGACATCACGAGTTGCCGCGTCGACGCACGCGCCGGTCGTTCGCCGGTGAACACCACTCGCCGGCTGCTTCGCAGAAATACGTAGGATGCCTGCAATGCACTTGTCGGCACGCAAAGGGATTCGCTCCGCTCCAACACGTCAGACAAACTGGCGTACAACACATCACGCATTGAGTTTTCAACTGACAAGTCGGATCGCTTTGCGTGCAGATTGTGTCAGGCCGCAGGAGATTAAAAAAAAAAAAGTAAGGAAAAACAATATTCTGGTCACAACTGCACTTTCAATGGACATTCTAAATCAGCAAGCCTTATTGGCTCACTTTTGAGAGCGCACGCAACAGTCAATAGGGCTCGCAGATTTCAATGAAACTTTGTTCCGACGGTCATTGAAAGTGCGCGTGTGAAACCAGCAGATAAGTAGCTTCCCGCTGAAGCCCTTTCTATTATCAAGCCCATTCGCAATTATTAGGTCTATTCGCAAGTTTTCCGACAAAGCGGACTGATCTCGCTGTTCTTAAGATACTTATGTAGGGCTCAGCACTGGGGCAGGCCCATCCCAATGGAGAACACAGCTGCACGAATAAAGGCTTTCTTCATTGTATACATCCTCACTGTCATCTTAAGCAGCTCCACGTATTTATTTTTTATTGAGAGCTTACGTCAACAGTAATTAATTAACCACCTTTTAACATATTTCCTTGCAAACGAAATCTTCAACGGAGAAGTTGTAGAGCCCCCCCCCCCCCCCCCCTACTGATAAACATCCAAATAATTTCGTTCTGTGATGATAGCGGCAGTGGTTTTAATTTTTGCATGCAAAAAAAAAAAAAGTGCAAGAGAATTGAAAGCGTACCAGGTGACTGGACTCTTACGCGCAGCGATATTAGTGCGCTCAAACCTGCTAAAAACGATCAGTCAATGCTGCACGTAGACCGAAGGCACCAACAAGCCTTGAGCAACGGAGATGGATCGAATACAAGGGTTTTGGCTTCCACTTTTGCCGAGATATCGCGCCTGTTGAGACAACGAAGGAAATGGAGTCAAAGGACGTGCGATAAGTTACACGCGATAATGCTGGAAGCTCTGTAAGCGTTTTGGCTGTAAACAGACAGCGTAAAGGGCGATAAAGTTCTGGCGGCGAATGGCGATGTACCGGAAACGACGGACGTCGCCATCGCGTATAAATTTTGCGTTGCGGCCTAGTCATGCCTTCGGTCCACGTGCAGCATCGATAATTCATAGCTGGTAGCATGTTTGAGGGCCCTAAGGAGGAGGAAAAAACTGTATTCGAAAAAAGAAAAAGAAAAACACAGCCACGCGTCTCTCTGCTTGAGCTATCGGATTGGGGGCAGGGGCGCGGGTGCTAAGTACTGGACTCCTGCGGCCTGGGCGGTCTGCCGGGCCCGCCACACCAGTCTGTCCTGGTCATGAGAGTCCGAGCTGAACGGCACGGCGTGTGTGGAGTTGGTAACGAGAGGTGTGTTCGGTGTGTGGACGCATTCCCAAGTGGTGCGGTATATGAGGCATATTCACCTTACATGGCGTGGAAAACACTGAGGTTGGGGAACGAGTTTGTTGTATTGTAGTAGTATGAATTCCGCCTTGGTTGTAATGTCGCCTTCTTAATGTGGTGCCAAGGAGGCATGCGCTCGGGCTACAGCGTGGGCACGCTGGTTTCTGCGAAGGGACTCGTTTCTAAGGATCACACTATGCGGACGTCTGGAAGGGGCATGTCGATACGGTGGACATGGGGGACACGGTAAGCTGTGGCAGATATATGCCCGTGAGCGTAGCTTTTGCAGTCGGCCTGAGAGCCTGTTATGAGTGTGACTAATGTCGCTGCGCGCAAGTGCCTAGTCACGTGGTACTAATTCAAAACTCGCGCGCTTTATGTGCAGACGGGAAAATACAGCATGATACAGCAGATATCATGACGGAAAGAAATTATTTGGATATTTATCAATACGGCTCTAGAACTTCACTGAAACTATGGTTAATTCATTACCCAAGCGCCCATAGCTAAAAATATACTCCGAGTTGCTCAAGCGAACAATGAACAATACAAGTTTATTGCATTCTCGTAACGCGCACGTGGATTTTTAATTAAGACTTGAAAAGAGTTAGCTAAAGCACCCTGTATAGGCTTCAGCTTATTTCCCCTTGACCACCCTTCTAAATGCATCTTGAAATATGCGACAAGCCTCAAAGTACCCATCAGCGAAGAATCCCTCTCACCTTGGCCTTCCTGGGTGCATCCTGCACGACGGCGGCTGCGCCCAGCCTCCGGCGAGGCGTCAGCATCAGGCGCATTCTGTCCAGGCCTTTCTCGATGGAGCCGAACACGCGCTTGGCCGAGCTGCTACGGCACGAGAAGGAGGGCCCTTCGGCTAGCTTGTACACTTCCGGCGTTCGGACCACCGACGCCGTCGCCAACCGGCTGCCGTCGGGAGTTCGCAGAGGACTTTGCCGGAATTCCGCGTCAGCCGAGGGAGGACGACTGAAAACGGTAACACGTCATGGCTACAGAGGACCGCTCACCGTCTGCAGACATTGCCATAACGTTAGCGCGTCACACAACCGAGACAACGCGCATGGTAGAAGCCATGCTGGCGGCAACATCTCGAGAGGATGTGTGTAACCGGACTGTGCCAAAAACTTAGAAGCAGAAAAGCACGCGCGCACGCACGCACGCACGCAAAAATTTTGTGCGTGAGGTTTAATGTATTAGATGTGCACCTGTGTTGCACTATTCTTCTCTTTGAAAAGGAAAAGCTATAAAAACATTTTCGTCGTGATTATGCCACCGTGGACATATTTACGCTAGCTAGCAAGGACAGAGGTTATTGTAATATAAAAGAGTTCTGAGACCTTTGGTTGTACACAGCTTCAAATAAATGTAGTTTCAACGATGTTGCTTTCATTTATTTCCTTAGGCATTTCTCATTATGCTTACGTTAGTACGACGAAACCATAAAAACATAAAGGGGGGAGGGGGGAATGAAACGAAAAGACTGCGCTACGAAACTTAAGTTCATGCGCAAACTTTGCGCCGGCAGATAAGTTGAACAGAGTCGCTCGTGGCAGTAAAATACGGCACACTTTGTTCAGACAACTTCGCAAGATGTCTACACTACCGCGCCTACATCATGAAGTAGTGTGGCAAGCACAGGTCCTTCTCTTCGAGGGCACGGATAGGCATATATAGCGTGCACACATTGACCAAAATAACTATATACAACGCTCCGTCGCGTCGTTTGACGCACGGGCAAACAGCGCCCTACATAACGTACATATTTCGTTGAGACCTCTAAACCTCTGAAACGCCGGCACTGCCCTATATAAGCCGATGCGGCTGGTGAAAACGAAGAAAACTAGCCCAATAGCTTCAACAATGGGCACGCAAAAATTAGACACCGTCAAAAAAAAAAAACATTATTTTTTTTTTGCTCAGGCGACTTGCATAAGGAGTGAAAAAAAGAATGGTTGGTGCCTCTTTCAGAGCAATAGGTCATAACACATAAACGAAACGTTTATTCCAAGAAGCAGTGGATATTTCGTTGCACATTCACAAATATAAGCCCATAAATGCGCGCAGTCTTTTATTCATCACACTTTCGCTCCAAGGGCGAAGCAGTGACGGCAACATCGAGCACGTGGGCGTATTCCGACGCGACAGTGAGTCCTTTTGATGCGAAAACTGCGTCGTTGCGGTATGGCGCGTCTTTTGAGAGCGAAAATGCAATGCGCGCCAAAAGCACGCGCCAAAAGCGCGTGCCAACGCGAATGCACCCGCTCGGAGCAAATGCAAACGCACCGCGGGCTATAGCCGTGCATATCCATGCCAGATCGCGCTCATCCTACGGGTAACAGTGCTGCTCAAGTTTACACTCGCGGACAACTTTCTGTGGCAATGAAGGGAAAGCTACGCGGGCGCAGCTTTTACAAATGTATATATTACCGCGTCAAGTAGTCCGCCAGCGTTTGACAGATTTTGGCAGCTCGGAGCAGACGCTGGATCTCCGCAGCTTCCACGTGCGGCAGTTTCGCGTTTGCCCAGACGCGGAAGGGAAAAGCCGCAAAATAAGTAAACCTTTACATTCAGTGGTGTTTTGTCCTATGCTAATAAGGTGCCCAGTACTCACATACGTGGCAGAAACCTGGAGGCTTACGAAAAGGGTTCGACTTAAATTGAGGACGACACAACAAGCTATGGAAAGAAGAATGATAGGTGTAACGTTAAGGGATAAGAAAAGAGCAGATTGGGTGAGGGAACAAACGCGAGTTAATGACATCTTAGTTGAAATCAAGAAAAGGAAATGGGGCATAGGCAGGACATGTAATGAGGAGGGAAGATAATCGATGGTCATTAAGGGTTACGGACTGGATTCCAAAGGAAGGGAAGCGTAGCGGGGGGCGGCAGTAAGTTAGGTGGGCGGATGAGATTGAGAAGTTTGCAGGGACAACTTGGCCACAATTAGTACAGGACCGGCGTAGTTGGAGAAGTATGGGAGAGGCCTTTGCCCTGCAGTGAGCGTAGCCAGGCTGATGGTGATGATGAATAAGGTGTATGTTTTCTCTTCCCGAGCTTAAACTAACGTGGATGAAAACGCGGGACTCTTTTCAAAAGTCCTCTTTCTTGTGCGCGCTTTGCCTGAATAGCATTCCCTTCACTGCCAGAGAGAGTTGTTCGCGAGTATAGTGATGAGGGTCTCGTGAAATGCGACTCTCTACAATAAAAGTTGGGTCGCGACAGTGGAAAACAAAACGTTCGCACGATGCGCGTGCGTCCCGACCAGAAAATACGCACCGGCCAATGTCCCGACCGCCCGCTGAGGTATTCGGCAGGGCGTGCGCGGACGGTAACACCATCTGGTGGCGTTCTCCGACAATCCCTTATTCAGCTCTCACCGCCTCACATTACTAAACACCTCTCTCTCTCTCTCTCACACACACACACACATAATATATATATATATATATATATATATATATATATATATATATATATATATATATATATATGGGTTTTCTTCTAAGTTTAGCACGCAGGACCCGATGTAACATACGCAGGAAAGAGACGACGAACTTTTCGGAAGACTTCTTTACTCAACGTTTACGGCTGGTGGACCAGCCTTCGTCAGAGTACAGTAACGCATGTACAACACATACACAGCTTTAAAGGCACCGTATCACGGGCAGAGGGCGCGCTATCTGCACTGACTGCGTCCTCTGGTCGTGATACGGTGCCTTTAAAGCTGTGTATGTGTTGTACATGCGTTACTGTACTCTGACGAAGGCTGGTCCACCAGCCGAAAACGTTAAGTAAAGAAGTCTTCCAAAAAGTTCGTCGTCTCTTTCCTGTGTGTACAAATATATATATATATATATATATATATATATATATATATATATGTGTGTGTGTGTGTGTGTGTGTGATTTGCTCGTATATACAGTGGCTCTACACGATGACGACGATGATTTATTGGCATGCCCTTTGAAACGGAGCAATAACGAACAGTCACCTAGACTTCTTGAGTTACTCAGGTATGCTATACATGTTTCTCATTCTAGCATTTCTGCATATTTCTCTTTAATCCTTTTTTTCTCTTCCTCAAAGCTTGTACCGCTACGTATGCCTGTAACGGATCCGGTCGTATCCGTTATCCGTATGCATGTATGACAAATCAAACCCTAATTCACTGTTTTCCAGTGGTCTATTGATACTTTAGAAGAGTGAACTGCTGGGCTAGTTGGTTATACGACATAATAAACGAGTTTTGCGCCAACAAGACCACATACACAAGAAAGGAGACAACACGGGCGCTTACTTCAACGGTTTAGTGAGCGTAAAAGCATCCTACAGGGTTTCACACTGCCTGAAAAAAAGTGGCTAAACGGTACAACGTACCGGTAGTGTTTTCAGCTCCCAAAAAGCTAGCCCAGCTTAGCCGACGCGTAACTTGCGAAGACCAAAAGGTTGGCTGTCAGAAAAGGCATGCCCAGCGTTTCATAACGTGTGCCGCAAACGTCGTTTATGAAATTCCCCTGCCCTGCGGAAAAACCTATATTGTACAGTGAATGACCGACTTAGGGAACATGCAAAAAATTTATGTATTTTTATACACTTCACATAAATCATGAACAACAATGAAGACAGAGAACATTCTTGCTTCAGTCCTTGGTGAATTCCCACCACTTCATTACATTTTCGGCATTCCTATACAATTTGTACTCGGTTTTCCCCATATATATCTCTCAGCAGCTCCACGAAAACGTCACCTATGCCATCTTGCTTAATAATATCCCATAACAATTCCCTGTATACGTTGTCGTAGGCTCCATTAATATGTGGAAATGCTATCCATAAAGGTCTATACTGAGCTGCTGAAACATGTATGCAGCGAGTTACTACAAACATATTCTCTAAGCCTCTGCCTGGTCTGAACCTCATCATTTTTCTCCACCCACTTCGACATTTCTTATTTTATGGCTTGCATTGCTTTTCTATATATCACCGACGTTACTGGAGCTGGCCTGTACAAGATCGCCTTGTCCTTATCTTTGCCTTTGTAGATGAAGTTCTTCTTGCTTTAAGCCAAGCAACCAGAATCTTCTTGGTTTTAATCCCTTACTCAATGGCATTAGTCAGCAGTGACTTGCTCTTTGGACCGATTTTTTTTTTTTCATTAGCCATATTGGAATTTCATTGGGTGATGCGTCCGAGTTATTGGGCACACTTCTGCTTTTTTTTTTTTTCAGTAAACGTCTTCTATGCTAAATTTTGATGTCAGGGTTCTCTATTGTTGCTAAATCTGTTTGAGTCCGAACTACGTTTTCCTTTGTGCCGAAGTTATCCCTAATAACGTGTTTGATGCACCGCAGCGCATCGTCTGCTTCGAAGACGTTACCGTCTTCATCACATATAGCCGTTTGCGAATTTTTAGTTGGAGCTCCGAGTGCTCTTGCATGTTCCAGAATCTTTTTGGCGAGCCTTCGTTTCTTTTACGAATGTTATGCATCCAACGTTCACTTGTGCGTTTAATCTTGTCTTGCACGAGCTCACTAGCCACCCTATCCTTTTCTCGGTATTTGTTCCATCTAAGGTGCACCTCTTGTGTAATCCCAACTTTCTGGATTCTCGACGATTCCTAGACGCCTGCTTACGCTTTTCTATAGCATGCTTTGTTTCCTCGTTCCCCCACTTACGTGGTTTCCTATTTCCAATCAAACGATTACTTTTGTCGTGCCTGTCTTATCCAGTTGCATTACCTTTTCACAAAACGGCAAAGCAACGCCATCTCGAGGGGATACCAGGAAATTAGCGCGATTATTATTGCGTGACGCGCGTACATGGAACAAATTTTCGGTGCAGCCCGGCATAAAACTTTCGCTTTAAAAACATGAAGGCGAACATGAAAGCAGAAGCCAGACACACATCGAAAGTCGTAGATGTTCGCTCGGTATCCATAATTTCAGAAGGTCAGAGGAAGATGGAGGTTTGAAGTGGCCGACAATGGTGGAACAAGTAATGACTCTGGTAGAAGTTTCGGAAGGAGGAATTATCTAAACTGTAGCCAATGTTTCGACAAGGGGATTACTATGAAGACAAGTCCCCTTGCCGAAACGTTGGCTACAGCGACGTTCCTCGTTCAACCACTGTTGATCATAACATATCAGTGACACCGACCGGGTGCAGAGGGCGAAGCGCACGAACAATCAAGAACAGCGCGCTTTGACTGAACACAGTAGCAAAATGCACGGGACATGAGCAGCAGTGAGTCATTTGCCTCAGGCAAGAAAATTTTCGCGCCGTTTCTGTCATATAAGCACGCTACGTTTCTTGGATGTGTGTAAATATTGAGGCGAACACTCGCAAGGCATGCCCTGAAAAAAAAGGGACACAGTGCCGACATCATGCACTGCCGGAAAAGTTCCGCTGGTGGAAACTATTTGCGACGCCACCTATTACTAATGGTAGATCAGTTCTGCGGAAGCCCGCAAGGTGGAGGAAGCCCGTATATTGATTTCCTTCGTAGCTTCGTGCCACAGTAGGGTTGATGGTAGTTTCTCTTTCATTAATGCATCCCGCCTGACAACGTCCGCACTCGAGAATCGCAGACGTATATATACCAAGCCAACGGGCCCGTGCTCGGACCCGTTTCTTTCTATACCGGGGAGGCACCGAGCGGGCTTTCCTGCGGCCGCGACTTCTCCGCGCCCGATCGGCGCGGCCCTGTTGTTTCAAGGCGCGGCGGCAGCGAGGGAAGTGGCCACAACAATGGCGACCCGTGGGTGCACGGCCACCAGCGCAGTGCCGATCAGTTCTTTCCAGGGAGCCGGCGGACCGTGAAATGAGATCGCGAGCCACCTCTTGACCCCCGCCGGGGCGACAGGAGTAAGTGATCCTGGGCACGCGGGAGTGCGAGTGGGGGGGGGGGGGGGGGAGAGGTCTTCTTTCCGCATAGTCGTCGACGTCGCCACCGCCGACACCACCGAGGTAGCTTGTCTTCGAGGGCGATATGAAAGCCGGCGCATATTGCGGCCCTGATGCAAGCCACCGCGCAAGGCACGGCGACTCCTCTCTCTATCTGGCCGCGCCCAAAGAAACGAGGTGCTTACGCGGTCTTCCCAGTCGCTGGCAAATGGAGATAGATCACCGCGAGGATAGGCCGGATTAATTGCCAACAGGCGTACGCGTGCCGTACGCGCTCGCACCTGCGAACTGGGCGCATGCATCAGGGCTTCGGTTGTGTCACCGACCACCGGACGAATCAAAGTTCAGGAAACCGACCACTGGACGCCGCGGAGTTACCCGAAAACCCATGCGTACAATGTATAATATCGACTAGCGAGACTCGCTTTCCTCCAGAACTTGATTCTGCTCGAGTTGAGGCGCACAGTTACGCTAAACCCCACACGCCCAACCCCGTTATCCAGCGTACTTCGGCACACGACCGGACGTGCGTCCACACGTTACTACGCGGAGATATGGGTACGCAAAATCGCCATGGGAAATGACTATAGCGTTAGTTCTCGGGGCTTCACATAAGCCTCATTCATTAGAGGCGTAGGACCAAACAAACGAGCTACACAAATCACTTGCAAAAAAATGTCTGCACGATACTCCGCGTAGAAGTGTGCTAACGCCAACACGATCACCAGCTCAACCGTGGCCTACTGAATTTTCACCAGAGCTTGAGAGCGCCTACAACTACGAGGGCGAATCAAAGATTTTGCCCTCATATTTTATTAGCCAAAATAAGGTACGTACAGGTAACTACAAATATATACGTACTATTCTACGTATACCTTACAGTGTTTTTTCCACATAGTCCCCACACCGGTTCAGGCTTGGTTGCGATTTAGTGCTGCGATGGAACATTTGCTTCATCGCAGCACTAATCAGAAATGGCTTTGTGGTAGAATTCGCCTCCCCGAACGCTCGTTGTCGTGCAGGTCTTCAGGGCCTTTTGAACCAAATTACACCAATTTTACCCAATTGACATTGTGTTGTGGCCGGAAGTCCACAGACGTGGTCGCACTGTTAATATTACAAAAATAGCATCTGCTTTTAAAATTCCCTTTTTATTACCTGCCAAACCAACAGTGCAACGACAGCGACACTTATAACGTCTGAGTGGTATGAGGGAAAAGCTGTCCCAAGTTGCTTCTTTCACGCGGTGTGCGTTTGCCAATCCATCCCCTACTTACTGACGATAACAGTAAAGGCTCATTCACACTAGGCCATCACGACACCGATTTTGGTCTGCCGACTGTCGGCGACAGCGTTTTTTCCTTTGTGTCGGCGCCTGTCACACTGTACCGACGCCGAGCTCTTCGCCGACCGTCGGCAGATTGTCGGCGTCGGTACAATGCGACAGAGGCGCCGACACGAAGGAAAAGACGCTGTGGCCGACAGTCGGCAGATCGAAATCGGTGTCGTGATGACCTAGTGTGAATGAGCCTTCAAAGCACGCACAATGCACGTAAACGCAAGTATATTCGGTTTTCGCTGAAATAAAAGCTTTCAATACTCTTCGCCCCTCCAAACATCGTCCACGGGTGCTTTTGCCAAGGCAGCTCAATAGTCCAGCCACGATGGTTCATGCCGGAAAGTGTGTATACTGCATTCCGTTCAGTGTTTTATATGCCAAGCATACAATGCAACAAAAGAGGTTACGCGAATTGACGCTGCGTTTTTCTGTTTCTTCTTTCTTGTTTTTCAGTGTCACACAAAAGCGGGGTAAAGTTGGAATAAATAAAAGTGACACCTTAACATATCTGACGTTCTCGATCCTTGGTTTTACTTAAGAGCATCGCGACGCTGAATGACAAGCATACTACACATTTGGAGACTTACACCAGAACCCACGCATGCACACACAAACAAACACAGAAAAAAACAGACAGAATGCTAAAAACCGCTGTAATTCTTTAGACGCTGCTTCGATGGAAACCAAGCTGCGCGGCCCCATCAATATAAACCAGCGGCGTCCTACACTGCCTACACTCGTGCTGCACGAGTCAGGATTTCAAGTTATACTCGGGCGCATAACTACGGCGAACCGGACGTGAGGGGGGCCCCGCCGGTCGATCGTACATGCATCATACACGCGTCCGTCGCGAGAAGAGCGGTTAGGGCCCGCTCTGAGAGAGTGCGCGCACCACGGAGCGCGACGACGGGGCTGCGCACAGTCGCGCAGGCGACTTCCTCGTGTAGCTTGCGGGACGCGTGTCACAGCGGCCCTCGAGGGCGACAGTCAGGCCGCCGGCGTCCGCGCAACTGTAGGCGCCGCATTAGCATGCCAAAGCGCGCTTTGCCGGCCGGCCATGCAAATGGACGCTCGAGAGGAGCGCTGCAGCGTCAGCGCGCGCGCCTACATGCACGCGGCACGCGCCGGCGCGCGGACGTGCGCTCGATTTGCATCGCGAGGTCGACGCACAACGAAACCGACCCCCCCCCCCTCCCCCCGCCGCCGCCGACATGCGACATTCTTTTCCACATGCAGTGCGGAGACACGCGTTCTTCCTGAAACACAATATCACGAAAAGAGAGAAGATTAAGAAGAAGAAGAAGAAGCCCGAATCATGTCGAACTACGTGCGATGCGCGTGAACCATGTAGGTATAGAATACATTACAGTAACGCTCTTGATCACTTCGCTCGTTATCGAATATACAAGGCGGAGAGCTATATCTCGTGCATTTCAATTGCGTCATAAGTGTGGCTTTTAGTGTTGCGCACGGTAATTTTAATTACTTATGCAAGCGTTTCTTCGTTTTTCCCCGCAATGTGTATACGCAAACGAAAGATAAGAAGAATTGATATAGCAGTGAATTGCTGCCGCATGCCAACGGTTGCCAAGTGGAAGCGTGCTTGAAATATAGTATTTAAGCTATTAAACTGCGAAGGCTTAGAAGTAAGGATCGACGGCGAATATCTCAGTAACTTTCGGTTTGCAGATGACATTGTTTTGTTCAGCAACACTGGAGACGAGTTAGAACAAATTATTGAGGACCTTAACAGAGAAACTTAATAGTGGGCTTGAAGATTATATGCAGAAGACAAATACAATGCTCAATAGCCTGGCAAGGGAACAGGAGTTCAGGGCCGCCAGTCAGCCTCTAGAGTCTGTGAAGGAGTACGTTTACCTAGGTCAATTACACACAGGGGACCCTGATCATGAGAAGGAAATTTACAGAAGAATAAAAATGGGTTGGAGCGCATTCGGCACACATGTGAGATCCTGGCTGAAAGCTTACCATTATCATTGAAAAGAAAGGTGTACAATCAATGCATTTTACCAGTGCTAACATATAGGGCAGAAATTTGGAGACTTAGAAATAAGCTCGAAAACAAGTTAAGGACCGCGCAAAGAGAGATGGAACGAAGAATGTTAGGCGCAAAGTTAAGAGTCAGGAAGATAGCGGTGTTGATCAGAGAGAAAACGGGTATAGACGATATCCTAATTGACATTAAGAGAAAGAAAATGGAGCTGGGGAGGTCATGTAATGCGCAGGTTAGACAGCCGCGCTGGACGATTAGGGTTACAAAATGTGTGCTAAAAGAAGGGAAGCGCAGTCGAGGACGGCAGAAGACTACGTGGGGCGATGAAATTAGGGAATTCTCGGGAGCCAGTTGGAATCGGTTCGCGCAGGACAGGGGTAATTGGAGATCGCCGGGAGAGGCCTTCGTCCTTGCAGTGGACATAAGATAGGCTGATGACGATGATGAGCCCACAGATACACTATAAGGTTCTTTGTGTTCGTGATCTCTAGATCTGGCAAAAATGAACGCGGCGTTTCTAATTAGAGCCCTTGAAAAATGGTTTTTTTATACTTGACGTCCTTCTCGGAGAAGATCAAACCGCTTGATTGCCCCCCCCCCCCTCCTTATCCTCCCCTCTATTCATCTCTTTTTTTCGTCAAGACGGTATTAAACTAGATCTCAAGATTTGTTGACGACGCTTTCAGCGCGAACTGCATAGGCTAAAGTGCATAAACTTTATATCGCAGACATGTCAAGCGCATACTGAGCGTGCTCATTTCTTCGCAACTTAATTATGAGGGCGCAATGATTGACTTGAAAACTGAATGAAGATTTGTAAATTGTGCCTCGTGAAAAAAAATGCATCACAAGAAAAAAGAAACTGTCAACTAGACGAGCAACCTGGCATTCACATGCGCACTGATGGAGTCCAATCCATAACGGTAAGTGTCAGCAGCATGGAAAACATATGTAGGCTGAGAGGAAATTCTGATAGAATAAGGCAGCGCACCTCGAAACGACGTACTACAGAATGAGCAAACACGAGCGCTGTTGGTGTTCGTTCAGTGCTTGTGCTTGTTCATACTGTGTTACGTCGTTGTTTCGAAGTGCGCTGCCTCATTCCATGAAGACTAACCAAATAGCCCACAAGTATGTCTTAAGGAAATTCTGCGCTTCTGCGATTGGCACTATAGCCATGATAACACCAAAAATCGTTGTTTTGCTAACCAGAAGCCTTCCTACAACATTACTCACCTACAAACCACTATCTGCGTGTGTCTGTCAGTGCACGTGAACGTATGTGTGAGCATACCGCGCGCTACTGCCAAAGCCATCGCCACGAAAAGCAAATTGACTTCCAAGTGAAAACATACGTACACGCGTATGCCGCAAGCAGAAGAAACGCGCGCATAGTACACGCCTGAGCAGATGGATGAGTCATGCTCGGCATATCGCACTTCACGTACTATAGCTGTTCGCTACAACAGATGCATATGGCTCTGCTTTTCTTTTTACTTCTTTGGCCGCGCTCGCCGAACACTATGACCTAGCTATATACAAGCCGACACCACGACGATTCAAATATCCTATCCGCGCCTTCCTTCCTCCTGTGCCACCCCCCCACCCCCCCTTGCCCATCCAGCAAAACAAACTGACGCACCTAAGTTCACAAACCAGAACGGCAATGCAGGGTGGCGCGTTTCATCGGCTATGTACAACTCCAGCGCGAAACCAAGACTCAACCGCGTAGAAGTGCGTAGACGCTGACGGTCATCGAACGAGAAACTGCGTGGGCCACGTACCTCGAAAAAAAGAAAGAAAGAAAGAAACGACGCAAAGAAACGGGACGGAAAAGATAAAATACAAAAACTGGGTAAAGGGGCTGACGCATAGCCATATCTTGGCGAACCGCAGACACCGTGACACGGACGATCACCACTCCGCTTTGCCATTTCATTCGGCGGTATATGGCATCTTCGCCGAACCACGGTATATACACACACACAAATGCGAGTAGTGCGCGTACGAAGAGGACACGGCAGCGAAGTTGCGAAAGCGGCGTGCAGGCGCCGCCACGCACTGTCGGATGCGGCTCGCTATAAGCATCCACCGAATACCCCCCTCCCCCCCCGCCCCCTCGGCACCTCATCGCCACATCTATATATTTCTTTTCCCCCATTCTCGCATTCTTTCTGTCGTTCTTTACTCTTGCATTTTCTTATGGATTCCGCGTAATAATGCATGGGTCGAAGCCACGTAAACGCGTGTGCTACGAGCCCGACGCGACGGTCTTCGAACGGCAGTCGCAAGCTCGCGCACGCTGCCCGACACGCTTGCGGTCGGTGCGCGCTTCACTAAACATGCCCAAGAGGAACGACCGTGCCTACTAGTGCAGAGAGAAAAACTAATGGAACAAAAAACAGCATACCGCAGCGGGCACGGGCCTCGGATGTGTTCGGACTTCCCGAGTCTTATATATACCCCGTTCGTTGAAAACTACGCAACCACGCCACGCGCACCTCACGGCAACACGCTTGCCGCGAAAACTTCGTACTTGGGCGTTTCTGTTTTGCACTGGATACGCCATAACGCACAAGAAAAAAAAAAAAAGAAAGGGAACTAAAATAGGGTTTGAGAAGACGCATAAGACCGACACCAAAGACCAACACAGGCAAGAACTAGCGACCATCGTCTCTACACCAGAAATCGACAACGCACCACACGGCGCCACAGCCAGTGCGTTAGGCGGGTGTCTTCGCGATATCAAGAAGCAAACCACCGGCGTTCTTACGTGTGCACGGCTGATTTGCACTGTATATGTATAGAGAGCGAACGAAATCTCGTACTAGGGGATCACAAACAAACAAATAAAAACAAGGTTATATCGAAAGCATATTTAGCGCCAGCAAACTACGACGGAAGGGAGAAGACACCACAATGCGCATTGTGGTGTCTTCTCCCTTCCGTCCTTGTTTGCTGGCGCTAAATATGCTTTCAGTTTACCAACACGCCCAACAAATGGCAATGCTGAAAGGTTATATCGCAAGAAAGGAATCCAAAATCAAGCAGCTCAGTGAAAGTGACAAGTGGAAAAATGAAAATGGGTTCTGCAAGCGCACACAGGGGTTATGAGGGATGCCATGGTGAAGGGCTCCGAATTAATTTTCAGCGCCTCGTCTTCCAAACCGAAATGCGGCGCTGCTCCAGCTGGGTATCGAACCCGTGGCCTCGCACTCAGAAGCAGAATGTCATTAGCCACTGAGTCATCGGTGCTGTTAACTGACGGCAAGTATACGAGCACGAAAAGTTACGATGCGCGTGCGTCGACATTTGAGAGCTCTGGCACAACGCTTACTCATTAGAACGTTTTCAACATGGAGTTACCAACTTCCTGTTAGAGTTACTCCGTCGTTTGAAATACAACTTAGCAGGGCGGTAACGGTTAGCGACAAGCGTATGCTAGAGCCTTAGGCTGCTGGTACCACCGGGGTTCGGACAGAACATCTGACTCAAAATTCGAGGGAGAAACAAACCTTATTTGTACACGCACACTTTTCCCACTTTTTGGCAGGATAGTAGTTTCCAAGTTCAGCCCAAAATACTTGCGTTAATGCCAAATGGCTGAAACTTACTTTCCGCCAAGTACGTACTTCTGAACATAGAGCTCGAAAATGGAGTCATAAGGGCAGCGGTAAGCAAATAGCAAAACAACGAAATGGTGGCACTGCCTGGGCACTTGATCTAATTTTTCCTAGCTCCACGATGGCAACGGCGATTTGGAGGGCCCCTGAAACGATTTTGCACAAAGTGCTGAATCGTCAGGGTAGGTCCTTCTGATCATTTAGTGACATTCAAGCATTCCGCGTAAAGCGCGTAATTTATTATAAGGTTTTAAAAATGTGCATCGCTACCAATCACAGCGACGCCACCCCGAGTTTTCAACCGTCCCGTCACCATCTACGTAGCAGGCGCACATGACGTCAGTCGAGCGAGCTATGCGATTGGTTGCCTACGTTGCGTTATCGATGATTTTTCCAACTTTATGGCAAACAAGTGTTCATAACAGTTGTAAACTTTATTGATTTGTTTATATATACAAAAAATCCACTGACGATTACGATACTCCCTAATGCGAAATTAGAGCGCAGCTATATACCTGTTTTCATTTCGCGACATATTGAGGTAAAGAATTTGAGAGAGACATGTAGAAGAGTCGCCAATCGTCGAAAATCCGATCTGCAGGTCAAGCACGTCGGCCTCTTTACATGACTCGTCGAAGGATCCAGTGTAATCGCTGGTGCCGCGTGGCTTCCAGAAAGTACGAGACAATTCGCGTCGCGCATACAATCAAATTACAAAACAATCGCAAACCATGACAATCGAAATAAGCGCGAACGAGACCAACCGAAGCAAACCAAACAAGCACGAGCAGAGGATAGTACGAAACGAACGGTCCGGCCGAGACCAGATACGAGTATGCATCGAGCGGTCGGGCGGGTCCGCATGACACCAGTTTCCCGCGTGCACGCCACTGAAGGGCTGCTCTCATTGGTCTCCGCCGTTGGCGGCTCGCGTCTTTCATCTCCCGCTCCACGTTCGCTTTGTCATCTTTCGCTGTGCTCGTTCGCTCGGTGACGCTGCCGACGCCACTGCCGCTCGCCGCAGGAACGGGCGCGTAAGAGCTGCGCTTTAAAAGTAACAGACAGACCAATACACAACAATTTATCACTACACTCGAGCACTTCCGGTACAGAGCAAGTGTCGTCAGCTTGTGTTACAACGTGCTCCATGTTGACGCGAGCTACACAGGCAGTGTTGGTCTCGAGGTTCTTTTTCGCGAAGACCATGAATCGCCCTTGCTGAGTTGTGGGCTGCAAATCTAGCGATTGGCGACATGTCAAGCTGCGACGTCGCGTCCTTCTGCGAGGCAACTGCGAGCAGAGTGGCTGCAGCGCATGGGACTGTCGCTATCTGATCGGCGCCAGGATCTATCTATATGTTTGCGGCTGTCCACTTCACGCCGGAGGATTAATACCACAATAGGAAGTTTTAGCGTGTCTGGTAGTCCAGTAAATGCTGGCGGACTGGGCATTTTGCCGGATGGGCGGGGGCGCCAACGTGAGCGTCCTGCACGGCGCAGCAACCTCGTGGCGCAGAGATCAAAGAGATAAACCCAAAATTAATATAGCAGTAAGCAAGTGTATTCTACTTTGCTGCCGATGTAAATTTTAGGTAGCAGAGTAATCGTGAACACGTTGGCTTTAAAAATAAGGTTTCGAATGTTTTACACTTGGTTACAGAAATATTAGCCCTGAGTTTTGCTGTTTGAGCTGTGCCACCAGGTGGCTGCAACGCGCACGCCGCTCATGTTTACGCCTTCATCCATCCGTCAAAACGTCCAGCTCGCCTGCGTTTACAGGAATACCGGACATGCTCGTCGCTGCAACAGAACGCTAGCAACATAGGCTGCTTGGATAGCGCTCGCTGGGGGGTCGTCGGCCAGGCGGCTGGCGGAGAGGTTAATGAGGCTTCGCGCGCTGGCTCCAAGACACCGGAAGTAGACGACACGACGTCACATATCGTGACGCAGAGCCAGTGAAGGCGGAGCTCAGCCCCGATCGCTCGGCGAACGAGTAGGTGAAATGCATGGATAGGAAGGAGGGTAAGTTGTAATCGTACACAGCTCTCTAATCTTACACGCTTCACTTAAATTGCGGCGCGAATGTTTACTATAGCTGTACTCTACGCGTCTGCAAAATTTGTCCCAATCGTTTCATGGACTCTTTAAACAAACCTATCGCTGGTGTATGTGGACACGCCATATTGCAATCGTACAGTGACACTCACAAAAAAAAAAAAATGCAGTCGACTTCCGTTAATTCGACCCTGTCGGGACCAACGAAAGTGGTCGAATTATCCAGCAGGTGAAATTACACAAGAGGCAAAAAAAAAAAAAAAACACCGCTCATTCATTTGGCAATATTTACCCCTTTCTAACAGGTCCGTGAATCAAACGCGCACCCATTTTATATCAATTCAAAGTAGAACGTAAAAATGACAACACAGCTCCTAAACAAAGCAAAAATCGGACGGACACCCGATCGTTTTAGCAAGGAGCACGCAGCACGCCTCCGAAAGTCGCAGTAATGATAAAAAACGAAACCAGCAATCTTTACCTTCACATCATAATGACCAGCCAAGTTCGAATGATTCGGCGATGGCTACTTTCACGATCGAAATAAATAAAGTTCGCTCGCACAGAAATGTATGGCCGCCGGCCGGAACCTTCAGTTCAAATCAAATTAGCCGGAGTCTAATTAACAGAAGTCTACTTATCTAGGGTCGTTTTTCAATAGATAGTGTCCATACCATAGCCCCGTTGCGGAGTATGCATATTGTGCAACGGGGCTCTTGACCATTCAAAGCAACATGTTGCTTTGAATGGTCAAAAGTCGCCCTCGACCCCAGTTTTCATGGAATTTAAGGAGGACATTTATTTTAAAGGAGCTTTCAGGGTCCTTCAATCTTTTTTTTTTTTCAAATTAAAAGGATTTCAAGGAGGTGTACGAACCCTGGACACCACGCTACTGTGCCGCCAAAACGTAAAGCCTAAACGTGCAACGAAAGTGACGGCATCGTGTAGGTAAATGCTGTGCTTAACTAAAGCGTATTGCAAGCTCACTAACTTGTACGATGTTTCTTGGCGGAGGCATTCCAAAGGAGCTTTCATTAGCATTATGTCGCAGTGGGAGCCTTTACACAAGCAGATAAGCGGAACATAAATGCGCCCACTAGAATAAAAGCCTTACCTACTAATACAAAAAAATAATCAGTCTGCTGGCGCCTCTAGACATTACATAAATAACGTACACGGATAGCTGGGCCCTCCTTAGGCACAGTGCATATGTCTTCAAACCCTTCATACCTGACTGCATATATTGTATGTCTCGACCGAGCTTAAAAAAATAAAACACCTTCCCCGGGTGTCGCACTGTGAACTTACGCTCTTACTTGGCTTGACCATGAGACGGCAGGAGAGACAGAAGAAAGCGGAAAGGCAGGGAGATTAACCAGAAAGGAAAGTCCTGGTTAACCTCCCTGCCTTTCCCCTTTCTTCTGTCCCTACCACCGTCTCATCGTCATGAGACGGTAAAGGCCCAACACCTTAACGACACGCTAAAGTGCTCGCTAGATGACGTACGTACAGCACATACCACGATCGATTAAGGAGCAGTCGGCGCACGGTGCGACTCGACGAGCGGATTCCGCAAATATGCGTACACGTACTGGCTGCATGAGCGATATAGAGGAGCAGTGGCTGTGGGCGCTTTCGATGCCATCTTACCTCGAAACAAGCCAGACAAGCCAAGACAGAAATTGGCACTCAGCATTCGATCGGACAGGAGCATACAGACATCGCCACCGTTCTTCGATTCCCCCTTTTGCCGAGGCGCACGTTTGAGGACGCAATGGAGTAGCGGTGGGTAGGTGGAGCCTCCGCCCGCAAACTGGGCTGGCCCAGCATGCGAGCATACAAAAGTGCTCTGAGATGACTCGAAGAAAGAATGTATAGCTGACCTTAATCTTACGTATAGCGAGTGAAGCGGCTGGGCACCGCTCACAGACGCCGCTTACAACGCGCACGCGAGCTCTCAGAGGACTTGGGGCTCATATTTAAAGGGACACTGAAGTCGAGCTAGACCGACACATCATTCGTATACAAGTCTATCATCGTTTTCTGCATGACTATATATGAATTTTTCAACTAGGACATTGCCGTCGAAGGTACCGCTGCTGCTTCTCAATTTTAACCGCCCGCGCCAAAGCGGAGGACCTGACGTCATCTCCACGTGACCGCCCTCTATGTCGTTATGTCTTTTATAGGCTTTATTTAGCTCTATATACGAAGCGTATTGCTTGGCGGGTGTAGGTGGTCAGCTCGTGTGAGCCACTCTGTGGCTCTACTTGGGTTCAAGTTGCCAGTTACGGTCACTTGAGCCTCCGCTGCCGGAGGCGGCAGGGTGGTGAAGTGCCTCACGTTGCCGCCTCGGCCGTTGTAAGCAGAGCAAAGCGATACCATTCCCACTGACCGGTGGCTGCCACTCTGTGAATCAGAGGTGCTGACGCCATGCATAAGAGGTACCACAGTCGACAAAAAATAGCGCCACTCCGATTTTTATTTTCGTCATTTTCTCGCTTACAAAAATTGTTTTAATTACGAATAAAGAATTCGTTACTACGGAAGCATATTCTTTCAATCTAGCTCGACTTGAAGGAATCCTGAAACGATTTTGACGATTTTGTACAAACGTACTGAGTCGTTAGGGTAGATCCTTCTGGTAATTAATTGACGCATCTAAGTTTTCCACGCGAAGCGCGTAATTTATTACAAGGTTTCAAAACTGTGCATTGCTACCGATTCGGAGCATGCATTGGCTGAGTTTTCAGGCGCCCCAGACCAGGTGACGCGAGGTGGCCATATGACTCCAGTAGGGCGAGCTATCCAATTGGCTGTCCAGGCCTCGTAATAGATAATTTTTCTAGCTTTATGGCGAACAAATATACTTCGTAATAGTTCTAATGTTATTTAATTTCTTTCTATAAAGAAGTAACAGAAAGAAAATGCACAAGGACAATTTATCACTACACTCAAGACTTCCGGCACATAGCGAGTGTAGTCTGCTTGTGTTACAACGTGCTCCGTGTTGACGAGAGCTCCGCGCAGTGTTGGTCTCGATCTTTCTTTTCGCCAGCGCCATTCTTCGCCCTTGTTACGTTGTGGGCTGCAAACGTAGCGACTAGGAATATGTAAAACTGCGACATCGCGTCCCTCTGCAAGGCAAGCAGACGAGCGGCGTGGCTGCCGCGCATCGGACTGTCGGTATCCGATCGACGCCAAGATTTGCGCGTTTGCGGCCGTCGCTTTACGCCGGAGGATTACTAAAACAATAGTGCCTCATGTGTCCGGTAATCGGGTAAGCGCAAGCGGACTGGGCCTGTGCGTTTAACGGCATGAGTGGAGGCGCAAACGTGAACTGTCTGCACGTTGCAGCCACCTTGTGGCACAGAGCTCAACCAAACACAGAACTAATATAGGAGTAACCAAGTGTATTCTGCTTTGCTGCTCGTGTAAATTTTTGGCAGGAGCGTAATCTTGAACGCGTTGTTTTTCTAGATAGAGTATTCTAGCGTGTCCGCTATTCCGGCAAACGGGGGTGATTCGGGCGGATTGCCGGATGGTCAGTGGCGTAAACGTGAGCGGTGCAGCCGCCTGATGGCGTAGAGCTTTGCCAGATAAACAGAGCTAAAATTGCAGTAACCTAACATATTCTGCTTCGCTGCTGGTGCAAATTTTCGACAGCGGCGTAATTGTGAACACGATTACGCCGCTGTCGAAAATTTACACCAGCAGCTAAGAAGAATATAGTAATTGGCTCTGTGCTTATGTGGTTGAGCTTTGCACCATCAGCTGGCACCACCAGTCTGGCCGCTCCCGTTTACGCCCCCGCTCATCCCGAAAACCTCCGGCGCTTGCCGGAATACCGGACGCACTAAAATTCTCTAATGTTTAAAATGTTTTACACTTGGTTAGAGAAATATTAGCTCTTTGTTTGAATGTTTAAGATCTGTCTGCGCCACCAGGTGGCTGGACTGTGCAGACTGGCCAGCCCGCTCATGTACGTCCAAGCCAAAGCTCCATCACAGCAATAGGGTTATAGTTTACGCCTCCACCCAACCGTCAAAACGCCCAGCTCGCCGCGGTTACCGAAATACTGGACTCGCTCGACGCTGCGACAGAATGCTCGCAACGCACGCTGCTTCGATAGCTCTCGCATGGGATCGACGGCCAGGCGGCTGGCGGAGAGGTTTCGCGCACTGGCTCAATGACAACCGGAAGTAATCGACACGACATCCCATCTTTTCGCAGAGCGAGTGAAGACGAAGCTTAGCCCCGATCACTCGGCGAACGAATTGAGGAGAAAATGCATGGCTATGGAGGAGGGTAACTTGTAATCGTCCGTAACTATCTCAACATGAGACGCTTCACACAAATTGTGGTGCGAATGATTTACTGCAGCTGTATAGCGTATGCGTCTGCAAAATTTGTCCGAACCGTTTCAGGACCCTTTAGTATTTGCCTTTAGCGTCCCTTTAAATGGACACTAAAGGTTACTATGAAGTCAAGTTAAAGTGATAAAGCAATGCTCTAGAACGTCTCTAGATCAAATCTCTAGATCGCGAACAGAGATTTAGTAACCACAAAATTGAGGTAAATGCATGACACAATTTGAGACCCCCCAGCGACATTCCGGTACTAGCCCGATGACGAAGGCACTCCTCATTATAATTTATGTCACTAGTACTCAACTACTCGTATTAAAAAATCATTTCACTAGGTTATAAGACGGAAGAAAATGCTACTTGTCTACTTCTGTTCGATACTGAGAAAAAATAACATTTTGACGTTACCCTTCAGTAGTATGGATGGTCGAAAGGTTTCGTTTTCGCTCAACTATGTGCCGCGCGCGCTTTGGAGTTTCAGTTGTTTCGTTATCGTGTCGTGCTATGCTGGTTCTGCTGGCTCGCGAAACTTGCATTTGGAACAAGCAGCGAGAATGCCACGTCCATGTGATGTCGTGGGATGCGCAAACGGTCCGCGGAACTTGGCCACGGGCAGTTGCAGCGGCGAATCCAACGTTACTTATCACTGTGCCAACGAGTGAACCTCTCCGTTCGAAGTGGATTAGTGCCGTACCTCTGCCACAGCACATTGGCAAAGAGTCGAAAATCGCATAGTGTGCTCGCTGAACTTTCGTCCGGAGGATTACGAGTTCAACGCCGACTTACTGAAGTCGTGTCGAGTGCCGTTCAAAGCAATGCTTTCCCGTAGCGCTGTTCCGTCAGTCTTGCCTGCATTCTCCGAAGCGCAAGAACAACTTCAGGTCGAAGACGGGGCGGTGAGTGCGGCATTTGGTTTTCACGAAGGAAAAGCTACAAATGTGCGAATATGTACAGCCATGACATACGGTTGCCGTCGTAGTAGTACGCAACGACGCCGGCAGCGCGAGCCCTCAGCAGCAGGTCACGTTCATCAGTGCTTAAATCGCTCAAGTCGAGCCCAGTATCGCGAGCCAACGTGTCGTTGTCAGGGTCGTCCATTGCAACGAGCGTCAAAGCTGGAGTCATAAAATAAAGAACCAGTTTATCGTCGCGCGCTTTCCCTTCCGCTAGCCACCATAGTTCCGCTTTCGCGTTGCTGTCGGCTCTGTCTTGGCTCCCTTTCTGGCCGCGCGTTTGAGTTTTGCGCAGAAAAGCCGTAGCGCCGTCCGCGGGAGCCGTTTTACTCACCAACGGCGCAACGTCACTGTGAGACCATGACGTCACCATTCCTCGATCGGAGGGCGGGCAATTTGAACTGCGCTAGAGGTACGCGAACGCTTCAGAGCGCATTTTCTTTTAAAATAACTCTTCTTCGCATGAAACAAGCGTTTCGAGGTTTCTGGGATGGTATTTCAACAGTCCACGCTGACTTAATATTAACCTTTAGTGTCCCTTTAAGAACAAAATGAAGCTTGCGCGAAGATTCGCGAAGGCAGAACCATTGTATCGGGTTTAAACGCTACCAATGCCGCTGAAACACCCTTTCACATCATTTCAGCTATGTTTAGCATCTGCGTGGGAAACGCAATGTTTAGATACTAAACTTCAGCTGCACGTGACTGAGAAAAGGTCAAATTAAGTAACTTTCGGATAGGACAGTACATACTCAGTTACGTGGCATCCCCTCGCCCACCCCCCATACCTCAACTAATACACAGAAATTCTAACGCTTATCTGCCCTTTATGTGAAACTACTTACCTTGATTTATGAAAGATACAAGTACAAAAGCTGAGGAGGCTGATGAATCTTCGAGAACATTTGTTCTATTTTTTTTTTCAGCGGCACACATTACTTTCCTAGGAGTTGCACGACTTTCGCACACAAGAGATACGCGGTAAAATAAAAAAAAAGAAACTAAATACGCATTATTCAGCAGATTGGCAATGCCGCAACAATAGCAAGCGCACGCCACGATTTCCACACGCAAAATCCGACAAATGCAGAAAGAACAGCGGCGTGGAAAAGCCGCGCAACATATACACAGCACGCGAAATAACACGCACTCTTTCACCACCCAGCGGGTTGTCTTTTCGGGGGGGGGGGGGGGGGGTAGAACCCTCCCCAGCTTATTACGCCCCATGAAAAAACGCCACAGCACCCAACCGTTTGGAGCCGGCTTTAAACAAGGTGCATCGCGCGCATTTGGCTCAGGATCGCGCGGAGCCTTACAGTGAAGGCGAAAAGTTGCGACCCAGGCATGAGCATACGTAGCAAAAGCACACTCACGCAAAGAATTAAAAGAGCGAAAAAAAAAAAACAGTGGGTGAAAGAGCGTATAGGAGCGCCGCGGATTCCCGAAACTCTCCCGATGTGAGCGCATTTATTCAGGCGGGTCAGGAAACAAAATTTGAAGCAGAGCCCTAACCGCGACCAGAGAGGCGTTAAAGCTGCACACCGCCGAGCCTCCGAGACACACCGCGAGAGGTTTTTTGCGGCGGCGACTCCCGAATGCGCATACACCCTGCACGAGAGCGGTAAGGCGACGACGTTGACCAATCGGAAAAAACCGGAGCCGACGAAGCGGCAGCCTCAATCTGCGCGACCACCGGCCTGAGAAATTAAACGCACCCGAGGGGAAGAAATTTCCTCCAAGCTCGGCACACGGAGGGCGGTCGGCGAAAAGCCGCCCGGGATAAGAAAGGAGGGAGAAAAAAAAAAGGCTCAGCCTGCAAAGCGCGTGAGCTCCCACAAACGAAGGCGGGAGGAGAAGAACGGTGGCGGCTATAGGAGGTTAGCAACCGCGCTAGAGCCTGCGGCTAGCACGCCCGAAAAAGCCCGAGCGGATGTGACACCAGAGCGGTGTGATCCGCTTCCAGAACGCCCCAGAGACGAATTCCGTGCAGCAGAGACGGAAAGTATATGACGCAGACACTGGAGGTGGGAAGTCTCTCGCCGCCAATCCTCTTATCGTCGCGGTCGGAAGGGACTGTTTGTGGTCGTTTTTAAACAGCGATGATAGAGAATTGTCAGCCCCCCGCCACGGCATGTATGCTTTGTTTGTTGCACTCACTGCGTTGGTATACCGGCCACCGCACCTTATTGCTTTCGGGTCACCCCATTCTATAGGCTCGTGAAACTACCGCCTCCAATATGTAAAATACCTGAGTGCATGTTCAGCAAGATCTCAGCACGAAACAAAAAAAAAAAAAAAAAAACAAGGAAGAGAAAAGGAAATAAAGAACATTTTAGTTCCAGCAGCGACAGATCTCGACAGCCATCGGTGAAAAAACAGCGCGAAATAAAAACGGGCAAGGGAGGAACACAGGTCGAGCACTGCTGTGTTCTTTCCTTGGCTGCTATCCGGTTTTTCAAGAGACACGGGCTCTGCGAGGGTATAGCGCGCCAGGTTTTTTAAGCATTTCTGTCCACTACATGCAACAGTGACGCATGCGTCAGCTTTCTTCCTATCGCTCTAACTGACAAAGAGCTTAGATATCTCCGCCACTATTCTGATAGCGCATTTTAGTTTCATTATTACGAGTTCACATTTAATCACTTGACGCATGCGCGGTTGGAAGAGCATGATAATTTCCCCTTCCCACAAACCCCTTTTCAAACGTATATTTGTGTATAAGCACAATAAACCCAAGTAGTTGGTCAGCGCTTGTCCTGCGTTCCTCCCTCGTCCGTGTTTATTTCGCGCTCTTTTTTCACCTGTGGATTCGTACCAACTAGCTCGCATTTATACCATTTGAAGTTTTCCTGGCAGGATCAGAGCCGTGCAAATTACTTCGTGCTCCGTGACATTGTGCATGTAAGTTGGAACATAAAGATCCAGGTGACGCACGATAACAGCCCTACGTGGGAAGGCTCCCACAAAAAAAGAAAAAAAAAACGGACTGGCTGTTCGTAATTGTATTGCTGCGTTCTTCTGCAAGGTGGGAGGGAGTAGCTGGATACTTTGAGAGTCAGTAGCCAGACGGACACCACTACAGAATGTTTTACGGGCTTGTCGTGACACTTGTCCCAACTCTTGTCACGCTACTCTTGCGGAATCGTGTCGTCTGTTCGCAACGGACAGCTAATCTCCTAGAGATTTTGATTATTCCTTGGAAAAACGACAAAAGCACGCGAAATGCTCCAAACGACGTTTAGCGAGGGCGTACTTAGCCGTACACGAGTCCTTGAGTAGATTCGGCGGTTACAAGAGTAGAAATCATCGTTAAATACGTGTTCATTTCGGTCGACCTTCAATCAATCACACTTACGAGATTGTCGAAAAGGTTCGACAAAAAGTTAACGAGTCGTCGCTACACAATTGGCAAGGCTTCATAAGCTGCTGGCGTGAGCTGGGAGCTCTTGTGAGTGGATTTTGAGTGTGTGCTTGGGCATAAGACGCGTTGCCGCGAAGTCTGTTCCCTGCCGGCTCCCAGAGGACAAAAAACAAAACAAAGAACATTTGTTTGATTTTGTGCCAGGGTCTGAAAAATCGCATTGAAATTGACACCAACCTTCTTTCTAAGATTAGTCCGGGCGACTAAAGTTAGTGCTGTGGGGTATGACCCTGAAACTGAACATGTTTCTAGCCATTTGAAGACGCCTTCAAATGGCCCGAAACGTTCTGGCTACGAAAACGCCTTCAAAAAGAAAGAAAGAACGCGACAAGTGCGCGCACGTGAAGATGATGATTATAGCCCCTTTTTCTATTCTTCTTCGGCGTTTGTGGAATTGAGCAGCGGGAATTCGTTCCTCCAGGGCAGAATGTAAATCAGCGATTTTACTTGGTATTGAGGCGATTAAGAGAGAATGTACGATGAAAACGCGCCAAATTGTGGAATGCTGGCGATTCCTTTATCCTTCACGTCAGCGCCCTGGCTCACACTGCTTTGTCTCTGACGTGGTATATAGCCTTGCAGACATGGGCCGGCGTTTCCAAGCCACCCTATTCATCGTGTCGAGCTCCCTGCGATTTTTTCCCTTCATTTCTAAAGAGAAAATTAAACGAAGATAGACTTTCCACTGTGCACAAAGTAAAGACAGCTTCACGGGGGCCACTCAATGGCATTAAGCTTGAGGAGCTCCAGAGTTAAGGATGATAAAATCGATAAACGATTAATCAATTATTCCATTAAGAGTATCCAGCAAAACGATCAATCTTCATCGATGTCAACCTTTCATATAATCGGCCATTTGATTAATCGTTTTCGAGAGTTTGACAGGAGTGGCGCGAAAATTTTGAAATCGCATTAAAATGGCGGTGCACGAGCAGTGGCCGTGCGGCTGTGGTAGAGCGACTGTCGACTGTTTTTCCGAGCGATAGGCCGCGCCTCGCGCGTCCCCCCTCTTCCCCAACACCGCGCACGCCACCACGGCGCCCGAAGCCGGGCTCTTGAAATGCCCTCGCAATTCAAGGCATAAAATACTGACAACTCAGTCGTTGATCGTCGTGTCACTCCCAGTCCACCAAACACGTGGCACAACCGGCTGGAAGCATGTATGCTGACGTAGCAATGGAGTTCACGCCAATTCCAGCAATTCTATAGCTTCCGAGCGTCCATTCTCGCATGCTGCAGTTTTGTGGCCATTCAAAGAAGGCGTCGGTTTCACCCGAACATCCCAGCCAGTTGACATGCCTTGGTTCTGTAGAAAAGAGCATGGGGCTTAAAATCCTAAACCAGTAATTTTCTTTTCCCCTGTGCATACTGCAATTTCTTGCATAGTTTAGTTGGACTTCACCCTTTACTTTTTCTATTTTTCTTATTTCTCATTTAAGCGAATTCTATAAGGATTCACTGGTGCCATGTATCTTGTTTAAGTCTGCTCTAAGTGCCATTCTATAAGATCTACCGTTGATCTTTTCGAAGGCCACTAGTGCCAACTCTATTTAGTTTTTAACAAATTCTTGATCAAACTTTACACGCTCGTATTTCTAACTTGCTTCCACCTCTTAAATATTAAAATGAGGTCCTACAAAAGTAGAGTGTGTTTCAACCTTTTTGAAGGACCCGGCTTCCTATGGTGGTCATCGGAATAAACGCGCAAATACTGTCAAGTTTGCATAAGCAACGGCTACACCAAAAAATATTGTAGCTTTCAGTATAGCCCTTGCACAGCGTGGTCCAACGTTCGCATGTGCAGAACGCAATTAAGAGCTCTGCCGGTTACACGCAGTCTGCACCAATATGAAAGGGCACCCTTAATCTATACGTTCAAACAGCGATTCTTGCAAGTGTGTCATTCTCTCACTCACTGCTACTTGATGCACAGTAGGCACCATCGCTTACTAACCACCACACAGTACAGTAAGCACAGTAAGCACCATCGCTTACTAACCACCACAGTAACCACTACCACCACCACCAAAAGGAAGCACCATCGGAGGGACTTCTTCATTTCAACGCAGAAACAAACAAAGAAGCGATAACATCCGACTTTAAAACGAAAACCTGGTGTTCGCTTTCACGTGCACCACGTGTACGTACGCTAACTTTTTGGATTCGGCGTTGCGGACCTTGCGTGGCTTTCCGAGCCCGGGCCGCTCGCTTCAATTCGAGTTCGCCTTCACAATTACTACTTGCCCTCGCGACAGCAAGAGATAAATGCTAAAATCAGCTTTAATTTGGCTCGCCTTTCACTTTGATGACGAGGTCCTAGGAAAATTTTCGCCGTTGTTATTAAGATTAGCTGTCCCTTTCGATGTTCCTACGCCTAACAAAATACGCCATCATTGCTGCGAAAGTGCTTTGATTTCTGTCGACCAGTTAGCGCCCCAGTATTTAGCGTTGGCCGTGCGTTGGCCATGTGGAGCACTCTGAAAAAATCTTACGTGTGCGTAGCGGGGCCGTGAAGCTGTTGCGCGTGCGTCGTAGTCTGCCTACGCTGCACCGTCAGGGAGGGGGGGGGGGTGACGTGCAGAGCAACGAGACTCGGTCCTCTTTGAGCGAAGAGCTCTTACGTTGGTGCAGAACAGAATCCCGCCGCTAGAGCTAAAACTAAATTGTACACAGGCAAGGTCAGCATGGAGGCTTCTTTCTGAATTTTCTAAAGTTGAAAATTAGGCGAGAGGATATGGTATACTTGCTAGTGGTAAGCGTAATAATCACGTAACAAAATAAGATGAACACACACACAGAGCGCATGTTCATATGTTCTTTCAGAATATTTGACTGAGAACTTAAGGACCCCAATGGTTACGTGAAGGTTAAGACAAAATGTAAGGAGGGTAAATAAGACTATTTACGCGTTTATTACTATTAAATACGTAAGCACTTTATGCCTACCCTACGAAGAAAACCATCCGCCCGTCACGTAAGACGATAGCTTTCGAGATACGGCCCGCAGCAGCGAGCGAATGCGCCTACGTGCTGCCTCTCGATCCAACGCGAACTAAGCGACAAGAACACAGCGCACACGAAGCTATCAGGACTCTACAACATCGCAGATCGCGTTCAAGATGGGGCCCGCGCGGCTGCACTATACGCAGCCGCGCCGAAGTACTGTTGATCACGGTTGATAATGGTACGACGCAGATGTATAAGGCGCTCAAGAGCGATAACGGCTTATAATGATCGGAACGACATCAGCGCACCTGGCACCGCCACCTGCAGTAGTTTGCTCGCGTCAAGGCACCTTGCGCCGCCGTCCGCAGTAGTTCGTGTCGCCGCAGCGCTGTCGTTTATACTAATCGGACCAAGTTTCATGAAATTGACGACACCGGGCTGCGCGGAGATGAGCAAGTGGCACAACGTTTACGCATACTTAGACAACTCCCAGAGGAGTTTCTTCGTTATTACTTTATTACTTACTTTATTTAGCCGCAATTAACAGTGACTACCTCTGCTGTTCGCCAGAAGCTACCTGGTTTGGTTATTATAGCTTCAAGGCTTTACTGCAAAAGCTATCCGCATAATTCGATACGGCGCCCGTGGAGTGATACGCCCGAAACATTTTTGAACGGGCAACTGCTGCAGGGTCAGAATACCGCATAGCGCAAAGTAGTTTTCGGTCCTAACAAAACACGCAAACGCGGCCGCATGTAGTACATAAAAAATAATAAAACGAAAAACATATTACACAGGCAAAAAAGAAAAATGCTCGCGGACACTGTGTGTCCGGCACATATAACACAGGTCGTCACAGCTTCCAAATCCAGACTTTCGAACAGCTTTTGAAAAGTAACTCGGTAGCGCGCACGCGAAAATAACGCATGCGGCAGCACAGCACAAAACCAAAGCATTGACTGCAATATACTGCACCACCGTCGACAGTGTCGTGCGCACTAAAAGTAAACACAAGTGGTCGCGCAGGAGACCAGGCGCCGCAACCACGGTGCGAGGTGCTGACTGCATCGCACGGCCATGCAAAAGCAGAATGCTTAAAGAGTCACTAATGGGGCGACGCTGAATCAGTTCGCACATGGTAAAGCATTCGTTCAAAACTATTCTCATTCACTTGGCAGAAAATGGTTGATTACTATACTTTATTTATATATTTATAAGATTACTAATTTAATACCCACATGGCTCAAAATGTCGACGTACTATGCTCTTTTGTTTATTCAAAAATATATTTTATTGCGTGGGCAACCACTTCATATAGAAACTTAAGTAGGTTGCTTGCTCTGCAAAAAAAGCCCTTAGAGCCATTGACGGTTATTATGGCAGATCACGGGATTTGCCTAGAAACCTTATTCAGGAAATATACTATTCTATCTGCACATCAAATTTATTATTATCGTCTACTGCAATATATTCGCCAAAGCAAACTTTATGCCCGACGGGCCTGCCGTAATGTGTCATCTGAGAACACGTGGATAATTAATACCCATCACACGAACTAACTACAGGAAACAAATTAATCTTTCAGGTACCATTTGTCATCAACCAAACTACACTGGATGTGGAATTCTCGACTTCAGCAAAGGTGTTTAAAAAGAATGTCAAGCACTATACTTGAATGAATATCTTATATAGTTGTACTCGCTGTAGGACAAGTTATTGTCTTGTGATCCTTCCTATGTATAAATATTCAGTTATTGTTTTGATGCATCGTGACAGTTGTTTTCTATGTACATAACCAATGCATCTTCTGTTATTTTATATGAAGTTGTGTATTTGATTTTCCCACGTATTTTGTTATACGTGCGCTGGATGTGGTGTGCTGCTGCCTGTAACAGGGAGCCAAGGCCCAGTCAGGCCTACTGCCTTGTCTTACCATTTCGTTTGAAAGAAATAAACACCAAGACAAATGAAATCAAATAGTGAAGGAAAAAAACGCCAAATTTTCGTTTCTTGGACCCCACGGCGAAGCCTCTGTGCCACACAGTGTGACGTCGCGAATTTCAAGTTTCCCTAGTTGGGTCACTTTGTCGCCGGCAACGTTCCCGAAATTCGGTAGCTTGAGCTCTTTGTTCATTTGAAATCCAGCATAGTTTTCCGTCTTTACCAACATTCAAATAACCACAACCGAGCCGACGCCGTCAAAATCCATGAAGCCACACTGAGCCGGTGCGGTAACCTCAGAACTCCACCAATTTTACGTTTTGGCGTCTTTTCTGGCTTAATCCTCTAACGGTAACAACGGACGCTTTGCTGTATCAGACGCGCAATTTACTAATACAACGTAACTTGATTATCTTCAGCGTATCCAAGTTCTGCAAGACTGCGTCGAAGTACATGCTTCGACGTCACAGTCATGTTCTATTTGCTGTTACGAACACACTAGGTTGATTCGATTCGTCCTGCATTTTGTTAAGTAGTTTACTGATGTTCAGTGCCAGTTCCGTGCTCGTGCAGAACAGGCCCGGCACTTCCTGCCCAGCATGCATGAAATGCTGCGAGCTCGTTCTGCCCCGAAGCCTGCACCAAGTGAAACGAATGGCGACGTGCAGACGACGCCATGTTACACTGGTGAAACGAATAGTGAGGTGCAGCACCCTTTGAACTAGTTCACGAAGTGCAGGCGAATCGAATAGACCTAATACTACTTCTACGTGCTGCGATCGGCAGCCTATGCTGTAACGCACGACTTCAACAGTGCAGGAGATGGCGTACGCGGAGGGAGCGGCGCGCAGCGCCGAACGTTCTCGAGTGAAGGGTGCGTGACTTACCTTTTGACGACCGGCGTGCTCGGTCCGGTAACGTTGGCACCATTGTGCGGTACCAGCACTGCAAGGACAAGAAAGGCACCCCGGTCAGTTTCATGAGAGCTGTGAACACCTTGTTACGTTTTTTTCCCCTCCTCGTTCCAATGTAAAACGCAGCAGAGATACTGTCAAAAAGACTTCTAGGAACACTTTGCGAACCCATAATCGTCATCACCATCACCAGCCTATATTTATGCGCACTGCAGGATGAAGGACTCTCAGCGATATCCAGTTTTGCCGGTCTTGCATCAGCCATTCTCACACGAATATTTCCCACGCATGTTTATCGCAATATTTCATTGAAACTCTCGCAAAATCAAATTTGCTCAAGAACCGAAGTAGCAATTCGTGCGTGAGGAAATCGCTTTTGTCTTATTTTTTTTTCAGCGGAAAGCTTGCGTAACAGTCAAGTATTTTCTTTCCTCGTACGTGCTGGGTTCGCATCCATAAATATCTCACAAACACGACCCCCCCCTCCTCCCTCCCCGCCATTTCCCTTCATCTTCATCGTAACATACCAAACACAAGCTCTTCGCTGGCGTAGCGCGGCGAGGCTGCATATTCAGTTCATACAACTGAATCTGGCACTAGCAGAGAACGCCTCGAATACCGCTCGCGTTACAGCGAAGCAAAGCGAACACCGTAACATCTCTGCACAGCTAGTGACGGACTTGTTTGTGTGGCCGCACAATGACAGCACAGATGAGAATCCACAAAGCGAGCCACTTTGGGCGAAAACTGACGGTTGAGAAAGTTGGAGAAAGCGAGCCCGCCCTCCCCCTTCACCCCTCTGCGCCAGATGCCCAACGGGCTTATTCAAGACGAGCGTTCCAAACCAATGACTTCCGAGATGCACACACGCGCACGCACCGAAAGACAACTTATCAGGCTGCCCGAAGTGAACTGCATTCACGGCTAAACAATGACTGGAGACCGATGATAAAAATTTGCAGGGTAAAGACAACAACAGCAATGGGAAAAAAGAAAACGCGATTCCCCCCCCCCCTCAAGAAGTAGAAGAAAAAGTATTGTTTCATCGGTATACAAAAAAACAAACAAAGGAAGACGTCTTAAAATCCCACCGTACCTTTTTTGGCTTGCATTTTCTTCTAGGACAAAATAACAATCCTGATCGCTTCAATCACTCGCGAGACAATGAAGGGAGAAAAACAAGAACCTCGCGGCGGGAGAGGAAGGTCCTGGCGCCGCGAGGTTCCAGCGGCTGCGCCGAGAGAAAAACCAGGAGGAAAAAAAAAAAAAAATCCTCGAAAGGCAGTAAACTGAAGGGGAAGAAGAAACGAGACGAGACGGGGGCATCCGTACACGGGCAGCCGCGCGTATACACAGGTTATTAATAGCGCCCGAATTACGCGTGACTCCAAGGAACCATTTCTCAACGAGTTCAGGCGCGCGCAATCCACAGCGTCAGGCCAACAACCCACGACCAGCGCAAACAAGCCCTTCGTTTCGCTGGAGGCCTGTGATTTTTTTTTTTCTTTTCCACTCTCGTTTTCCTCTTCTCTCAGCGGTTGTGTCGCTGTTTTTCGCCCAAGAAGTTGGACGCGCGTCGCGGAATCCGCAGCTAACGGTCATCAAAGGAGGCCCGCCGTGAGCCAAGCTGCGCGCGGAGAACGACGTTGCCACCGCGTGCAGTGCACAAGAACAGCACGACGCGCGCTGTTCGCACATTATGCGAAGGCAAGGACGAGTATCGGCGCCTATGCGTGAATGTCGTATCACCCGGCAGCCACCTTAAGCGATGACCGCGCGCGCGTTTGGACTATCTAGTATGGCCCGAAAAGTGTAGAGACATGTCGTGACGTGCACACGCGGCTGTTACTACCGCCGGACGGTCTTCGCTGTTGATCCTTACTGCACGGCATGCGCTATCTGCGCAAAGAACTACAGGACGACTAACTATTGCTATAGGTGGCAGCTGCGACATTCAGTAAGCCCTGGCTCTTCTCGAAAATTGTTCCGACGACTGCACCGCGTCGTGCGGGCACTCGAAAGTGATGTAAGCGCGAGACGCCACATGCTAATGCGAGAGAAGGACGTCGCAGAAAAATGAAGCGCAGCGCGTCTATGTGTACAACCCACCGACAGTGACAAAACGCAGCAGATGCAACTTGGCTAAGCACCAGAAACCAAAGCGGGGACTCGGGAAAGGACGTCTTCAAACAAAAACATTCGTTTACACGACACACACTAAATTTATACGAATGCAGTGAGTCCTAAAGTTATACATCTAAGCTATGAAGGACTCTGCCGCGCGAGGTGAAATGTCAAGTGTGCAGTCAGTCCCGTATAGAAATTAGTTTTCACGGGCCAAGCACCTAGTTTATAGTACAACATATACATTCCAGCTACTGCGCTAAAAAACCACGTGGCACGCAAATTAGTTAAAAAGAAAGAAAGTTACACCCCCCCCCCCCCCGCCTCTACCCACCACAGCTCAGTTCGCTGATCAGCGAGGCACACTAGCCACATGTGACAACGTATAATTTCAATATTCAAAAGCTACACCAACTGGAATGCAGGAGCCCTTTGTCTACACGAGACGCCATGCTTTTATTTTAGCTTTCATTTCTCTCTCTCTCTCTCTCTTTGCGACAGCGCGTTAGGTGAAGAAACCGTCGGTGACAAAAGCAAGCTCAGCTTAAACCTGCGCCAGTGATTGTGATTTCCAAGATAAAGAGTAAGCTAATCGTGAGATCGACCATGCAGTGCCGGGCTTTCGTATCACGGGTGCCATTTGCCTTCTCCGTTTAGTCGAATGTACAGATTTACCAGCGCATGTCATCACTAAAACTAACATATCTGTCGGTGTATGCTGCATTAAGTGTCAAATTGAGACACTCAATTTAAACACAGCGTGTTTAACTGACGGAAACGACTGAGAAACGACCAAATCAGCGACCGAACATTGCTCCACACTGCGTCAGGCACCGAACTGCAGCCAGCGGCTGGCTCGCGAAATAACGAGGCGGCTTCTATGGTTCAACGTAAAGAGAAGTAATGTCAAGCGATACTGGCAGACGACCAGTGAACGGGTGTAATGAAGACGGCACCTTGAAGGAAATTTATGTCGGACCAACAGGAGGAGTGGTATTATTCAGTAACGCAAGAAAAACAATGACCGCTGTAGTGTCCCTATACATTTAAGGAGCATTTCGTAGAAGCTGCGCTCGGGACCCTAAGTAAATAAAAAGATAATTACAAATTAAAGAAAAAAGAATCCCAAGACCGCTCCTTAACATTATCTGGTTCACCCTCGCGTGTGCTGAGCCTGAGACCGCAGGGCATGGAACGTAATCATTAGGTGCGCACGGCGTTAGTATAAAAATCGCGGCCAGTGCTGCGTACAAGAATAGACACAGCCTGCCCCATCGACAGCTTGTTTCTTGCACAATGCACGAACTAAAAATACTACAAAAAACGACGGTGTGATGAGAGAAGAAGCAAGCAAAGGAGGCATTACACAACGCTGTTCTCCAAACCAAATGGATGGCGTGGGCGCGATATGCTCGCCTGGCCGTTCGTCTTCGCAAGAGCACCGAGGAGAAGAAGAGGGGCGGCCGCAGCGAGTCTCTCTCTGCTCGGAACCTCGCGAAGCAAACAATGCGTCGGAACCCGGCCACAACTCGTGTTTGTTGCGGCGCGTCCAGCACGGGTCCTTGAAGGAGAGAGACCCATGGCTCGTTAGCTCGGCAGCCACTTAGCCAAACAACGGAGGCAGCCCCTCTTCTCCGCGGGATAGGGAAATCACTCGCGGCGTGTACGCCCTGCATTGCTGGATGCTCGTCCTTTTCCGCTATTGCACTGTGCTGTTCGTGCGTCGGCCTCCGAAGCGCGCTTTGCCCTTTAACGCCGGGCCGCTTTCTCTCGAGAGTTTGTTCAATTAGCATCGGCTGTGGTCCCTCGACTGCACACTAACGACCGCGGTTGGGAAAAAGAGAGCATTAAAAGCGACAGAGAGAAAGGAAATCAAGAGCAGCAGCTGGACAGAAGATTCGGAACAAGAAGGGAGGGAAGAAGCGGGAGACTACAAGCGCGCAGTCAAGCGGAAAGTGAACTGACGAGTGCTACGTGCGGTGGCGCATCTCTGCTCGCTGCAAAACACGGCAGCGAGCAACAAAGCGGCGCACACCAAAAGGTGACAGGCGTCGGAGCACAACTTCGGTGCCTCAACTTTAAAGGGCCCCTGAAACGGTTCGGACAAATTTTGTAGAGGCGTAGGGTACAGCTAAAGTTAATCATTCGCACCACAATTTGTGTGAAAATTCTCATATTAAGAGAGCTATGGACGATTACAAGTTACCCTCCTCCATCGTCACGCATTTTCTCAATTTGTTTGCCAAGTGATCGGGGCTAAGCTCCGCCTTCAATGGCTCTGCGTCATGATGGCACGTCGTGCCGTGGACTTCCGGTTATCTAAGAGCGAGCGCGCGAACCCTCTCCAAACTCTCCACCAGCTGCTCGGCAGTCGAGCCCAAGCGAGAGCTATCGAAGCAGCGTGATTCTGTCGCCGCGCCGAACGTGTCTGGTATTCCGGTAATCACAGGCGTGCTGGGCGTTTCGACGGATGGCTGGAGGCATAAACTGAAGTTGATGAAGGAACTTTAGCGAAGACGTACGTCATCCGTTATACCCGGCCATCAGCCATCGGCTGATGGCCGGTTATAAATTTCGCAATCCAAGCTTCACGCAGCTTCTTGTCCTGCGGGTACGTGTGAAGACTGACACCGGGCTCCATTGCGTACGTCTGGCACTGCGGCACCGAGCAGTAGCCTACCATGGTGGACGCCTTCAAAGGCAGCCACTACCTTTCATGGCGCTTTCAAGTGTTGTCGAGCATACACCCGAAGCGGGAAAACCTACCCATTTAATCAGAACCGCAGCGCAGGTGGGACTTTAACCATTCGTTTTCAGCTCGCTTCGGCGATTCCGAAGCAGTCGACGCGGCCGCTTTGTCCACGTGATCCCTCATGCCACGTCACGCCGACGGCGGCGCCAGGTTTTCCAGTGGTGGAACTCGCCCCCAGGAACGAAGAGATATCGCGATAAGATGGTGCGATTGAGCTATCTCGTATATGCTAAAAGCCGCACTTCCTGCGAAACGCAGTATAAACGACGTGTCTTCGGATCAGTTTTGACAGTCATGGGCCCTTTATAAAGTGCATCGAGGTCTCGAAACGTGCCTTCTTTTGCATTTCACCCTATCGGAACGGCCGACCGTCGAAACCAGGAATATAACTCGCGCTCTTGTGTTCAGCAGAAAAAAAAAAAAACGTTGTCGTTGAGCCGCCACAGCGGGATTGCAATGGAGTACAATGAGCGATCTACTTATAACGACAGTCTCAAAACCACAGAACATGACCGTTGTTACCGCGGTTATGTTTGTACCAATACCACAGGTCGGTAAAGTAATTAGATCTCACTCAAATATATTTTTAGCTTAGGGCTCGCTCAGGCTCACCACGATGAGACAAGCCTCACTCACTAGGGATGCAAACGCACCAGAAGTCAGGCCCAGGATCATAAATTCGGCTAGTTGGTAGCGATTTATCATTGACTTGAGCAGCGCATTAAAGACGATGAACAGAAAGAGCAGGGACGGCACTGGTGTGTCGTTCGCTCTGTTTATCTCTCTGCGAGACACTGATGTCGCATATAAACGAGACCCGGCCTGGCTGACTCGTACTCATACTCGACAAGGTCACACACACTTGGGCAGGCTTTCATATCTCACGGAATCATGGCTAGTCTCAAAATTTTCGACTCAAGTCAGCCTCGCAGGCTCAGAAGGAATGTGAATCACAAGCTCAAGGTAAGGTGCTTTGCTCGAACAAGAGTCCGATCTCTCTGTAATGACGTCACAAACGGCAGGATGCGCGAACTTGGTGCAAGTGCAGCAGATTATTCAGTACACTTTTGAATGCATGGGAACGAAGGTGGGGATGTCGCACACGATGTTAAGCTCAGCAAAAGTCACGCATAGCTTCAATAACGTTTCCTAAAATGCACGGTGAACGGCCGTATAACACCGAAGTCCTTTATTCATGTCCTCGGTTTGGCTTAGTGGTTCCAGTGGAACACGCTCGTGCGAGCGTAATTAAGATAACGTGGATTCAACCTCGCATATACCTTTAAGATCAAATCTAATACGGGGAAATTTTTTTCTACATCTAAATATATGAAGACTCATAGCTAAATCGCTAAGAAACTGACTCGTGCTCTTCCGCACAGGCCATGCAAAGTCTTTGCAAACTCGTTAATGGTCAACATGCCTTATGTGGTCACGGCAGCAATAGTAGAAAAGAGCACCCCAATAATCACACGACTTGATATACGAAAACGCTGGGCTGGTTAAGCGCTAATTAACGGTAAAATTGACTGCATCGTGCAGGAGAGGAACTGTATGTGCTACATACAAGACCGTTTTAAGAATCATTCAAACTCCCCAAACACAAGGAAGATGAAATAATTACGCGATGTCGTCGGGATTGCTTTTGCCACAGCGGAATATAAAATGACCCAAGGTGGCAATTAGACAAGAAGTTATAAAAATTGGACTAATTAAATTTTAACCGGTGGAGTCAGACGATCGAACCTAATGCGGAGACTCGCGGCTCCGTGTGGCCCGTCGTTCATAACCGCTTCCAGACCTGCCACATGCTGACGCAGCTAATTTCTGAGGAGTAATGAATTCCGGCCAGTTTCACCCAGAAAAGCGACAATGAACTGCCGAAGAGCGCAACTGCCACGCCCCTAGCAGACGCCCACGAGTGGCGTGACTGTTCCCGCCTCAGCGCCGGACGAGCAGGAAGCGCGAGCCAGATCGCGGCTTGATGAAGACGCTCGCTCCACGAACAATCCGTCATCCCGCCGGCGCAGAAAGCATACTTAAAGCGATTATTAGGGCTGGAACGCTCGGCTTCTTTAGTTACACTCGCTCAAGGTGGGAGGAGATAACGTGCGCGTTATTTTCAGAACGACTGGTCACGTTTTTTCGGTCAGCGCGTAGACGGGTAGCAGTGCAAGGATTTTATAAACGTGAGGGGGCAATAAACAACAAATTCGCGCAACGTTTAGAAAGTCACGTGCATATCTAGCAAAAGATATCACTTCATCTCCATGTCACTTTTGAAGCTCCATCGGTTATTTAGTAAAGACAGAAGTCATTTAAATGGGCGGCCTGTTTTGAAACACAAGACGTAAAATAGGCACAAAACGCAAAATAAACAACTCTAAATAGGCACAAGAACAGTTCGGTCGCATGTTGGTGGCCATAGCAGTTCGTAGCACAATTATAAAGGTTAGTAGTAGTCACCTTAGCACAACATCTTGAACAGTCAGTCATACTGTGGAAGACCTAGGAAACGCCATTTAAGCCTTTAAGGACAACACATAAAATCCATCTAAATGTCCTAAATACACCAAGAATAAGCACATTCAACGAAAAGAAAAAATATTTTGCAGAAACTTTTTTGCAGCAATAGGGGGTAACGTCATGTAGAACACTGAAGCTCGCTCGCTCCCAAGTCACCTATGGTTTTGTTTGGAACTTGTACAGACAGTTCTCATCATATGCGAATCACAGGTGTACATTGCATTTGCTTTGTATTACCTGCATGATGCCGCTGCAGCAAGGGAGCTTGCATCGGTCTGTCTGCTCTGACCATGCTTTCGAAGGAGCGCATGCCAAACTTCTTCCTTACCCTATGTTCCTCCTCCAATCCAACAAATGACACTTGCTACCTGTCATTCAGCGTTGGCCAAAGACATTTAGCCAGAAACTTCACACGAAATAACATAACTAGGCAAAAAAAAAACCTTTTTTTGAGTGCGTTGCCTGTAGGCAAGAGTCATCCATGAAATGGTTAAAATACCAATGCCTGCAGCATATGATTGTCTTTCCCTTTTCGTAGACTACACAGCGCTTGAAGTCAGGATGTCTCAAGATGTGCATACTTATGGCCACAGGAGAACTTGCACAGCAAGATGCTGCTGTAAATGCAAGCTGGCACTTTAGAAATGAAGCAGAGTCTGTTGTTAGCTTGTCAAGATCATGCTGAGTGTTATGCAACAGCATAATTCCATGCCTCAGCAAAAGTCGCAGGAATGTGCATGAACAAATGTTGAAAAGTGCGACTGTGCCTATGTGCCTTTTCCTGCTTAAACTTTGATCGTTTCTCCACAGTGGAATCACTGCAAGCACCTAAAGGGCTGTATCGTACAAGAGTCTATCCCTAGAAGGAACAAGTGCTGCGACCGTTCAGCTAGCATGGGAATCATGGTTACTACATAGATTTGTTTAATCTTCAATGAAATGAAATGAATGTGATGTTTAGTGGTGCAAGAGCCAGGTATGGCCAAAGAGCACCATGCTAGTGCAGGGTGTCTACCAAGTTGACATTTCCAAATTCCCTGAGTGATGAAGAACTATGTTTTATGTCAAGATGGGCTGAAACCATATCGCCTCATGCTGTCACTCTCAAGTAAGCATATGAAAAAAAAAACAATGTAATTGGAATACTAAGGAGTTATGCTTATGTTATTCAAAAAAGAGAATAGAAGGGAGGGGTTAGTAAAATGCACAGCAAATAAAATATCTTTAAAAAATGCAAATCGAGTAGGACATTCTGAAATACAAATAAAAAGGAGATGCATACAGAAGCAAATATTTTCGAATATGAGCTATTTCTATCAACTGATACCAAGCTCAGTGGTATGAGGCCCAAACTTTATCACAATTGAGATTCTCTTTCAACAGCTCGTAAGTCAACCTCAACTGGCCTGACATACTCTCAGCCCGTGCACGACGCCTCAGTGTTGTGTTTCACTGCTTTAAAGAGATTATTATGGTTTGGATGAAGGACACCTGCATCTCGGCATCAGCCAACACTTTGTTTTTTGAGCTCAAGCTCCTTCAAAATTGTGGCAGCACGTTGCCTTTCCCGTTCATTCCTCAATGCATAGGTCCTTTCTGTTCTTGTCCTCCTTCCGCCACTCGTTCGCCCCACGGACAATTTGAAGCATCTTCTTGGTCCATTGCACAGTCCACGTCCGATTTTGTGAACTCCCTAGGGGCCGCGAAAGCGTCAGAAAAATCAGCCAGTTGGAAAAAATAAATGCATGTCATTTACTGCCCTTAAGGGTTCAAACCGCCACAGGCACATTCGGAAACGCTCTGAAGGCCTGCCGGTACACGTATTAGGCATATCGGTGCTCGTACTGCGACAGGCAATACCGGGTGCACGCGTGTATAATTAAGGAATACATACTGTGTCCCATGGCAATAGACCCTTCCCACGCTTGTTATGCTTTACTGCAATACTTTTGCATATGCTTCATCAAGTAACATTTGTGTACGGAGGCGAAGCTGACTTTCCGGAACCGGCATTATTCAACGCACTGTGCTTTCCAAGCTTCTAAAGCAACCGCGAGGACCACAAAGGCGGAGTCCGTGCCATTGCTGACCAGCAGCGAATTCTTTCAATAAAAAACACGGCATCCAACGGCAAGAAGCTTCATAGCAAACGCCGAAGCAGCTAGGCCTAGCTTGTCGCATTGGTGGCTACTGCTGCCAGCGAAACTGCGTGCGAGAGCGCCGGTTCGAGGCAGCAAGGTAATCAAAATGGCAGCGGTGGTGGCTTTGATTAATACCGTTTCGAACCTGCGGTCACGGCAAAACTTCCGGAATATCCGGAATATCGTGCGGCGAAGAGTTCTTACGTCCGAAATTTCAGACGTTCTGATACATTGACTCTATTGGGTACGTGGTGGTGCCACGAAGTCGCCCAATTTATCGGGAATGCGGAAAGTCGGTCATTGACTGTGCACTGGCAACTCCTCCAGCCGACGACAGGGCGTCAAAGACGATTCATTACGATTCCTGTCTGTTACTCAAGTCAGCATTACCGCGGCTTTCGATCCTTTCAATAAAATTACAGCTAATTTTCCCTGATAGAGGCACAAATTCTCCACGTTTTCCCAAAGTTTTTCCCCAGACTACTCAAAATCCCTAAGAATTCCCGGTTTTCCCGGTTGGTAGACACCCTGCTAGTGTTAATGAGTTCGCAGTGGACTGATGAGATCTGTGAAGTTGATGTGACGTGGCTGTAAAGGGGCCTATAATAGTTACTGTAAATTGCATAAAATCTACATGTAATAAAGTTATGGCAACAACTAATGATGTGTACTATGAGTATTAAAATGCATTGCAAAAGAATGATGCAATATACCAAACGTATCAGATGATAAAATTTGCTAGAGCACTACTGCCTCACCAGAGCCCTTGAAACAAGAGCTTAGAGGCATATTACACAAAACAACTATAATAACGGTATGCTCTGGAAAAAGGATGCACTATGAATTTATTGGTCTATAAGATGTAGGACAACACCATTCAAGAAAGCTAGGACTGCTTTGGTCTTAAAAAGCAGTTTTTCCCCAAGAAACATAGCCGGATGAAGAGGAACACAATAGCGGTATGCAAGAGGAAAATGCTTCTTCCTCTCTCTTTTTGCTTCCTGACACTCCATGAAGACATGGAGGACGGTCAAGTGTCACCACATTTACGACAGGTTGGAGGCTTGTTACCAATCAGGAGAAAATTATGAATGCCAAATGTGCGTCCAATTCTGATTCTAGTGAATGGGACATCTGTGCTTAGTATTTTCGTAGTTGGGGGCCAGAAACCTAACTTTGGCTTAATCACGTGAAGCTTATTGCTCGTTGCAGCATCCCACAAGCGTTGCCATTGGCTTCGCAGTTTGGTTCGTAGGAAAGGCTTCACGTCTGTGACAGGGACAGCAGCAGAATGAATACTTTGTAATTCTATTGATTTGGCGATTTCATCGACAAGCACACTGCCTTCGATTCCTCTATGGCCAGGAACCCAGCATATCACTACATGTCTACGACATAAATAAATGTTGCACAAAATTGAGTAAGGTTCAATAGAAACAGGGTTTGCATGCTTTTGTAAAGACATTAATGCTTTTACAAGACTTAAAGGGACACTAAAGTGAAAAATGATTTCTTCTGCATCAGTAAATTACCGTTCTACAACACCAAAAACACCACTCTTACAGCGATAAGATGTTTGGTAAGCCAAAAAAGCGCAAGAACGAAATACGGGTGGCGACGCCTACTTAATTTCCCGCACCTGGGGGCTGTGACATCTTGGATTTTGATGGCATCTTCGAGGGCCTACTAATTATATATAGCGGTACAGATTGACTACACTGTGTTCTAAAGGAACCAAATATTAAACATGGCAAGTTTCGGGAACCTTTATTCAGCCAACGCGGCCCAAATGCGAAAACATACTTTGGAATCCCTGACGTCACGCTGACGTACCAGCGCTGGGGTTTCGGCGCGAAATTCAAATACTGATACTTGGACCTTCATTTTCTCACCTAATAATCAAACTATTCTTTTTGAATGACTGCCTGCAGGGTTCTCAAACAATGCTTCATTAGTCTAAACTGATTTATTGTTTCGCTTTAGTGTCCCTTTAATGAGTCTGTGAATATTATTGCTCAGTCAAGTTTTAATTTCTTTACATATTTTACTGCAGACTACACTACTGTACTACACAGGCTTCTGAAGTGAAGATACTTGTCAGGGGGTTCAATATGGCAGATTTAGAAAAAAAGGGACCAACAGCAGCATAAGATACACCAGCATGCGACTTTGATGTGTCTGTGTAGAATTCGGAGCAGGAGTACTCCGATTGAAGTTCGTGGAAATGCATAGCGATTTCGAGCTCAGGAGCGTGCTTTGTGACCTCTCCAAAGGATACATCACATTCTATCACCTGCCACTCCTAGGGCGGTAATAGCTTAGCTGGAAGCATTAGGCGATGTTTGAGAATTGGGACATCCATTTCTTGGCTAAGTTCTCTCACACACAGTGAGAAAGGTAGTCTCACAGAGGGTCTACTACGAAAAAGTGTTGCACACGTCAAGTCGTTAACAGTTGTGGAACACGGACATTCCTGATTAGAGTGCACTTTGAGAAAATAGGTGAAGCTGATGAAATGGAGTGACCACTTATTTGACTCTACGTATAGACTTTTGACGTGGCTTGTTCTAAATGCACCAGTGGACAGACGGATACCCAGATAATGGACGGGAGCTAGCATCTCGAGCTCTCGGAGCGGCAGAGTAATATAGCACTGAGCCAGTCCAATCGGGACTGAATTAGGCTCTTGTAAAGATTCAATAAACACTTCCTGTCATTACCCCATGTTTTATAGGGTAGGATTTTAAGTAAGTTCATTGTTTTTAGACATTTTGCTTTAAGATGTTTTACGTGTGGAATGAAAGTAAGCCTGGAATAAAGTATAACACCTAGAAATTTGTGCTCTTTGTTCACAGGTATTTGGCGCCCACACATTTCAACAGTGGGATCTGCAGCAAGCCCTTTGTTCCCGATGAATAGAACACAAGAACTTTTGTTCGGGTTGACTTTGAACCCGTTTTCGTCTGCGCACTTAGAAATTTTGTTCAAGCACTGTTTTACTTGTCTCTCACAGACTGTTAGGTTGAAGGATTTGAAACATATTTGTATGTTGTCTACATAGACGGAATAAAAAATAGCTGGTGGTAATGATGTACGAACAGTGTTAATCTTAATGACAAAGAGTGTGCAACTGAGTACACCTCCCTGGGGTACCCATTTCCGGCATGAATGTAAGCGACAGTGTATTACCTATTTTTACACGGAATGTACGGTTGTGTAGGCAGCTTTCTATAAAGTTTAACATTGCTGCGGATGCCCAGTGCCAGCAGGTCACGCAGGATTCCATAATACCAAGTTGTACTGTACGCCTTTTCCATATCAAGAAGCACGGATAATAAGAATTGTTTATGTACGAAGGCATCATGAATGTTTGCTTCGATGTGCACGAGATGGTCGATTGTGGATCGTCCTACTCTAAAACCACACTGATATGGATCAAGAATTTTGTTTGACTCAAGGAAGTGTAAAAGGCGACAGTTTCAGTTTATCATTTTGTCAAAAAGTTTACAAATTCAACTTGTGAGGGCACTTGGGCAGTAACTTGTTACTAATGTGGGGTCCTTGCCTTGTTTCAGAATCGGAACAATGAGGATTTCTTTCCATGCAGAAGGGAAGTACCCCACAGCCCATATAGCATTGAAAAGTGCAAGTAGCGTTATTTGAGTATTTTTGGGGAGGTGTTTAATCATGTCGTACATGATCCTGTCAGGTCCAGGTGTAGAGCTCTAACATGCAGTCAAGGAGACTCTCAATGTGGCAATATTAAAAGGCAGGTTATAGAGTTCGTTCTGTCTGCATTTGCGGTCAATGGCTTTGCGTTCTGCTACTTGCTTGTGCTTTAGGAATGCCTCGGAAGAATGGTTAGAACTGGAAGCGTGCTGGAAGTGTTCGCCAGGAGCGTCAGCTTGGTCTTCCAAGCTGTTCGCTTCATCATTTACTAGGGGCAATGGATGGATTTCCTGTCCCTTTAGCCTTCTCAGCCTGTCCCATCCTTTACCTTCTTGAGTATACGAATTTATGCCTGAGAGAAACCTCTGCCAGCTTGCCCTCTTTGCCTGTCGTTGCGTCCTTCTTCCCTGGGATTTAACCTGTTTAATTTCTATTAGATTTCCGGCCATAGGACACTCGCATAGTTTGCCCGAAGCTTTATTTTGTCTCCTCCGTGCCTCTCTAGAATCATCATTCCACCAGGGGACCCGTCTTTTAAATGAAGTGCCATTTGTTTGAGGAATGAACTTTTCAGCGGTGTCAATGATAAAAGCGGTAAAGAATAATGCAGCATGATCTATAGTAAAATTATAAAATCTTGTGACAAGTAGGTGGATTCCTTAAAAGCTTCCCAGTCAGCTGAGGCCAGTTTCCAGCGTGGGACACGTGGAGGTGAACCTTGTTGGGTTACTAAGTTCAGCATTACTGGGAAGTGATCACTTCCGAATGGATTTTTAATTACACGCCAATGTAAATCAGGGAGGATTGAAAGGGAGCCGATCAACAGGTCTATTGATGAGTATGAATTATGGTGAGGATTATAATACATTGGTTCCTTTTTAATGAAGAGGCACACACCGGAGTTTAAAGGAAGTTTTTAATGAGTCGTCCTCTTGTATCGCATCGCGAGTCTCCCCACATCGTGTTATGAGCATTAATATTTCCCACGAGTATGTAAGGCTCGGGAAGCTGATCAATGAGGCTACAGAATACTGTTTTTTCGAGATGATGGTTCGGGGGTATATAAATGGTATATACAGTGACCAACTTAATAAAAAGAATGGCCCAAACTGACACTGCCTCAAGGGGCATCTGAAGGTCGACGTGTCGGCAAACTGCAGACTTGTCAGCTACTATTGCTACAACGCTGGAGACGTTAGCCATTTTCATCGCCACGGTCTTTTCAGAAGATGGTGTAATTTTGAAGAAAATTTGTGTTTGTAGATTTCAGATGTGTGTCTTGAACATACAGCAGCTCTGTATTATGTTTGCGTAAGAGTTCTCTAAAATCATCAAGGTTATGAATGAATCCTCTAACATTACATTGTAGTATTTGTGTCTCCATTATGATAAAAGGGTTTTGTGCTGGGTGTTTAAGAGACGAAGATTAGTTCACGGGCTTGGATTAGCTCACCAGGCGTCGTGACGTGAGCTTTGTCTTTTTTGGAGTGATCGCGAGAATCTCGCCGCTCCTTAGGCGCTGGTGGCGCCGTCTGGCTGGTTGTGTCCATCATCTCTTGCGAAGCGCTGGACACACGCTCTTCCGAACGCTGTGCTTGAGCTGAAGGCCTCAACACTTTGGAAGTGACCTTTGCGGCCACCAGCCTGTAGGTTGATGGCCCCTTCTGCTGGGGTGGCGGAGCAGCGCTAGCTCCAGCCACCAAGGGGGCAGATGGCGTCACCACCGCTTCACTGTATGTGGGCTGGACAGCCGCCGGGAGCCATTGTGGCACTGCCCCCTGACGCACCACTTCGGCAAAGCTGTTTGCTGGTAGGTATGACACCTGCCTGCGAGCCTCCTTAAATGTTATATTTTACTTTCCTTTAATTCTGACAATTTCTTTTTTCTTTTTTCCAAGACGGGCAGGACCGCGAGTATGGGGCATGCCCGCCATCACATTTGACACAGTGTGGAGTGGAGTGTTCATTGTCGCTACACTTGGCACAAGTCAACAGGCCTCGACAGTTCTATGAACCGTAGCCAAACATTTGACACTTGAAGCATCTGAGGGGATTTGGCACATATGGCCTAACACGAATCTTGAGGTACCCAGCCTTGATAATCTCGGTCAAAACACTTCAACTGAAAGTAAGTATTAGGTCTTTGGTCTGAATTTCTTTTCCATCCCGCCTCACCTTAATTCGTCTGACACCGATAACGTTCTGATCACTCCAGCCCTCCAGGAGTTCAGCTTCAGATAGCTCCAACAAATCAGCATCGGAGGCAACGATGCGGGTGGTATGCATAGTACGGTGTGGGGTAACTGTCACTGGAACATTTCCAAAGGACACTATATTAGCTAGTTTTTCATGCTGTTTCTGATCGCAGAGCTCCAGTAACAGATCTCCGTTTGTCATTTTCGATGCTTTGAAACCTGGTCCAAAGACTTCAGTCAGAGCTTTTGAGACGAGAAAGGGTGAGATCATTCTCACTGTCTCTTCAGCTTGATCAGAGTGGACGACGTGAAAGCGGGGAAAGTTTGTGTTCGGTCGCCCCAAAATTGAAAGACTTCTATGCGCCCTTGCTTAAGAGGGCGATCAGGAAGAGGGGGAAAAGGAGTTTCCATGAATACACATAAAAAATTCGACAACAACGCCGACAGCCCACCATGGAACCCAATGGAGGGATGTAGCAGAGCTTGCATACACGTCTGCACGAGGCCAATAGTACGCCGTCACTGTTACCAAATATGATGTACCCAAGGTTGGATAGCCACACAGGGTTAACCCTTGCCGCCAAGGAGAAAGGAAGTAAATGGAAGAGAGAATACAAGAAAGGGCAAAAAGTGAGTGAGTGAGAGAGAGAGAGAGAGAGACGAAGATTTGAGAAGAGAGAGACAGGAAAAGGTGACTGCCGGTTTCCTCCAGGTGGGTCAGTCTGGAGGTGTCGTCTATGTGAAGCAGAGGCCAAAGAGGTGTGTTGCCTCTGCCGGGGAGGGGGGGGGGAGGGGCTTAAAGGTCTAAATACCCAGCATCGGATCAACCCCCAGGATCCCCCTTTCCCCACACACGTATACACGCGGCAAGGTCCAACCCTCGTGTGCTCGGGTACGTGGTGTCACAACACACCAAACGCCTGCTGATGCAGGTACCCCTGCGGGGATTTGTCTGATGTTCGTGTTTGTGGCTTCATCCATTCATGTGATTATTTACTATGCTTCACCTGCCTCTAATGATGTAAATTTTGAAGCCATCATGTTTTTCTAAATGCAGAAGGTGAGCACATATAGTGCACATGCATAGGTAAAAATTAGCATTTTTAAAGCACTATCTTGTTAAAAATTATTCATTTGCCATGACAAAGCTGTCTGAAGCCACAAGGACAAAAGTTTAAGCAAATTCATGTACTAACCATGCTTCCCATGCTGGCTGAACTGCCATGCTTGCAGCTCCCATCGACAATTGCATCAGAGTTCTTGCTATTAATTTTTGTAAGAAACTACGACATGCTACAGTTATTGAAATTTGGCTCTAATACTCTAAATAATACTCTAAATGAGAGTGGAAGATAGCTATTGTCAGAAATGCTGACAAAGATACCGCGGTGCTATTTGATATGCAGGCTTTCCCTTACACATGCCATTAAATAAGTTCTGTAGTGCTTCTATTGACTTTTCATCGAGCCTCAAATGAATGTCTGCCGAGACGTAACTGAATATCACACACAATTTTTGCAAGGTTTCATGTGCTGAACAACCACAAAAAGTTGTTTACTGCTCTGTACGATTTGTAAACCTCTCAGTGCTGTCGTCTACTGCTTTACCTCCCATTCCGAAAATAATGTGCATGTTATCCTCTCCCACATTCTGCTAGTGGTAAGAATTTAAAAAAGCTGCTCATTCTAGCCAAAAGAATTGCTCTCTGCGCCACAAGGAACAAAGCTGCCCAGTACAGTCTCCCCCACCTAATCCTTGTCACACTGAAATGGCTTTTCTTGCGTGTTCAAGTAGTTTCTGGAGCCTAAATATTGGTCGAAAGGAAAACAAACAAATTCTTGGAAGATTTCCACAGCTGTGATAATACTTCAGCAGCTTCAACCAATAAAACCCAGATATACGATCAGTCAGGCATCCTTGATGCTTTATGTTCATTGGTGGCTTGAATTAACAGGTACTGTTCTTCTCGATTTCATCCAGCTACACTCTGTTTCATCTCAAATTTGCTTTCACTGTTGCTGCCTCATGGTTTTTCAGAATGCATAGAGTGGCAGCCAACCGCAGCAGCGCACTTGTTTGTTTATGGGCTCGAGAGCATGCCACTAAGGGTGTTAGAAGAATGGTCGGACATCTCCCAGCTGCAAACGTAATCGTAGCAGCTGGAATTGTAATTGGAGCCCTCAGTAAATCATCGAATGACAAGTGAGCTTTCCTTTCAAAAGTGTACACAGGCCAGCTGTGCCGACAAAGAGAACACAAGAGTTTTCAACTAGGCACCATGGTTCCGGTGTTGCAATGCCAGCACTGATCTTAATGCATGCCCAGCAATGCATAATTCCTCACAATTAAAATATGATGATGGTGCAGTAACATAAACATTGCTCATCCATGATTACGTTGCCACCTGGTGCATGCCGGCAAAAAACAGTTCTGTGAAGCTTAGCACAGTTGCACTCTTTGGTGAAGCAGCAAAGTCGTAAACTTTTGCCATTTCACTGAGTATACTCTCACAACCCTCAACATACTTTGTGAAGGCCTCCTCAGCCACGTATTAGAATACAAAGCATTTTCCACCCTGGTGACTGAGGAGTTGTTTTCTCTTTAATATGAATTGAAATTACATTGTGGGGATTAATATCATGAAACTGCGCACTGACTTATGAGAAACAACATAATGAAGGGCTCCAGATTATTTACCACCTGGAGTTTGTTAAACATGCACTCAAAACACTGTATGAGCATTTTTGCATTCTACTCTAATCAAAATGCATTTACTGTGTTTAGAACGAATAAGGAACATATTCATCCTAAAACAGCAACCCTCTGATGAATATGAAACATATTCCTCAGATCCTACAGGAAACCAATATTGACCTCCTCCTTTACAGGCATGAATGTATGCTATGCTACTTCACAGCATGAAATGTTGCTCCAACAGCGATTTGCATTACTAACTGCAGCTGCAGTGTTGAGAGAAAATTTTTTTTAGTTAAAGTGTGTGTTTTTGAGAGTATTTTAACTTAAACACCGAAGGGACACTAAAATATTACAAATGTGCATGGTGAACTATAAGGTGCAAGAAATTAAATGGAAAACATTTCCTTGGTGCATGCTATACTTTATGTCCTTTTCCGAAAATAAGCCACTGTACATTCAAAAATTCGCAAGACTACACTTTTTATGAGACGCTCGTTCAAGTTTCCTTTGTAGCTTCATGCTACTCTTAGGTGGATGACAACTTTTGTTTTCATGGAACTTATTCCACTTTGCAGATTTAAGCAGAACTGCTTTGCCATATTCAGTACTAGCTGGGCCTAGCAGCAGTCTACCAGCATGGTGGCAGGCAGCAAGCCGTCATGGAAAGCTTGCCATTAATATATTTATACCAGTAGTCCCTCAACAGCGATCAAGCCATGATATACTGCATGTGGGCTAGACTGACAAGTAGCAGCAGCCTGGTCTGTGGGTAACCGACCATCAACTGCCACCACCACATTCCTCCCTGCGCTCACTGTATGGAACAGGGAAAGCTCACGTGAAGGCAAAAAGCATGCGAAAACCCCGACCTGACTATGAGGCACACCGTTCCACCTGGGGTTCATTAAAGTGCACCCAATGCATGGTACACAGGCATGGAGCAAGGTCAAGGTCGCATGCGATACCTGCATGTTACGATGACGCACAACACCAATTGGGCTGCGCAACAGGCGGAAGCTAAACACACCTGTAACCTCATCTGTCATAAAATTTGAAGTGCCAATTTCACTGAAATACAACGCTCAGCAAACGTCTCTTAAAGTTTGTGTACTGCTGACAAAGTAAAGATTTTTTTTATTTTTTGACTGCCTGCTTATTCAGACACTTATGAAGCCCCCTACGAAGGGGGCTTCCCAAGTGTCTAAGAGATCGGTGTGTGACTGTAAATGCCATTAAGTACTGAGGCCTTGAACACTGAAAATTGAGTTGGTCCTGATTAGTGAAACTGCCGAGGGCTGCAAGTTAATCTAGGTAACAGTGTGCTACGTTCAGGTCACTCTTTAGGTATAAATTTAACTTAGTGACAGTGGTTGACACTATGATGAATAGTGACAGTGGTTGACACTATGATGAATACAGTATAAACTGGCATGTACTGCAGTGGTTTTATGCAGCTTGTTGTGCAATCTTCCATCCTGCCTCTGGAAGTAAACTTAATTTTGTTACAAGTCTTACGTAACAATATACACCGCAAGCCAGCTAAAGAGGCTAGATCAAGCCCCATTATCAGCCCATACTCACTACACTCAAACCTAGATATCATGAAACAGGACATAACGAAATAATGAGTATAGCAAAGTAAATGGAATCCCCTAGTAATCAACATAGAGATCCATGTATTTAAAACTTCGTTTTAACGACGTAAAACTGTCCTGCCAATGAAATAGATAATGAAATAGATTAGTTTCCGAAACCAAAAAATACCCGAACACTGCATGCCAAAAACTCCTGCGTTGAATATGCTATCGAGGAGCACTGGTCTTTTCCACTGCCACATGTAGACGGTTTCACAGCATATGGAGGAGTCAAGCGGAAAGCAGGAGCGAAAGACCATCATATTGGAACAGAAGGAAGCTATCGTAACGGCTGTTGCGTCAGGTGATATGAAGTCACATGGTGCACACATTTTCTTTTAGTGTTTTTTCATTAAAATTTCATCGCATACATGGCCGCATAGATGTTCAGTGGGCCACAAGGTTGTCTTCTTCGTATCTCTAAAGTTGTGCACTATATTGGGCATATAGCAGTGCAGTAAAGGGTATTAAATAGATATAACAAAGTGATAGATATTATTATTAACAAAGTAATTTCGGCTCTCCCTTCAATTTCATTATAACGAGGTTTGAGTGCACTATAACAAGTGAAACTTGGAACAAACCCTAACCTGGAATAGCTCAAACTTTTACAAAGAGTAAAAAGAGGGCATCTCATACCTGATGCCTCTTGTACAGCCTTGCAAGTCCTTCGCTTCGGGGTGGGGACACGCGGCTGGACAAAGTTCTCCTTGTCACTGCTGTCCACATCCATTGGCTCGTCAGACTGTGCGAGATTCTCTTTCTTGGCTGATAATGCTAAGTCCTGAGTGCAGGTCAGTGGAGGGCTGCCCAGTGTCAACAGTTGAGCATTGTCCAAGCCATTCTCCAGAGAGTTGCGGAGAGGCGACACGGGAGGTGTGGTTTTGATGGGCTCATCCAGGGCCAGCTTGCGCGAGCATGACATCTGTGGCATGAAGATGCATGTTCGTCTACAGCCAAGACATGCTTTTCTCTGGTTTCATTCCCAGCAAACAATCAAAAACCCAGTTTTTCAATGTATGAAATCATGCCCCACAAAGCACTTGAATACATAATAAAAGCTATGCCACAACATGAATCAAACCTGGATATTGGAGACAACCTCACATGCCTTCAAATTTCAAGTGGCAAGCAATTTATACAACACTCAGTCCCCAATACATTTTCAATGCTGAGAAATTGGCACCACGAGATCACAGTCACTAATTTGCCAAGGCAGGTATACATCAGCCTGGTGTAGGACATGGATGGATGACAGATGCGCCACCTATGATAGCTACATAAGAAAATTTTAGCATATCTCTGAAGCATTGGCCAACAAGAAGTGAAAATGTCAGGCTGTCATGCCAAAGGGAATCTTGGCACTGTGCC